>NW_020175192.1:9098689-9369648 GCF_003031525.2 Neophocaena asiaeorientalis asiaeorientalis
AATTTGTGTAGCGGGCCTGTTGCCGGAATAGAGCTGTCACCAGAGACATCAGCAGAGAGTATGGGCTCCGTGTGGTGGGGGAAATGCCTAAGGATGAGTCCATGCTGGGTCCCACTGCAAACATTTACCAAATATTTGCTTTTCCATCTCCATGTGAATTGCCTTCCTCCCCTTCCAAGTCCCAGACCACTACCTGCAACATCCTCTTTCGCCTTTAGCTGAAGACGGTATTTCAGGTGAGGGCTTCAGCCATTTTGGTGAGTTCCTCTGTTTTCCTGGGTCTCTCCCGTGGATCCACGTCATTCACCTTTTAATCTGTCTCACGTCAATTTAATCCTTAGACCGACCAGAAGCAAGAAGAAGGGTGGAGGAAACCTTCTTCCTCCCCAACTGAACAAGGATGAACCACTGGGCTGGGACTTGAGTTCAGGCACTGGGAGGTCCCTCACAGTCTAACGTGTCACCTCATCTTTATCCTGACAGTTGTCACCTCTCCTGCCCCTGATGAGAGAAGCCGAGACGAAGGGAGCCGATCAGGTGTTTATTCAGGGTGAAGCAGGTGAGTCATATGACAAAACAAGTGAGGATCTGAGAGGATGCTACTCGGGCTGGAATGGCATTGGGGTAGATGGCTCCAAACTGTGCCCGTGTACCCAAGGGGGGCAGCCAGCCGCCAGGTTCCCTCACTGAGATGGGTTATATGGTAAGGAAGGCGGATTCACCTGAGCAGACCAGGTCCCACCTGGTGATGAAACAGCGTCCCAAGGGTGCCGACTGTGCCCGCTGGGGTGTGTAGGTCTAAGAGGCAGAAGAGGCGGCTGGGGAAGCCTAGGTTGGAAATGAATGAAGTTGGCCTGAAGAACACACTCCCAGGGCTGGGAGACTCAGTCATTCAGAATGGCCTGTGCCTTTGTCTGGGCCTCGGGAACAGCCCCCATGGGATAGGTCTCTTCTTGCTCAGCGATGCGAGCCCCTAGGGGGATTTTCAGCAAGGACATGATTACCATTACCCCCCTCCCTCGCGCCTTACCCAAAGGTCTTTGCCATATTATGTGCTATACACGTTATAATCATATTAAGTATTTTACTAGTGAGACTATGCTACCGTACCTATTATAATAACAGTAAATCTGGCTTAACGTTTATTATGCCCACAGGGTACCTAATTCCTTGGTAAACCTTTCCTCTTCTGTTATACTTTCTGTTTTGTCCTTCCCTAATTTTTGAAGCAAGGTAGCTGTATCACGGACTCCAGTATTAGTTAGAAATTTAATTTTCTTCAAGCATTTGGAAGACTACAGCCGATGACAGTTAGTGAATGATTTCTTTACCTGAAAATTAATATCTGCCACGGAATTGAATAATAGATAAGCACTAGATATTCATGATAAGAGCAGTGGAAGCCTCATGGTCAGAGGGAGAGCCTAGCTGAATTACTCATCGCTCCTTTCCTGCCCACTGCCTCCCCAAATAAAGAACTTGGCTCCCTGTTGTGTAAAACATCAACCTGACCCCCTAAGCAGTAGATTGGAGCAGGAGTGGACCCCTGACCTAGAACCCAGAGAGAGGTTTAGTCCCTCTAGGGACTTACCCATAAGCGGGCTTACTCATGTAAGAGCAGAGGTGTGCTGGAAAAGCTGGTGAGAAGAGAGAGAATGACATGGACCTAAAAAATCAGAGCATCAGGAGGGAAAATGAGGGAGAAAAGAGTCCAGCCGCCTTCTTAGTGCCTGTTTCTCATCCCTTTCTAAGTCCGGCAGCGTTCAAATCTGCCCTGAGGTTTTGTGATACACCACTGAGTTCAAATAACCAAGTTCGTGCTTAAGCTAGCTTGAATTATTCATTTCATTTCAGTTATTTGCTGCCAAAGCAGCTTTAATGAATTGAGTAAATATTCCAGGGAAAACTGCCATGACCACGAGTGTTTGCTTCGGGGGGAGTGAGGGAGGGGTGTGGTGGGACTAGGTCTCTGCCTCCCCGTTTCAGGCTGTCCCACTTATCACATCTTGTGCTTCAAAGTGTGCTTCCCCTTGAAGAGGCTCTTGAGAGGCACAGCCACTGACCTTGCGCTCCCCTAAGGAATTGGGGCCCAGGTATGTGAAACCAAGGAAAACAACAGCTTTCTTTGCAAAATGTCACTGTTGCCTTGTGTTGTTAGAGCTGGAGCCTTGATTGCACTTTGAGGGCTGACACTTCTTTTGTTCTGGGAAAACACCCTGTAGGTTCTGCAAAGTTAAGGCCCAGATCCTGTGTTGGACTGGAAGCAAGGAGGCGCTGAATTGGTCTCCACAGTTTGGTCAAAAGTTGCCTCTCTCATGGGTGAAATAGCGTCTCTGAGATTCCGGGTGAGGAGAGGCTGGCCGGTGATGACAGCGGAAAGAAAATACTTGCTTTACTTTTTGTTTGTGTTTTTCCCTACCTGGTGGTGGGCCAGAGCCTCTGACACCTACCTGCGTGGGTTTGAATCTCAGCTCTGCCGTTCTTCAGTCAGGGCCCAGCCAGGAGGCAGAACCAGAACAGTTCCTTGACTGACAGAATTTCACAGAAAGAATGATCAGTTAGGCCGAAAGTTGTTAACTAGTGACCTAAAGGGTTTCACGGGGGTAGCAACCAAAAGAAGCAGCTATCACCTCTAGGGCTGAGGCCACAAGGAGAAGAGGTTGGAATAGTTAAAATTTAAATCGTTAAAGGAGGAGCCCCATGGAGATGGAAGTCAGACCTCTGAGGAGGGGCCACTTCTCAGCTGGTCCTGGGGTCTCTGAGTTGGAAGGAGGGGCCCGTGGTTCCCAGATTTCCCAAGAGGAGGCTCTGGTTGCCTAGTGCTGGCATCTTGGGAGGTGGGGGCAAAAAGGGAAGGTGGTTCTGTAAGGGGTGTGTGTGTGTGTTTGTACACGTGTGTGTGTTATAACCCCCTTATGTCTTCACCCAGCTTTCAGCCAAAGGTTATTGTATGGTATGCGACAGCCTGGACTCAGCTCTGTTTTGGAATTCATGGCTGAATCCATGTCCATGCTTGGGGCAACACACGACGGAGATCACTTGAGAAGGCTTATTCTATGATAGCTAGAGGTGGACTGCCGAAGAGTACAGCTGAGAGGCAGGTCCACACCCAGGAGTTTGGGATTAGCAGACACAAACTACTATATATAAAAGAGATAAACAAAAAGGTCCTACTGGATAGCACAGGGAACTATATTTCAATATTTTGTAATAACCTATACTGGAAAGGAATATGAGAAAGAACACATATACTGCTGTTGCTGTACACCAGAAACTAGCACAACATTGGAAATCAACTGTACTTTAATTTAAAAAACCCAGAAAATAACAAATTTAGAAAGGACATGGGGAAAAAATGCTATATCCAAAAGAATTATTCAACCAAATTTACTGATACTGTCCTGGAAACAAAACTAAAATAAGCATAGAATAAATTTTTAAACATGAAAAAACAAAAACCCCATGAAGCAATTTTGCTATCGATATGGGAAAATGCTAACATGATATTGTGCAAAAAAAGAGGCACACAAAATTGCATGTGTAGAGTGATCTCAAAATTACCCACAAGAAAACGTAATGGGCGTGTATTAAAATGTTAATATGATTAATTTTGGATTGCAGCATTATATATATATAATAAGACTATATTATTTTTGTTGTTAGAGTTTAAGTCAAAAGAGAAAGAAAAAAGAGGCTTTGGGCATTCTGGTAGTAGGAAAAATGTGAAACATACTAGCATATAACTGCTGTGGTAAGTTTCAGGAAGAAGAGGGAGTTTTCCTCCAATTAAATTCTATGAGAATTTTTTTCATGTGGAAATTTCATAAAGAGAAAATAAATATCATCTCCAGTGCCTGTGTATAGATTTATACTTATATTAGAAGTAAAATAATTCATATTATTAGAACACTCAGAATAATTTACATTATTAGTTTTTTTTGTAATGGCCTTTCATAAAACCAAGCATATCATTGAGAGTGAACGTCAGTGAAGGTTAATTCTGGGAGGAACCACACTGCAATAAATAGGTATATTTTTGCGTGGCTAACCTGGTCCAAGAATAGATCCTGGAGAAGAATTGACTTAACCGAGGTCACAGAAGATGTTAATGGCAGAGCCAGAATTAGGCCTTGTGACTTGATTTTTCAGCCTGACCATGCTACCTATCCCCCTGCCTGGCCCCAAAGAAGAAATGTGTAGCTGACTTCAGTTTCTATGATTAGCGTCCATTATTGACTTGAATCCCTTATCCCAAATGTCCTATCGATGTATACTCACCCACTTTCCCCCTCCTTACATCAAACTACTTTTTAATTTCAAACCCTATCTTTCTTTGGTTGAGTGTGTGTTTGTGTGTATATATGTGTGTGTGTGTGTACTTGTATGTTTGTGTATTTGTGTCTCTTAGACTGACAAGACTTGAAGAGATTCAGATAATATTCTATATCCACATTGTAGCCCCAATAGGCCAAACTACCAACACTTGTCCTTCAATGATTAATGGAGAGAAATTATGTTATAACTGATGGGAAATTTACAAGATGCTTTTAATATAATTAAAAGTAATGTCTCTATTGGCTCTTAACTCTTCCCCAAGCCTAGAATTGGCTTCTTTCCAGAACTAACACATTTCATCCAGCAACTGGAGAACACATTTTAAGAAAAAGAAAAAAAAAATCTTTCCATCTTTGAATTCATACTTGATTGACCAGAGTATAGTTTGTGAAATTTAATATTAGGTTATTCTATCATGAAATAATCACTGGTTTGCTCTGAGTAATATTTTCATGAAGTCCAGGAATGTTTTAAAGCAGGAAGAAGCACACAGTTTCATCTAAACCTGTCTCATTTTACAGATGAGGAAACTGAATCTAGGGAGGTTACACTGTGTCTAACCCACTAATCCCATGATTTTCCTTTTTTACCCCTTCATTCTTTCATTTGAAAAATAATTTTTGAGCATCTGTTATGTGTCAGATGATGCAGTGCCTCCTAAAGATTTAAAAACCAAAAACCTTGGTTCATAAGAAACCACGGGAGGTTTAAGAAATAAGAAACCAGGGTAGGTGTAGCATGTGTTAATGAACATTAGTCTATTATAGCATATGTTGCATTGTTAATGTTATGTTCCTAGAGTTATAAAACATGAGGGAGTAGTGAAATTTGCCTGGGAATTTAGGAAACTTTTCTAGAATGGATGACGTTTCATCTGGGCCTTGAAAGATAAGCAGGAATACACCTGCTTCAGAAACAAGGGAAGAGTATTCAAGACAGAAGGACATGAGAGGCATAGGATAGGTTTGTGCTTATTTGGGGGATACCAAGGACTGGCTTAATCTGTAGGGAGTGATTGAGGGTCAGATTGAATAGGTCAGCTCTGACGTCGTTGGGGAAGGCTTTGTAGAGTCAGCTGAGTTCTCTAAGCTTTATTCTGCAGGTAATGGGAATCTGTTGCATAATGTTAGGTAAGGAAATGACACTTTACACTTTCACATGGGTCTACATTTAAGAGGAATAACTGGTAGTACTGTAGAGGATGGACTGGAGGAGAAAGGACAGCTAAAGTCAAGTTGAGATGAAAATGATGAGATAATGAACTTGGCCAATGGGGGGGGGGTGTGCCCTACAAAGAAGGAGGAGATATTTGTGAGCTTAGAATTGGCAGGACCTTATAATGATTGTGAAGGATAATAAACAGGGAGCAACCAAGGAGGAAGATGAAGCTTCTGGTTTTGAAGGTTAGAGTCATGGTGATGCTGTATAACTAGGCTATGACACACATGAAAAGGGTAGTAGGGGAAAAGCTTGCAGGCGGTGTTAGAGATATTTAGCTTACCCGTGACGGAACATTTAAAGAGAAGATACACAGGAAGTAATTGAAAATCTGTGTCTTGAGCTCAGAAGAAAAGTCTGGGCTGGTGTTATTGATTTTGGAGTCATTAAAGAAGGTGAGAGTTGAGTAAAGAGAATAAAGAAAGAAAAGTCTAAGAACAGAACTCTGGGGGATGGCTGGAAGAGAGGAGCTAGTATAAGACATATGTAAGGGATGGCTGGAAGAGAGGAACTAGTATAAGACGTGGTTAGAAGGGATTATTTGTGTGGTAGGAAGACAGTGAAGGGAACAGTGTTGTGGAAATCGTGTTAGTCATGATGCTTTCAGCTGCTATTAACAAACAAACTCAAAATGATTATTATGGTCAAGTAGACTTATCTGCTCAGTTAACGACAATAACATCCCAAAACTCCAGAGGTAAGCAGAACAGAGAGCAGGTGTTTTAGTCACAAATCCAGCTCCATTTCTTTCTGACTGTCTCAGAAATGTCCTCCTCTGGGTGGTGGGTTCATCACTGGACTGCTAGGAAGATGGCTGTGGCAGTTTCAGATTTCCCATCCATGTACAGCCAAGGACTTTCTTCCAGTTCTATCTCAAAAGGGAGGAAACTTCTTTTCCCAATTCCCATCCATCTTGCAGTTACCTCTCATTGGATTGACATACCTATTCTTGAGCCAATCTCTCTGGCCAGTGGAACTCCATATCCTGGTTGCATTATGCTTGGGTTTCTGAACTGATCACTAGCATAGAATATAGAGATTGGGCTGACCCTCCGTAAGTGGGGGACTCATTGATTCCTTTTTTGTCCCACAAAGTGCAAGCCTGCTGAAACCAAAGAAGGTGAGGTAGAATGGGTATTAGGCAAGTGGATGCCTGTTAAGAAAACCAAGGGAGGAGAGAGTTTCAGAATGAAGAAGTGGTCATTCATATCAAAAATTGCAGATCAAGTAGGATAGGTATGATAAGGAGATCATTAAATCTGTCAATTATGTGGTCGTTGATGACCTTTGGGTCACCTTTCCAAGAAGCACTTGGGAAGCTCTTGCAGAATACTTTTTGAAGGAGTGTGGCAGCAAAGAGGAGAGAGATAGGAAGAGTAAAATCAATTGCAATTCAATGATGCATGTAAATTCATTTGCAAATATTATTTTATTGATAAGCTTGCATCAATTCACTCCTTCCTAGGTTGAAAGAAGGAGGGAAATTAATCCTATAATTTGAAAAGAGTGTGACAAGTTTGTGAACAAAACCAAGAGCATATAAACAAAGAGAGAGTGATAAATGTTTGTGGCATGGTGAAAGGTGACCACTAAAAATGTGAGAGATGGGATTTCCATCAACATTTCATTGGGCTCAGAATCATGTCATATTTTTGGTATGTTTTGTTTGGTTAGTTTTTTTTTCTGCAATGAGAAACGGATAGGTTTAATTTACAAGGTCAGCCTTAGCAATATTACATGCACTTTGTAATTGCAGCATAATTACATTAAAAGGCAAAGGCAATTTTCTTCAAATATGGCCAGCCACTCAGAGGATTGGTATAGGAAAGCAATAGGGCACATTTAGTCAGTGTCAGGCCATAGCGTTTGTAGATTTCCAATACTCAGTCAAAGTATAAAATAAGTTTTCAAACCCTAAGAGCAACAAGAATTTAATGTTATTAATTCTGTGATAATAATAGTAATATTAAATACATCCTTATGTGGCTGATAGGTGCCTTTCAGCTTTTAGGGAAAGTAATTCTAATAATGGTTCCCATTTCATTTTCACTTGTACATATAGCACTTTTCACAATTCATCCACTTTTTCTCCCCAAGTCATAATAATCCTGTGAATGGAGAATAGGTGATATTATCTTTATTTTTAAATGGGAAACAGACTCCTAGAAGAGTTGCTGAGTGACTAGCTGAAAGTTACCAGTTATCTTGCCGCAGCAGCTCCAGAGTGAATGGAGAGATATCAAGACATGCAGATTGGGACTCAAGGCAACGTGATGTTAGGACCATGTTGAAGCTGGGAGAGGTAAATTCTTGGGTAGACTTTCACTCAGAGAGGACTACATGGACTGGGGTGAGGGTTAGTCTTCCAAAGTATTGATAGATAGCTGGACAAATGATTGACCCAGGTTCAGGCTAAGGATGAAAATGTGCAGAAAGGTCATTTCACAGGGTGCCAAATTTGGGAATGATTTAAAAGAGAGTTCTAACATACCCTCTCCTTTCAGCACAAGGATGCCGAGGCCCAGAGAATTATGAGCTGGGTGAGAGGCAAGGTCTTCCCCGCTAGCCCACTAACCTAGCTTTCTGCTCTCTTCACTACCCTGAATCCCACCTTGGAGTCCTCAAGAGAAAGAGCATAAACTTGATGGAAAGACAGGTGATGTGGCTCAGAAGCTCATCTCCCAGCAAAATTCAGAGGATGGGGAAGAGTTGTTTCCCTAATGCCAAGGGAACAATTGTTCTGGTCAAGTAACAGCGTAGAGGGTACTAAAGTAAAGTGAAAGAGAGTCAAAGCCAGAAGGAGGATATCTCAATGTGTTATTTGCTACAGACACTCTTGAATCACGGAGCTAGGTGCTGGGACGTATCCTATGTTCTCTGCAAAGATACTGAAATATTTGGAAATCTTCTGCAGTGTTGCTGTAATTTGTTTTGATTTGGGGAGAGGCAGTCAAATTTTTAAATTTTCGGATACTTTCCAGTAATAGATAACTCTCTTTGGGGGTTGGGGGTGGAGCCGGGAATGCCACTTCTGGCTGATTTATTTCCATTAGAGCAAGACACAAATAGCCTTGTTTATTATTAGTCATAGTTATTACACTATTCTTAATCTGTTTTCCCACAAGAACAGTATTGCAATGATGAATGACAACATATACATAGAACAAAACGAATTTATTGCAGAATGCATTTCCAGTGACGTGAGCAAGAAATTAGGTCTGCAATATGTTTGAGCTGTGCTGGGCAACTCCAGTTGTGCCCCAAAACTCGCCTTTGAAGGGAAAGAATGAGCAGACACATTTCTAACTGACATTGGATTGCAAGCTCCCCTCTCCAAAGACAGGTCCGTGTCTTGTTCATTTATTTAATCACTCAGAACCGTATTCATATCACACAACAAAATAAATGTAGAGTAGAATATGAGGAAATGAAAGTGAATTTTTTATTATGATTTCCCCCCATCACAATGACTAACATATCAATACATTGCGTGCTTACTGTGTGTCAGAATCTCTTCTAAGTGATTCACATGTTTTAACTCAGTAGTCCTCATCATTAATAGGTGAATATTATCACCCCCACTGAATATACAAAGAAAACTCAGCACAAAGAGATTGTGTAATCTGCAAGATTAAATAACACAACTAAATAAATTGATCTAGGATTTAATCCCAGGCATGCTGACTATAGATGCTGCTACCTTAATCACTACACATTCCGGCTTCCTGTGCATGTGTGTGTGTATGTGTGTGAGGGTATATTTTCCTCCAAATTTATAATAACATACTACTATAATTTAATTTATGAGCTTCCTTTTTCCTCATTGAATAATGTTGCAGATATTAAACTCTTACTTTTGTATTTTACTCCATTGATGTCTATCTCTTCTTCTGTAAGTACCATGCCATAGCTCCATAAAATATTTTAATATTTGCTTGTACCATCCCTTCTCATTTCTCTTATTTTTCAAAAAAGTTTTGCTATTTCTCCACATTATTCTATCTTTCCTTTTTTGTTTTCAATTTATTTTCTTGACTCGGGAAAAACTCTTCTTCCTCCAGAGTATGGAGACCTTGGGCCAGGAGCATTTCTTTAAAATGATTCAGGAAGTATGAAGGCCAGGATGGACTCTGAGGCCAATAACCTTTGGATGGGAATAGAGGTGTGGGGTGTTAGGTGTATGTGATGAGCTGGGGTCTTATCACTCCAACCTTGCCCTATTCAGTTATGTGTGTGTGTGTGTGTGTGTGTGTGTGTGTGTGTGTGTACACACACACACACACACACACACACACACGTATGTTCTGGGCTTCATTAGACATCTTCTCTGGATCCAGGAAGGAGGAAGGATTTTTGAAAGCAATTATTTTAGTTCACAAAATAGTTACTCTGGGTCGAGGGAACCTGATTGTTCTCTAGGCTAATATGTCCTTGAAAAGATGGTAGCAAATATGAAGAGGCCAATGAAATGGTAGAAAAATGAATCCGAGTGTTTCAATTATCTTTCTTTTTTTTTAAAAAAAGTATTTATTTATTTATTTTTAGCTGCGTTGGGTCTTCATTGCTGCGCACAGGCTTTCTCCAGTTGTGGCGAGTGGGGGCTACTCTTTGTTGCAGTGCGTGGGCTTCTCATCACAGTGTCTTCTCTCGTTGTGGAGCACAGGTTCTAGGTGTGTGGGCTCAGTGGTTGTGGCTCGTGGGCTCAGTAGCTGTGGCATGTGGGCTTAGTTGCTCCACGGCATGTGAGATCTTCCTGGACCAGGAATCGAACCCGTGTCCCCTGCATTGGCAGGTGGCTTAACCACTGCGTCACCAGGGAAGTCCCTCAATTATCTTTCTTATGGGATAAGGCTTGGTGATACTCAGCAGAGTCTTCTTGCAGTTTGGGGACTGTGGGTGGGAAAGATTGGTTTGGGGGAAGGGAGGTGGGTGTTTCTTCTGTTTTGATGGTAATAACTACAATTTATTGCATGCTTACTATATGCTAGCTATATGACAGTCTAAGAGTTCTACATACCTTATGTCTTTGTGTCCACCCAATTCTGTAAAGTAGGTAGTGCCATCTTCTTTTCATAGATGAAGAAGCAGAGAACCAGATTAGCTGGGTGACATAACTCATCAGAGTATTACAACCGGTAATTCAGACCTGGGTTAAAATCTAAAGTCTTTGTGGTTTACGAGGCCCCCACAATCTGGCCTTTGCTTAAATATCAGCCTCATCTTGTGCCACCTAAATTCAACCACACAGGATTTTTTTCCAGTTCCTTTTCTAAAATAATTAATTAATTAATTTGTTTGTGCCGGGTCTTAGTTGTGGCAGGTGGGCTCCTTAGGTGCGGCTCACAGGCTCCTTAGTTGTGGCATGTGAACTCTTAGTTACGGCATGCATGTGGGATCTAGTTCCCTGACCAGGGATCGCACCTGGGCCACCTGCATTGGGAGTGTGGAGTCTTAACCACTCTGCCACCAGGGAAGTCTCTCCAGTTCCTTAAATATGTCTTGTTTGCTGTGGCAGAGGCATTGCTTGCTATGTATTCCCCAAAGCATTTCCTTTTCTTCCCAAGCACACAGAAAACTTCCTTTCTCAGCCTCCCCTGGGATTTCAGTGGGACCATATGACAGGATGGGAATGGAAGTGATGTGCAACATTCCCAGACCTGGCCCCTAAAGCATTTCACATCTTTGACTCTGTTTTCTGCTCCCATCTGCACAGCTGGATTGTAGAATCTCAAGTTGAGCTCCTGCTTCACTACTTGGACAAGAGCCACCCAGGTCAGCTGCTCAGAGAGCTGTGATATGAGAGAGGAACTTTTATCGGATAACTAGCTGAGATTTTGGAGTGGTTTGTTACAGCATCTAGTATTACTAACGTAACTAAATCACTTGCTCTAGACTAGAGGTTGGCAAACTTGTTTTTGGTACAAGGCCGGGTAGTAAATATTTTAGGTTTCCCAGGCCACACTGTCTCTTTTGTAACAACTCGACTCCGGCGTTGCAGTGTGACAATTGCCTTAGATCATACATAAGTGAATAGGCACTGCTGGGTTCCAATAAAACTTTATTTACAAAAACAGGCTGTGGCCCCATTCGGCCTGTGGACAACAGTATACCAACCCCTCTAAAGGACTGGAACAGCATGCTGTTCTCTGTTTCAACTTCTCTGTCTCTATCACTCCCAGACTCTACCTACCCTTTGCCTGGCTACACTGTTACAACTTCAGTTACTTAGGAGGATGTTTCTACTCCCCCCGCCACATGTCTGTTCCCCCCTCCAATTAGGTCAGGACCCATTATCCTATGTTCCCATAGTGGCCACCTCAACTTTCTTTTTCATAATAAGCCTTCCATTTACAATGATTTTCAGTGTCTTTTCTGCCTTACTATGCCAAGGGCTTCAGGAGAAAAAGAAGCTATTTCTACTTCATTCCCTGTTTTATCTCTAGAACCCAACCCAGGCCCTGAGCCAAAGCCCATGCTATAAATACTTATTGAGTCAATGGGCAATTCACTGCCTTCAATGATGAACCACTTCCTTCAATATATAGAACTTGTGGAGACTCATCCTTCCTCTCTCTTCCCTCTCCTCTCCCTCCTTGTGCCTCAGTCCTTGGGCTTAATACAGCTAAAAGGAAACTAAACCCACAATTACTGTTTTATAGTCACACTCTTGAATGGAGAAAATACCACAGAGATATTTACCCTCAGGCATATTTCTTTGGTGTAAATACTGACCTTGTCTTCACCTCAGGCAACATTTCTTCTTCAAGATCATAAAGCATGGGATGTCTTCTCATAAAAGTCGATCTCTGTCACAACTCTGAAAGCTTATTCCATCTCGAGCCCCATACGTGGAAAGAGGCTATTTCTGAAATTCTGTAATCATATCACTCCAACACCTATAAATCTGAAAAGCTTTCCAACTTTCCTCAATATTGTAGATATTAGGGGAGTGGGCTACTGCACATGATCAAACAGAGTTTCACCATACACGAAAAGAGAGGATAAGAGAGCAGGTATTCATTCTATTTTCAGGATAAAGAATAAATACAAGAAATAATGGCAGCTTAGAACAGCATAAGATCAAAAAGATATGTAACAGAAAGTCAACTAAGATGAGTTTGTAGTACTGTTAAGTGTTTGGTTTGAGCTGATAAACTGTCAAACAAACAAACAAACAAAAAACTCTGGGAGTTGGAGAACTCAAACAGTCATGGGCACATTCACAGTTCAGCTAAATTTACCAGGGCTACAAGCTGAGTGGTGAGCAGTGCTTCTGGGTTGCCCATGGTTTCCCAATGGCATCTGTGAACCTAAGAAGGGAAAGACAAGTTTGCCCATCTAGAAAGAGTCCTAAGGCATTTTACTCGAAAGGTGGCCTCAGCTTCCTCTTTCCTTATCACGTGGTCAGGTGGAGCGTCAACAGGAGCTTGTGCAGGTGAGTCAGGGAAGAGTTGAGGTGGGCAGCGTCAGCGCCTAAGGAAGTCTTGCAGGGCTCGTAGCCATTTTCATCTTTCAATCTAAGAAGTAGTTTTAGAAATAGCTTAAGTATAATATCTTTTGGGGAATAAAACAAAATTACTAATTTTCATACAGGAAAGCTGCACAGGTCCTAGGTTGGGAGTTTATGAAAGACTTTCTGGCCCCAATTCATTTACAGAAATGAATCCCTCCCCCGGCCCCCTCACCTCCCTGCACATCTGGTTTCTTAATAGCAGCTGGAATCTTTACCTCTGAGAAGGAAGATAATCAAAGCCTTCTAACTACATGATCATCAGTCTGTCCCCAGAACCCAGCTCATCGTAATGCGCCATAAATATTTGAAGAATTTATGAATGAATGCTGTTGGCTGACTGATGGAACGAATGGATGAAAGTGGGCTGTCAAAGAAAGCTCAGATGACGCTGGCCCCAGGTCCCTCCTCTTCTCTCTTTCTGATACCATTTCCCACTTCCACAATGATCATCTGTCAAGTGGCTTTATAATAAACACAGCCACTAGCACTTATGCAGCACTTTCCACACCTTATTTTATTTTTATTATTTTTTAATTTATTTATTTTTTGGCTGCGTTGGGTCTTCGTTGCTGCACGCGGGCTTTCTCTAGTTGCGGTGAGCCAGTGCTACTCTTCGTTGCAGCGCACTGGCTTCTCATTGTCATGGCTTCTCTTGTTGTGGAGCACGGGCTCTAGGCGCGCGGGCTACAGTAGTTGTGGCACGAGGGCTCAGTAGTTGTGGCTCACGGGCTTACTTGCTCCGCGGCATGTGGGATCTTCCCGGACCAGGACTCGAACCCGTGTCCCCTGCATTGGCAGGCAGATTCTCAACCACTGCGCCACCAGGGAAGCCCCACGCCTTATTTTAAGTGAGCCTCTGGCCTCAGTTTTCTTGGGTGATCTGCATGTGCTCATAGGCGCACTGGCTTCTCATTGTCGTGGCTTCTCTTGTTGTGGAGCACGGGCTCTAGGCGCGCGGGCTACAGTAGTTGTGGCACGAGGGCTCAGTAGTTGTGGCTCACGGGCTTACTTGCTCCGCGGCATGTGGGATCTTCCCGGACCAGGACTCGAACCCGTGTCCCCTGCATTGGCAGGCAGATTCTCAACCACTGCGCCACCAGGGAAGCCCCATGCCTTATTTTAAGTGAGCCTCTGGCCTCAGTTTTCTTGGGTGATCTGCATGTGCTCATGTTGACCCAGGTGTCAGTCAACAAGTAATTGCTACCTTCACCCTCCTGTGAGTGGGACACCTGTGTGATGGCGATTCTGCTCAGCACTCAAAAGACAGAGTAAAAGTTGTCATGTTTTGAACATTGATAACTGAATACAGAGACCTCGGCCAGTTGCGTTTAAAAAGCAAGGCTTTGAATTATGCCTTCTGATGGAATTCAGTGTAATCATTAGGATAAGCAAACACATCAGGCCTTCAATATATATGCTGAGCCAAATGAACAAAGGAAGAAAGAGACTTTTTTCCCCTCCACTCTGTCATTTTGTTTTGCAACTCTAAGCGTTACTGCATGCTCCAGTTCTCCAGAATAACACTTAATTCTTTAGCTAAAACGCTATATCAGACGTATTTCAAGCTAATTATTTGGCATTATAAGATTATATTCTGTTCTCTAATAACTTTGCAACATAGAGAGCCTCAGTGATTTCCAAAGATTAAAAAATATGATAAAAGACAACGATTAGGGACTGC
This sequence comes from Neophocaena asiaeorientalis asiaeorientalis, assembly GCF_003031525.2. Lineage (NCBI taxonomy): Eukaryota > Metazoa > Chordata > Mammalia > Artiodactyla > Phocoenidae > Neophocaena > Neophocaena asiaeorientalis. The sequence goes on from NW_020175192.1 coordinate 9,113,437, forward strand.
CCTGGTGGCTCAGTTGTTAGGAATCTGCCTGCCCATGCAGGGGACACGGGTTCGATCCCTGGTCTGGGAAGATCCCACATGCTGCGGAGCAACTAAGCCCATGCTCCACAACTACTGAGACGGTGCTGTAGAGCCCGTGAGCCACAACTACTGAGCCCCCATGCCACAACTACTGAAGCTCACGCACCTAGAGCCCGTGCTCCGCAACAAGAGAAGCCACCACAATGAGAAGCCCGCACACCGCAACGAAGAGTAGCGCCCGCTCACCACAACTAGAGAAAGCCCATGTGCAGCAACGAAGACCCAACGCAGCCAAAAATAAATAAATTTTTTAAAATAGTAAAGAAAAAATAAGACAACAATTATCAGGCTGGGTTACCCGGGGTTATTGCTGTGCGGGACTGAAGCTCTGCTTTGGGCAAATCTTCTTATACCCTGCTGCAGGATGCTGGTTCTCCTAATTAAGTTGTCGTGTTATTTTCTTTCTTTTTAAAAACCAAGTTTATTATTTTTCGATTATGGCAAATTTAGAGAACATCACACAGTAAATATAAAAACAAAAACGCCACACTCCTTCCTTCCCACCACCATTAATTCAAACTGCAAATATTTACTGACTATCTGCTATGTGTCAGGCACTGATATTTTTGTGAATTTCTAAATACCCATTTCAGCTGAAATTAAGAGGATCTCTGTGTAAAATGTCCTTTAATGAAAATGTAACTAGGTGACGCTTGTCTTTAGTCCTCTGTCCCTTTATTCTTGGCCTCAGTCCTTCCAAAACGCATTTCCCTCTCTACTTTTCAGAAATTCCCTTCCCAGCACATTAGGACTCTGGAGTCCTGTCCTCTTGATGCTGACATAAAACTTGCTTTCATGAATAATTCTGATAAGAGTTCATGACAAGCTAAAACTGAATCTGGCAGTTCCTGGGTTTGGGGGGCACAATAAAGGCAGTTTTTCCATTGAAAAATAAAACAGCATGTGTTTACCTCTGCTAATACTGCATGAGCTAAACAAAACAGGGACTTGCTGGGAATTTCTATCAGTCTTTGATGTATAAAAGGAAGAACTATTATTACTCAACTACAGTTTGATAAACAAAATCTTTGCAAACAGTATAACCAAGTGGTAAAGGTAAAAGCTCATCCCCTTAATGAAATTTCTGGCACAGAACTGAGGGTGGATGTGAGGATTCCCTGGTCCCTGGTAAGCAGGTTCCTACTGCCGTTTATAGGTAGTGCTGGTCTTGCCTAAACATTTCGTATTTTCCATTGCAGTAGAAAGAGCGGGGAGCAAGCCGAGTGTGGCAAGGGGGATCGTTAATGACTTGCTTTCCCAGATGTCGTGCCTGGCCCTGACAACGTGGAAACCGACCCAATGTGCTTAAAGGATGTCAGTCATCCTGCTGAGAGCTGACCCCAAAGCTTGTCCATTCTATAGCTCCAGAGCCTTCTTTGGGTGTTTGGAAGATTGAGCTGCTCAGAGATCAAACAGAAGAGCCCTTCCTCCAGAATTTGAATATCAAGATTTTTCTCTAAAGAGATTTTTCTTCTGGGCTTCTCTGGGCTGCTATTAATTTGCAACCCAACTGAGTGGGTTAAAAATGTCTTTTGATCACATAGCAACATGTGGTCATCAGAACACTGGTGGCATTCAACCGCAAAGGGAGACCGGGGAGGGAGGGAGGAATCTCAAAGTGACCTTGGTGACAAAAGGAACTTCCTCAGTGAAGCATGTATCTCAGGCGAGCGTATCGCACAATGAGGGAACTGTGACCAGCTGACATTTCATCTGTGAGTCGCTGCTCAAGTATTTGGAGAGGATGCATTGATCCCACTCTCCTGGAAACCCCCAAAAGCTCTCATAAAATGCCTGCTTTCATTTAGCTTTTGTTAAAACAACTAAAATACCCTTCTCATAATTGTTGGGACATCTCAACAACATAGTCCTTTCTTTCCCAGCTTGCGACTCAAACAAATATTGTTTCATTTATTTCTTGCGGGTTCTCCAGCCTCATACCGATGTCAATGACTTTTCACGTTGAAAGGCATTTCCCAGGACTCCCTGAGGGTGGCAGTATTGTTCACAAGTCAGTGACTAGTCCGCGAAATTAGGCACTTGCTAGGGAAATGATTTAACGAGCAAGGCTTTACGCTACCAAAATGAGCTAGTAGATGATGAGGGATGAGCATTTGTTTGAGCCCACGATATAACTAATGCCCCCAGAGCCATCCACTCCAATGTGTATATGAGGTGCAAAAATAAAGGATGAAACCGAAAATGCTCCTCATCAGAAATATATGGATGAAGGTGGCAATGCAAATACTATTTCAAATAGGCTCAGTTCCAGATAATCACTTAATACGAGCTTACTACCCACAATGCTTTAGGGTCTATGAGTTATCCACAGACAGCTGGCTGGGCAAATTCAGATGATGTCACTTCACCAGGAATTTTCCAGGAGGAGACAAGCTGCTACTGCTCTCATCCAATTTAACTCTCCAAGAATTTGCAATCCATGTGGCTCATTAGTAAACACCCTATTGTCCTTTGAGCTAAGTCATTTGAAGGTCATGTAGCAAGAATGCTCTACCAAGATATTTCACGCTTATGCTTATGTGACTAAAGCTTCTCAGAATAATCCACAGTGGAATTGAGCAATTAGAATTCAGTGAAACTCACTGGTAATTTTAAATGAGAAAAAAGTCATTACCCTTTGTATTGACTGGAAAGGGGGCATCCATTTCTAGGCACAGTCAAAAATCAGTCACTGCCTGTAACCACGATGCCCTTGATCGTGTTTAGATATACCTGGTGATGACATCATAGTGTCACTTGGGAACTTGGTAAATGATTAATGTCAGACCCTGAGTGGAAATTTCAAGAGGATACATTGCTAGTAGATGAAAGGGCAAAGCTGCAGTTGAGTTTCTACAAATAGGTCAGGGGTGTGAGGAAAACCCCTCAGTATGGAAAGCTGGGAATATCCAGGTCTTCCCAGAAGACTTGAGTTTGAGAATTCCCACACTTTAGCTGAGTCACTTCTACCTTTTATTGTGTGTGGTCATTGGGGTTTTCCAGTTTTCTAGAACTCTGAGATAGAGGAGGCACAGATGGCTCTATTTGTATTTAAGTGACTAAATGTGGCAGCCTAAACTTTTCCCCTTTGCATTGCTTGATACGTCAGTGAGTTGCCTGAAATCATGTTCCACATCAATGCCAGCCATTTACTGAGTCACCCAAGAACTCTACTTCCTGGATACCATTGGTAATAATTTTTTTTTAATTTTTAAAAAAAATTATTTTATTTTATTTTACTTTTTTAAAAAAATAAATTTATTTATTTATTTTTGGCTGTGTTGGGTCTTCGTTTCTGTGCGAGGAGCCATTTATAGAAAAATCCAAGTTAATAAAGATCTTATATTTACCGAGTGGCTACTAAATGCCAGATACTGTTCTAGGTGTTTTATGTGTGTTAACTCATGTAATCCTCATACCATGATGTGAGGTAGGTACTAACATTATTTTTTGTTAGGCAAGGAGATTAAGGCTCAAAGGAGCTCGGCTTGCCCAAAGCCAAGACTAATAAGGGGCAGAGCTGGGATCCTTCTTGGAGGAGAGAGCAGTTAAATTTATGAAACCATTGAATGGACTTGTGAATTTATTAAATGTTCTTTAACTTGTGATTTTAGGTTGGAAGAGGATGGTTGGTTAACTTGGTGATATCATGGTGTTGGTTGTGGCACAATCTCAGATAAAATCCCTTGCTTGAAGCCCACCGTTCTGAAAATGTTGCATTGGCCAAAAGGGGATCAAATGGTAAGAACGTTGATGGGCTGAGATTAAACCAGATTATGCAAGGAAAAGTAATAGCATCATTTTTCCTTCAGAGGACAGTGGAGGAAGGCCTATACCTAGAGATGACCAATTGATTTAATGGCTGTCACCCCTGTGGCCCAACTCTCCACCAGTGAGCTCATTACCCAAAGCTGTGCCTGCTTAGTGCCAGAGCTGCTGCTTCTGCCATTACTGGTGTCCCTGCGTCCCCAACAGAGTTCCCAAAACGTACCGGATTTCTGCTTTCTTCCCCCAAATGAGCCGTGGAAGGTGTGCATGTGCCCGACCATGGACCACACAGCTGGATGGGTAATTCCTTGAAGGGAAGGAATGGGGAAATAAGTGCCAGCCACCTGATATGTAAACAAGAAAAGACCCCACGACTTTTAAAGAGATACCTTCTAGGTCAGCTGGATGGGTAATTCCTAGAAGGGGAGGAATGGGGAAATATGTGCCAGCCACCTGATATATAAACAAGAAAAGACCCCACGACTTTTAAAGAGATACCTTCTAGGTCAGCTGGATGGGTAATTCCTTGAAGGGGAGGAATGGGGAAATATGTGCCAGCCACCTGATATGTAAACAAGACCCCACGACTTTTAAAGAGATACCTTCTAGGTCAGTTGAAGGTCAGTCTACAGCTTAGTAGACTGTCCTTTCCTGGGCGCCGCCATCACCTCTGTGGTATCCAGCGATCGCTGGCTTGCCAGCCAACCTTCAAGGGCCAACCCTGAAATCAATGTTGGGACTATGCCAGCAGAGATTCCTACTGGTTTCTTTAGTTAGATTTAGTTATTTTACAGTAACTGTGGAACTGGGGGACTCTCACTCAAACTCACTGGTCAGTCTACGCGTGGCCTATGCCATTGCAAGCAAGCGGGGCAGGCAGGAGGTCAGAGCTCCCTGGGGCTTCAGGCAGTAAGGATGGTCTGGGACAGGCCTCTGCTATTACAGCCATTTTTGGCATCGCAGGTATGTGTAAGTTATACCAGAAAGTTAATACTGTAAATGTAGTGAAGGAACACAGGGCCTAAATTGGCATTCTCAGCATAGCACTTGTATAGGAAACACCTGGCAGATCTGTTACAAATTCAGATCTCTGAGTGACACTCGTTGAATCAGGGATGCAATCCCTTAGCATACAGGCAGAAATCAGGAGAGCTGGTTCACGATTTAAAGGGAGCTGTGGTTCTCAGAATGTCGTCCTCAGACCAACAGTATGAGCATCACCAGGGAGCTTGTTAGAGACACAAATTCCTGAGTCCTACTTTAGACCTACTGATCAGAAACTGGGGATTGGGCCTAGCAAGCCCTCCAAGCGATCCTGATGTATTTGCTAACGTTCGGGAGCCACTGGAGTAGAGAGTTCTCTATAGGCCTATGATGACACAAATCAGCTGTTGAATCAGAAATATGTGGGGATGGGGCTCTGGGATCTGTGTGTTTATTACGCTTCCCTGGTGATTCTGTTGTATACTTGTTCGAGAACAGCTGATCTAGAAGAACAAAAGCTTTCTTCTTCGTGTGTCTTTTGCCAAGGCACTTCCCCATTGTCTCCAAGGCTAAGAACCAGATCCTTCCTCTGGTTACTAAACTCCTGCCTACCTGGGAAAAGGGCAGGATAGAGACACCATTCTGTATATCCTTTACAAGCTTGGTTTGGATACGTATATATGCGTGTGTGCATGTGTGTAAGTACACACGTGTGTGCAAACATTCAAAATAATGATCAACCTCTGCCCAAAAGACTACTATGCCTAAAAATTAACCAATCCCTCCTTCACTTTATTACGCTGCCCCAAATTTTACCAGTTAGAGGTATATTTGGGTTAACAAGCATCTTTTCAAATTCAGATATGAAAGTATGAAAGGAAAATTTCTACCCTGGGAACTTTGGCCCCTTTAAATGCACATGGCACTTCCCTCCAAGTGATGGGGAAACTATGTCAGAACTCGCGGTGGCTACTGGTACAGTGATTCCTTTCTTCTGGGCTTGTCTTCCTTCTCCCTGTCTGCTCACTGGCATCCTCTTTGCTCATTGCCTCCCCCAGCTCCTCCCCCTATTTTGACTCTGAACCTTAGTTTTTACTTTTCTTTTGGCTACTAGATTTTAATTCTGTTTGTTGATGTTGTTCTGTTGTGGTGGTGGTTTTGCCATAATATTCTGAATTAGAAATTGATTCCCTTTGGGACAAGACTTCAAAAATTGCTCATCTGTTTCACACGCTGAGACTATGGATATGAAACTCCTTTCTCACGCAAGTGTAGGCAGGTTGGGGTGATGGGTGTTTTTATTTTTAGCCCCTTAAAACGTGCAGGGCGTGTCCATGAGTACGGCCAGGGGAATCATAAGGAAAGTCCCTGCCACCTTGTGGCTCTAAAATTCCTCTGACTTGCCCCACTGCCCTCATCACACCCATTTTCTGTCTCCTGTGTCATTGGCCTCCTAGTTCTCTCTGATTATTTTGACTTTGTGCCTCGGATCTACCATCTTCTTCCTTTAAAAAAATTGCAACCTTGGACTTCGCAAAAAGTCCAAAAAAAAACCCAAACTTGTGCCAGCTCTGAGAGGGATCATCCTTGAGGTTCTTCTCCCTTGGCTCTGGGCCTCACTCAGCACTAGTCTTTCCCAGCCCCCCGGCCCCATGTACATCAGTCCACTTTGACAATAGATTAGAGCTGACCCCTTTTCTCTAAGTTCACCTTTCAAGTCACTGAAGGCCACAACCTCCCTGCAACTGCTCTTCTCCTGCTAACCAATCCCAGTTCCTTCATCCATTCCTCGTATGACCTCATCATTGAGTCTCTTCACCACCTGATCCTTCTCGACTGGATACACTCTAGTTTGTCCGTACTTTTCATGGTGTGTGGGTCCCAGAACAGAACAAATCAGTGTAGCATCAAGGGTACCATCATGTCCTTTGTTCCATACTAATATATTTATTTAACAGAGCCTAAGTTCATATTCAGAATTCTAGCATCACTCTCACAGCACTAACACTAATGTTTAACACTTAGTGAAAATCCATAAGCCTTTCTCTACTGTTGTGCAGACAAAACCCATCCTTTCTATAATTGGACACTTCTGGTACTTTGAAGTCCTTTAAAATCTTCCTCCTAAAAAAAAAAAAAAACAACTTGAGGACATATATACACTACCAAACGTAAGGTAGATAGCTAGTAGGAAGCAGCCGCATAGCTCAGGGAGATCAGCTCAGTGCTTTGTGACCGCCTGGAGGGGGGGGAGGGAGGGAGACGCAAGAGGGAAGAGATGTGGGAACATATGTATATGTATAACTGATTCACTTCATTATAAAGCAGAAACTAACACACCATTGTAAAGCAATTATACTCCAATAAAGATGTAAAAAAAAAACCAACTTGATGCCAAGTATTGTTAAAAGATAAACTGTGGCATATTAAAATATAAACTGAGTCATATTAAAAAATTTTAAGAGTTTACTTGAGCAAAAATCCACTCAAACCCGGCAGCATCCAAACTAGCAGATAGCAAAAAAGCTCTGAGGAGCTGTGTGAAATGAAAGACTTTTATAGACGGAAGGGAGCAGGAACAAGGAAGTTATACTATGTGGAAAAGTAGGTTGGTTATTACAACGTTACTTTCCTTTAGGGGATGGAAGAGAGTCTGACAGGCAGATTACTTAACTAGTGCTGATAAGATGGTTCCTGATTTACTGGTTTAAGATTCCATTTCTGGAAGAGTTGAAACTTTAATTAAACTTTGTTTTGGTGATACAGGGCTTAGCACAAGTGACTCCACTTCGGGCCTGTTGTTTCGTTTTTAACAGTACAATACAGTGCTTTTCAGACTATGTTTCAATTGAACCTGGAGTTCTCCTGACTACACTTCTAAAATTAGTCCCTTTGATTTCTTTTTAATCCGCTGAATAAATTAAGTTGATAGGATTTTCTCAGGATTTAACTCACATTTTTTCCTAACACATTTACATCTGAGGCCACCTATTTAATAGTGCTCAACTGACCAAGTAAAATAGTTAAATTAGCTTTTTTTTTTTTTCTTCCCTAAAAGCAACATGACTTCCAGGTACTTTCTCCCTAAAACAACATAAAGAACCTGCTATTCAATGTATTAGGTATTTCCCCTCCCCACCTCCAACATATAGTTCATGCATCTGATCAAAGTGGTACCATCTGTTATTGATTAAATTGCTGAAAAGACCTCCCCGATGCAGACGAAATGCATTAATTTATTCTCTTTGGTGAGGTCGTTCAGTGAGTGGGAGTTTACCCTTTGTCTCTCTCTTGCTAGACATTTCTATTTCTTCTCTAAGGATATAGTGAGAGCCCTTGTCAAAGGCTTTCCTGCAATTCAGATTCATCTGAAACATTTATTTCATCATCTGATAGGGTGGGGGGAGAGAGAGAGAGTGTGTGTGTGAAATCACTTGCGTATGGTTTGCTCTTGATGGGGCCCATGGTTTCTCCTAGTGTTCTCCACGTCCCTTGTATGTGCAAATGACAAGCTCCATCTGCATCTTTTTTAGATAAGTGGGAACACATTTATCTAGTCTCCATAATTCCACAAAATACTGTACATTCTTGAGGAATACTACACCACAATATGTGGGTTTTTTTTTAACATCTTTATTGGAGTATAATTGCTTTATAATGGTGTGTTAGTTTCTGCTGTACAACAAAGTGAATCAGCTATATGTATACATATATCCCCATATCCCCTCCCTCTTGGTGAGGCATATTAAATATAATATATCCCTCCCACCCTCCCCATCCCAGCCCTCTAGGTGGTCACAAAGCACCGAGCTGATCTCCCTGTGCTATGTGGCTGCTTCCCACTAGCTATCTATTTTACATTTGGTAGTGTATATAAGTCCATGCCACTCTCTCACTTCGTTACAGTCAGGGAACCAAACCACTTCAGCGATGCCAGGGGCTGCTTTATTAGACCTTACCCATTTATCAATATTTATTCTACCCTTTTCAGAAAAAACATCATGCTTGCTGACAAAGCATTCTAATGCAAACCCCAAACTGAGTTCTTTTCTCCTCGCTGTCATCTGTCAATACTACGTCAGTAGCCCAGGTGGCTGATAAATGTATTTCTTGTTATTTGATTTACTTTCAATATAACACCAACAAAAAAAGGTGTGTTTGCGCTCTTAGCATGGTTGACATTTCTCAGCTATTTGAGAGTTTCAGATACTTTAATTTCATTCTTAGAGATTCTAGCCAACAAGGACATTATTCTCTTCAGCTATGCCTTCTCTTTGTTTCTTATTGAGATCGTTTGCAATTTTATTGTCAAGATACAATTTTTAAAAATTTGTCCACTCTCATGAATCATCTTCACGTTCGTCACGTCAGGCATGACGTAAGGCGGAGGGAGGAACTTGGAGTTTTCTTCTGCATCCAGCTTGTTTTCTCAAGTGCATTTGAAATGAGGTTAAGACGCACATATCCTTCCACACAAAAAATGAAAAATTACTAGTAATGGGGCTTTAAAATACTCCCAGAAATTCATTAGTTGATTAAAAATAACTAATGGCATTTCAATACAGTTTTAAGGAAAAGTGTTTGAAAACCTCAGATTTCAGAAACCACCCGGTTCCATCCATGACGTTAGGCCCTGCCTAACGCCAACCCTGCTTTGCTGCCAGCAGTACTAACCTGCTCCCTCCTGACAACTCTGTCCCTAGGATTTTTATTCCTGTTTCCGATTTTAGTGCTTTATTGGAACTAAAGCTAGTCCCTGATCCCAGGCAGTCCCTGGAACCATGATGCTCCGCACGTAATTTCTGAAATACCCTTTCTGAGCCGCCCCTACCTTTCAACATCTTTCATATTGACCCAAAGAATTTGCTTTGTTTACAACTCAGGCATGCATCTGATGGAACCACCGGTGGCCCACAGTCCTGCCCCTGCCCCGCCCCATCTCCGTCTTTGTGTCTGGACATCAGTCTAGATTTGTCTGTAGTTCACTAATATCAAAGAAAGTGAATATTCCGATGTTAGGCTGCTTCAGACACGTTGAAGAGTTCTCAATGCATGGAGTTTCAGAAGGAGGGAACATTTACTCTCCTTTGGAATCAACGTAAAATCATTTTTTTCTAAAGAAGTTTAAAAGAAATCAATGACTATATTCAGGTTCTAGGCATTTGACAGGATTTACAGTTTTTCACAGCATTGAATTGATAAACATTTTAAAATGTGAAGTGTATACTTGTCCACGGGAAGAAAAATATAGTAAAATAATAGAAGTTCCTTCTTTGATGGGTGCAATATCAAATATAGAGTTTGGGTGAGATTTTGGTCTTATTGCCGAATACTTTTATCAGTAAAACTGATTACCAAATACAATTTGAATATCCCAGGAACTAGACTTACATTTAAAAATTTCCCTGGTGGCGCAGTGTTGAGAGTCCACCTGCCAATGCAGGGGACACGGGTTCGTGCTCCGGTCCAGGAAGATCCCACATGCCGCGGAGCGGCTGGGCCCGTGAGCCATGGCCGCTGAGCCTGCGCGTCCGGAGCCTGTGCTCCGCAACGGGAGAGGCCACAACGGTGAGATGCCCGCGTACCGCAAAAAAAAAAAATTTCATAGCGGTCCCTTCTTTCCATTTTAGAGGGGAGGAAACTGAAGTTTGGGGAGGTAATTGGAATGAGGTCCTCCAGCTAGTAACTTCTAGACCTAGAAAGTAGGGTGATTAGCCATTTCAGTTAGACGGAGATTTTCCAGGATTTAGCACTCAAAATCCCACATCCTGAGAAACCCTCAGTTCCATGCAAACCAGGATAAGTGGTCATGCTACAAGTGAGCCCACAATAAACTCCTGAAGCCCATGTTTTCTTTTCCTTTAACTGCCAACCTATTTTGCTTCTCCTGAGCTCTGAAATATTCCTATGAAACACTTCAATATTCCTATAAAACAGTGATTATCTTTTTAGTTCCTTTGTGGTCTACCAGTGAATTTTAAGACCATTCACCTTTGACGTACCAGGACCTTTTCATAACTTACTACTTTCTTCTTTGTCTAACTTCCTGCTGAGTCAAAACACTTAATATCCCTAAAATATCCCCTTTAATATGAGTGGCCTTATACTGATGAAGACTTGCTTTCTTGGTAAGAGCTTGTTTGAATTTAACTCATAAACACAGCATCCTGGAAAGAGGCAAAAATCGTGGTGTTAATTCTCATTACAAAATTTTCAAGTGTTTCTAACGTTTCTTTTAGTAGTTTGATTAGAGAATTTTTTTAGGTTATTTAAGTAAGTCATGGCAATATAACCGAGAGCATGGTTGTTAAAGTTAATAATACTGTAGAGCATATTTGAAAGTTGCTAAGAGAGGCGATCTTAAAAGTTCTCATCACAAGGAAAAACAATTTTGTAACTGTGTGTGGTAACCAGTGTCAGCTACAGGATTTTTTTTGATTCCTCAGTGTGGATTTTGATCTTTTCACATTTCATTAGCTCAGCCCTTCCTTGTTAGATTCTTACATCATAAACTAGAATTACCACTATAAAATTTTCATGAACTCAGAAGAAAATGATGCCTTTCCATGTATAAAATAAGAATTTTCCATTTCAATATCAAAAGTCTTACGATCAACTATATGTCAATAAATTTTTTTAAAAAACTCTTGGGGGTGTGATGGTCACGTGGAGGATACAGCTAAATGTTCATGTTAAGTCTTCTTAACCAATTCTAGCTGATAGAAATCGTCCCCATCCTTGTTTGGCCTAGAGATGCTCAGATTTAGTAACACCAGTTGCTTTCTGATTCAATGTCAGTGTGATATGGAGCCTCCTAGTTGTGTTTCTACCTGCGGAGCACTGTGACGTCCCGTGTGTGCTGTACGGATTCCGCGGCAGAGGCCAAAGATAATCAGAATGATAGCAGAGGGGGAGTAAAAGGCTTATTTCTCGTGGTCCACGACTTCATAGCTCCTCCTCTGTCTCACCCAGTGTTGCCGGAGAAACATCCGTGAAGAGCGTGCAGAAGTCTTAGGCATCCCTGGAGAAATTATCTTAAAGACGCATTCCATTTTCAATACACCGTTACTGGGTGCTTGTTTTTGCTGGGGACTGGGTTAGAGTGGTGACCAGTACAGCTCCTCTCGTCCCTCATGGGCCTTCCGAACTAGAGAGCGAGCCCTCTGCTTGTCTCTGTGCTAGAAAGTCGACACTCATACAACAAAGGATCAGTGAACTCCTGCGAGGTACCAAGCACCGTACTAGGCATTGCAGATATAGAGGTACGTGTGAAAGGGTCATTGTCCTCAAGGAATACTTAAAGTATACTGGTGAGAACCAGCATAATAGATAATTACTAGAAAGTGTGATAAGTGTTCATATAGGGGAAGAGGAGAGTGTTGCAGAAGATGGAGAAGGGAGTAGTGATTTGGACAATTTTTTTTTTTTTTTTTTTTTTTTGGTACACGGGCCTCTCACTGTTGTGGCCTCTCCCGTTGCGGAGCACAGGCTCCGGACGCGCAGGCTCAGCGGCCATGGCTCACGGGCCCAGCCGCTCCGCGGCATGTGGGATCTCCCCGGACCAGGGCACGAACCTGTGTCCCCTGCATCGGCAGGTGGACTCTCAACCACTGCACCACCAGGGAAGCCCTTGGACAATTCTTTTTGACACGGAGCAAGATCAGAAAAGAGGGCTGGCAGTGGGAAAAGAGGTTGGAAAAGGGGTGAAGTGGCTTTCTGGGGCCCAGACCAGCTCTGGCCAGCTGTGAACAGAGCGGAGAGTGGGGCCACGGGGAAGACTCTGCCTTGGGCAGGCCTTGCTCCTGCCGCCGCCGTCTCCCGGGACCTTGCCCGCATCTGTCAGCTGCCTGTGATGTGCTCCCACCCCCACTGAGCTGAGAAATGAGTTTGGGGGCCAAATTCCCTAGTCAGAAGTTCATTAATCTCATCCAGTGGCTGCTTATATGTTTTTCAGTCTTCCCCTGAGCTAGAATGCCTACAGTTTGTTCAGCTGTCACTCTGGATTCTTCTGTTTAACATGCTCCTCGCAAGAGGCTCTCTCTCTTTTATCTCAGGGCCTTATCTGAAGTTGTGTTTAGCTCCATGAGCATCTGCAAAGCCTGGAGCCAGGGGTTCCAGTCTGAGGAAAGTTCCCCTCACAGATCTCATGTTTGGGAAGCCAAGCCAAGGGCTTGGAACACGAATGACAACAGCACACTGCCACTTCCCTTTATCCTAGAGGACAGAGCTGCTGGAATAGGGATGGGGAGTGTGGTGATAAACTAAGCTTTTTGATATTTGAAGTGTTTTGAGACAGGAAATATATGCAATGTGTATTAACTTGCATCCTACTAGTACTGGATACTTTTCATGTATGCGTTCTCCAGGTACATGACAAGAAGGTGACAGAAACAGCTACAAGTGGACTTCATTTCAAACACCTTCTTGGACAGTGACAGGGATGCAAAGCCCACCTTCACAAGCTTTGTCAACAGAGTTATATTAATCTTTTCAAATGATCTAGATTTTCCATTAGCCCTTTTAAATAATGTTACATTAACTGGGAGCATCAGAAGAAAGGGAGTCTAGGAGTATTTGTATTTGGGTGTCTGAGTTACTAAGGCAGACAATACCACCTTCAGAATGCAAAATGCTTAGAATCTTAAAAGACTTAAAAATAAAGCAAGGACATATGGAAGCAACAGCAGGTCTTATGCTCAGACTGGGAATCAGTGCAGACCATGGGGCGTCTGGAGCATCTCCCAGCTCTGTCAGGCTCCCTCTGCTGTCCACAGGGGTGATTCCTCTAAAGGCAAGGAGGGGTGGGAGTCCTCTCCCTTGTAGTTTTGTTGAGTAGGGATGGCAAAGCTGTTTCTTTTATCATTTAAACATAGAATAGCTTTAATGAAACGATACAACATTGGTTGAATCCCACTACTCTAACCCAACAATTGCTTTTCTGTCTCCAGATTTAATCCATAGCTTTATTCCCACATGTACATTTTTTTATGTTGTTGCCCTATTGCATAAGGAATTTTTATGATTTGCTTTTAGGAAAGGAAAAATTCAGCAACATTATTTCAGGGACATTTTCCATGTTGTTAACAAAGGCTTCAGGTTGATCATGTTTAGTGATTGAATGATACTCCATTGACCAGATGCTTCATAATATATAAACCAATTCCCTTGCTGTTGGACATTTGGGAAAACTATTATTTTTGGCAGGCTTCTGCTTCTGCAGAACTCCCAGCTGTGTGGGCTGAGATGGAAAAGATGAATCCAGGGCAAGCCAAGATTTGATGCTGGGGAGCATGTGGACAGGATGCCAAAACTTAGTCCACGGAGCGAAGTGGGGTTGGGAGCGAATCAGCATTAGATTTCAGGCTAATAGAGAAGGAACTTATTTTCCCACTCCTCTTTGTTTTATTTCTTTATTCTCTTTTATCTCTACTTTGCAATCCTGTTTCTCTCACTCTTCCATAAATAACCATTCCAACGTGTCTTCCAGAAGCAGCTCTCCAGAGGTCATTTGTAATTCCAGGGAGGGTCATTGGGGCAGGCTTTCTGCTGGGCTCCTGCCAGCATGGGGATGAGGGGTGGGGAGAGCGCAGGGAAACCCCGGGCAGAAGTACCAAGTGGATAAGATTGCTTCTGCTGGAGTTTACCTTCTCACAGATAAGAGACATGGTCTTTACAATCAGCTTTTTCATCAGTGAAGTCAGGCTGAGCTACGGTAATAGGAGCCATCAAACGTCTAGTGACCAAGGACAAGTAGTCTACTTCTTTGTCTCCTAATGATACAAGGCTGGTGTTCAGGTCAGTGGATGGCTCTCCTTCATGTGGTCACTCTGCTCTGCTCTCTTCAACACGTGACCTCTAGGATCTCTGAATATCTCCATCCTGCCCACAAGAAGGGCAAAAGAGAATGAAGGAATATGAATGGGAGGTTGTATAGACCTGGTCTGCAAGTGGAGATATGACACCTGCTCTCATCCCACTGTAGAGAACAGAGCCTCCCAACTTCAAGGGGTCCTGAAAAATGTGATTCCCAAAGACAGAACAAACTTGCGGGCCATTAGTGATATCTGTATAGTTAGTAATACCTGAGACATTTTGGCCTCCCATCTGCCTTTCTTTGTCTTATTTCTCAACTGGTTCAGAATTTTTTTTTTTTTTCTTTTTGCGGTACGCGGGCCTCTCACTGTTGTGGTCTCTCCTGTTGTGGAGCACAGGCTCCGGACGCGCAGGCTCAGCGGCTATGGCTCACGGGCCCAGCCGCTCCGCGGCATGTGGGATCTTCCCGGACCGGGGCACGAACCCGTGTCCCCTGCATTGGCAGGCGGACTCTCAACCACTGCGCCACCAGGGAAGCTCCATGGTTCAGAATTTTTGCCAAGAAGTGTACTATTTGAGAATCTCTACAAAGACTCCAACAGAAATTATTTTGGCAATGAACCAATATTAATGATATGAGTATACTTTCTCAGCGATATTTGTTGGAGTGGAGGAGGAGGGTTGGGGAAAGTTTAAGAAAAAGAGAGGTAGAAAGTATTTCTGTGCAGTGGAGTCTATATAAAAGTCACGAGGTCACACTCACCGTGAGACCACATTCACTGTCCTCATAGGGGCACTTCTTTATCATTCTCAACAATCCACAGATAGACATTTCGGTTGCACGGGTAGCATGTATTCTTTAGCTAGTAATTTTAAATTCCAAATTTCCTATGCCTTTATATACTTCACATTCATTCATTGAGTCAGCATTGATTGGGTTCATGAAACAGCTTTTCTTCTAATGCAACTAGTAGTTATAAATAGTCAAAGGATATCAAAGTTTCAAAATAAAATGAATCTGAAATTGTTAGAATTAAAATGAACTATGGCTGATAGAATACTTTTGGAATAGGAGAGGTGATGGAAAAGATTGATAAAATTTTATCATGAAACAGTGTCTATTCTAGTGCAACTAGTAGATACAAAACAAAGGATATCAAAGCTTCTAAATAAAATAAATTAGAAATTATGAGATTTAAAGATAAATTATGGGTTATATAATGCTTTTAGATTAGAAGAGGTGATTTTAAAAATTGATGCAATAAAATTTGACCAAAAAATCTAAAAGAGTGCTTGAGTTCTAAAAATAGGTTGGGCAACCAAGTGACTTAAAAATAAATACTTCCTTCATAAAGATTGTTTCACTAATGGTGGGTCATGGAGAACAATCAAGTGGAGAATCCTCTAAGAGCCCAAGAGTCAGGGGCTTCCCTTGTGGCGCAGTGGTTGAGAATCTGCCTGCTAATGCAGGGGACACGGGTTCGAGCCCTGGTCTGGGAGGATCCCACATGCCGCGGAGCAACTAGGCCCGTGAGCCACAACTACTGAGCCTGCGCGTCTGGAGCCTGTGCTCCGCAATGAGAGGCCACAATAGTGAGAGGCCCACGCACCGCAATGAAGAGTGGCCCCCACTTGCCACAAGTAGAGAAAGCCCTCGCACAGAAACGAAGACCCAACACAGCAAAAATAAATAATAAACTCCTACCCGCAACATCTTATAAAAAAAAAAAAAATGCCCAAGAGGGTGTTCACCAACAGCAGTCTTTAGAAGCCAGGAAGAGAAGAAACTTCTTTTTGTATTTCCCCAATCTGTCCTAGCTGTTTTCCTTGCTGTGGCCCTGTTCTGATTTCTAAGCCCCTTACACTTGCTAAGCAGCAATAAGTAGACCCCTTAAGCTCAAACTTGGCAGCTCCATCTGGACTGTGTGACCTCTCATCCCACAGGCTTCTAGGAATTCTGGGTGTATGAACAGGAGTCATCCCAGTGGTCACCTCTCATGTGGGTACCAGGTGTGGGCCAGGCACTGGGTGAACCACTTTACGGGCAGTATTACATTCAGTTTTCTTGGCCTCCCGGAGAGGGAGGCACTAATACTTTTCCCATGTTGCATATTGGTAAAACTGAGGCTCAGTTTACTGAGCTTCCCTGAGGTTACATGGTAAATAGGGGTACATCAGGTCTAAGAAGCCAGGGCCCTTAATACCTGACCTTGAGCATAAACGGTTATGTACACTGCTTTTTCTTAGGGCCACAAAGCCCTCAAGTTACAGTATGAACACCCTTATTCTTTTTCATAAAACTACTGTCCTTGTTTTAAAATCCTCCTTTCCACGTCCCTAAAACCAAATCAAAATCATCTACACGACTGTCTTCTGAGGTCCTTCCTGCCCAAAGTGTCTACCACAAAGACTCAGGGTTTGAGTAAGGCACTTAAGCTTTTCACATCTACAAAATGGAGTCTTTTCCATTTTAAATGAAATGTTGTATAATGAAATCACTTCTTAAACTAAACACTTCAATGCAAATGATTATTGTTTTTGTTATGTGGACAAACCTGGAAACATATAAACTTCTGATGAAAAATTTGATGATGAGAAACAATCATTCGGGTGAAGAAATACTTCCAAAAACCTTACAGGTCCTCTCATGGGTTTTTTTGGTCCAGTTGCTTTAGCTACTTATTTATGCATTGCTAGCTTTTTTTGTTGCTGTTGTTGTTGAGAGTTCCCTGTCCACCATCTCTCCTCTGAGCCTCTGGGATTGTGTATGATCCAACTGGAGAGTGAATTTCAGTAGACAATCAGCAATAAGATTTTGTGGTTTTGGTTCAAAGACTCTTCTATGGAGTGAAATTCTCCTGCAAATGAAAAGCTGCTAATTGGCTAGCAGAGAATTGGACTGGTCTTAGTGTTTATCAAGGCTTAACTCCCCTAGCTGCCGGTATTATACCCTTAGTCTGAAATTGATCACTGTGGTAAATTAAACACACTCCTCTTTTTATCTGAAGTGTTTTAGCTCAATAATTTTAGGTGAAATCCTTGTCATTTTAAAAGTTCAAGAACTCTTCAGGTCCTGGGAAGGATTTGTGGATCCTATTCTGAAAAGGTGAAACAGAAGCCATTTATTACATGTCATTATTAACAAAACAATTTTCACGAGTATTTAGATTGATTGAGAGAAAGGTTTGCTGGATTTCCTCAGAAAGAAATAACTGAACAGGGTTAGAAACAATTGCGAGGTTGACAAATCACAGCTCCCTATACCTCCAAATCTTTCCTGATCCTTGTGCCTAAATACAAATAAGTGGCAGATTTCTCATAAATAGAACAAACTGCATTCCTTAGTCTGGCCCCAAAGTCATACCTCATGACGAAAGGAAGAGCCAAATCTGGGAATAGTGATGTCTTTGTGGGGCTCTTAGTTTCCTGTCTTCCCTTGGGACTTGGTTTCCAAAAGAGGTGCCTGCCTTGCATCTCACTTTCTTTAGCTGGATGTTTGTGTGTGAGAGACGTCGTTTGTAGCATCAGTCATACCTCAACCTCCAGCCAAATTCAGCAGTGTTCCCATGGAGACCACTGACCAAGCAGAGTGTGAGTTGAATCATCTAGTTATCCCCAGAGCTTGCTGTGCCCCTGTGGTTGTGAGCCTGGTGGTCTGTACCAAGCCCAACTTATCCATGATTGGTGCCATCATTAGTTTTCTTCTCTCCTGCCCACCGGTCCCCTGTCCTCACTGCCCCCCGAGGACGTTGTAATCAGTTTTTCACTGACTGCCTGTAACACTGCAATAGCCCCCTTACTGCGTTCCCTGATTCCATTCCTGTCCCCCTACAATCTGTTTTCCACTCGGCATCCAGAGTGATCCTTTGAAAATACAAATCCAATCATGTAAAATGATGTAGCCACTATGGAAAATGGTATGGCGGTTCCTCAAAAAATTAAACCTAGAATTACCATGTGAAAATGATGTATAGTCATATTCCTCTAAGGAGATCTTTCTGGCCACTCTATGTAAACCACCATCTTTAGCCCTTCTATTCTTTTATCCTAGGTTTTTCCTTCATAGCACTTTTCACTTCCTGACATTATTTTGTATATGTATTTGTCTATTTATTGTCTATCCCCCCAACCGGAATGTAGGCTCAGTGAGAACAAAGATGTCTATCCTATTCATCACTGTGTCCACAGTGCCTGGTCCCAATGAATATTTATTGAATGAACAATGAATGGATGAATAAATGAATGAGTGAACCACTGCTCCAAGGAAGATGCAGTAATAGTATTGGAGGCTAAAGCAGAGGGCAGATAACTAAGTGTCCAGGCAGATATAGAAGTGACTGGTGGCTGCGGTCCCTTATACAACAAGTTCAGTGGTTCAGCATCCTCCGCCCTCCTGGACTCAACCTAGCTTAAGGCCACCTTGGGTGTTTTGGGAGCCTGAGGAGAAGGACTATTATCACCTTCTCTTGTTGCCTGCATTGCCTGACATTCTTCAGTTTACACTTTCCCCTTTGCATCCCTTGTCTGGATCTCTGCCTCACAGCTTGGGTTTAAAGAATTAAAATCTGAGCCTACCCAATATCACTGATGAACATAGATGCAAAAATCCTCAACAAAACACTAGCAAACAGAATCCAACAGCACATTAAAAGGATCATACACCCTGATCAAGTGGGGTTTATCCCAGGAATGCAAGGATTCTTCAATATACACAAATCAATCAATGTGATACACCATATTAACAAACTGAAGAATAAAAACCATATGTTCATCTCAATAGATACAGAGAAAGCTTTCAACAAAGTTCAACATGCATTTATGATAAAAACCCTCCAGAAAGTACGCATAGAGGGAACTTTCCTCAAAATAATAAAGGCCATTTACTAGAGAATGGACTTGAGGATAAGGGGAGAGGGAAGGGTAAGCTGGGACAAAGGGAGAGAGGGGCATGGACATATATACACTACCAAACATAAAATAGATAGCTAGTGGGAAGCAGCCTCATAGCACAGGGAGATCAGCTCAGTGCTTTGTGACCACCTAGAGGGGTGGGATAGGGAGGGTGGGAGGGAAGGAGATGCAAGAGGGAAGAGATATGGGGACATATGTATATGTATAACTGATTCACTTTGTTATAAAGCAGAAACTAACACACCATTGTAAAGCAATTATACTCCAATAAAGATGTTAAAAATTTTTTTTAAAAATCGGAGCCTGCCATCTACGCGTCTTTGACATAAACAGGCTCAGCTGCTTATAGATGATGGATGCAGTTACCACCACCTTTAGCAGAGATGCTTGCCTCTTCATTAAATTTTGTTTGAAAAAAAGGAGGAATACATATTTATCCTTTGGGCTCTAGCGTTCATAAAATGTTCGCCTGTCCTCCTGTCTTAGACCTTTGAGGGGCAAGCATGTTCTCAATTCAATCCTTAACCTTGGCTTTGACCCTTCACCTCTCCCTCCCAGGCCCAAGTGACTCTTCATGAACAGCTGGACTATTTTTTAATACCTCTTTAATACGCAAGAGCTATTCGTATAGTAACAGTCACTATCACCTGGAGGAATCTGCCTGCATCCACACCAGAACAGCTGTGATGACCTGTCAACTTTCCCAGGGGTCACTTTAACTTTGTTTTGGTTGTGACATGGGATCAGAGTCTGGGAGTCCTCCCTGGGGTCCAGGCTGCTATCCAGCCCAGATACATTTGTACTTGGAAAGCCAATCACACACGTATGGCTGAGTGGGATTTGGTTGTTCTGTTTTGTTTTGTGTTTTTCATTTTTTTTCCCTCAGATGCTTTTGTTCCATCCCTTAAAGCCACAGACTAGGCTGGGTTGCATTTCTCAGGCTCTTCCTAAAATATAATAAGGTGAGTTATCAGATGTGTAAATTGAAAATCCATAAAATTCTGTTTTTAAACTTGAAGGTTATTAGGGTCCCTTTTCAGCCAAACTGGGACTGTTTCCTAGGGAAAAAGATGTTTAAGATGAGACCAGAGGAGGAATCGGTTTCATCTGAGTGAAGGATAGTGGGGGAGGGAACACAGTACAGAGGAGAGAAGACAGCACACCCGTGAAATGGCAAGGAGCTCTGCAGAGCTGGCGTCTGACGGTGGGGCAGGATTTGTGAGGAAGAGTCTAGAGGAGATGGCAGGGACCAGCCCTTGAGGGCTGGATTATCCACGTGAAGGATTCAGAATTGTATTCTGAAGGCAATGGCAAACAATGGAAGTATTTACAGTTAGAGCACGACTATTTTTATATTTTAAAAATATCACTCTTGCTGCAGAGTGGACTATGGACCAGAGAGGGGACGTTTGAAGGTGGGTGGGAGGTTATAACAGCACAGGGACCAACGATGGATGTAGCTTGAACAAAAGTATAAAAATTGCAGGGCAGAAAAGTGGATAGATATTTTAGTAGACTTTATTTTTTATCTTATTTATTTATCATTTTTAATAGACTTTGTTTCTTAGAGCAGTTTTAAGTTTACAGAAAAATTATGCAGAGGTCCACATACTAACCCCTCCCCCTGTGCCTGCACACAGTTTCTCCTATTACTAACATCTTGCCATGAGTGTGGTACGTTTGTTAAAACTGATACACCATTACTGACAAATGATTATTCCCTAAGGTCCATAGTTCCCATTAGGGCTTACTCTTTGTCTGATACAGGTCTATAGGTTTTGACAAATGCATAATGTCATCTATTTACCATTACACTATCCTACAGAATAGTTTCACTGCCCTAAAAATTCACTGTGCTTCACCTAGTTATCCCTTGCTCCCTGCCTGAAACCCTGGCAACCAATGATCTTTGCACTGTCCTACAGTTTCGACTTTCCAGAATGTAATATAGTTGGCATCACACATTACATACTACATTACATTACATACATTTTTTTCAAGCTGCTTCTTTCACTTAGCAAGGTTCCCTCATGTCTTTTTGTGGCTTGATCACTCTTTTTTTTTTTTTTTTTTACATCACTGAGTAATATTCCATTGTGTGGATGTACCACTGTTTGTTTATACATTCACCTATTGAAGGACATCTTGGTTGCTTTTAACTTTGGGCAATTATGATCAAAGCTACTATAAACATTCATGTGCAAGTTTTGTGTGACTATATTTTCAACTCACTTGGATAAACACCTAGGAGCAGAATTGCCAGGTCATATGGTAAGCCTGTGTTTAGACTTCTAAGAATCTAGGAAACGGTTTTCCAAAGTGGCTGTACCATTTTGCTTTTCCACCTGTAATGAATGAGAGTTCCAGTTGCTCCAAATCCTCGCCAGCATTTGGTGTTATCAGTGTTTCGGATTTTAGCCATTTTACTAGGTGTGTAGCGGCATCTCATCGTATCAATTTGCAATTCTCTAATGACGTATGGTGTTGAACATCTTTTCATATGCTTATTTGCCATCTGTATATCTTCTTTGGTGAGGTATCTTTTCAGATATTTTGCTCAGTTTTAAATTGGGTGTTTTCTTACTGTTGAGTTTTTAAAGTTCTTTTTGTTTTAGATTCTAGTACTTCATTAGATATATGTTTTACAAAAATTTTCTCCCAGACTGTGGATTATACTTTCATTCTCTTAACAGTGCCTTTTGCAGAGCACATTTTAATTTTAAAGAAGTCCAGCTTATCAAGTTTTTCCTTAATAGATCATGTTTTTGCTGTATCTAAAAACTCATCCCCAAACCCAAAGTCATCTAGATTTTCTTTGTTGTCTTGCAGAAGTTGCATAGTTTTGTGTTTTACATTCAGGTCTAGGATCCACTTTTAGTTAATATTGATATTTTTGTGAAAGATGTAAGATCTTGTTTAGATTCATTTTCTTGCATGTGGATGTCCAGTTGTTCCAGCACTGGACAGCACTATTTGTTGTACCAGCACTATTTGTTCAAAGAACAGTCCTTTCTTCATTGAATTGCATTTGCTTTTTTGGTCAAAGATCAGTTGACTATATTTGTGTGGGCCTATATCTGTGCTCTCTATTCTGTTTCACAGATCTTTTTACCTGTTCTTTCACCAATATCATACTGTCTTGATTATTGTAGCTTTATAGTAAGTTAGGTAATGTCATCCTCTGACTTTGTTCTTCTTCAATATTGTGTTGGCTACTCTGGGTCTATTACCTTCCCATGCAAACTTTAGAGTCAATTTGTTAATCTCCACAAAATAATTCATTGGAATTTTAATTGAAATTTCATTAAATCTATAGATCAGGCTGAGAGGAACTG
Organism: Neophocaena asiaeorientalis asiaeorientalis; assembly: GCF_003031525.2. Taxonomy (NCBI): domain Eukaryota; kingdom Metazoa; phylum Chordata; class Mammalia; order Artiodactyla; family Phocoenidae; genus Neophocaena; species Neophocaena asiaeorientalis. The sequence continues at coordinate 9,136,329 of NW_020175192.1, forward strand.
ACATCTTAATAATATTGAGTTTTCCTGTCCATGAACATGGAATATCTCTTCATTCACTTAGATCTTCTGTGGATCCTTGATCAGAATTTTATAGTTACCTTCATAGAGAATTATATATATTTTGTTAGATTTATGCCTAAATGTTTTACTTTTTGAGGGTGCTAATGTAAATGGTGTTGTGTTTTTAATTTCAAATTCCAGTTGTTCATTACTGTTATATAGGAAAGCAATTCACTTTTGTATGTTAACCATTAAGTAGATGTTAGCTATAGTGTTTTTATAAATTTTTCCTATCAAGTTGAGAAAATTCTCCTCTATTCATAGTTTGCTGAAAGTTTTTTTTATCATGAATGAGTTAGATTTTATCAAATGAGATAGAGAATTTTTTCTGTATCTATTGATACCATCATATGATTTTTCTTCTTTAGCCTGATTGATGGATTACATTAGTTGATTTTTGAATGTGTACCTGGGATAAATCTTACTTGGTCATGGTGTATGATCTTTTAACACAGTTTTGTATTCAATTGCTAATACTTACTTGAGGATTTTTGCATCCATGTTAATGAGAGATATTGGTCTGTAATTTTCTTTTTCTGTAACTTGTTTGTCTGGTTTTGCTATTAGAACAATGTCGGCCTCATAAAATTGATTAGGAAGTATTCTCTCTGCTTCCATTTTCTGGAACATGTTGCCAAGATTTGGTATTAATTTCTCCTTTAAGTGTTTGGTAAAATTCAACAGTGAGACCATCTGGGCCTGGTGTGTTCTGCTTTGGGAGATTATTAATTATTGATTCAATTTCTCTGATAGATATAGGCCTATTGAGTGTATCTATTTCTCTTTATGTGAGTTCTGGTACACTGTACCTTTCAAGAGCTTGGCCTATTTCATCTAGGTTATCAAATTTGTGGGAATAGAGTTGTGTATAATACTTTATTATTCTTTTTTCCCTTTTATTATCCTTTTAATGTCCATGGAATCAGTATTCTTTCATTTGTGATAATAGTAATTTGTGTCTTCTATTTTTTAATTCTTAGTTAGCCTAGCTAGAGGTTCAGCAATTTTATTGATCTTTTCAAGAAAAGCTTTTGGTTTTACTGATGTCCTCTATTAATTTCCTATTTTCAATTTTATTGATTTTTGCTCCATTTTTATTCTTCCTTTAATTCTGTTTAATTTGAATTTAATTTGCTTTCTTTTTCTAGTTTCCCAAAGTAGAAGCTTAGATTACTAAGTTTAGATCTGTCTCCTTTTCTGATATATGCTTTAATTTCCTTCTAAGTATGGCTTTTGCTACATTCCACAAGCTTTGATGTTTTACTTTGATTTTCAATTAATTCAAAATATTTTAAAGTTTCTCTTGAAACTTTTTCTTTGGCCCATGTGTTATTTAAAATTGTGTTGTTTAATTTCCAAATATTTGGGGATTTTCCAGCCACTTTTCTGTTACTGATTTCTAAATTAATCCCAATATGGTCTGAGAACATAATTTGTATGATTTCTACTCTTTCAAAATTGTTAAGGCATATTTTGTGGCCAGGAACGTGGTCTACTTTGGTGGACGTTCCATGTGACCCTGAGAAGAATGTGTATTCTACTGTTGTTAGATGAAGTATTCTAAAAATGTCAATTAGATTCAGTTGATTGATGTGCTGTTCAGTTCAACTGTATACTTACTGATTTTCTGTCTGTGGGATCTTGTAATTACTGACAGAAAAAAGATAGGTTTTAAAAAATACATGTCATTTGGATTTCAGCCATTCTAATAAGTGTGTAGCGATATCTCGTTGTTTTTATTTATTGTTTCATCTCAAAACAATCTCAAAGTTTCAGAAAATTTCCAAATACAGTACAAAGATTTTTTTCCTCTCCTGAACTACTTGAGAATAAGTTACTTATCTAATGTTCCACCATCTTTGTACACTTTAGGGTGTATTTCCTACAAACAGGGACATTTTCCAACATTAACCCAATACAACCATATACATCAGCCTCTCAGGCCGTCTCAGTCAACAGTGCTAAGGGATATACATATACATATACCTGTAGGTGTATACATTACATCTACATTTGTTTATTTATATACCTCTATATATCTCTATCTCTATTTATGTCTATCTATATATCTATATTAAAAATCTTAAATTCATACCTGAACCTCCAATTCCTAGTCCAACACAACAGGGTTCAATCTAGTTTTCTCCCTTTCCATTCTAGCACTCCCTGCTGTTCTCATCCCACCCTGGCTCTGATACCCTGGGCCACTGCAGCTCCCTGTCACCCCCACATTGATGTTGATGCCTGCCTTCCTTGGTCCCACCTAATGGTTTTGGTACTGAATATTCAGGAAAAGAAGGGGAGGGAAGAACTGGGGGAGATGTAGAGAAAGGAATGAACAGATTTGGCAGAGACTTAGGAGATAGAATAAATAGGACTTGATGACTAATGAGATGTGGAGGTGGAGGAGAAGCAGGAGTCACAGGTGATGCTCAGGGATGATTCAGGTAGAGAACAGAAAACAGAAACAGGCTTGGGGAATGTGTGGGAGTGGGATGGACATGGTGGAAATGCAGCTTGAGAGAGAAATCTGGCTTCCAGTATCGATTTGGTGTTCATCAGATTATATATAATATTTAACGACATGGAGGGATTTCCCTACAGTTCCCTGTAGTCCAGTGGTTAGCATTCAGCCCTTTCACTGCCATGGTCCGGGTTCAATCCCTGGTTGGGGAACTAAGATCCTGCAGCACGGCCAAAAATCAAACAAACAAACCAAAAAAAAAAAAAAAAAGGGCATGGAAGCAGATGGTACTTCCCCAGGAACATATATGTCAATTAAAAGAGAAGAAACCTAGAGAAGAAGTCTGTAGAGCACTCTAAGAAGTGGGCAGAGAATAAGAGTGAGCTATGACAGAGAAGAAGCAGCTTGCAGAGTGTCAGAGAAGGCTAGGGAAGGAGGTCGGCTGAGGCAGATGTTGTCAACAATTCAAGTAAGATGAGGACAGAAACATGCCTCCTGGGTTCAGCCATGGAGTGAGTTAGTGACTACCACTGTCAGTCAAGTAGGTGGGAGTGGTGATGGTAGGGACAGTTGACTGAAAAGGGAATGCCAGTTTAGAAAGTGTAGAAAGTAAGTAGCAACTGTCTCAGGAAATTTGTGAATCAGCAAAGAAAAATAAAAAGTCTAAGTGGGTGGGGGGACAGACAGTCAATATTGATGAGAGGATTATGCAAGTTAAAAATACTGTTGGAAGGTATTGAAGACCCAGGGATGAGGGGAAGTAAATGCTGCAGGTCTCTGATGAGGCTAAAGGTCAGTCACTGTCATACTTGAGGGAGAGCAAACATCAACTAGAAAACTTAAAAATTGCACAGTTCTTTGATGCTGAATCTAGAGATTCTGATTTTGAAGGTGTGGACCAAGGCTTCTGTACCTTGTCAAGCCTTCCGTGCCTAGGTGATAAAGATGCTGGTATTTCACAGATGATACTTTGAGAAACAAGAGAAGAAAAAAGGATGGAAAGCACCATGGTAGGATTCTCTGGGGACAGAAAAAGAGATGTTTCATCCGTTATAACAGGAGCAGGTGTCGGCACGTGTGTTGTCTGGAGATAGAAAGTTTAGTGGTTCTTGTCTGGTGTGTTCTGTTTTCTCTATGAATGAAATAAGGGGTGCATTTTCCCTTGGGAATGAGGGGTCAAGAAGTTTGAAGAGAGTGGCAAAGATTGGAAATACATAGCATGGAGAATGGGAAATTGTGTATGAGTAAAATAAAGAGGGATTTCTGAGGAGTTTGAGAACCAAGATGAGGTTTATAAATTATGAATTTATAGTGGCAATTGTCTGCAGTGTTTTTCACTTATCTCTGAGTCCAGTATCCCAGTGTGAGCACTGAGAAAATGGTCAGCTGGATTGATCTAGGGTTTGTGTTTTGTCAGGTATGAAAGATAGAAAGATAATGCAGAAAGGAATTGTGTTTAGTCCCAACAAAATTGTTGAGATGATGAAATCCAAAATGAACAAGAGAAGTTAAAGACAGGACTCTAATGAGGCAAAGGGAGATGGGGCAAGGAGCAGAGGTCTCAGAGGAGCCCCGCATGGACGGCCAGAGCTTTGTGGTCACTGGGGGGAATTCCTGATGGAAAGATTTCCATTTCTGTTGTTCTGGGCGAAGCTAAACTGTGTAGGTTGTGGTCATGGGAGTGGAATAATAATGTAGAGTGGAGACAAAGGTCACTAGAGATGAAAGAGGTCAAGGAAGGTAGACGCCAAGGTCTTTCTTTGGTGGGTTGTCTCCAACAGCTTTACCTTTCTAGCACACTAGAAATAGGACAGGCCAAATTACGCATGTATTATTTTTGTCTGAATGTGCATTTAAATCAATGCATTACTTCTGTAAAGGAAGAACCTATCCAGAGTGAGCTCTAATGACAGAGTGTCTTTGTTACTTCAAGGAGCTCAGAGGCTCAGAAATCAGATCACTTACCTTACTCTGCTTAATGGAAAAGCAGCTTAGATAAAGGTACTAATTAAATCAGTATTCCTCTTTTCCTTATTGTGAGTAAATTAAAAATGGCCCTATAACTGTGCTTTTATAAGTATGGTGGTCAGAGCCCCTGCACTATCACATGGGGGTGGTAGTTCAAAATGCATACTCCTGGGGTCAACACCAGACCTATTAATACAGTTGACTAGAGCGGGGAGCTGAGTTGGGTGGAGCTGGAATCTGTATTTTAACTAGATCTTCAAAAGACTCTCATGCACACACTATACGTAGACATACACACGTGTGTACGTGAGTACACGTGCTTCCTGTGTGCGAGGAGCATGTAAGTCTGTCGTTGATGCACGGGATTCATGTCCAGACCCACATTCTCTGAAGTGTGCCCTCTCTGTGCTTCACTGGAACACATTTTCATTCTAGCAACTCTAGCTCCCTTTCTTACATAAATGCTAATACAGAGAATAGAGACAGCAATAAAGTGCCTCCCTGCTTGTTACTCTAAGGGATACAGAATGTTCTCCAGGGGATTTTAAGCAAATATTTTTTTACAGATTTTACCTTTGGGTGAATTACAGAGCTTGACTCCGTGTTACCTACCCCCAGTGAGGGCACAATCTTTGAACTCTTAAAAAATAAATATCACATTCACTGATTTTTTTAATGAAGCTGTATGTTAGTCCAGGGCGAACTGGTGAAGAAGAATTTCAGGTTTCCAAATGTCAAAGAAAGGACAACACCACAGCCTGCTTTAAGAAGAAACCAAATGTTCTAATTAACATTTTTATCTTTGACATTTCCTGACTGCCTTTATATGTCCCTGGGGCTATTTTTGTAGTTTAACTTTTAAAAATAAAAATCCCATATTCACTCTTACCCCATTTTTATAGGCAGTTAATCTCACTAGTTCATCTGCTCTGTTGATTTACATTGCTAATGCCACTTAAGGTAATCAGCAAGCTTACAACATTTTGGTCTGTTTAGTTTAATGCAGCAATCGTCTCAGATAAAAGTACCAGTTATTCTGTTCCAGTAACAAACTCAATAAATTTTTTTCTCGGGGTTAATGTGTTCTCTTATTTCAGTTTTCCTTCACGCTTTGTCTTCAGTTCCAAAAAGCATCACATTTATTCCTATGCTTCGTTTCCTATTCAGCATTTGGATACAGCCATTGACATCTATCAGGTTCTCAATAACTTATTTGAAAGTTCTCCAGCTCCCCTTGCCCCTGGTATTTTTAAAAGGATTCATAAAAAACCTGAAAAGATGGAATTATAGCAAGTTTACATTCTGCAGCTGGTTTGCACATCATAGAGCAAGTTGTGTTGTGACATTAAAAGAAAAAGAAGGTGGAAGGAATAAAATGGTCATTTATTGAGCAATACTTTATGCCAGAATATGTGCTAAACGTGCTATATCTTCTTTCATTTAATCCTCACCAAAATATTGGCAGTTGGGATTATGATAACTACTTTTACAGATTAAGAAATAGGTAAGGCTCCAAGAGGTAAAGTAATTCACTCAAGTTCTCCTTTTTCATCAAGTATCCCCCAAACCATTTATATTTTCAATATCTTTATCTTTCCCAGATCCTTTCCCTTATTATATAACATGTTAACAATCTCAGAACCTAAAAAACCAAATCTTCCTTTGACTGTAACTCTGTAGCATTTGTTTTCTTCACAGCCAACATCTGGAGGGAGCTGTCTATGTTCTTTGTTTTTGCTCCTTCACATCTTAACGGGAAACAATCTGGCTTCAACTTCAACCTTCTAATAATTAAGCACGGGCATTAGCACAAAAGAATCGTCCACTCTGGTCCTCACCTGGCTTGCAACACTCAGTGCTACGTTTGACTCACTAGCAGGGTTGTTAACCAGATGAAAAGAGTTAATTCAAGAAATTCAGAAGTGTTCATGGCACATAGGAAATGGCATTGTTTGTATTATATATGTATTATATATGTATATTATATATATATATATTTTTTCCTCCTGCATGTTATGCTGTTTTAGCATCTTTAAAATATCCCTTTCTGGCTGGGGAGAGACTGCTCCTCCCGGGGCTAACCAATTCCTAGAGGCAAGCTAGGGCTCAACTGGGAGCATGGCCTTGATTTGCAAACTAAGCAGTCCAGAGCCTGGCTTCCTCTATCTGGCCCCCGCACCCCAGGAGATGATATTCCTTTGCCTTAATTATCCTAAGGCCAGGTACCAGGCAACTAGAGACCATCCCTATAGCCCAAAGCTCGCTGAAATTCTTCAAACCAGCCAGCCCTAAACTGTTTACTTGCCCTGCTTTGTCTCTCCTGCAGAAACCCCAATAAAGGCCACGGTCTAAGTGCTCCCCTGCTTCCTGTCTTCTGCCTCCTGACTCCCCTGGTGTTTTTCCACGTGGCACTGGGTGCTGTGCTATGTCTTCTGTTTCTAGGACCTGTGAGTATAATACATTTGTTTTCCTGAATCACTCCTTTGTCTCCGCTTGTGGCCCCCAATGACTGACCATCTCATAAAAGAAGCCAACAGAAACCCTCACTGTTAGCTGTTGTCGATGTGTGGCGGCGGTTGGTACTCCTAGGCTTCTATTAACACAATGATCGGGGTCTCTATCCACCTTACAAATTGTACATCTTTAGTTTCTTTTACTAGTTTCTGTTTTCCTTACTGCCCTTAGACTTAGTCAAGAGGGGTCCTTGCTCCAGGTTTCACCTTCACATTAAAAAAAATCAGTAATATTGAGATGTAATACAGGTACAATAACTGTCATTGATTATTGTTTTTTAGCTATAATAAGATTAGGTAGTCATTCATTTTTTGTTAAAAAAAAATCCGTTGGCATAAGGAGGAACAATATCTGTAACGCTCTAGATCTCAAGTGGCAGTATCACCAGTGTTCATTTTATTTATATCTCAATATGTATTAACTATATTATCTTTATATGTTCTTTTGTATGCTTCAGATATCACATGCTACGAAGGTAGTTAACTATTTAAGTTTTGACACATATGTAGAGTCCTATAACTTCCACCATAATCATAAACATTTCCCTTACCCCAAAATGCCTCCTGCCTCTTCGAATCAATCTTCTCCCCCTATTCTTGGTCTTTGGCAACAGTTAATCTTTCTGTCGTTATAGTTTTGTCTTCTCTAAAATTGTGTATAAATGGAAACTACAGTATTTAGTCTTTGGTGTCTGGATTCTTCCACATAGCATCACAGTTTTGAGATTCATGCATGTTGTTCCATAGCAGTAATTTGTTCTTTTTTATAGCTGAGAAGTATATGATTATTATGCAAACACCAGGCAATGGACATTTGTGTTGTTTCTAGTTTTGAGCTGTTAGGAATAAAACTGCTATAAACATTTGAATACAAGTCCTTGTGTGGACATACGTCTTAGTTTCTATGGGGTTTACCTGGGGATAAGGGAGGGGAGGGATGAATTGGGAGACTGGAATTGACATATACACACTACTATATATAAAATAGATAACTAATAAGAACTTACTGTATAGCACAGGGCACTCTACTCAGTACTCTGTAATAACCTATATGGGAAAAGAATCTAAAAAAATAGGGTATAACTGATTCACTTTGCTGTACACCTGACACTACACAACATTGTACAATAAATCAACTATATTCCAGTAAAAATTAAAAATAATTTTCTATGGAGTAAATATCTCAAAATGAGATATTTGGATCTTATGGTAAGTAGATGTCTGACTTTATAAGAAAATGCCAAACCGTTTTCCAAAGTGGTTACACCCTTTTGCATTCCTGAGCAATCTATGACAGTTTCCATACCTCCACATTTTTTAAAAATAATTTTTATTGGAGTATAATTGCTTCACAATACTATGTTAGTTTCTGTTGTACAACAAAGTGAATCAGCCATATGCATACACCTGCCCCCGTATCCCCTCCTTGAGCCTCCCTCCCATCCTCCCTACCCAACCCGTCTAGGTCATTACAAAGCACCGAGCTGATCTCGCTGTGCTACGCAGCTGCTTCTCACCATCCAACTATTTTACATTCGGTAGTGTATACATGTCGATGCTACTCTCACTTTGCCCCAGCTTCCCCCTCGCACCCTGTGTCTTCAAGTCCATTCTCTGTGTCTACATCTTTATTCTTGCCCTGCAACTAGGTTCATCAGTACTTTTTTTTTATTTTAGATTCTTTATGTATGCATTAACATATGGTATTTGTTTTTCTCTTTCTGACTTACTTCACTCTGATCAATGGTACAGAATGCCCAGAGATAAACCCATGCACATGTGGGTACCTAATTTATGACAAAGGAGATAAGAACATACAATGGAGAAAAGACAGCCTCTTCAATAAATGGTGCTGGGAAAACTGGACAACTACGTGTAAAAGAATGAAATTAGAACACTCCCTAACACCGTACACAAAAATAAACTCCAAATGGATTAAAGACTTAAATGTGAGACCAGGCACTATAAAACTCTTAGAGGAAAACATAGGAAAAACACTCTTTGACATAAACCACAAGATCTTTTTTGACCCACTTCCTAGAATAACTGAAATTAAAACAAAAATTTAAAAATGGGACTTAATTAAACTTAAAAGCTTTTGCACAGCAAAGGAAACCATAAACAAGACATAGCTCCACATTCTTTAACTCTCTTTCTTTTTCTTGTTTGTTTGTTGTTGTTTTTTTTGGCATGCGGGATCTTGGTTCCTTGACCAGGGATCGAACCCATGCCCCCTGCATTGGGAGCACAGAGTCTTAACCACTGGACCACCAGGGAAGTCCCCATAGCTCCACATTGTTGCCAGCACTTAGTCTTTTAAAAATTTAAGCTGTGCTAGTGGATGTGTAGTGGTAACTCTTTCTGGTTTTTAATTTGTCTTTCCCTGATGGCTAATGAAGCCAAGCACCCTTTCCTGTGCATATTTGTCTTTCTTCTGTGATATGTCTGTTTAAATCTTTTGCTCATTTCTTAAGTTGGGCGGTTCTCTTTGTTTTGTTGATTTGTAAGAGTTTTTAAGTATTCTAGATACAAGGTATTTTCCTACATTTTCTTCTAGAGGTTTTAGAGTTTTAGGTCCAATATTTAGGTCTATGATTCATTTTAAATTAAGTTGTATATAGAGTGAGAGTTAGGAATCAAGGTTAATTTTTTTTTTTTTAATGTATGGATATCCAATAGTTCCAGCTCCATCAGATGAAAAGCCTGTTCTTTCTGAATTGAATTACTTGGGTATCTTTGTGAAAAAACAATTGACCAAAAATATGTGGATCTATTTCTGGCCTATCTTCTGTTGCATTGATCTATCTTGTCTAGTTTTTCAAAGTGGAATCTTAAATCGTTGATTTGACACATTCTTTTCTAATATAACCATTTAATGTTAAAAATCCTCTAAATGTTGCTTCAGCTGCATCTCATACATTTTTGCATTTTCATTCAGTTTAAATTTGAATTTCTCTTATGATTTTTTTTTCTTGATGTGTTATTTAGAGGTGTGTTATTTGATTTCTGCATTATTTAGGGGATTTTCCAGATACCTTTTTGTTAGACATTTTTAGTTTAACTTGGTTATGGTCAGAGAAGATACTTTTGTGTGATTTTAATCCCTTTAAATTTTTTGAGGCTTGTTTTGTAATCTAGAATATGGTTTATTTTGGTGAACGTCCCATGTTCACTGGAAAAGAATGTGTATTCTGGCGCTATGTGGAGTGTTTCATAAATGTCAATTAGGTAAAGTTGGTTGAAGTGATAATTCAGGTGTTCTATATTCTTGCTGATTTTTCATCTACTTGTCCATCAATTGCTAATAGAGAAATGTTGTGATCTGCTAATATAATTATGATTTTATTTCTCTTTACAGTTCTATTACTGTGGATTTGTTTGTTTCCCCTTTCAGTCCTACCAATTTTGTTTTATGTATTTTGAAGCTCTGTTGTTAATAATGGTACATAAAAGTTTAGGATTGTTATGTCCTCTGGATGTATTAGTGCCTTTATTATTATGAAATGTTTCTCTTTATTCCTGACAATATATTTTTGTTTTGAAATCTTTTTCTGATATTAATATAGCCACTCTAGCTTTTTGTAGATTAGTGTTTTCATGGTATATCTTTAGCTAGTCAATTACATTTCAAAGGATTAAAAATGAGAAAAATAGGACTTCCCTGGTGGCGCAGTGGTTGAGAGTCCGCCTGCCGATGCAGGGGACACAGGTTCGTGCCCCGGTCTGGGAAGATCCCACATGCCGCGGAGCGGCTGGGCTCCTGAGCCATGGCCGCTGAGCCTGCGCGTCCGGAGCCTGTGCTCCGCAACGGGAGAGACCACAACAGTGAGAGGCCTGCGTACCGGGGAAAAAAAAAAATGAGAAAAATATATTTTATATTTCCCCACATATTTATCATTTCTGGCATTCTTCATTCCTTGTAGTTTAAACTTCATTCCATGTAGTTTAAATCATCAGCTGGTATTTTTCTTATGCCTGAAGGACTTCCTTTAACATTATTTGTAATCCAAGTGTCCTGCCGGAGGCCGGAGAATAAATTCAACCCCTGTCACTCCTTCATGGTCAGAGGCAAAATCAAGGATTTCAGTCCTACTCTGCAGAGAGTAGTCCTGCTCTGGCCCTTCTATGGCAGTGCCCTTCCCTACGGTGTGAGGATTCTGTGGGGCAGAAAGGATATTCCCACCCAAAACCTGTGTTCTCCTTCCATCTAGACCATATTCTTGATCATCAGAACCCAGGAGTTTCCTATTTGGACAGCACAAGCTGGCTTCTAGCCTGGCCTTTCCCTGAGTCATTCTCTTGATGGAGGACCTAGGAGGGGCTATTTGCTGGGATGATGCGGTCAAAGCCCAAATATCTGCCTATATGCCTCAGAGGCCCCTTGTGGTATAAGGTGGATCCAGGGTGGGAAAAGAAGGGAGGTGGAGCGTCAGGGGCCAGCTTCTCCCCAGGCACCACATTCTGGCATGGAATTTCCAGTCCAAGAATTCTAAATTCAATCTAGCATTCTGGAATGTTATGATAATATATTTTGCAAGGTAGGAGAATCAATGTATCTTATTTAACACTGTGTTCATTCTATGTACAACTTTTAAGTCTTAAACCTATAGAAAGTGGGCCTTTGTTTGGACTTTTGCCCCAGACCTGGCAAATGTCAGGTATGGGCTGGCTTTTTCTTCTTACTACCCTCTAAATGTATGTGCAGATTCTTGGATTTGCCCTTTGTCCTCTTCTCTTATCACTCTATAGACTGGATGATGATCTCTGTTCCCAAAATTTCCACTAACACAGTTATAGGATGGTACAAGTATACATTATGAGTAGGTCCTACAGAATCAGTGGGGACAAGTGCACAAACAAGACTGGGAATGGCATCCTGGGTGGAGGAGGGGAAGAGAGAATATGCCCTTAGGCAGTAGTGTATTAAACTGAGAAGTTCGTGAATAAATCAGAAAGGGCCAAGCAGTGTAATGGGTGAGTCTGTGCTCTAGAACCAGGCTGCCTGAGACCAAATTCTGTTCCTCCCACTTACAACCTGTGAGACTTTGGGTACGTTTCCCAATCCATTTGTGCCTCAGTTTCCTCATCTATACAATGGGCATTATAATAGCATCCACCTCATAGGCTTATCTTAAAGACTAATGATTTAATAATTATAAAACAGTTGGAAGAATGCCTGAGAAATAGTAAATTCTCAATGCATTTTAGCTAGTATATGAATGAGGTACAGGGAATTAATTCCCTGGCAGTCCAGTGGTTAGGACTCAGTGCTTTCAGTGCCATGGCCCAGGTTCAATCCTTGGTTGGGGAACCAAGATCCTATAAGCTGTGTGGTGTGGCCAAAATTTTTTTGAAAAATGATAAAATAAAATAGGTACATTTTCAGGATTCAGGTTGGGTTTTTCTATATGTCTCTGTTGCATATTTTAGAATCAGATAATTTTTACTTTCCAATATTAGGATAATCTCTGGTTCTAGCTGCATTTACTCCAAAGCTGGCTAGACGCTCACCAGTTCTATCTCCTCTTCCTGGGAACATGGGTAGACTTTATTTCCAAGCTTTCTTTGCTGTTAGGCTGGGGCTGGAAAAAGAAATGTGTACAGAATTGATGTGTATAACTTTTAGGCATGGTCATAAATCCTCTGAGTTACACTCCTCTCTCTTACCCCATCTGAGGACTGGATTATTCCAGGATTACCTTGAATTTGTAAAATGGCAAAGCCATAAGATAGAAGCACTTGTGTTACTAAGGCACAACTTGCAAGAGAGCAACTCAAGAGAACCACCAAACCAGGAATATTTGCACTGAACTTGAATTAAAAAAAAATTTTTAATTGCATTAAGCCAGTAAGATTTTAGATTGTCTGCTTCAGCAGTTAACCTATTCAAGTACAAATATTTATATGTTGAAGTGGAGTCCTTTCATAACAAAAATATGAAATCTATGTTGTTAGCTTAGTGATTGGCTGTGGTCAGTAAAGAAACTGAAACTGGCAGCTGGAAAAGTGGTAACCTTGTTATGCGGTGGCAAGACATTTGGTAAAACATTTTCCTGTGAACACTTGGAAGGTAACACGTGCCTATTGAAATTGAACTCCTGGTGAAGAATTGAGAAATGTAACTCTAGTGGAGTGTGGTTTTTATTGGCTGTGTTTGGCCAAGAAAATGCTTGAAAAATAGATGGCTAGTTTGCGAGCATCAATGAAAGGGAATAGAGAGAGTCTGGAAATTCAGTTTTGCAGAGTTGAAAAGTCAGCTGTTTGTAGACTCTGTGAAAAATGAAATTAAAAAAAAAAACAAACTTTAAGCGCTAGCAGTCCAGTAAATCTTTTCAGATGAATAAAATGATTCACAAAAAAGATCAGTTTAAGGACAGGGTATTCTCCTTAAAAGTTATAGCCTCAAGTAGCTATTATTAAATTGAGAGAGATTCTTACGGTGGCAAAGAAGCAGAGAGATAAAACGTATTTGGGAATTATGTCTAGGGAAGATCTTTAAATGTGGTTTCTGGCACTTACAACTGCTGGGAAGCAAATTGGTCAGAAGCCTATTAAGTTTTTTTTGAAAAATTTCAAGGACTTTAATATCTCTTGAGGAATAAGAGATTGGGTTTCCATACAAGACAAAAACTGTGATCAGAAAAGGTGCTGTTTAGGGCAAAGAAAATATGTGTAATGGAAAAAGAAGAAGCCTGTTAAGTTTTTGAAGAATTTTTATTTCCAAATAAGCCACACACTAAACAAATTTTTAAAAAAACAAACCTGTTTTGACCACTTTAGACTTCAAACAACCACTGGGACTCCACACTTCTGTAAGCATGAGGGAGGCTAACTTCCAGCATTCCCAAAGACATGCCCCCTCTCTCCCACTTCACATGTGGTCAAAGAGGATAGCGGACAAGGTGAAGGTCACAGAGGAAAGAAGCAGGGCCACAAAGAAGGATGGACAGTGGTATTCCTCTTGGAGAACACAAGAAAAACCTTGTCAAACAACTTTTCCTATCACCATTTTGGAATCCTTCACATTTTCTACCCAGAATGACTTCAGTATTGCTGTAGACCATTGACTTCTAGGCTTTTCCACGTGTTCTCTTTGTAAATGGGGCTGTCTATTACTGTTATCTTGGCTCTGTTACACCATTGTGTACTGGCTGTGTGTGTGGTGGTGGGCAGATAACTTATCTTTTAATTCATAGACCATCAGAACACAAGGAGCCATAAATAGTCCTATTGGAAGAACTGTGCATCACCTGGAGATCCAAACTCACCTAGATGTAGTGATTGGGTGTGACTTTGGGGTCTTCGTTGGTGAGAGGGTGAGTGTGCTTTGTATGTAGGGGCAAGAGTGAGCTGAGAATTTGGTGGCCAGAGGAAGTCTGGCAGAGACTGACTAGATGCTCAGCAATCATATCCCTCTTCCTGAGCACAGAAAAGATTGCATTTCCCTATTTCTCTTGAAGTTAGATTAAAATAGTGCGGGCCACTGTTGGTCAATTGTATGTTGTAGAAGTGATGCATACCACTTCCAGGACTGGCCACAGAACCCTTTGTGCAACCCCTCATCCCCTCCTTTTATCTTCAGGGCTACCTTGAAGCCACAGGATGGAAGTAGCCTGGTTCCTGAGGTGCTGCTTGGAGAATCACCTGGCCAGGAATGTTTACCTTGGAATTTATATCAGCAAGAAAATACCTTGATCATGTTCAGTCACTGCTATTTTGCAGGTGTTTTTTCCAGCGGGCGGAATATCCTGAATAATACACCACACCATACATTGTGAGGATGGAGAGTAATCACTTAAAGTGATATCTTTGTTGTTAGAGATGGAATGAATGCAATTTCTTACTCCAATCTCCAGCATGATCTCTAACCCGGAAGGGATTCAAAATACTGAGTCAGATGTTTACAAGGAGGATAATGCTGGTGGTGGTCTGGGAGGTTCTTTTAGTGGTGGAGTCCTCTGGGATTTCAAGAGAGATATCTGAAGAAGGGTGGGCATGAAAATAAATCAATGAGTTTGCCACCCCTAATTCAGTAATTTTGAGAAAATAAATATTGTCTAGAGGAGGAAGGGAAGAGTATGATCCATCTGCCAGAGTGTTAGGTTCAAGGATACCCCTCTCCTTCCAAGGTTCACAAGAGCTCCTTTTGTGTGGGCCTGAGCTCTGAAGTTTGTTTAGGGTGAATATTATAGTTTCAGAAGTGACCACTAGAAGTTGTGTGTGTGTGTGTCTCCTCAGGGTGTGCTAGTCTCATCGCAGGGATATCTTTGAATTTTGGCTGGAATAGTCCATGGAAATATTGCAAGTTCAGAATTGGGAAAGCAGATGTAACTGTTAAGGAGCCTCCCAGGGCAAGTGTTTATTGTAGTACATGTTCTAGAAGTTCCTTTCTTTTCATCACTGCACAATATTGCCTAAGGGCCCAGATAATAGTTTGGGGGGTGTGGAGACGATATGAAATCTTTACATCAGACATTTGATTATTAACTATTTTAGGGCAAAAATTATCTTCAGCCATGAACAGATCCTGAAGATAGCCTTAAAGGAGGTAATGCTTAAAGAATCAGTCATGAGTTATGTAATACTGATATTTGTCTTTCTCTGTCTGACTTACTTCACTTAGTAAGATAACCTCTAGGTTCATCTATGTTGCTGCAAATGGCATTATTTCTTTCTTTTTTATGGCTGAGTAACAGATACACACTACTGTATATAAAATAGGTAAACAACAAGGACCTACTGTATAGCACAGGGAACTCTACTCAACATTCTATAATAACCTATATGGGAAAAGAATCTGAAAAAGAATGGAGATATATATATATATATATATAAAAAACTGGTTCACTTTGCAGTACACCTGAAACTAACACAGCATTGTACATCAACTATACTTAAAATTTTTTAAAAAAAGAATCATTGATGAGATTACATGGATCATGTCAATCTGTTCTAGGAAATCCGATGAATTTTAGATGAGATATTTTTCTGTAAACTCCAATAAGATAAACAGCAAGAACTAATTCCCTGATGTAACTTACTTGGGAAAAAATTCTCCTCCCATTGTATCTTGAACTCATTGCAATCAGAGTTTTACACCTCTCCCCTAAAATGACTCTCATAAATATCACTAAGGACTCTATGTTGCTTACCCAGTGGTTGTTTTTCAGTCTTATTTTGTCCTTCAGTAGTACTTGTCACATGATTTACTATGGTTTCCTTGGAATAGCTGCTCCATTTGGATTCCAGGACATCTCACTTACCTGGGTTTTTTTTAGTCTCTCGTTTTAAGTTCTTACTTTCCTTTTCTGGTCTCTCCTCATCTCCCTGACATTTACATAAATGTTAGTGTTCCTCAGACTTACTCTTTACGTCTTTTTTGCTTTTCTATCTATACTCATACGTTTGGTGACCTCACCTACTCTCTTGGTTTTAAATGCCAAACATATGCTCACGATTTCTAGATTTATATCCCCACACTGTACCTCTTCTCTGAACTCCAGACTCATGTACCAAAATGCCTTCTGGAATCTTCTCTTTATTTTTTTAGCAGCCATCACAAAATGTACTCCTGATACTCCCCTGACAAGCCTTCTTCTCATGTGCTTTTCCCATATCCATAAATTACAACTCAGCCCTTCCAGTAGCTGAGGCCAACGGCCTTCATATAGCCCTTAATTCACCTCTCATACTTCAGTTTATGTGAAAGAGCAAGTCCTTTGTTTTGACCTTCAATGTATATCTAGACTACAACTCCCTTTCACTGTCTTGGGCTTCTGCATATGATGAAATAGTTTATATCCAAACAATCTTCTTCAGAGAACGACTAGAAAACCTGGATAAAATACAGAAGAAAATCAACTCGAAGGCATCTGAGAGCTGTCAATGCATCCACGACTTGCTTTACTGAGATCTCAGAGAGAAGATAATTTACTGAGACAAGGGCAAAATTTTATGTCATTATTCCTCTTATGTGTTGATTCATAAACTGCGTGATGTAAAAAGCTCAGCAGCTCATCAAGGAGTTAGGCGGTAAAAGGCAAAGAAGCTAATTAGAACTTTCCTTGGCCTCATGGAGCAGAGGGGACATCAGAGCTGAGAGATTACAAGGATTTGGTGACCCAATATCCCCGAGTGAAGAAAAACGCAGAAGAGTGAGTCTGATATTCTGCACTACTTTTTCCCACCAAAGCATGCGTCTCTTCATAAGAGGTTAAGGGCTGAAAGGCCATGAAGCTAAGCAGATGTATTTTTCAGCCTTGTAGTCCTAGGGAGACAATATTTAGAGTTCAGGGTCCCTGGAAACTTATCAAGCTTTCAGTTAAAACTCCTGAAGGTCTACATCCTAGGAGTAATGGAGAACCCAAAATAGGCTTTTCAGAGACTGAAATCCAGTCTTGAATAAGTTATTTCTGATCAGACAGAGTAAGATCAGCTGCTCCTACTCAAATTTTTGCCCAAAGGTAACATAAATCCTCTCAGGTAGACAATAATACCATCCACAATCTCTACATGTTTTCATGACACAATGTCATTTCATAAAATGTAGCCGATAATGTGCATCAGTAAAAATTATAAATTATCCAAATCAGAGATGACAAAAAGCAATACACATAACGCATACAGACCCACAGCTGATCCCGTTATCAGACTTATCAGATATAGATGCTAAAATAACTATGACGAATATGTTCAAGAAGGTAGATGACAAGCTAGAGAACATCAGCACAGAATAGGAATCAATTTTTAAAATTAAATCAACTGATATTATAAAATTGAAAACTACAGTCACGGAAGCTAAGTTCTTAATAGGTAAGTTTAATATAAGATTAGATACGATAGAAGGATGAGTTAATAAATTGGAAGAAAGGCCAGAAGGAAAATCTCGAGAACAAAGAATAGAGAAAGAAAGACATTGAGAGTTCCAAAAAATGCGTAAGCGATCCATGGGAAAGTAAAAGAGCCTGACGTAAGGATAGAGTCACATATGGGGCAGAGGAAGCTAACGGGACAGGAGCAGTGGTCAAAGGGCTGGCTAATGCTGAGTATTTCCCAAAACTGATGGAAGAAGTTAAGCAATAGATTCAAGAAGTACTTAGAACCACAAGCGGGATAAATACTAAGAAAAACACACAGAGGTGCCTCAAAATAAGGCGGCTGAAACCATGACAAAGAGAAAATCTCAAAAATAGCTAGACAAAAAAAATGACACTTTTAAAAGAATCAGTAGTCTGTTAGCTGGTGTCTTAAAAGAAATGATGCAAGTTAGATTAAAAAAATAAAAGAAATGCCATCTTTACAATGCTGAAAGAAAATTAGTCTATCACACAATAAGCACTCAAGTAAAGATAAAACAACTGGGGAGGTCACACCGTAATCTGTCACCTGTGTCCTAAAGACAAACAGTGTGGAGATAGTGTGCTCTGAGATTCTGGTACACCTCAGACTTATTCTGACTGTTCTGCCACATAACGCCAGAGAGAGTTGCAGTCTCCTTACAAGCATGAGCTAGTTACAAGCGGAGATGGTTATTGAATTCTTGTTGGATCCCAATCTCCTCCCCCACCCTTCAGGAAGCGATTACAAAAGCTTCTTTGCCAGACTGCATAGTAGGAGGGAAGTGAACGATGTGGAATGTTTTCAGCAGAATAAAGATGCAAATCAAGTGAAGCAGATGAGAGGAACCTAGGAATTGTAAGCCTAGCTAGTAGCTAGCCACCAGAATCCAACAATCCTAGCACTTGGCCCCTAAATCAACGGATCTACAGTGGCCACTTAATTCCTTTGATGGTGGTTGGAGAGGCCAAAGAGTTAAAGAGGAACCAGCTCTGATGGAATTATGATACACCTGGACAGTGGGTAATGATTTTACCCAGCTGTTCGGAAGTGCCAGCTGGCTTGGAGCAGATTGTGGCAACCTAGGGAGGGTTGTGAAGAACAGATGGGATGTTTGGGGAAGAAATGTCTTTATCTGAATGTACTGAGTTGACTTTTTAAAAACAGTATTGTGTTTAGTGCTAGGATGGAAAATTTTTTTACTGGAGTAAGGACTTATTAGGGAAAGTGACCCACAGGAAATTATAAGCGAATTTCTGGGGGGCAGAGGGGGACTATGCAATCATGGTGTGCTGGGGCCAGCTTCCACTGGTGGTGAGAACCAACTGTGCACTTTTCTCCCTAACCTCGTGTTCAGTGATGTGTTTGGTAGCTTGAAATCTGCCGTAGTGAATTCGACAAATCAGGGCTCCCCCGCTCTCACCCCCCGAGAGCCAGTTGGTAAACATTTGCCAGTACGCCACTGGAGCTATGTCATATGACAGATTTCATAGCGTGAATTACTGGGACAATCTGAACAGATTGACATCTTTTAAATGTTATCCCATTGTATAACTCAAGCTTAGACTTTTCTCTTAAGATCCAGTTCCATTTTTCTCTTACCTTCTGCACCTTACCCATGGTTTGACAATAAGCACTTTAAGTTTGTCTAAAATTCACTATCTTCTCTTCTAGGCTAGTTTTTCTTCAGGCGTTCTTTATTGTACTTCTTAACAACGTAACCTAGGGACTCAAATCAGAATCGTAGATGCCTTTCTGGTTATCATTCTCCGATGATCACTGGGTCTTGACAGATCAACCTAATTAGCATAGACTATACATATTTATTTCCTCTATCGATCTACTATTGTCTTTGGTTCAGGCCCTCAGACTCTTTTGCCTCATCCAGTTTCTTCGAACACTCAGGTCATTAGAATACTTACATCCCATGAAAATCTGGTGAAATACAGACATCCATGCTTCTTTTCTAGAGATTTGGGTTCAGTTCTGAGGAGAATTCTGGAGTCTATATTTTTAACAGGTGATCCAGAATTCAGACGAATCTAATCCTCAGCTAAGGTTGGAAAGTATTCAGATACAGAATAGAAATCAAAACATCTCATCTTGAAATGGAAACCCAACCTTAATCTGTCCTCTGCCTGTTTTTCTAGCTTTATCTCTCACTCTTTTCAGCACATCTTTTACTTCTCATATTATTTCACCAAATATTTATTGAGCTCCAACTGTGTATCAGAACCAGTCTTAGGTGCTGGCCATTACAGTGGTGAAAACAGACAAGTTGTTTGTATATAAATAAGGCAAGCGTCACGGTTTTGGGGGTCACCAAACGCACCATTCCTAGGCATGCCTTTACACTTTTGTTTTTTATGTTCTTTTGGTCTGGGGTGCCGTTTTGCTTAGCAGCCCTCTCTGATTACCTTCTTGTTTGTGTCACCATTGCTCCCAGTTCATTCCCCTATTCTACATACAAGGTTGATTTCCTTGTCCTTCTCTCTTACTAGACTTCTAACTCCTTACAGGCAGGTTTCAACCCCTAATGTCTAGACCAGTAATTGACATAAAATAGTTCTCAACCATGTATTGAATGAATATTACTCAACTACTAAGTAACACAGAAGGGATTTAAATTTAGGAATATCTGACCCCAAAGTCATGTCCTTTTAACTCGACTGCACTCTCTCAATAAAGTATGGTTTACCTTGTCAGAAATGCCATTCTTCAGTCATTCAAGGAGGATCAAATGATGCTTGCAAACAGAACTACTACCCATCCAAAGGGAGATGTGCCAATTCACCACTTTAGTTGATCAATATCTAATCCAGATTGGAAAGTTCATGCCAAAGTTTTGAGATTTATTAAACTAACAAAAGAAGAAGACAAATATCTCCCTTTAGCTTGGTCTAAATAGACATAACTTTGCCATGCAGATACGTTTACCCCAACTCAGAAAGGTGACAGGCTAAGACTAGATAATGCTATTTCCTAATATTAATCTAACCAATTAAACTTATTTCTAGGTGTAGGCCAAACACAGTACCTGGCACACAAAATTCCTCAGAAGCATTTCAGAAATCTTGGATTAGAAGAGGAGGGTGATATAGTTTGGCAGAAAATGAACATCACTCTCAGTCAATGTAAGCATCCACTTCATTGAGGAAATTAATGCAACTCCTACGGTTTTTATTCTTAAGCATAAAAAATTTGTGCAGCAAAAGCTAATGGCTAAAATTTAGAGTGTCTTGTCATCTGATTTGGGAAATAAGTGCTGACCCTGCTAGTTCTATTAAAAATGCTGTCCATAAAATACACTTAGACTAGTTGGCACAAGTTATTTTAGGACGGTGGGAAGGACCATGATTAATAAAAGCTTCTCTTCCCCTTCTAATTAATTCACGGCATTGCCACCAGAGTGTCCTTCCTGTATCATAAATATGATCATGTCACCCCCCGCTGAAAACTTTTGATGACTCCACATTTCCTGTAAGAAAATGTGTAAATTCCTTAGCTTCGTTTGTGTTTTCTACAACCTGATCGTCACATATCTTTCTATTCACAATTCTTCTCAGTTCCAAATGCAAATACACATTGCATTCTTTAATTCTTTAATTGTTCACCCATAAATGTCTGTTGATTTCCCACGGCTGTGTCCTTGACAATCTGTTTTATCTGCCTTCATGCCTTTACTTCTGGTCTCGTGGCAAACTCCAAATATCACTCTTGTTTTTCCCATTCCTAACCATCCCTCAAGGATGATTCATTGTTTTCTCATCTGTGTTCACGCATAATTTATACATAAGTGTATGAATCAAACCTTAGGGCACATGGTCTGACAAGCACAAGTATAATTAAGGGAACAAATAATCAAAATGGTTCCAGAAAATTTGGGGTATGTAGTTGCTATAATTACGACATTTATCACTAGTCCTTGGGTCTGCATGAATCTGTCAATAATTTCTTGCCCATTTCTCATTCATTTATTTATTCCATAAATATAGTTAAGGGCCTATCTTGTGTTATACGCTGTCATAGGCGAGGGAGATATAAGAGGAAAGGAGAAATTTGTGCTTTCATAGAATTACATTCTGTTCAAAGAGACAGTGAAGAAACAACTAACAAAATAATTTTTTTCTTTTTGGATGCACCACACAGCTTGTGGGTTCTTAGTTCCCCAACCAGGGATTGAACCTGCGCCCTTAGCAGTGAAAGCACAGAGTCCTAACCACTGGGCCACCAGGGAATTCCCAAACAAAATAATTTCAAATCGTGGTAATTACTATGGAGAAAATAAGATTTTATGATATGATAGAGGGTGACCTAAGAGGTGGGAGTGGGCAACCTCATCTATGGGGCAATTTCTGTAATAGAGAGATTTCCTATAGTGTGACAAGAAAAAGACCCACAATATAATAGAAAAATATAGAGAAGGTTCAAATAAAAAATTTTTTTTAATTCACAGAAAAACAAACCCAGTGATCAACAAACATTTGAAATATCACTTTATATCCATTGAATTGGCGACATTAAAAAGAGCTGTAACAAACTTGTGGTTACCACAGGGGACAGGGTAAGGGGGAGTGGCAAATTAGGGGTATGGGATTAACAGATACAAACTACTATATATAAAAAATAGATAAGCAGCACAGATATACTGTATAACAGAGGGAATTATACCCATTATCTTGTAATAACCTCTAATGGAATACAGTGTGCAAAAATAATGAATTACTGTGATGTATACCTTAAACATAATATTGTAAATAAACTATAATTCAGTTTAAAAATAGAGCTATAAAACCCATTGCTAGTGAAGGTACAGAGACTAGGGTTCCCTTGTACGTTGTCCGTGGAGTTGCAAAGCTCTGCAGCTTTTCTAGAAGGCAACATAGAAACATCTATTAAAACCTAAAATACACTTCCCCTTCAACTGAGAAATCCCACTCCTGGGAATCTACCTCACAGAAACACAAGTGCACATTTGTATGGTCATATGTCAGAGGATGTATACTGTACCATTGTTTGTAGCGGCCAAAGGAACTTCAGCCAAGTGGCCAAAGAGAAAGCTTATAGATATAGGAAGGGCTGACTAAAGTACAGTACATCCACATCATGGAATACTATGTGACCAGCAAAGAGAATGAAGTACTGTCCTTCCAGATGATTTGGAGGGATTCCCAAATTTTGATTTCCTTCATGATGGGTTTCATACCTTTATTAACACATTGATTGAGATAATATATGATGACTGAAAGACATTTTGGATTCCATTAGGTTTTAAACAAATTCATATTTTATTAATCCCAACATTTTCTCTCTCTATTTGAAATATGATAGCACATGTATTTGTGAGACATTCTATTTATTCAGCCTACATGCAATGCCCAGTGTATATGAGGAGCTATAGAACATGGGCTCTGTGGCTTCTTTAAAGTCCTCATGTTTGGAATGAATGAGCTGGACCACGGGAAGGATGCATGTTATTACACAAAGAGTTGAGTGACAGTTAATATCTTAACAGTGTTTGCATTTTAAGACGTGGCAATTTATTCGTCTGATTACATCTTTGGTTTCTTTTGGGGCAATGCAGCTAACACTGCGGGGTGGGGTGAGATGAGTGAAAGAGGCTTCTCCATGATATTGTCAATCACAATACATGTAAAAGTCTATCCTGGCTTCCAGAGTGCAAAATTGTACTGATTATATTTACTGTTCCACGTCTCAAGCTTCATGTAAAAGCAAATTCAGGAGACTTCCCTAGTGGCGCAGTGGTTAGGAATCCGCCTGCCAATGCAGGGGACACGGGTTCGAGCCCTGGTCCAGGAAGATCCCACATGCCACGGAGCAACTAAGCCCGTGTGCCGCAACTATTGTGCCTAGAGCCCATGCTCCACAACAAGGGAAGCCACCGCAATGAGAAGCCCGTACACTGCAATAAAGAGTAGCCCCTGCTTGCCGCAACTAGAGAAAGCCTGCACCCAGCAATGAAGACCCAATGCAACCAAAAATAAATAAGTAACTTAATTTTTAAAAATCACTTAAAAAAAAAGCAAATTCAGGAAAACTTTATGTATGTTTTATAATAAAATATTTAAACATAAAAGAAAAATGGAGACATGTAACAAATACCTGTATACCTGGTACTGAGAACAGCAATGCTAAAATTTCTTCCTATCAGACTTGAAAAGACATAAAGTGTTACAGAAACTATTGAAGTTCTTCTCATATCTCTTCCCAGTCTCAGCTCTATTTCCACTGCTTGGATGGCATTTTAATGGATCCTAGCTGTACTTTATCTTCACATAGTGTGCAGAATCCAACACACTCTCAAAAGGACCTTAATAACAACGGCAAAGTCACCATACTTCAAAGCCAGAGTGGCTTGTTACGTTGCATTTTTCTTAGTCTCTCTTACAGCGAAGAAAGGAACCTTCCCTGTCCCAAATCAAAGGGCGATGGTATGCATTCTCTCCACTCACCTTGTAGTAATGCACTAAGCAAGTCATTTCTGTGGTATAAGACATTGCAGCACTTCCATTAGCATTATACATCTGTACCTTTTTGTTTTTATGCTGTTGGTAAATAAGGGAAAGCATAAATCGAACACCTTACTCTGAGCAGGTCCACATTACATCAACACAGCCAGTTGAAATGCTGAATGTTTATTCAATCATCTGGTTAGCAAATTATTCAGCTGGCTTTCAAAAACACTTTATCATGGAAAATCTCAAAAGTATGCAAATGTGAGGACTAGTATAATAGACCCTCTTGTACCATCATCCAGCTTCAACAATGCTCAAATCATGGCGATAATGGAAAAACTCAGATTTTTTCTTCCTGAGTAGGAAAGAACTCTAGATCTTCCCTACTGTGTGTTTCTTCTGTGTTTCTCCTTGACGACTCACCCAGAGCACTTCACTTCTGACACTTCTGGTTGCCAAATATGTGGAGGATTTTCCCCATACCAAGCATTTCTCTGTGACAGCTGGCTGTCGTACAATTTAACTCAGTTCAAACCCTACCTGCCTGGAGATAGTGTTAGGTCCCACAGGTTGAGGGCTCAGTCCCAAAAGACTGCCCCATTTACTTCATATGCCTGTGGCAAGCCCAGCTTATCACCTATGCTTCTGCTAACCAGCTGTAGATCAGAGCTTCCAAGGCTCCTTTCTGGGGCTTGATTAATTTGCTAGAGCAGCTCACAGAACTCAAGGAAACAGTTACATTTACCAGTTTATTGAAGGGTATGATAAAGGATACAGATAAACAGCCAAATGAAGTGATATATAAGGCGAGGTCTGGGAGAGTGCTAAGCATAGGGGCTTCTGTCCCTGTGGAGTTGGGGTATGTTACCCTCCAGGTGTGCATGTGTTTGTCAACCTGGAAGCTCCCAGAACCGTGTACTGTTGGGATTTTATGGAGGCTTCCTCACATAAGTATGATCAATTATTAATTCCATTTCCATCCCCTCTCCCCTCTCTGGAGGATTAGGGATAGGGCTGAAAACTCCAAGCTTCTGATCACGGCTTGGTCTTTCTGGTGACCAGACCTCATCCAGGAACCATTCAAGAGCTCACCCAGGGTCACCTCAGTAAAAAAAAAAAGAGACACTCCTAGTGCTCTTATTGCTTAGAAGTTTACAAGGGATCAAGGAGCCCTGTGTCGGGATGGGGATCAAAGACAAATATTAGAACAAGAGATGCTCCTAGTATTATCACAAGGGTTTTAGGAGCTCTGTGCCAGGAGCCAGGAGCAGAGACTAATACATATACATTCTGTCGTCTTACAATGGCCAATCCTGTTTTCTCTCTAACCCTACCACTGTATTATTATGAAGCAAATATCAAACATTGTGTAATTCTACCCATAAACATATGAGTATGAATCTTTAAAGGATAAGGATGCTTTTTAAAGAAACATAATCACCAGAAAGCATTATCACCCTTCAAATAATAGTATTTTGTTAATATTATCAAATATGAAGCAGTGTTCAAATTTCTCTGATTCACATTTTTTTCCAGGGTGTGTTTGAATTGGGATATAAATAAAGTCCATATCTTGCAATTGGTTGATATATCACTTAAAATTTCTTTCATGCTGTTCACCTCAGTGAGGTTTCATGCGGTTCACCTCAATCTCTTTCTTTTTATTCTTGCTATTTGTTTTTGTTGTTGTTTTTCCAGAAAACAGGTCTTTTGGTCCTGTGAAGTCTCCCATATGTGGATTTTGTTGATCACATTTCTGTAGTTTCCTTTAACATGTTCTCCAGTCCCCTGTATTTACTTAATTTGGAAGGTGGATATAGAGGCATAAATCGGTGTAAGCAAAAGTGAAGAGAGTTGAGCAGTGAGGGAAAGGGGAGTTTTATTTTAAAACTTCCCTGGTGGCTCAGTGGTTAAGAATCTGCCCGCCAATGCAGGGGACACGGGTTCGATCCCTGGTCTGGGAAGATCCCACATGTCACAGAGCAACTAAGCCCTTGCACCACAACTACTGAGCCTGCACTCTAGAGCCCATGAGCCACAACTACTGAGCCCACATGCCACAGCTACTGAAGCCCGTGCACCTAGAGCCCATGCTCCGCAACAAGAGAAGCTACTGCAATGAGAAGCCCGTGCACTGCAACGAAGAGTAGCCCCTGCTCGTCGCAACTAGAGAAAGCCCGCACGCAGCAAAGAAGACCCAACGCAGCCAAAAATAAATAAATAAATTTATTTTAAAAATCTATTTTATTCAAAATTATGGCCTTAGAATTGTTCCTATTTAACATCTTTCAAATTGATCAGATATTTTTATATTCAAGACATGACAGGAAGACATCATCAAGGGCACAGTTGCCTCCATGATGGATGTGAGAATGTGATGACCTTGGACCAGTCACAACTTCTTGTCTTTAAAGTCAAGTTCACACTGACAATTCAGTAGCACAATTTGCGGGCTCATTTGAGAAAGAAAAAAATGACTATGGAACAAGAGTTTAAATCTGAATGGCACAGTGCTCGTGGTTTGATATCCTTATCTAATGTAGAGGTAAATGTGGATGGTCCTTTCCATCTGCAATAGGATATTGGAATGAGATGCCAGTATGATAAAATCAGGTATAAAAGAGAATGGAAGACAAACACACTTATGTGGTATTTAGCAAAGAAAATTTTGAGTAGCAGTTCTTTGACAATTGTACCTTATTCACTTAGTTTGGGAATACACAATGGCGAGGGAAGATTTTTGAAGGAGAGGACATCTGTAAAGAGTGATATGCTGTAAAGCGCATCCCTTACCTGGTGAAGAAGACTCGTGGGCAGCCATCCAAGGGCTGCAGGTGTGACACCCCACCCCATTCACCCAGATAGTTGAGAGGCAGTGGGGTAGATCTAACTTCCAACTCAGGAAATACAAAGGCCAGAGATGAATGGCAGATTTCCCTCGTGGTAGAACCAGGAGGAAGCTGTGACTTTGGGAGGGACTACTTGCTTCCCAGAATTTGTCCAGACACCTAGAGGCACACCTACAGGGATAAAAGCCCTCTGTGCCAAGAAGTTTGGAAGTAAATGTGGGATTCTTAGGTGCAGCAGAAAATGCTTTAAGTCACAATCTAGAACGAAAATGACTTTGTACAGGTCAAGAAAGGAACTCTGAAGAGAGATTGCCAGAAAAGCAAACTTTTGTGGAATTTAAGAAAGGGTTTACAGGAGAAACAATTAGCTTTAGGCATCTGTCATGCCCAGAGGGCATCTGAAAATCACCTGGAGAGCAGGTATGAGGGGGTTGCTTATCTCTGAAGTTGAAAATGTTAACATAAGGAAGTTTTAATGTCTTCAGTGTTCTCTTCATAGCATTCCCATTATTATTATCCTTTATACTTTTTGATGTATACACACACACACACACACACACACACACACACACACACACACTCACATTCATTTCTTGTAATTATCCCAGCTAGTAGTCTGGGAAGAGTGGGCATTATTTTCTTCACTTTATAAATGGGAAAAATGAGACTCAGAGGGATTAATTGCTACCCAGTGCCTTAGGGTTTTAAAGTGGTAAAACCAGAATCAGAACAGAGGTCTTCTCACTGCTATTCTAATATTCCTTCTTCTAGATTTTGCCATCTCACTGGGTTTGATTACTTAATTACAAAATCCTCACTCCATTTAGTGTTCTGATCTCCCTTGAGCACTCCTTTCATAGAGGGTTACACTGAAGAAACATTAGAAGTTTAAAAATCCGATTCAGACTGTGGCTCTGGATTTGCTGCCAAGTTTTTGCAAAGTGCTTTTCAGGAATTTCTAATTCCTTAAACATGGAAACCCCCTGCCTAAGTGTAGCCCGAGAAAATGTGCTCCGGTGATTAGGAAAGCCAAAAGTGTGTGTTTAAATACATGAAACCTCTCCGTCTCCTCATACAAGCACAGCCAATGTCACCCATTTGTCTGTACAGAATGCTTTAAAATAACCCTCATTGAAATACGCAGGCACTCGTTACGTCATTCTGTGGGTTGCCGTATTTGTGTTGTTTTGGGAGTTTTTGCAAGTTCGGCGCTAGGAGCTTCTTTCCCTTTAGTTTGACAAGACTGTATCGAGTGCCCTGATGTCAGAACCGCTGTACAGGATGCTGGAGGGCCAACGAAGAAGGTTAATGGTGGGCTCCAAAGAAAGACGATGGGAAAGAGTCCACGGAACTGCAAGACTGGCGCTTCCCAGCCAACAGGGAACTTGAATTCCTCAGCTGAGCTCCAAATCTGCAGAGGAGATGTGACAGTCTTGGCCAGCTTGGGCTCTGAGGGACTCTGTGTGGATGAGGACAGGGCTTTGGATGCGGGTATCAAAGTCGTAATAGATTTGGTCTCTTTAAGGTCCAGGAAGGTTTATCCCAAGATGGTGTCTTTGGACAAAGACTTGTCATTATTTCAAGTTTCTGATCCAGCAAAAGCTCACTGACTCTCTAACTGGAGCTGCTCTTCCCCTCTGCCTCAGAGCTTCTCTGGCCTGATTTCTGTCTGATAACCCAGCCCTGAATTGGCCTGGACCCCTGATCTTAATCCCTGTTCATGATAAATCTGAAGACCTCTTTCTCTGTTCATCCTGCAGGGACATAGTAACCGGCTGCCTTTCTACCCCCTAGAAGTAATCATTCTTGCCCTATCCACAGCATCTCTCCCACATGCTTCCTTTTATTCTGCATTCTGTTTAAGTGGTTCCTCTATACAGCAAATTCTCCTGAACCAGTTGGCCTCTTTGTGTTTCATGGACTTATTTTTTTCCCTTCAGTTGCTTTTGTTACAGCTTGCATTTGTTGGTTTCTTTGTTGTTTCACTTAATTTCTTTCTCCCTCCTCCCCCACCTCCAAGTGTAAACTCCATGCAAGCAGGGGTCAGACCTACCTTCTCCACTGCTTGTATTCTTTTTTTTTTTTAATTATATTTTAGCTCCATAGAGGTTTTTTTTTAAATTTATTTATTCATTCATTTTTGGCTGTGTTGGGTCCTTGCTGCTGTGTGCGGGCCCCCCTAGTTGCGGCAAGCAGGAGCCACTCCCTGTTGCGGTGCGCGAGCTTCTCACTGTGGTAGCTTCTCTTGTCGTGGAGCACGGGCTCTAGGCACGCGGGCTTCACTAGTTGTGGCGCACAGGCTTAGTTGCTCCGTGGCATGTGGGATCTTCCCAGACCAGGGATCGAACCCGTGTCCCCTGCATTGGCGGGCGGATTCTTAACCACTGCGCCACCAGGGAAGTACCACAATCTCTTTTATTAAAGCACTTGAATTTAATAGCAGTAACCAGGTCATTCTTTTTATGAACACACGTTAGTTTTATTTGACAGAACAACAATACAACTGAGAAAAATGGCTCAGGCAGCCTTGGGAAATATTTGAACCTAGAATAATTTCTCTGTTCACTTTCATTTACATCATGTAGCCACCTTCTTGAAGCAGATAATTTTTTAGAGACATTTTTAATAATGCAACTTTTTCCTTATAAATTAATTATAAATCATAGACGGGAATTAAAATCTCTTCCTGCCTGCTCTTTAACTTTGGGGTCTGCATAGCATCAAAGGATGTCTAGTCTGAACTTAATGTCTCCCTGTTCTGATACAAGGCATGTGTTTACTTTTATGAGCTGAGCTATTTAAAGGGAAGGCTTTTACCTGATTTTCTAGACCTCTCAGTAAGAAATGCATGTGTCATTTCTACTGTGCCGTTGATCTAAACGTTTCAAATTCCTTGTTTTATAAATGGCACGAGAGAAGGAGAGTACCTAATACTGCATGCAAAAGCTCTGAGAGTAATACACACACAAATAAATTTCATTTATTCAACAAAGATTTATTAAGCTGGGAAACATTGTAGGTAGGCAAAGATATTGACAAAATAGACAATAGCCTCTGATTTAAGAAAGAAACTTTTAGTCTAGTAGGAAAGACAGACATGTAAATAATTAGAATCCAGTATGATGGGTCTTAGGATAGACGAGCAAGCATGAAATGTATTGGGAAGACAGAACAAGGAGGGACTAACTGCCTGGCGGTGTCCTCTGCTGCTACATGCTCTCGTGACAGCTGTGTACAAAGACAGCACATGGAAATACACGCTGTCTTGGGAAAATGTCAGGCTGCGTTGCTCTTGTCCTCTCTGCAACACCTCCTACTGGGCTTACTCTTTTCCAGACACTCTTGGAACAGGCACCTTGGAATGACCACCAAACATAGACTTTGCTTTCTAGCTTTGACCTTCACGTCTCCTCCAGGTCACAGCGCCCTGCCCCACAGCTCCATACACTAAATGAAAAGCCAGTGGTCTTCGACCTTGCTTGCACAGCGGAATTACCTAGGGAATTGTAAAATATACTGATGCTTGCGTCCCTACAGAGATTCTGTTTTTATTGTGCTTGGCTTCTGTGGATGGTCTCTTATATTCCCACCCACTCCTGGCTTTTGATGTAGGTATACAAGCAATCCATTAGAAGCCTCATTCGGGTCTGTCAGCACAAGGCACAGGGCGTAGACGTGAGTGCCAGATCAAAACCTCTCCAACTCATAGCTATGACAGCTCACCCAAGAGATCTTCTACCTTCATGGATTACTCAGCGCCCTGGTTTCCATTAGCGGCACCTAGTTTGATTTTAGAGGGAATCCCTTAGAGGTTTTGCATGTCTGCACCCAATCAGTCGGCTTTATCAAAATAGTGCAGATCAGCGGCCTGGCAGTAGATTTACTTGAGGGAATTGCAGACAAATTGGGAAAGTGAGCGGAGCTGTCAGTGTGAGACATGAATTGAGCTGGAGGGCTGTGTCTTTCAGATGCACGACTACTAGTTGAGTTCTGGTGTGAACTGAACACGCCCTTCAGTGACCAGTGATGGTGGTTTTTCCAAGTCATGAACATTTTGATCCTTCCCGAGTTGACTGAATGGGGCAGAATTCCCCTTTAGTTAATCCTGTGAGAGCAATGCCAGGTGATTCAACTGTTTAGATAGAGACAGGTTCCCCCAAACCCCTCTACACTTTAGAAATTTAAGCTACACCATAGAAATCTAATCTTTCCAATTTAATAGCATAAATGCATTTTTTTGTGAAGCACCTCGGTTTGTCACCCAAACTCCACTGGTCACCTACTTCAATACCACAATTTTTGCCTATTCCCATTTACTGCATGAACACCCCCAATCCCTTCTGTTCACGGCAGAAAGAACTTCCTTCCAGCTATTTCCCTATACCTGCTTGCCTCTCTCATGCCACAGAAGTTAGCCATAGCTGAGAAGAAAGTTATAGTGCAAGAATCTCTGGGGAAACTCTAAATTCGCAAGACTGTTATAGGATTATGTTATCCTAATGTAGATCCCGGAGGAAGGACATAAAAAGGGCAGATACCATTTAGTTCTCCAACTCAAGCACACCGTTTAGACCGAAAACTGGAGAACCATTTCTAGGGATCTTCAAGATCTTCCCTCATGGTACTTACCATTTTCTCACTCTGCTATTTTTCCTTTTGGGTTTACAAGGTTTCTGTACCACCCACTTCAGCTCTTTCCTTGGTTCCTCCTTTCTGTCTGCTCCTGTGTAATGATTGCCCCGTATTCCGCATATTTTGGTTTTGACCTCTGGATTTTCCTCTGGGGCATCACTTCCTGTCGGGTGACAATGGTAAGAGGAAATCTGTCTCAGGGCTCCTGGCCCTTATGTAACCTACCAGACAGCTCTGTCTCCTGTCAGACCCCATGCCAGCAGTGTAAGGGTATTAGGGAATTGTGTAGGGTCTTAGGAAGGGTTTGCTGGAGGAAATGATGCTGAGCAGATGAAAAGGAGGAAAGGCATTCCAGAAAGAAAGAACTGTAGGGATAAAGGCAAGAAAATAGGAGGTAAATAGGATGCTTGGGAATCTCAAGTCATTTATTTATTTTGGATTGAAGGTAAAGAGAATATGGTAGAGTTTTAAGATATGAAGTCAGAAAGGTGGCCAAGACCAAAACACCTATATACGCATAACTACAATATCAGGCTTTCTGTAATAAAGCGTCATGTGTGTAGTGGGAATGCTCAGTGCTCCAGGAGTTTCTGGAAGCTGTTTATGACTGAGACGATTAGGAAAAACACATAAGAGTAACCGATATTTGAACTGAGCCTTAATTTAAGGATATGTAAGACTTTTATATCCGAAATGAAAGGAAAAGGATGGAAGGAAAGGAATTTGCCTTCATGGGTGAAAAGTGACCAGTATTGGGTGTAGCTGGGCACTTTGGTAGGAAATGCTATTTAATATGCTAACACATTTTTTTGGCCTAAAACCAAAACAGTCTATGCCTTATACTTTCTTTTTTTTTTTTTTTTTTTTTTTTTTTTTTTTGCCTTATACTTTCTTAATCCTTGTAGGGCATCACCTTTATCTCTTTGACAGCACCTACCATTTTCATTCTTTTTTATGTAAATCAGTGATCTCCCTGGGGCTCTAAATCCTTTAAGGGTCTTGTCTCACCTTTGTGTCCCCAACAAAGGCAGGCCTGGCCACAGCATGCACACAGTAGGGGCCCAATAACTGTCTGTTGAATGTATAAATAAAGACTGAGGGCCTTGTTTTCCTGTTATTGTTTAGACAGCCCCTTTTCAACTCCATGCAAATAGAGAGTTTTGATTGGAGGGAAAGTGTTGGACCAGGAGCCAGGAGAGCCAAGTCCCAATCCAGGCTGGTCACTGACTGAGCGGGTGATACCGAGTCTAAATCTCCCCGTCTATAAAATTAGGTCAGTGGGGCTTCGCTGGTGGCGCAGTGGTTGAGAGTCCGCCTGC
Organism: Neophocaena asiaeorientalis asiaeorientalis; assembly: GCF_003031525.2. NCBI lineage: Eukaryota > Metazoa > Chordata > Mammalia > Artiodactyla > Phocoenidae > Neophocaena > Neophocaena asiaeorientalis. Next base: position 9,169,446 of record NW_020175192.1, read on the forward strand.
CGATGCAGGGGACACGGGTTCGTGCCCCGATCCGGGAGGATCCCACATGCCGTGGAGCAGCGCTGGGCCCGTGAGCCATGGCCGCTGAGCCTGCGCGTCCGGAGCCTGTGCTCCGCAACGGGAGAGGCCGCAACAGTGAGAGGCCCGCGTACCGCAAAAAAAAAAAAAAAATTAGGTCAATGTTCTAGATTGTTTTTCAGCCTTTTAGCCAACATGGACTCATTTTGCATCATTTGTTCACCCATTTAAAAATTTTTGTTTATAAAATAGTGACTCTTCAGTTTTACACTAGCTATGCCTGCCAAACAGAGTCTCTGATGCAATGGAGTGACTGACACTAAGTGGATTTAAAGGTCCTGCTAAGATCATTGGGGGTGATCTAATGGCGTATAACATCTTCATTATGCTTTTTGGAAATGTTTAAAATAGCTGATAGGACTCTAGGAGTCTGAGGACTGTAATTTGGGAACCCTCAGCTGGATGGTCCTTGCTGGCGCTGGTCTGAAATTTTTCCGGAGTGATTCCCCCATCTTGAATAAGGAGAAATGCATACCACTGAATGATTTCAGAATAATCTTATTTCCTCTATGTAAGACATATATTTATGTCTTTTAAAGTGAATGTGACATAATCACAATCTGCTTGTAAGCATTTTCAGAAACTATACACTACTGTTTGAGAAAATCAGAGATGTTGTTAGTATAAGTTTGTGTGCCCAACACACAGTGAGACCAAACACACCAAAACGTTGGAGTTTGGAGCAGAGAAAGATTTATTGCAGGGCCCTGCAAGGAGAGGGTGGCTCATGCCCTAAAAAAGCCCCGAGCTCCCTGAAGGGTTTCAGCAAAGCATCTTTAAAAGCCAGGTGAGGGTGGCGGGGTCACAGGGTATGTGATCAGCTCATGCACAGTTCTCTGATTGGCTGCTGGTGAGGTAGCAGGGTGGGGTCACAGGGTTAACGTGATCAGTCCTTAGGCCCCAGGCCTCCTGGAGCGATGTGCTTGGGTCATCCAGTAGTTAACATCTTCCATTTAGTGGGAGGTTTTCACATCTGTAGAACAACTCAGAAATGTGCAGCAAACACTGTTGTCTAGGTACTTCAGAGAGGAACTAAAGCAGAGGATTTGGAGGAAGCCCTCCTGGGAAGGCCCCATAGGGTCCTGCTCAGTTACAATGTCCCTGAATGGTTAGGAAGCCAAGGAGGGTAAGAATCTTTGTTAAGGGCATGTTTTATTAAAGTTTCTTGTTTTGCTCTCTAAAATTTTATTTATTTATTTTTCCACACTGCATGGCAGGTTGTGGGATCTTCCCCAACCAGGGATCAAACCCGTGCCCACTGCAGTGGAAGCGTGGAGTCTTAATCACTGGACCACCAGGGAAGTCCTGCTCTCTAAAATTTTAAACAGGAACGCCAGGCTCACAATTGTTCTAGCTCGTTTAGGATTCTTTCCCAGTACTTCCCTCAGCCCTAGGCTTCTTTTCCCTGTCAGTCAATGCCCCCCATGTTCGAATAACCCTTGAGAGGAAGTTGAATGCGCTTCTCTATGCAGCACAAATTTCCACTTCTGTAGGAAGACAAATGGAGCAAATTGGGTTACGACTGAGAAGGACATTACGGTGTCAGTGGAATAAGTCCTTATTTCGTTTTATTGGCTTCCTTGGAAAGTGCAAACTTCAATAGCCATATATGTTCTCCTGGGCAACACCAAGTCTCTCTTGTGTTTTATTTTTAGTCTTGACAAGAAAGCTGTCTTTGCAATTTGCCTCAAAACAGGTGATGGATGGATGTAATATTTATCCTCAAACAAAGGCGCAGCAAGAATAACAATAACCTACATTTATACAATGCTTATACATATTGTATATCATTTGATACTTGTAGCAACCAGTGCAAGACAAATTGGCATTATTTCTCCTAAATGAGAACTTGAGGGTCACGGGAGGTGTTTTTTGTTTTTTGGGTTTTTTTTTTTTGTTTGCACCACGCGGCATGCAGGAACTTAGTTCCCCGACCAGCTATCAAACCTGTGCCCCCTACAGTGGAAGCACAAAGTCTTAACCACTGGACCGCCAGGGAAGTCCCAAGTTGCCTTGTTTAAGGTCACTCAGTGAATCAGTAAAGAAGCCAGGATTTGAATCCTTAGCTCTCTGTCACCAGTACCCACGATTTTCCTATCCAGAATGTTGCCCTAAGCTTTGTTATTATTTACCCAGGGATAAGAAGGATTCCCCTGGCAGTACACAGATCAGATGCCCAACATACACAATGCCCAGCATGAGTACTGGACTGAAATGAACAGAAAAAGTGGTGCTACCTGAAAAGTGTCATTATTTTTAGGAGAGGCTGACAGAGGGACAAATAAAACTATTAACTCAGATTTTAAAGAGGCAATAAGCAATATTAGCAAAGGTAGAATTGAGGAAAATCATTGAAGGAGTAATGTTTATTTAGCAAATTCAGATGACCCATGTGAAAATTATTCAAGCTTAATAGCTTAGAAATGCAAATATAGAAAAATGAGAGACAAATTAATCCCATCAAAATGGCAAAGATTCTTAAAAAGTCATAAGATGAAGTTTTGCGAAGAATGAAGGGAAATGAACTTCTCGTAATTGCTTGTGGGTTTTAAAATTGGTACAACTGCCACAAGGGCAATTTGGCATCTTTATAAAAAATCCTAGATGTACGCATTATCATATATCTGTCTTCCTGTGCTAGGTAGTAAGAGAGTGATGGATGGTAAGCGAGATATTATTCCTGCCTTCCTGGCAGGAGAGACAACTAAATAAGCAATCACAATAATGTGATCATTTGATGAAGACTATAAAATAGATTTTCCTGTTTTTGCAATAATGATATCTGTGTATGTGTGCATGTAGAATATTAAATACACTAGAAGTATATATACCAGAGTTTAATGGTGTTTGTTTCATCTTTGTATTGTAGAATTGCGGGATATTTATATTCTTTTTAAAGTTTTTCTATATTTTTCAAATCCTCCTATAATTAATAGGAATTACTAGAATAATAAAACTATGTCATGAATTCCTGTCTTTTTTACTAGCAATGAAAATCAGTCAGTTCGTGAGTCAGTAAGAACCAGGCCTGGTGGCATATAAAAATCTAGAATTTTACACGCAGTACACTTTGGGGCAAGCCTCTGTGTATGCATCTGAAATCCAGATAGTCTCTTCCTCACTCACTTCTGCTTTCTTTTACTGCGTTTGTGTGTCTGAGCTGCTGGTGTTTGGACCCAATTATCATTATTGGTTTTCAATACAGTTTATCAGTGAGACCGGAGTTCAACCTTGAACTTAAGCTCTGTTGGCTAATGAGCTTGCCCTCCCTCTTACCTCTGCCCAAGAAGGAAACTAGGTCCCCAGGACCCCAAACTTGTGGTTGAATATTCCTGGATACATCTCTAGGAATACCTGAGAAATTCTTTTTTTTTTTTTTTTTTTTTTTTTTTTTGCGGTACGCGGGCCTCTCACTGTTGTGGCTTCTCCCGTTGCGGAGCACAGGCTCCGGACGCCCAGGCTCAGCGGCCATGGCTCACGGGCCCAGCCGCTCCGCGACATGTGGGATCTTCCCAGACCGGGGCACGAACCTGTGTCCCCTGCATTGGCAGGCGGACTCTCAACCACTGCGCCACCAGGGAAGCCCGAGAAATTCTTTAGGGCTTAGGATCTAGAGAGTTTTTAGAGCATCCTGTTGTCATGTTCTTTCACCTCCCGCATTAGAATCAAGTGAGTTCTTGCTTCTAGACTTGGAGATTTGGACTTTTAGGTTCCCACCTGCCCTCCAGGGAAAGCAGCTAACTCACTGAATTAGTTCTTTAATTCCATCACCTGACACTCTGGATCATCGCTTCTCTTCTGCTGGCTAGTTGGAAGACCCCAGAATGCCTTGCAGAGTATGGTTTATCATAAACTCCCATTCCAACTTCTTTCGTTGACCATCCACCTGTCCTGTATTTAGCCATGAGCTTTCCCTCAGCAACACCTCAAGCTTCTTAGTTAAACCTCCTGATTTTAGGCTGCACAGAAACTTGATATTTATGACAATTGGCAAACATTTTTTCCCCAAAAGTTAAATAATTATGAGGTTGTGTGACTCTAATATTCTTTTTAGGAAGTGATGAATTATCCTCGTTTAGGCCATTAAATAAAAAGTAATCAAAATGTCTTGCAAGTCCTATGATTTATGTGCTGCCTGATAGTTCAACATTTAAGTAATGATCTATTTCTCCTTGGGATCCACTGACAATAACAGAACTTTAAAAGAATTTGAAGAATCAGATACCTATGGCAAATATTCTTGGGAAATATTAAAGCAAAAGACAAAATACATCTAGTTAGCACGATAACATTAAATGAAGTTGAAGGTGGCTTCTGTATTATTTAAGTATGTTCTGAGGATAGAAACACTTAGAATGTCAAAATTCCCCTTAGTTTTTCAATGGGGTACTATCTTTAGTCTCAGGAGGAGAAGACAAATTGAGACACAATATTTATTATTAAATATTAGTTATTTGACAGTGCATGGCAGTAATGATTTATCACCATTTTGGTGAAGTTCACTTATTTCCCTAAAAAAATTAAGACCAGCACCTCTTCAAGTTATTTATTTTAGAAAGATCAATGACAATGTATTCATTGCTGAATACTCCAGTACTGGGGATTTGCACTAAGTGAGGTCTTATTTGTATCAGGGACTGATCGTTGACATGATTCTCATGAAACTCAATGGGACTTAGACTTCTATATTCATATTTCTATTAAGCCTGAATAATTTTTCATATGGGCCATTTGTATTTGCAAAACCAACACTATCCCTTCAATGATTTTGCCTTAGTTCTACCGTTACGGATATTATTTATTGCCCCTTTAAGTCTTAGCCTCTTATGTAAGCTGTTTCTTCTTCTTTTTCTCTCACATCTTAATTTCTGGCAATCTCATTTCTTACAATTTCCTGAGTAAACCTGTTACCAATTATCTAAGTAGCAAAAGAAAAAATGTTGAATTAAGTCTGACTTTCTGTGCTAGAGATCTGAAAATTATTTGTATTTATTTAAGGGTGAGAAAATAACTTTTCCTATTCAGCATATTTGATACATATTCATTAAACACACAAACAAGTGTTTGTGTTCCCTTAAGAATCAACTGCCTCCTCAAAATATATTTAGGAAAGAAAAGAGATTTGTTCTACATCCAGCCCTGAGTCTGTTCAACTCACATCCCTGAGTCGAGAGGGCATTGCCTACTGCTATACACTAGGCTCCTGGCATCATCGGTTACCCTGAACTCCAGGACCACTTTCGCAACAGGGCTAAGAATTTGGATCATTTGGTCTTAGCAGAATGATGTGAGAAAGGCCATGCTTCCATTTATTATTTGTTTTTGTTTTAAGAAATATTTATTTGAGGCTTACTAATTTGTTGGGTTTATTTTATTTTTTAAATACTTTTTTTTTTGATGTGGACCATTTTTAAAGTCTATTGAATTTGATACAATATTGCTTCTGTTTTGGTTTTTTGGCCGCGAGGCATGTGGGATCTTAGCTCCCCGACCAGGGATTAAACCCACACCCCCTGCATTGGAAGGTGAAGTCTTAACCACTGGACCGCCAGGGAAGTCCCTCATTTATTATTTGTAATAGACCTTTGTCATTCTTTTCGATGACTGAGCCTTGGAACCTCCTTACTGTATTTGGAGAAGCACCCACATTTTGAGGCAAAGCCTGCTTCTCACTATGAATGTATGCTAGATAATCACATTCCCATCATCTTTTGCAACTAGAGCTGCATGATGTGCCCTAGGCATCAACCATCACATATACAAATGAATCAGGAGCTACTTTTGTGCAGGAGTTAAATACTATTCAGAAGCTCTCTGGGGATCTGTGGAGGCAGCTCCTAGAGGTAACTGTGGCAGTGGTGCGTGTCCAGTGTTTGTGGTGCCAATCTTGGAAGCGGCAGTGTTGTGTACGGTGACGGTAGCAACCTTGTCTTGGACCATCTGTGGCATTATTTGGGCTTTATGCCTGGCTGCATGGCCCCAGAGCCTGGCTCTCTAGAGATTATATAAGCAACCCAACATCCTTTATGTTAACTTTTAAATTTTGATATAATTTAAAACTGACAGAAAATTGGCAAGGATCTACAAGAAATTCCTATATACTTTTAGTTTAGGGTTTTGTTTTAATCTTCCTTAAAAAAATTTTTTTGGGGGAAATAATCTCAGACTCACATAGAATTTGCAAAAGCAGAGCATAGAGTTTCTATATATCCTTCACCCAGCTTCTCCCAATGATAATAACTTACAAAACCATAGCATAACTATCAAAACCGGGAGATCGATAACAAATTACTAGTTAAACTACACACTTTATTTGGATTTCACCAGTTCTTATATGCACTTAGAAGAGATGTATGTAGTTCTACAAGATTTCATCCCATGTATAGATTTGTGCAACCACCATCACGATCAGGACACAAAACTTTCATCACCCCAAATAAGCTCCCTTTGCTTCCACTTTGCAGTCACACTTTCTCCAAACCATTATCCTTGGCAACCATGGATCCATTTCCCATCACGATTTTGTTATTTCGAGAGTATTGTATAAATGGAATCATGCAGTATGCATACTCATCTCCTAAAGATAAACAATAATTCTTAGAAGCAATTCAGCTTTACTCCAAAATAAGGAAGAGAAATACTTTCTTTTCTTTTTTCTTTGAGAAACATTTTCTAAACACATCATATTCTGTATAGATTCTTTTACCCATTGTCTCCACTCTGTGAACAGTGTTTTCTGTTATCATGCAAAATAATCTCTTCTCTGACACCAATCTCCTGTTTCCAGATGATGGCTAGATATGGGGTCTCAGAACTCTATTTCATTGATCTGTCAGACACATATGCATGTACTCCTGTTGCCACCTTTAGTTAGCTAAATGCCAATTTTTTTTTTTTTTTTACTTTGGACCATATTAAATTCCTTGGCGTGGCATCCTTCTCAAATTCCAATTAATTAATAAAAAGGTGGGAAAAAAGGTGATGTCAAGGTTTATTACCTTCTTTGTCAATAGCAAACCTCAAAGGATATGAATAGGTCTGTGTGTGTTCCTTCAGTTAAATAAAAAATCACAATGGACACTTCGTTAATATTTCTTTACAACCTAAAGTACCACCTCTCTTTTTTCATTTTGGTACCAACACATGTCTTCTTTGATAAGGGACTGCTCTCATCATAGGTGACGCGACTGAGTAGAAATAACAATGTCACATAACTCTCCTTGGGTTAACCCAGACACACACATTTACCACTAGTGGGTCTTCTAGTCTTTGTGGTTTTTCTTTATCTCATTTGGCCCTTTGCTGTCCACTGACTTCTACCTGGAGTTCAATGTAGAGTCTAAGTGCTGAAGGTTGCAAATACAATGCAGGTAGGGGATTCAGAGAGACAAGAGGCATATGAAAGCTGTTTCATTATTTGTCCATATGTGAGTACTGAAATGATTTTTATTAAAAAACTAGTTAGGGCTTCCCTGGTGGCGCAGTGGTTGGGAGTCCGCCTGCCAATGCAGGGAACGCGGGTTCGTGCCCCAGTCCGGGAGGATCCCACATGCCGCCGAGCGTCTGGGCCCGTGGGCCATGGCCGCTGAGCCTGCGCGTCCGGAGCCTGTGCTCCGCGGCGGTAGAGGCCAAATTATATGGTGATTTTATTACACACGGGGCTATCCATGTGTAAGACTAATTCCCTGTAAGCTAGTGCAGAACTTTTATATGAGTATGCTTACAGAACGCTCCAGAGAAAAACTGATAATCTGGGAATGATGGGAATAGAACTTGCTAGAGTTTTGTTGTGAGAAACTTTATAATAGTCATTCTTAATAAAGATGTGTGTTCTTCCTTCCAGAATTACTTTAATGCATTTTTGACAACGTATAACAGCTTATAAAGACTGTAGGGATCTCACCCCTCTGGGTTGAGAGTCGTCTTTGCAATGATTCCATTTTACCATAAAGAATGTGCTGTTCATTAGTTGTGCTAAAGTTGAAACAGGAGTATGAATTACTAGGTTAGAGCTTTAATAACCTCACATGATAAGATTCAGGTGAAACTAGGATTGAGGTCATATACTACAGATAGATAAACTTGAAACTGGCCTTTTTGTCAGGTACCTGTGATAATTGAGGAAAAATGCAGAGACCATAAGAAATTAACTTTTTTGTCCTTATATAGGGGGTCATAAGAAAAGTTTTGGTATAAATTAGCTCTGAGGGGCCTAGGAAGATGGAACTCACTCTTCAGGGTAGGAAAGGAAGCCAGGATCTGTGAAGTTGTACCAACTTTTTTTTAAACTTGGAATATCAGAAACCTCTACCTTGAACGTGACTATCTTTATTGCTTTGTTACTGTCTAGAATTAAATTCTCTTCCTCTTTCCTTTAGTATTGACTGACCTTCTCTTGACATCATTTTCTTGTCTCTGTTAAATGAAGTATTTTTGTCCATGTTTAAGCAATTGGTGAACTTGAGAAAGTTGGGAATCAGACAAGAATCCTAGAGCAGTGCTGTCCGATGGAACATTCTCTGACGATAGAAATGTTCTATACTTATGCTTTCCAATATGGTAGCCACTAACCACTGGCTAACCACTGAGTTTTTGAAATGTGACTAGGGTGACTGAGAAACAAAATTCTAAATTGTATTAAATTTTAATTTAAATGACGACAGGTGTCTAATGGCTAAACTGTGAAACAGCTAAGCTCAAGGAGGAAAATAAACTCAGGTGAGATATTCAGGACTTATTTCATTATAATTCCTTTCATCTAGAGATATTTCTAGAGCTCTTCACTTCTAAAACCTTCGAAATTTTATAATTTGTTTCATTGAAGGAAGCCATTCATTTATAAGCTGTCTCTGAATTATTTTGCTCAAATGCGCAAAGCTGCTTTCCAATGTGTCCTTTCTTTCAAGGATGCTTATTCATTCCCTTCTTGACCTGACCACACAGCATCCTTCCCCATATTCATGAGACATACAAGGGCAAGCACATAGGAACTGTATGAAGAGGGTTGTATATATAGACACTGAACATCCTCAGCTTGCAAGAGGCTGGCTTGCAAAGGTTCATTTGTGAATTATGGTTTTGAAACTTAGGATAGATTTTCCCACTGACTCAGGTTACGTGAGCAATATACTCAACTCATTTAACCCAAAATGTAAGTGAAGTTATATTTGCTTTACAAAATCCTCAAAAATGATAAAGTTGCAATTCTAATACAAATACAAAACCATAAATAAAATAAATGTGACAGGGACTTCCCTGGCAGTCCAGTGGTTAAGACGTCGCCTTCCAATGTAGGGGGTGCAGGTTCTATCCTTGGTCGGGAGCTAAGATCCCACATGCCTCGGGGCCAAAAAAACCCGAAAACATAAAACAGAAGCAATATTGTAACAAATTCAATAAAGACTTTAAAAATGGTCCACATTAAAAAAAATAAATAAATGTGACAGTTTTCTATTTAGGGTGAGAGAGGCAAGAAATAGATGGACCCAAGATGTGCATAGTTTTCTTGAGTGTGGGGAAAAAGAAAGGATGTCAGTGAGGAAGACGTTAGACTAGAGAGTTCAGCAAACCACCTTTGAAGCAGTGCCCTCATCACTGTGCAGTGAGGACGAAGTATGGGGAGAGGGCAGCTGTCCAAGGAGAGGTGCTGAATGTTTCTGAGTTGATTGTTAAAAACTGGTTGGGGAGGGAGTGGAGTAATACCTCTACTCTCGGTAGCTTTTTATTATTTTTAAACAGGACTCTCAAAAGATACCTGAATGACATGGGACTTAATTTCTTCTCAGTAAGCTCTAGGAATTAGTCTTCTCAGGCAGGCTTGGCAAGCCTATTCTCCCCATGGATTTGGGAAGAAGAGAAAAATATGTGAGAAATGTCTTTGTTGTAACTGTATCTCCAGGATATAACACAGGGTCTGACAGAGCAGTTGCTGAACACGTGACTGCGGTAATAATGACAGAGTGAATGCTATGACTCTTGTGCAGAGCTGTTTGTCCAGGAAGGAAACAAAGCAGAGGCTCTAACCTATGGACATTTTGTTTGCATTCTTCTGAGGGTTAAGGACCCTTAACCTTCCTTAGGCTCTTCTGTAGAGATAGAAATAATCTAGATTTATGTCTTAATTACAGTTAAAGTTTATAGAAGCTTTTACTTGTATGGAATTCGGTCACTTCATTTAATGTTTTAGATTATCCGTACACTCTCCTTTTTGTACTGCAGTCTACTTTACACGTTTGGTAAATGAAAGATTCTAAGGGCCTTGCCATCATACTGACACCTGCAATTCATCTCTCTTGAGACCTGTGTGAAAGAGACTTGGAAAAATGCAGCCTTCAGTCGACCATGGGGAGGAGCTGTTATTTTTCTTGGTCTGACTGAAGTTCTAGTTAGCCCTTGACTGCTTCCTGGGATGCTACTATCATATTCAGATAGAAAAAAATGATAGCTTAAATAAAAACTTAGAAACAGATGGTTTTCATCTAAAATTTAACCTCCTTTGAGAATTTCTACATCCACTCAGGCATCCTTTATTCCCCCCATAATTTTGAGATTTTATCTTTTCAAAACATTTTGATCAAATAGACTGGCTGACTTCTGCTTTTGGACAACATGGAGTAACAGGGACAGATTTATTCTCTTGACTGAAACAACTGAAAAAAAAGGCCATGTATAAGAAAACAATGATATTCAGAAACTGGACCTCAGGCAGCACAAGGCGCTGGTCCCTCAGAGAGGGTAAACGGATAAGCTGAGCCCTATGATTGCTCCAGCTTACTTCCTAGAGAGAGTTTTAGGCCACTGTACAGGAAGGGGGACCCAAGTGAACTGATTATAGTCAATTCCTAGATACTGTGTAATTACGTTTGTAAAATTTCCAGCTGGACCTTTGTACTAGAGATATTTCCGTGAAGGTTTATGTTCTGGCCATGTCCACAGCCTTCTTCTGGGGAAAATTGCACTCTCCCCTTCTTTCTGATTAAAGTTGCCATGGCATGGCACGTGCAATGATCAATCAATGACCATATCCCTCATCCTCTGGTTTTGACTGATGGGGCCAGGGATCAATGTTCATGCTTAGGTGGAAAATAAAGGTGTTGCTGGGCAAGAACTTTAACCCAATATCTTGCTCCGTATTGGATAGTAATTAATTGAGCCACTCAGATCTTCTCTCTTGGAGAGCATAAATGCCAAAAAAAAAAAAAAAAGGGGGGCTTCCCTGGAAGGTTGTGTCTCAAAAGACTGAGCTATTATTTTGGTTTAACACTAAGCCTGATATATATCCCAGTCTTAAGGAAACCACAGTGCAGAGTGACTATACAGTTGCCGAGATGATTTTTCTGTTTTCTTTCACAATAAATTACTATTACCAAAGGTCATATATTTGTGTTTTTTCTTAAAAACTAAAATAGCTTCTTTATTCTTATCAATAATAATAGATAGCTATGGTTGAGTCCTTACTGTAAACTAAGCCCACATATTATAGCGTCTCCCCAACAGTCTTGTAGAAAAATATATTATTATTACTAATACAATTTTACAGATTATAGCCCAAGGTCAAATTATTAGTATGTATCAGAGGTGGGATTCAAGCCCCGGTTCAAGTTCATCTGACCACCAATTTATACCCCTTTTCTTCCTCTGGTTACCTGCCGTTGATCAATATTTCTTCCACCTAAGTTAATCAGGATACCTAAAAAAAGATGAATCTCAGGGTGTATATTGAACTCAAAACCTGTTTTCAATGTTTTTTTATTTTTGGATAATTATTACTAAAATTGGATCTGTTTTTCTTGGGTGAGTTGTCAGTTAACCACTATTAAAATTCCAGTTAGAATACTTCTGAATAACCAATTTCCAAGTAATTAAATAAGAGGCTGTCTTCTTTTTGAGAAAATGTTAGCTGACAACAAACATGTTTTTAGCTAATAGATTTCAAATTAAAGGCATTGTAAGTGGTATTTTACTGCCAGGAAGGAGAACTGAATTCTTCTCAGAAAGATTAATATTTCTAATCAAAGAAACACACATAACAATTCTCACTTTCAGGTAGAGTCACTTTAGATGGAATTGTATGCTGAGGAAATAGAATTGGTTGCAATCTATGAATATAGTGTGGTTTGAAAAGGTGATTTCAAAAAGTTCAATCAGAAAAGTTCAATGCAGAAAATATAATTTCTTTTAGGAATTATTATGTATATCATCACAACTTAGATTAGCAAATTTGTGTCTTTTGAGCCTACTAAGTAGGTAAAAATCTGGCGTAGTTTAGAATATAAGGAAATCTGGAATATAAACTGTTGGACTACACAACAGAAGTGGCTTGAATTCATTGGTATTTTTGGCAAAGGACTAATAATTGCTGTCAGTTTTCCAAAGAACTACAGAAGGAGACTAGGAAAGGAAATACTGTAAAAATTATTAAACCCTGTCCCATTATAGCATCCATAGACTCCCAGACAGTATCCCATATTATACTTTTTCTAAGATTAAAAGAAAAAACTATATGTTAAGCCTTCAGCACTTTGAAGCTGCTGAGCAGAGAATGTTTTAGAGCAATCACTGTTAAAAAAAAACTAAAAGACGTGAAACACGACCACTTTCCTTTGAATTGGACCCTCTTTTTGAGAGCTGTGTGTGAATTTAGGTGTCCCCCCCGCCCTCTGTTTTGGTCGTTTTAAGGATACAAAAAGCCTTATTAGTGAAGGTAACTTATCATTAGTGTCATTATTATTAAAATACTGCAGCACTTAATGAAAAGTCAAACAATACTTAAAAAGTACACAGTAATTGAGTCTCCCTTTCGACCTAGACTCAGGAAGGCGATTGTCATCAACAGTTTCTCTGTGTCTTTAGTAAAAAATTCCAATTGTTCACGTATATACATATATATTTACATAATGAGAGTATTTCTATTGAATACTTACTCTTCCACTATATATGTTCTGTAATATACACATATGTGTTACTAAATAGAATATCTTAGTGATACCTTCACAGCAACATGTATATATATCTACTTTATTCTTTCTAACTGCTGTACGCTATTCTTTTATGTAGGCGTAATGTTATTTATTTAACCAGTCCCCTATTGACAGGCAATTAGAGTTCTTTGAGATCTTTACTATTGTTATGCTGCAGTGAGTATGCCTGTATATATGTCTCTGGTAATGTTCAAATATACTTGTTAGATACATTTTTAGAAGTGGAATTGCTCAGCTAAAGGGTATCTGCATATTTAATTTTGATCCTGTCAAATTACCCTCCAAAGAAATTTTTGCTAATTATACTTCTATCAAAAATGAAAAACAGTGAGTCTTCATCAACATGGTAAAACTGATCTTTGTTAATCTTCTAGGTGAAAATAAAGTGTTGTTTTACTTTTTATTCTGTTGATTTCAAATAAAACTGAAAAACTTCAAAAAATTTTAAACTATCTTTTTTCTATAAAATGCTTGTTTTGCTCCTATTTCTATTAATTTTTTGGTTTATTCCTCAATCGATTTGTAAGAATGCTTCATAAATTATGGAAATCACCGAAATACACTTTCTTATTAGATTTACTTGGTGAAAGCAATACATGTCTATGATTGTAGACATTTAAGGACATTACCAGTAATGACTAATATTCAAGTTTGATTAGCCTTTGATAAATATTGACACAATAACTTCATACTAATTTGTTAGAGGTCAAAAGAGAATGTTCCCTATGCATCATTTGTTTAGTCATGTGTACTTTCTGTATACTTTGCAGTAAAATTTACACAAAGTACAATATATAGGCACTAGGGATTATTCTGCTCCATTAGCGTGGCTCTTTCCTTGAACTTAAGTAGTTTCCTCATAGTTTGTGTTGATGAGTGTTCAGCTGAGGGCTTGAGGAAAGCCCTCTGTTACTCTCCAAATCTCTGTCTCTGCAGCCCTCTCCTTTCTGGTACTTTGCCATGTGAACTCTAGATGCCTCACCCTCCTCAGACGCCCACTTCTGTCTCCTCAATGCAGGAAGACTCTTACTCAATCCAGAGTTATTCCAAACATTTCAGCAAAAGAGCCAGTGAATTCTTTTTCTTAAACCAGATTGCATAAGGATTTTTGTTATTTGCATTGAAACAATCCCACCTGTTTATTGAACTTTATGGAGCTATTTTTTATAACATGTTCTGACAAATATGGTAAGAATTCCAGCGAAGCACAGAGTACCTCTGCAGGGGTCCATTAAAATATAGTTTAAGGGGCTTTTCATGTGTCTAATTCAAGAGTACTTATCAGACTACTAGAGGGGAGAATAGACTAAGTAACTTGATATAATTCTCCACAAATATTATTCTTTCAAACAATTAAATATTATACAAATGGTTTATTTGCTTCATCTTATTATGAATATTATACATACTCAGTATAAAACACATACATGTACATGTACACATACATATCACCATTACCACCATTAAAAATATTATAAATTAGAAAATAAAGATCATCCAAAATATTATGACCCCGTGATAATATCCATCTCTGTTGCACAAGAAAATTTTTAATTCGCAGATGTCCATAAGCAGGGTATACAAGGGCTATTCTGTATCCCATTCTCTTCTTTCTTCACTTTATCATTCTTCATAAGACTTAAATTTTAATACAGTTAATCCTCCATTTTTTTCCTTTTAATTGGTCCTTTTTGTGTGTCTTATCGGTGAAAACTTTCCCTCTCCAAGATTACAACTATATTCTCATATATATTCTAAAATTCTTAAAGTTTCATCTTCACATTTAAGAGTTGAATCGACTTAGAATTGATTTTTGTATATGGTGTGAGGTAGAAATCTAATATATATACATATATATTTTTTTTTCCTATATGGATAATCAAATTTTCCAACCTGTTTTTTGAGCAGTCTGTTTTCCCCCCTTTGATTTGTATTGCCCGCCTCTGCCTGGTGAGCAATATATGGGTCTGTTTCTGGGTTCTTTGTTCTAATCCATTAGCCGGTTTGTCTATACTTGCCTCACAGTGCTAATTACTGAATATTTAAAGTGGTCCTAGCTGACAGGAAAAGTCTCCTTATCACATTCTGCCTCAAAATCAACTTGACTATTCTTGGTTCTTTGCTCTTCCATACGAACCTTAGTAGATTTCTCTAGTTTACCACACACACAAAAATCTTTTGGAGCTTTGGTCCAAACTTAACAGAGTTTACAGATTAATTTGAAGAAGTGACATCTTTTTGACACAAAATCATCCAGTTCATGAAAGTTACATAGCTATTCATTTATTTGGATCTTCTTTTAGGAGTTTTGATATTGTGTTATTATTTTCTTCATAGACATTTTTAGACTTAGTCCTTTATTTTTGTTGTTGTTACTTTGTTGGGATATCTATTTAGTTTTATGGAAATAGAACATTATATTGTATCAGGAAACAAGAGAATATTGCTTCAAAAAGAGTGTGATCAACAATTCAAACTGCTCCTGAAGGATAATGATGAAGAAATAGCTGTGGATTTGACAATTAGAAAGACACTGGTATCACTTAAGAGACTATATATTGGCTCAGATATATGTACATTTGAATTCCAGCGCCAACTGTCATTAAGCTATATGAGTTGAAGTACTCCACTGAGTAAAGTGACAAAGTCTTCACCACAGGATTATTGTGTGGGTTTCGTGAGTCAAAATGAGTAAAGCATGTAATATTTCCCAGCTAATAAACTGTGAAAAGAAGAGGAAGATATGACAGCAGATTAAAAGAATATTAGAATGGAAAATAGGATTTTTCTTAGACCACCAAAGAGTTAAATCTGTGGATAGGAAAAGGGGAAAATTCTAGTTAATAAATAGACCTGGAAGATATTTAAAATAAGGCTGATCAAATGAGAGTGATCAAATGGAACAGGATGGAAAGCCCGGAGATAAACCCACACACGTATGGTCACCTTGTCTTTGATAAAGGAGGCAAGAATATACAATGGAGAAAAGACAGCCTCTTCAATAAGTGGTGCTGGGAAAACTGGACCAGCTACATGGAAAAGAATGAAATTAGAACACTTCCTAACACCATACACAAAAATAAACTCAAAATGGATTAAAGACCTAAATATAAGGCCAGACACTGTAAAACTCTTAGAGGAAAACTAGGAAGAACACTCTTTGACATTAATCACAGCAAGATACTTTTTGACCCACCTCCTAGAGAAATGGAAATAAAAACAAAAATAAACAAATGGGACCTCATGAAACTTCAAAGCTTTTGCACAGCAAAGGGAACCATAAACAATTCACTTTGTTATACAGCAGAAATGAACACAACATTGTAAAGCAATTATACTCCAATAAAGATGTTTAAAAAAAAAAAGAGTGATCAAAGCAGAGTGGATAGTCACAAAAGCAGACAGTGTGACAGAGCAGAAAGTGGGATGAGGAAGGAGACACTTGAACCAAATGGGAAAACAATATTTTGGAGCCATTTAGCATAGCGTCAAGTAGCCTTACACTTGTCCACATCCCATAAACATATATTTGATTTTCATCATGTTATTATTTTTTTTTCAAAATGATATCATTAGAAATAGTTAACATATTCTTAGTAATGAAGGAATTGCGTTATAAATTTTATAGTGTGCCAAAAACGATTAAACTGAAAAGCAAATGTTAGTGTTATGGTTTGGATTAAGCTATCTAGAATATTCAATAAATCAGAATCACTCCTTGCCTGGTGATAGTATATAAAGGAACTTTTATTATAGCTTAGTGGTAAATTTATTCGGGTTGTTAAGGCCCCTCTGAAGAGTAACTGGGACTGAATGGATGACAAACTTGGAAAGATTATGAAGTTAAAAGGAAAAGGAGATAAAGCAAAAGAAATAAATCCTTAATCCTTTGTTCAGGAAATGTTTAGTCTTATTGTGTCCAATAAATCAGGGAAACACAATCAAAATGTCAAGATTCAATAAGCATCATCCTCTCTGTAACTTTTTCTCCCATTTTCTTTCTTAACAACAGTTCTTTGTATTTCTGATTTTAACCAGACCAAGCCTTTTTGCAACTGCATGCATTTTAAGTCTCATTTATATTAGGGGATGACTCTAGGTTAAAAAATAAGGGAAGGGGCTTCCCTGGTGGCACAGTGGTTAAGAATCCACCTGCCAATGCAGGGGACATGGGTTTAAGCCCTGGTCCAGGAATATCCCACGTACCGCGGAGCAACTAAGCCCATGCGCCACAACTACTGAGCCTGTGCTCTAGAGCCTGCGAGTCACATCTGCTGAGCCCACGTGCCACAAGTACTGAAGCCCGCACACCTAGAGCCTGTGCCGCACAACAAGAGAAGCCACCGCAATGAGAAGCCCGCGCACCACAGCGAAGAGTAGTCCCCGCTCGTCGCAACTAGAGAAAGCCCGTGCACAGCAATGAAGACCAAATGCAGCCAAAAATAAATAAAAAAAATAATAATTTTTTTTAAAAAATAAGGGAAGGAATGAAGGTGGGAAATAAGAAAGGAGGATAAGAAACAAATAAGGAAGGAAGAGAAGAATAAAAAGAAGAGAAACAAGCAACAAAGTGTCAATTGAAAACAATAGCAGAAGGGAGTGCAGCAAAATAAATAGACAACTCCAGTTCCCAAACTCTGATTTACCCTTTAAAAGCAATTTTTTTTGACCCAATAAGAGCACATGTTACTCGCTTATAGATTCACAATGTACATTAGCACATTAAGGACTTGGAGAGGGAATCAGTTTAACTTGTTTAACTCGACATTTCCCAAACGTATGTTCATGGTACGCACATGGCTCCTTGTGAAACAACTATTAATGCCATAGAAATTTAATTCCCATGGAGCACACTTCAGGAAAAACTGGAGCTCACAATTTCAATTGCATGTATTACTGAATTTTATTATCTTCCTCTTAAGCACAACTTCTCTTTTTTTTCCAGCTTCATTGAGACATAATTGACATGTAACGTTGTGTAAGTTGAAGGTATACAATCAGTTAATTCAATACACTTATATATTGCAATAATGATCACCACCATAGCGTTAGCTAACATTTCCATTACATTACATAATTACTATTTCTTTTTTGCAATAAGAACATTTGAGATCTAGTCTCTCAGGAACTTTCAAGTATATAATGCAATATAATTACCTATAATCATCATGCTGGATATTCGCTCCCCAGAACTTATTCATCTTATAATCAGAAGTTTGTACCTCTTGACAAATTTTCTTATCTTTGGCTGGATTATCACGCTGTATCAGTTGTGAAGCATGTCATTATACAATGCTCAATATCCACTATTCCAGGAAATACTGTCCATTAGATATATGTATCACATGCTTTCTAAGCCATGGTTCTTTGGTCTTTGAAGATATGGTTTAAATAAAAGAAAAAATGAAATGGGCTGAGAGGTCCCCAGGCCTCTATTTTGAAAGATAGGTAGGTAGAATCATGGCCTCCAAAAAAGTTCACGCCCTGATCCTTGGAATCTGTGAATGTGACTTTACATGGCAAAAGGGACTTTACAGATGTGATTAGGAGAAGAATCTAGAGATGGGGAAGTTATTTTGGATTATTTAGGTGGCCTTAACCTGATCGATCACCTGCGTCCTTAAAAGTAGAGAATGTCTTCCTGGTGCAAGACGACCAGAGAGATGGTAGCATGAGAAGGACCATGGTTAACTTAGAAGGTGGGGGAAGGGAACCCTGAGCTATAGAATGTGGCAGCCTCTAGAAGCTGGAAAAGGCCTTTGGAAAGGAATACAGCCCTGTTGATATCTCAGTTTTATCCCAGTAAGACCTGTGTCAGACTTCTGACCTATAGAACTGTAAGATAATATACTTGTAAAGTTCGAGTCATCAGTTTGGGGGAATTTATAATGGCAGCAATAAAAATCGAATTCCGTAAATAAGTATGCAAGAAGCTAGGATAGAAAATATTTGGATTAAAGAACCTCCTCTAGTAAAAAAATGATTTAACACACTTGTATTCTGGCACTGTCATAGGCAGAATTCTAAGATAGCCTCCAAGGTTCCTGGTATATACACAATTTTCCCAGTTATTCAATCAAACACAACTCTGAGTGCTGCTGCAAAAGTGCAGATTAATTGAGGTCCCATAATTGTTGACCTGAAAATAGGAGATTATCCTTTATGGACCTGACAGGTTATTACCTGACAGGTAATCAGATGAGCCCTTAAAAAGGATGGGGTTCGGGCTTCCCTGGTGGTGCAGTGGTTGGGAGTCCGCCTGCTGATGCAGGGAACACGGGTTCGTGCCCCGGTCCGGGAAGATCCCACGTGCCGCGGAGCGGCTGGGCCCGTGAGCCATGGCCCCTGAGCCTGCGCATCCGGAGTCTGTGCTCCGCAACGGAAGTGGCCACAACAGTGAGAGGCCCGCGTACCGCAAAAACAACAACAACAAACAAACAAACAAAAAGGATGGGGTTCTTGCTAGCGGAAGAGATTCAAAGAATGAGAGAAGTTTGACACCAGGGGGATTCTCCATTGCTAGCTCTGAAGATCTCCATTGTTTGTTGTAAAATTGTGGGCAGTCTCCAAGAGTTGAGTGGGCCCCAGCTGATAGCCAGCAAAGAAATAAGGACTTCAGTCCTACAACCACAGAGAACTGTACTCTGCCAACAATGTGAATGAGCTTGAAGAGCACCCATAGTTCCAGATGAGAGCATAGTCAACATCTTGATTTCAGCTTCATAAAATCCTAGGCAGAAAGCCCAGTCTTACTGTGCCTTGACTGTTGACCTTCAGAACTATGACTTAATAAATGGTCTTGTTTTAAGCTGCTAACTGTGTGATCATCTGTTACACATCAATAGAAAACTAATTCAGGCACATAATGACATAATTTTTAAAAGTTATCTAAAACTCCATTTCAGTCAATGATAGCATTTTCATGGGGCCTGAGGGAAGCACTTTCCGTCAGATCATATACCTTTGAGGAAAATTATTTATCCACGTATGTGTCACAGAGCCCATCCCCACGCACTGTAGACTCGAACAAATAGGTTTTGATTTGAGTTAAAAAGATTCCACGCCCCCTATCACATTGGGGATCATTTTAAGGGATGTTCAACTTTAAACACCTCTACTCTCATGGTGCCAATTTCCTGTTTTCATTTGGCAAAACAAGGCTACTCTGTTTATTGAAAAGATGAAATATGCTTCTATCAAAAGACTAATAACGATCATGTCTCTCGAGTATGAGAATAGACTTCAAGGCATTGCATCAGGGGGAATTGAATGGAGAACACCAGGTCTGCTCCAGTGCCCAGTGACTGGTAATGCTTCAGGGTGCTTGCTGATGTTACTAATAGAAGTGACCAGGATTTGGTGAGGAAATGCCGAGAGGGCACTGCATCTGAGTCAGGGGTCCGCAGGTCTTAAAAGCACAAATACTTACTGACTTTTGTCTTGATTGATTCTCTTGGCCTCCGTGCTAGAAGTTGAACGAACCATACTAAGACAAGGTACTCAAAAGGAGAGGGAGTAGGCAGACAATACTCAGGAATAAAAGAACAATGCCAATGTGGAAGTCAGGACCCAGGTCTAAGAATAATAGACCATGCCATAGTGGAAAGAACCTGGTTCTCATTTTGCTCATTTGTGAAATCAGATTTGGCAAGGGAACGCGTTGCAAT
Source organism: Neophocaena asiaeorientalis asiaeorientalis (assembly GCF_003031525.2). Lineage (NCBI taxonomy): Eukaryota > Metazoa > Chordata > Mammalia > Artiodactyla > Phocoenidae > Neophocaena > Neophocaena asiaeorientalis. The sequence continues at coordinate 9,190,171 of NW_020175192.1, forward strand.
CCCATTTAATACAGACCAGCAAAATTTCTTTTTGGTGGACCTCAACCTGAATTCCAGGTTGTAGATAAACAGGGACCTGCAAAGGGAAGTATGTGGTGGAAGCAATTGGTGAAAGTCTCTCACAACTTTCTCTATCCCAATCAGAAGTAGAACACACGTAGAAAAATATCTGTTGTGTTAACATTAAACCATAGTAATAAGAAAATATTTGGGTGGATGATAAGACTTAAAACACAGTTGTCTTTTATCATACATGAAATTAAAACAATTTGTATCTAACAAAATGAAGAACTCTTACATCTAAGAGTTTTAAAGGAAAGCAATTCCTTGCTCATATAAATATGTCTGCTATGGCAACAGGAATTTTAAATCTGTGAGGAACTAATATTAAGTGACAGGTTCTCTAGATCAGCTCTGTAAATGCAAGGCATTATTTGATTTAGATATAAGATTTTCATCACTTAATCATATAATTCAGTGAGATATCTTTATTCTAACCTGAACTTCTTTTCAGAAGACTTGAATCACAAAGAGAGATATTGGCAAGAGATAATGATTTGTTAAATGTATGAGACAATTATTTTAGGGATTAACATTGTGTATATAAAATCTACTGATTGGACACCCAATTTTATAGCAAGTATATTTTGAGTTAAAAAAGTCAGAAAAAATATTTTTGTATGCTTATGGCACACACTGTCTAACATTTTTTCTTTTAAGGGTGCTATGTAAAAAACATTATCACTATCAAAAAGTAAAAGTTATTAGTTATCCAGAATTTGTTCAGTGTAAAGGTTGGACCTATTGTAATCTTTTGAATCGAAAGTGAGTTGCCTCTGTACTTTGATGGAGAAAAATCATTTTCCAGTTTGGGACATTGTTACTAAAGTGATTCTTAGAGACTGAAATGGAATAATTCTTTTGTATAGATGCATAGTAATCTATTTAGAAAACATAAAAGCAGTAAAGAATATATGCCCCACATTTAACCATAGGGAAGTCCAATGACCTCTAAAAGATGCGTTGGCTCTGTGTACTGAGGGGGATGGAGGGATGCCCAATGTCAGGACAGGTGTCATTGTCCGTGCCCTCACTGGAGTTGTGGGCAGAACACGTATGGCAGTAATAATGCTAAGCTGTATCTAGAATAATCTGGAATCTTCCAATTGGACAAATTTTTGATCAAATAAATCAGATTTGGATGTTCTTAGTTATAATACCAATTGAATCTTTGATATGCCTCAGTCTTCATGGATGTCATTAATTGCATTTCACTGCTGTTACTTTGCACCTATGTGTTAGTGTGATGCTTGAGCAACGTCAGATAGCAGGGTTTGTGGAGTAACCAGACAGCCACACTGGAAGCACCAGTTGTGCTCCTAATCTTTCCCCTGGGTTTAGCTCTAATTTTTAATGAGTTTGCCTCTGCTGAAGAGCTGAATCTCTAATAACCGGTATGGGGAATGATGCGTGAGTTATTAAAACATATAAGAGCTTAGACAATGAGAAGGGAAAGGGCTACACCCTCAGTTGTTGAATTGGTTGTAAAACAAATTCCTGGGAATTTAATGAATAAAATTTCTGTTGGCCTCACATTTGGAATTAATGAGGTGGAAAATATGAAATAACATGTAACAGCCTTGCAACACAGGGAACCAGACCTAGGAGAGTTTATTTTGGAGAAGGAACGTTTTCTAATCTTAGGTTCCTGTTTAGACTTATGACCACTAGCTGGCATGTGAATTCTAGTTAAACTCAGAAACTGTTTATTTTTGTAATTTTTGTCTGGGATTTTTCTCAATTTTTTGACTGTCAATGAAAAAGGCTGACTGGCCGAGAGCTTAAACCAGGCCCCGCTGGAGTTCACTGAAGAACTTCAGTCAACAACTATTTGTCTGACACTGGTCTCAGGCTGGGGAGAAGGTTGGGAAAAAAACCCATTCTGGGAAACTAGAGGCCTGGGTTTAGTTCTATCTCTACCACTAGTTAGCTGCAGGTCTCAGGACAGTTATCTAACCTTCCTGGGCCTTGTCACCAGGTAAGTTCCCCAAAGTTTAACTTGAGAAACAGTAAGCTCCAGGTTGACAGATCTGGTTTTCCTAACGGTGCCTCCATCAGACTGCTGCCAAAGTTTAGGAAACAAAGAATGTTTGGTCATCTGGGACTTGGGGCAGTTTCCTAACACCTGCAGGACTCGCTGCTTTGGAACATCCTTGATGGTACATAGCAAAACATATGACGTATATAGATGATTCCAATCCAATCCAAAGTGGTGCCTGGCAAAATGTTCCAGGGCGTTCGTGTGTCTTTCTGCAATGTGACAGACATTCTCATGAAATTCCTGCAGCATATCTCTTGGACAGTTATTGATGTATGACGTACATAGAGGAAAGTGCTCCAATCTGAAGGGTCCTGCTCTCCTAGTCTTCACAAACTGAACACATCTGACTAATCGGTTTCCAAATCAAGAACTAGAACATAAGCAGGGCCACGGAACCTTGTTTGCTTCCTCTTCAGTCATTTCCTCGCCCAAGGGTAGCCACTGTTTCTAATGGCATAGAGTGGTTTTAAAATGTCCAAAAAAACCCTGATGGAAAACGGAGATTGCCAGGTCCTAATTTAGAGATCTTGACATGTCATTCAGAAATCTAATCCGTTGCCTGTGCCTGGATGAATAGGTACTACCCTTTTGGAAAACAGTTTGGTACTGTGTCTCAAGATCTCTTAACACATTTATTCTATTCCATTCTTGGATTATCCAAGGAAATCCAAGATTTCCAGATGATCCAAGGAAAATCTGCTTAAAAAAGGATGACTTCAGGGCTTCCCTGGTGGTGCAGTGGTTGAGAATCTGCCTGCCAATGCAGGGGACACGGGTTCGAGCCCTGGTCTGGGAGGATCCCACATGCCACGGAGCAACTGGGCCCGTGAGCCACAATTACTGAGCCTGCGCGTCTGGAGCCCGCGATCCACGACTACTGAGCACGCGTGCCACGAAGACCGTGCTCCGCAACAAGAGAGGCCGCGATAGTAAGAGGCCCGCGCACCGCGATGAAGAGCGGCCCCCGCTTGCCACACCTAGAGAAAGACCTCGCACAGAAACGAAGACCCAACACAGCCATAAATAAATAAATTTTAAAAATTCACGACATATGTCAATATTTAGCTAGTGTTGATGAATTTATTCTATTAAAAAAAAGGATGACTTCATATTTATGAATATTTTCACTTCACAGTTATCTGTAATTATTAAACCAGAAAAGTAGCTCAGACATTCAACAATGGCTGAATCATTAATGAGTTCACAGATACAAACCATGAAATATTAAGCAGCTGTTAAAAGGGAAGACAGGGAAAGTACTTATCTTGTAATGTGTAGTAAAAAGTTGAAAGTGCGAAATTACACTATGCTAGAACCGTATCTTTGTAAAACTGAAACGCATATGGACAAGAACTGGAAAATATCTATGGAGAGATGTTGGTTGCTTTCTATATCTGTATTGTTATTGTAACAAAAGTCTGATGGGGTAAAAAAAAAAAAAAAAAAAATGACCGGTAGCTGTGCACGATTTTAGTTCCATGGTCAGTTAAGCCTTCACAGAAATATAAAAATTTGAGTCTAAAATACCGTATGCTAACACATATATATGGAATTTAAGGGAAAAAAATGTCATGAAGAACCTAGGGGTAAGACAGGAATAAAGACGCAGACCTACTGGAGAACGGACTTGAGGATATGGGGAGGGGGAAGGGTGAGTTTTGACAGGGCGAGAGAGAGTCATGGACATATACACACTAACAAACGTAGTAAGGTAGATAGCTGGGGGGAAGCAGCCGCAAGGCACAGGGATATTAGCTCGGGGCTTTGTGACAGCCTGGAGGGGTGGGATGGGGAGAGTGGGAGGGAGGGAGACGCAAGAGGGAAGACATATGGGAACATATGTATATGTATAGCTGATTCACTTTGTTATAAAGCAGAAACTAACACACCATTGTAAAGCAATTATACCCCAATAAAGATGTTTAAAAAAAAAAAAAAAAATTTGAGTCTAAATTAAAGGAGACAGCCTGAGACCTGCCATTCTTGATATTTCCAGGTATTCAAATTCTAATGTAGAATTCACAGGAATATTTTCTGTAATGGACATACCCAGAAGCAAACATTTTCTTTTAAAGGGATCATCACAGCCCTCTGAATTGTTTGTTTATGGTTCAGGAATCTTTACTGGCCTGTTGGATGGGCAGAAGCCTCCTCTAAGGACCTCACAATTTACCCCTGCTGGCACTGCTGATTTGACCAGATTATGTCTCAACCAGTCATTGGCTGAGCCTCACATAGGCCTGTTTTCACAGTTAACTGTCAGCACTGGGCTCTTTCCAATTAACATCAGACTAATGCCACTTCCAGCAGCTTGGCAACCTGCCCCTTGAGTTTCCCATCTGTCACTGCTGCTGTTTTTAACTGATAAACCCCCTATCTCAGGCTTAACCCAATAAGAAGTGTATTTCTTGCCCATGCCATTCTTAAACAGGTGTTCTCATTGGCAGGCAGCATCTCCTAGGCAGGGATGCTTCATAGATCGGCAACATGTGGTTTCCAAGTTGGCTGTCCTTGCTGGAAGAGGTAAGAGAATGAAGGATTCATGGCGGAGGTTTTTATGGGTCAAGCCTAGAAGTGGTGCGCCTCCCCTCCACTCATATACCATTGACCCCAACTTAATCACATGGCCAGATCTAACTGCAAGAGATACTGGGAAGTACAGTCTGTCTTTGAGCCCAAGAAGAGGAGAAATTGGGTTTGATGAATAGCTCGTTTCTGACACACATACAACGGTACAACTATTTTCAGAGTATTTAAATTTTTAAGATTACTTTTCCCTTTGTTGCATTATTCGTGATTTCTCACATGTGAATTTTAAAAAGTATTCCAATTTGTCTCTGAAACATCCATTATAATTATAATTTTGCTGTGCATTTTTTCAAGCTATATATATACATATATATATAGTACACATATATACATATAAAATATGTGTGTGTGTATGCATAGTCCAAGGTTACATAGTTACAGAGGCCAGATCCAGAACTTGAGACCAGGATTTATAACTGTGAGTCCACTGAGTGGTTTCATTTTACTATACTTCAATATCAAATATATAGGGAAGATGACAAAAAGGTCCATGAGTCAATACTTTTGATTAATATCATCTCTACTTTAAATTCCAGTACTGAGTAGTAAATATCTAGATCACTATCTTACATTTTAGAGCCGCTAGGGCATCAAATATTGGGATCTTTTTGTAATTACCTTTGCTATTTCTTCCATTCTTTTTCTCTTAGTATTAAATATTTCTTTATCAGTTTGACTCAGAGATTTATCATAATCACTCTGGCAATTGAGGAGTTAGAACGAGGCATACATAGGTAAATAGATATGGTAGAAGGCTGAGCTTTCTAAAAATTACAAAGGTACAGAGACCAAACTCACATCATTTGCCTACCCCCTTCCCCCATATCCAATAAAGGGTATCCAATGGGAGAACAGCAGAAAAAAAACAATGGTCCCTTTAAAGTACAAAAACTGATATGGTGCTTGAATCAGAAATCTGACTACAAAAGCAACAAGAGGAGTAGGCTGAGCTAGGTGGGTATGACAAGCTTTGAGCCATGATGCTGACACCAGTGTCTCTGTGTCACTGCCCAGGCCAGACAGCTGCTTCTCATGATCACTGCCAAGTAGGATTCCAGGAGAGAGTAGAAAATTGTGCATAAAGAAACAAACTAGGGCTTCCCTGGTGGCGTAGTGGTTGAGAGTCTGCCTGCCGATGCGGGGGACACGGGTTCGTGCCAAATTCAGATAAACTCAGAGAGGAATTAGCTAGTTAGTGAAAAACGCTAAAAAGCCAGAACCATCTGGTGTAGGAAAAACTACCCTAAAAGGGACTGTCAACATTACAAATAGCAAAAGAACAGATAGTCTTCCCAGGGTAGAATGAGGGGAGCTGTTTTATTGCAGTCTGATAAGGTGAGTAATATAGAAGGATTGTTTCCAGGCAGCTGCTGCCCATTAGAGGAAGGTGGTGAGAGACTCCACTGAGAGCCTTTCAGACAAAGTTATGTGAAAGTATGCACACACCAGAAGCTATTGAAGACGTTAGACTGATCATGCTCCAAGTTCTGTTGTGGCTAGAATGTTTTCTGGGCAAAGGGAAAAAGGCCAGGTTTGGATTGACAGTACGTCTTAAACACTTAATAAAAAATTATATTATATTAATTCCTTGATATCCTCTGTTATTTGTCCAAGAGACGAAATATGATTCAGATTGTCTTCACAGGACTCTACTGATTGAAAAAGACATTGCTTGGCTTGCTTTTTCTCTTTCAATTCCTTAATTTTTTTTTTTTGTTTGTTTTTTTGAATTTCAACTTTAAACTCATCGATGGTAGAACCGACATTTATTGATGGTTTACTGCTTCCCAGACCTTGTCTCAATACTTTACCTCTTGTAACCCTCCATACAACCCTGTAAAGGAAATAACTGTAAAAATCACATTTCACAAATGAGGAAACTGCTTTGCTTAAGGATACAGCAATTGGCAGAACCAGAAAATTTATTGTATTTCTTGGTGCAAAGGTCATGCTCTTTTCCTAGAAGAGATGTAAGGATCCCCGACACTGGGTTTGAGCTTGACTGATTTTTCTGCTTTTTCTCTTACAGTTAACATAGCAGCTTCTTCAATTTTCCTCTACTTTCTGCTCTTGGAGGCAACACTGGAGCCTCGGTCACTGTGTTTCTTGTAATCTTGGGCAAGTCACTTCACTTTGTCCAGTAGTAAAATGATGAGATTGGACTAGAGGAAATCACAGATCTCAACCAGCTTTGACAAATCTCCAGTCCAAGGACCAGGATGTGCCAACCTTTCAGCCACACTTCTTAATGCGATACCTGTGAAGAATCTAGGAGCATCTTCCATTGCCAGGTAATGTCTCCCCTCACTTCTCCCCTCTTTGTAGGTAACTCTTCTTTAAAAGGTAAAACTGGGGAAACTTCTCTGTTTGGCATCCACACTCAGAAAGCCTGGTGTGATGGTGAACATCCATTTGCAGTTCATCAAGATGAATTCTAGCCATCAGTCATTTCACCCATCTGCAATCATCAGGAAAATACCTAAGTCTCAGTTGGAAGACTCATGCATTTTTCCAGAAAGTAGAAAGTGTTTGCCTCTTTTCTAGACTGGCAGCTGGCTAAAAGTGCTTACTCAAAAGACTGTTGCTGAGAGGGACGATGTCTAACCATTATGGGAAATTGGTTGCATGTGTAAATTTACACCTCTCTTTATCCTTACTGACTTAGTGTTTCTGTGATACTTGTATCATCGCAGGAGCAAATGATAGGAAAGCATGGCAATTTCACATACCCATGGAAGCAATTCACAAAAACAAAATAGAACAAGAACAGATCTCTTTCTCCACTGTGCTTGTTAACTTTTTTGGGCAGATGAAGCATATCTTTCCTTTAGTATAAAATCCCTTTACACCTCACACGAAGTGATCTATTTGCTCAGTTGTTTACTCAATATCATTAAATATCTGTTTAACCCATGTAAGGGGTAAGTTACCTCTCCCATGAAACATTTTCTTACCTATAAAGTGGCCAAAAACAATATGAGCTTATAGAGTTATTACATGAAGTAATTAAGAAAATGCATGACAGTGCCTCCCTTCTCTGTGAAAAGTACTTGTCAGTCATTGTATAGAGTAAAAAAAGACGATTTTGTAAGGAAATGGATCAAGTCCTCAAGAAGTTGCAGTCTGCTAAGAAAAATAAGGTATGTTCATCAATCCCCCAAAGTTACAGAAGAAAGTGGCACGTATGAAAGAAAAACATAGAAAAAATGCCATAGGAGTTTGGAGAAGAGAGGATACTTCCAGGGTTATAAGGCACAATATTTTGCACAAGGCATTTGAACTCCGCTTTTAAGGATGGATAGCATTTGGACATAAACAAATGGAGGAGAGAGAATAGAGTTACTTCCTGAAGGCGCAGCATGAGAATAGAACTAAGAAATAGATGTCGTAAGAGAATAACCAATGGTTCGGTTTGGTTGGAGTATGTGGTTTGTGGAGGGGGCAATGGTGAATAAGGTTGGAAATGTAAGTATGACTAGATTGAAGATGGGTTTCAGTGCTTTTACTCTGGAGGCCAAGATTGGGGGTGATAGTGAGAATAGAGAGGTTATGAGGTGGAGTGGATGTATAATGAAAGAGGACAGAAAGTTCAGTGAGGGACATATTGGATTTGAGATGTACCAAGAGCCTTCTTGTTGGATTGCTAGGGAGAACTGAGAACTGGGACACTGGAGGAGAGGTACATGGTGTGGTGCCTTGGCTGTACCTTTATAGCAAGCAACTTCCAATATAATTCAGTAGACTAGAACTGCCTCGTAAGACACTTGTAAACACAGAGCCTCAGCAATTCCATCACTTATCTCAATCCCTAGCCACTGAAGGGAGTAGAGGTGACGTAAGAAGTGAGAGTGAGTTTATTCAAATTTTAAAATAAAATTTGAAAAAGATCTACTGAAGATGTTGAGGACCAAGAAGTGCCGTACTGCACACATTTTGGATTCAATTTATAGTGTATTCATGATGGTCTGGGGCGAAGGAACCTTAATAAGCCCTCAAAACAATTAACTGAAATAAGTTATCGATAAGGACAAAAAAAAATAGAGCAAATAATACACCTTAACTACACAAGTGCCAAGAGTAATCACAAGATAAAAAGTGACTGATATGTGAAAGGCAATACAATCCAAAGGAAAAATGAATTGCTAACAAGTTGCTTTTTTAAATATTTTAATGTGGTAAGTTGCCATTCACGTGGAAGGATTTTCTGATATGAGGATCATAAAGGAAATTTCTGGCAGCAAAAATTATTGACATAGAAAATTCAAGGGAAGCAGTGAAAATCCCATTACCATGTCAGGGAGCCTTATCTGTAGTTTATTTTCTGCAGCTTGATTTTGTTGATGGGGACTGGTTACAAAGATTAGGAGCCATAAAGATAAGAAAAGTTGACAGACAGAAAAGGTAACTTGAAAACAGTATAGGATGCAGAATAATATCTTAACAGCCTATAGCTCTGAAAATATCAAGTAAAAGACTCCCTGCTGTAAAACCTCAGGAAAATAACTCTGTGCAGTAATATAGGGAGAATAGTTATTGGAAGGACCAATTTTCTTCATGGGCTTTGGGCCCATTTAGTAATATAATGCGTATCAGAAATCTCTGCTATGATTTCTCATAATTTTGTGTCTAACAGGAGGACTTCCTGTAAAATATAAGGGCTTAGGCAATACACTTAGAGTGAATTCTCCAGAAAGTCAGAAAATAAAGTCAACATGACTTGTTTTCTCACTATTTAGGGTCTGAAATCAGAAGACCTGGCTGACACCGACCTTTGAGTTGATCCTGTGAGTAAATAAATAGTGGGAACAGAGACTAGAAAGATCTGCAGAGACTTTGAAATTCAGGTTTAAAACTTTTGACTTATTTTAAACAAGAAACAACAGGCCCCGAATAGAGTCACTTGTGCTCAGCCCCACATCAACAAACCAAGATTTAATACCTAACCTAATTACAGTTTCTGTATCTTCCAGGCTTGACATTTTAAACCGATTGGCCTGGAGTTTCCTGATCCACACTACTGAGGTAATCTTCAGGTGACAAGGTGACCTTGCCTGAAATACTCCTTCCTTTTGTTTTTGACTTCCTTATCTCACTCCCCTTTTGCCTTTAAAAACCTTCCATTTTGTACAGGTCCTCAGAGTGCCTTTCTACTTGCTAGCTGGGATGCTGCCCAATTCATGAATCATTGTATAAGGTTGATTCGATCTTCAAAATTTACTCATTTGAAATTTGTTTTTTCACAGATTATATCCTTCTGGAAAAAAAAAAAAAGAAAAAGGGTAGCTACGTGAGGTCTGGGGGCGGGGGGGAGGGTGGTAGGCAGTAATATGACCAAATCTGTATTTTATGAAGAGTTGTCTGACAGGTGTAGAATAAGCTGAAATAAGAAGAGATTTGAACTAGGAAGAAAGGTTAAGAAGTTTTTTGTTTGTTTGTTTTGTTCTGTTTTTTTGGCTGCACTGTGAGGCTTGCGGGATCTTAGTTCCCCAACCAGGGATTGAACCCATGCCCTCGTCAGTGAAAGTGCTGAGTCCTAACCACTGGACTGCCAAGGAATTCCCAGGCTCAGAAGTTCTTAGAAAGCCTGATCTAGATAGTGGCAGACAGCATGGTCCAAGAAGTGTTTCTCAAGTAGAATGATAGGGTTAGAGGAAAAAAGATCACTGTTATATCTTTTAGTGAACATCAAAATAAAGTTTTTTAGTCTTCACCTAAGATTTTGCTCTAAATATTAAAGAATAATGTGATTGAATGGAACATACTACTCTACTGCCTCTGGACTTCATTGTTGATGAGATGTTTGCTATCAGTCTATCAATAACTTTCCTTTGCTAATTTTTATGATTTTCTCTTTATTCTTTATTTTCACTATGTGACCAAGGTATGGATTTATTTTTATTGTGTTTTTATTTCTTGCTTGATTCTAGAGGTAAATTTTTGATCTAAAAATTCAGTTTTTAATCAATATTCTGGAATATTCCTAGCAATTAATTCTCAAAGGTAGCCTACCACCATTCCTTCCTTTCTCTGCTTCTGCGGTTTTTATTAAACATTAGATATTAGGCTTCTCAATCTATCTTTCATGTCTCTTAACTTCTCAATATTTTTTTCCCTTTTACTTTCTAGACTGCATTCTGGGTAAGCATCTCAGTACCATTTCCAAACTCACTAATTAGCTCTTTTACAGATTTCAAGTTAGAATGTATCCCACCTACTGCAGTTTTAAAATTTCAAGGATTAATGTAAGTTTGATGTTCAAATTGTCTAACTGATTCTTGAAATCAGTTGATCCACATGATTTTGTTTCATTTCTGTTTACGTTGTTTCAAGACTTTATGTTCTTTTCAAGATGGCAGTTATGCCTTGGTTTATTTCCTTAAACACAATGTACTTATTTTAAAGTTTTCACCAAACTGTTCAATGAAGAGAATTTCATATTGAGTATTTTGATTTTTGATTGCAATGGTTTTCTTAGCATTAGAATTCTTCAAGTGTTTGTAATATTGCCCTGCAGGCCTCTCTCTCTCTCTTTCTCTCTCTCTCTCTCTCTCTTCTCTCTCAGATACACACACACACACACACACACACACACACACACACACACACAATCTCTTTAGAGTCTGGAGTCTCCAAAATGAATAAAAGAAAGAAGATGCATGGGCAAGTTTCTCTTACAAGGACTGACAGTTTGGTAGCAACCTAAGAAGTCTCTCACTACTGATAGTTCTGGGAAGTATGTAAAACTAATCTTTTATCAGCATCTTGTATAGCATTTATCTTGTGTATTATATTTATCAAATATGTATTAAATACATATTTTTTGAACTCATTTCTTAGTAACCATGCTAAAGAAAATTGCAAAACCACTCAAAATCATACCTACAAAAGGAAACTAAAGCCCTATAATTATATAGAGGTCTTCTAGAAGCATTGAAAAGTTATACCATTTCCAGAAGGAAAAAAAATAATAAAACGTTACTGCAACTATTAATCCAGGTCTGAAACTCCCATGTACTATATTAGGAAAGTAAGAGACCAGAGCAGATGTAGTCAGGATGTGCTCATTATCATAAAGTCTGGGAATGTGAGCCCCACAGAGAAAAGGTTGACAGCAAGAGAAGAAATGAGCAGAAAGGAAGAATTAAGGAGATGCTAAAGGGTTTAACATGAGGAGGGGTTTACAAAAGACAAGCTATGTTAATTGGAAATATAGAAGCGTTAATAAAAAATGAGACTGACTGAATGCCCATAGAAGATGTTAACCCAAGGTCTGGAGAGATTTAGGAAAGGAGGAGACATCATAATAAGAACTATAATATATTATATTTGTACAGCAAATTACTTTTTATGAAGCATTTCTACAGACTTTATCTTATGTGAACTTTACAACCACCCTATGAAGTAGAATAATTATTATTTAGGTTCACTGGTAGTAACATATATTGAGCAGCTTCTTTGTGCTAAGAAATTTCACCTGCTTATACAGTTTAATTGGAGTCAGAGAAACTGGATTCAAATATCAGCTCTTCTATTTATAAGCTAGGAGGCCTGGGGCAAATTACTTAATATCTCTATTCTTCCATACCCATTTTTTCAGATTACACATGTATGTGTTAACATACGATATTTGTTTTTCTCTTTCTGACTTACTTCACTCTGTCTGACAGTCTCTAGGTCCATCCATGTCTCTGCAAATGACCCAATTTCATTCCTTTTTATGGCTGAGTAATATTCCATTGTATACATATGTACCACATCTTCTTTATCCATTCCTCTGTTGATGGACACTTAGGTTGCTTCCATGTCCTGGCTATCGTAAATAGTGCTGCAATGCAGACAGAGAGAACAAACGTATGGATACCAAGGGGGCAAAGGGAGGGGTGGGATGAATTGAGAGATTGGGATTGACATATATACACTATTGATACTATGTATAAGATAAGTAACTAATGAGAACCTACCATATAGCACAGGGAACTCTACTCAATGCTCTGTGGTGACCTAAATGAGAAGGAAATCCAAAAAAGAGGGGATATATGTATATGTATAGCTGATCCACTTTGCTGTACAGTAGAAACTAACACAATATTGTAGAGCAACTATACTCCAATAAAAAATTTATATATCTCTGGTCTTCCTTACATATAAGATGGATCTAATAAAAGTTCTTATTGAAAGGGTTGCTGTGAGGCCTCAATGACTTAAGACATTTAAAATACTTACAACAGGGAATTCCCTGGTGGTTCTGTGGTTGGAACTCTGCGCTTTCACTGCTGAGGGCCCGGGTTCAATTCCTGATTGGGGAACTATGATCCCACGGGCTGTGCAGTGCAGCCAAAAATAAATAAATAAAGTACTTAAAACAGAGCCTGGCACATAGCAAGGGCCTTTTAAATGTTATGTATAATCATAATGACGATAATAATCATTATTTTCTTTTCTGATGAAGACATGAGGTCCTGAAAAGTCATGTTCTTGATCAAGGTCACATAATTACTCGTGTTAAAAACTCAAAGCTGGATTCTCACTCCAAATTCTATGCTTTTCTAGGAACATTGCATATTGCTTCAGATGTAGTTTGTGACGATGTTGAGATAGAATATTAATATAAGAAATGAAAGAGTATGTGATGTATAAAAACAAGCTGGAGACATCCATCGGGAGAAGAGTCCTCAGGTCAAGTGAGTACGTCAAAGAATGTAGATGAAGAACCTTCCAAAGAGCTGTTTTAGCTTTGTGTTCTTAGTGTTTGGTATAGTATGTGACACCCCCTAGGTGAAACTGAATTACTTTTTGGCCATCTAATAACCATTCTCCATTGAAAAGTAAGACTCCAAATGGCCTTTGGGAAACCACCTCTAACCCACTCTCAGTCATGGTATTTGGGTGAGAATGACTCCTAATCACCCCCTAGCAACAGGGGTGGATGGTAATGATTTGATTCATCTCCTCAGTATCCTATTTCCCTTGTCACAGCAAATGGTCATAAATGGGCATGTAAGTCAGTCCAAGCCAAAGAAAACCAAGGAGAAATTTGCTGGAATTTGGCAGGAGGAAAGTTCATTTCCTCTTGGAAATACCAGTAGGCGCACTTACACTTCTCTTAGATGGGGCCCTGTGAGAATGTGAGGGCTGGAACTACTGCAGCCATTTTGCTATTATTAAAAGAGCATGAAAGAGAATAGAGGGGGAGGAAAAGTCTTTGGTGACATCAGCTGCTTGTTGTGTGGGCCCATGAATTGAGTCTTGTCTGAAGCCAGTCTTACTTTTGGACTTTTCAGTTATACAGCTCCCACATTTTTTTTTTAAAGTATGTGTTACTTTTTTTTTGGTCACTGGTAACACAAAAAGCCCTGATACAGTAAATGTTTAATAAATATTGTTATGAAAAAATTTGCAGTTTACTTTACATAAAATGGGTGCATAAAACTAATATGTAAAAAGATATTAAAAACAGTTTAGAAAAGGCAACAACCTGACGGAAAAGCAAGTAGAGTGTAGACAGTTCACTGAAAAAGAAATAGAAATAGCTCTTAGCCATATTTAAAGAAAAAGCTTAAACTGGCTCAGTTTAAAAGATATACAAATTAAAACTACATTGAGATACAATATCTCACCCATTAGATTGACTAAAATCCAAATGTTTAACAACGCATTTGATGAGGTTCTGGGTTAATAGGCACTTTACTGCATTTCTGCTTGGAATACAAATTGTCATAACACCCATGGAGTATTTGTTGGCAATATCCAGCAAATTTACATATGAATTTTCCTTTGTCTGAGTAATCTAGGCCAAAGCTATACAGGCAAAAAATTTTTTTTAATTAAAAAAAAAAGATTATATGGACAAGGCTATTTATTGTGCTGGTTGAATTTAAACAATAATACATCTACTCAATAGAGTACTTTGCAGCTGGAGAAAAGGATGAGGAATATCTCTATATCTTAATATATCCAATATATCAATATTAAGTGAAAAGGCAAGGTAGGGAAAAACGTATATAGTAGGCAAGCAATTGATTAAGAAGGAGGTTATATGAATACATATATTGATATTTGTTTATTTGTTTTAAATAGAGGCTAAAGTTTATACTTTTTGAAAAATGGTCACCTAAGGAGGAGGAAGTAGGGTGGGGACAGATATCAAAGCTAGACTTTTTGATATACCCTTGATTGAGGATCCATTAAATATTTTACATAATTATAAATCAAAATTAAATTTAAAAGGCAGCTCCTAAAAACCAAAAGTGAGATAAAATAGTTCTTTTGGTGGCATAAAGTAACTTTTTCAAGTTACTTTAAAACACAGTCATTTGACTGTACATCCTAGGGACAAAAACAAAACACAAACTTTGTCATCAAAGGATCCAAAATCTAGGTGATGTTAGTATAATTAAAATAAGAAATTAAGACTTCCACTTCTGGAAAGATGGAGTAGATGTTCATTTCCCTACTCCTCCCACTAAGTACAGCTAAAATCCCTGAACATTATATATATACAAGCATAAGAAGACTCTGAAAGGTGAAGAGAAGAAGGCACATTGGCCATGGACCTCAGGATCTAAGGAACAACATAGCAGTGAGTTCCCTGCGTTTTCTTTTTGCCTCATGTATCCTGGACTGAATGCCAGAAATGCTAGCCAGCATAGACATAAAAGCAGCAAGAAAAGCCTAGTCCCTCTAGCCAAGGGCTCAGCAAAGGGGCAGCCTTGGAAGACAGACAACTCGCGGAAACCTCTACTCAAGTCAAACGTCATCCCACCCCCATCAGCCAAGGCTGAGTGCGGAGCCTAGACACCCAACCTTGCCTGCCTGCTTGTTGCAAGTCACCCCTCATGCTGCCCCTGACCAGGGTGGTAAAGGAGTTGGACAGCCAGGGAGCTGAAACTTTACCATCGGCAGTAACAAGGACTCTCCCTGCCATGTTGTCAGTGGAGGTCACTCGGGGAGTAGTAACTAGGCACTCCTATCCCCATGACGATGTCAGTGGAGGCCAAGTGGAGAATGTGGACTTCAACCCCACTGGGCACTAAGCAGGTGGCATCCACCTTCTCTTGCTGGTGTGGTTTCAGAGGAGGCCTGCTGAAACAGAAGATTCAAATAAGAACCAGAGTATCATAACATAACGCCCAACAGGTCTAGGATTCAAGCAAAACTCATTCACCTTACCAAGAACCAGGGAAGTCTCAACTTGAATGAGAAAAGACAATCAGTAGATACCAACACCAAGATGACCTAGATGTTATAATTATCTGACAAAGATTTTTAAAGCAACTATGATAAAAATGCTTTAACGAGCATTTATGAACATATTTGGGAAAGAAATTCAGCAAAAAGTTGAATATAGAAAGGAAAACCAAAGCTGAAATAAAACTCAGTTGATGGGCTCAAAAGCAAAATGGAGAAGACAGAGAAATGTTTCAGCAAACTTGAAGATAGAAAAATAGTAATTACCAAATCTGAATAACAGAGAGAAAATAGACTGGGGAAAAAAAAAAAAAGAACACAGCCAAAGGGACCTGTAGGACTATAACAAATATGTAACATTCATGTCTGAGAAAGAGTGGGACTAAAATAAATAATAATGACTAAAAATTTCCCAAATTTGGCAAGAGACATAAACATACATATTCAAGAAGCTGAGAAAACCCCATACAGGATGAACCCAAAGAAATACATACCAAAACAAATCATAATCAAACTTCTGAGCACTAAAGACAAAGAAAACTTTTGAAAGCAGCCAAAGAAAAATGACATCTTACCTGTAGGAGAAAAACAGTTCATTTGACAATTCAAATTAGATTTCTTATCAGAAAACATGAAGGCAGAAGGAAGTGGCACAATATTTTTCAAGTGATGAGAGAAAAGAACTGTCAACCCAGAATTCTATAGCCAGTGAAAACAACCTTGAGGAATAAATGGGAAATCAAGACACTCTCAAGAGAAGGAAAGCTAAAAGAATTTGTTGTCAGCAGACCTACCCTCAAATAATGGCTTAAGGAAGTTCTGTAAACAGAAGGGAAATGAAAAAAGAAGAAAACTTGGAACATCAGGAAGGAAAGAACAAGAGAGTAAAACTATGAATTAGAATAATTTGCTTTCCTTTAGTCTTTAGTCTTCTAAATTATATTTCATGATTGTGGCAAAATTAGAACAATTTCTGATATGGTTATCAATGTATGCAGGGGAAACTTTTTAGATAATTATATTATAAATGGGAGAGGGTAAAGAGAGGTAAGGTTTCATTCACACTGGCAAAGTGTTTGTGGTAGACTGTGAAAGGTGCATATATAATGTAATACCTAGAGTCTTCACTAAAAAGGTTATACTATGGGATATGCTTAGAAACACTATAGATAAATCAAAATGGAAAAAAAAATGTTTAATTAACCTACATGAATGCCGGAAAAAATCAACTAAAACTGAAACAAAAAGATGAAACAAAACCAGAAAATAAAAACCAAAATGACAGACACAATCTATCACCTATCAGTGATATGGCAAAGGCATTACGCTGAGTGAAAAAAAAAAATAAGCCTTTCTCCAGAGGTTGCATACTGTATAATTCCATTTATATAACATTTTCAAAATTATACTGATGGACAAGAAATGAGCAGTTGCCAGGGGTTCAGGATGGGGGGTGGGGTGGGTGGGTGTAACTACAAAAGGGTAACATGAAGGAGATCATTGTGGTGATAGAACAGTTATGTAACTTGGCTGGGTGGTGGTTTAATGAGTCTACAGATGTCATAAAACAGCATAGAACTGTAAACACACATTGTACCAATGTCAATTTCCTATAGTTTTGTAAGATATAACCACTGGGGGAAACTGGATGAAGGGTACAGGTGACTGCTCTGCACTATCTTTGCAAATTCCTGTGAATGTATAGTTATTTCCAAATTAAATGTTAAAAAGTTGTTATCCAAGAACAATGTTTTGAAAGTTATGAAGTAAATATGCACCTAGTGCTGTCGTAATGAGGAAACACAGGGCCTAATTCAATGTAAACAAATCAGGACAACTTGACAGAAGAGGCAACATTTGCACTGAAACTTGCAGGACAAATGTTTGTCAAGCAAAGTGCAAAGCTGACTGGAGCATTTCGGGGTTATGGAATTGTATGTGCCCAAAAGAGGAAAACATCCGGAGGAGGGTGCGTGGCTCATTATGAACAGACTATGTGGTCCCGTGGGAGAGCAGCAGTTCTAATGAATGAACATTGACACCTCCACAGACATTCCATGGACACAAGTTTATTTGCCCATGTATATGCTGACTTATGTCTTTCCTCCCCAGTACAGACTGTATCACTATGATTTCATGAGAAAATATTGAGAAGCAAGACACGTTTTTCTTTTTTTATATCTCATGCCACTGACCTTCAATTAATTATCCTTTTTTATCATGGATGCATGCTCAAAATTTTAATAGAAAAAAGATGAGAGAAGAAGCCAGGTAGATGCTGAGGAAAGGTGGAAGTGGATTTTAAACATTTATTAAATAATGGGTGAAGTTACCATTAAAAAAAGTACAACGACTACCAAAAACCATTGATCCTGTGGGATGGAAAATAGCTACAGTCTCCATCAGGGGCTGGATGTACACAAACGCAGGATCTTGAGCCTTGTAAGAGGTTCCATTCAGGGAGACAGTACGCTACCATCAGAAAATCAATACAAATGCTAACTTTTTCTTCTAGTTCCAAGTTACATTCGAATGATTGGAAGGATTGACCTGCATCTGTAGGAAAAAGAATGAAGCTATTGTTTGTCAGTATGGGTCAAATATTGCATTAATTTATTCACCCTTTCCTTTATCCAATATTTATTGAGTATTCATGGTGTGTCAGGCATTCTTCTAAACACAGGGGCTTTCAAAACTTAAAACCAAGGAAAGAAATTTGCCACATATGAGTTTCAGAACTTTTATATCTAAAAAATACGGAAACATGATGATGATATTCAATAAACTGGGGGAAATGTTGGCCCCAAATAAGAAAGACAAATGGTTACTATCCTTAAAATACAAAGAGCTCATATAATTTTGCAATTGAAAAATCGGTATAAAACTAAAATAGATAGCTCAGCGAAGATATATAAACTGTTTTGGGGGGTTTTTTTTGTTTTCTTTTTTTTTGCGGTACGCGGGCCTCTCACTGTTGTGGCCTCTCCCGTTGCGGAGCACAGGCTCCAGACGCGCAGGCTCAGCGGCCACGGCTCACGGGCCCAGCCGCTCCGCGGCATGTGGGATCATCCCAGACCGGGGCATGAGCCCGTGTCCCCTGCATCGGCAGGCGGACTCTCAACCACTGCATCACCAGGGAAGACCAAACTGTTAATAAATATTGGAAGTGATGCTCATTCTCACTATTGAGCAAAATACCTTCCACTATTACAGGAAATAAAATATATACTGTCTGTCATACAGAGTGAAGTAAGTCAGAAAGAGAAAAACAAATACTATATGCTAACGCACATATATGGAATCTAAAAAAAATGGTATTGATGAACCTAGTGGCAGGGCAAGAATAAAGACGCAGACGTAGAGAATGAACTTGAGGACATGGGTGTTGGGGCAGGGGAAGCTGGGACGATGTGAGAGAATGTCATGGACATATATACACTACCAAATGTAAAATAGATAGCTAGTGGGAAACAGCCGCATAGCACAGGGAGATCAGCTGGGTGCTTTGTGACCACCTAGAGGGGTGGGATAGGGAGGGTGGGAGGGAGACGCAAGAGGGAGGAGATAGGGGGATATATGTATATGTATAGCTGATTCACTTTGTTGTACAGCAGAAACTAACACAACATTGTAAAGCAATTATACACCAGTAAAGACAAAACAAATACGCTGTTGCCAAGGGTGAATAGATATATGCACAAATAAGTTCAAATTTTTGAAAAGTCTTTTCTCAACATGAGTAAAGAGTCTAAAAATGTTCAATAACTTTGCTCTAGAAATGGTATTCTAAGGATTTTTCATGAAGAAATAATAAAAAGGCAGACAAAGAATTATATATGTGGATATTCATTTAGATATTAGAATAATTTTAAAACAACCTAAATTCTAATGAGGCAGTGATAAAATAAAGAACACCAAATTCACAAACTGTACTATTAAGTAGACACTGAAAATAGTATTTTGAAGACTGACATGGTAAAATACATAATCTATAAATATCAAATAAAATGTCAGGATACAGATGTATGATTGTTTTGTAAAATACTGTTAAGTATATTTTTATTTTCCTTTTTATACTTTTCTGTATTTTCTAAATTTTCTACAATAAACATATTTTACTTTTGTAATTGGTAAACCAGCTATAATTTTAATATAATTATATGATAGCTCATTAAGGAATTATGTATCAAAATTAATTTTTCTAACAATGTTTCAGTAACTGAATATAATGTTTCTTCATAGAAAATTATTAATTCCTAATTATTATGTATTTATTTGCTTCTTATCTATCTTCCTTAGTAGAATGTCAGCTTCTATCTCTGTATTTGTACTACAATTCTATGTAACAGAATTTTCTGCCCCAAAGGAAATTTTCTATATCTGTACTGTCCAATACAGTAGCCACCAGACAAACACATGTAGTGACTGAGTACTTGAAATGTGGCCAGTGCAAATGAAGAACTGAATTTTTAATTTTATTTAATTTTAATCAATTTAAATGTAAATTTATATAGCCAAACACCGTATTGAACAATGTAATTCTAGAGCCCAGAATAGTGCCAGGTAAAGAGTAGGTGCTAAATAAACACTTATATAGTGTTTGGATAGATAAGTGAAATTATTTGATGATTTGGCCTCTTTTTAAAAAAAATTTTTATGGGAGTATAGTTGCTTTACAATGTTGTGTTAGTTTCTACTGTACAGGAAAGAGAATCAGCTATGCTTACACTTACAGATTTGGCATCATTTGATGACATTGGGATAAGAACAGAGATAAAGTTGATATTATCCAACATATAATATTAATATTCCAGTTTGGAAGTTGTTGGCCCTAATATCAAAATGAAATGGGAAACGGTGGCTCTAATGATACTTACTGATAAATGCTTAATAACACTATAGATATGAAATCATTTAATCCTCCCAATCTCAGAAAGTAAGTAAAATCATTTCCCCTCATTTTACACATAAGGAAACATAGCACAGAGACGCAAGGTAACTTACTCAAGCACACACAGCTAATGGAGCCAGGGTTCAAATCCAAGTAGTCTGGGTTCACCTGTGTTCTTAGCCTCTGTAATTTAATGTTTAGACACGTTTCTAATGACTAGGACAGTGTTTGGTGTCAAAGCTACGGGTCTAACGTTACAGCGGACCAAGATGGATTTGGATGGATTTTCTAAGTTGGGCTTCCTGTATTCGAGCACAGTGAACATAATGCATAGTGTCTTTGGTTTGGTTTTCAATGCATCTACACAAAGTCTTGAAATTCATCCAACAAACATGTACTACATGAAACTAAGTGCCAGATATTGTGCTAGGTTCTGGAGGTACAAATATAAAGAAGCTATGTTTTCTTCCCTCCGGGAGTTCTTACACTAGTTAAGAAAGGTTCGTAAAAAGAGATTACAAAATGTGATAAGTACAAAAATGAAAATATAAATATAGCATTCTGGGAGCCCAGGGGAGAGAGAGAACGTTTGGAAAGAATTGATATTGAGGGCTGAGGGTCCCTATTTCCACTCTACTTTCTGCTTTGCAAATTCACCCTGACCCTCATTCATGCTGTAAGACACCCAGGGTTATGGTCAGAGCTTGTAGATTTGGGTTTGACGCACATCTGCCATTTACTAGCTAGTGACTTCCGGGCAAGTTGTTTTTGGGTTCTATAATAGGTTCAAACATCCCTACCCTGTAGATCTTATAGATTTTCTAAAATGAAAGTCAAAATGAGATCTTGCCTGTTAAGTCCAGTACAAAATATAGAAAGCACTATGCCAGTGTCAGGAATTACTCTGATTTGTTAATCTATACCATCTAAAGGGAGTGAAAAGGCAAGGCTTTTATCCTAAAAACTCTTGGGTGACTAAATGACAAACCCGTGCATGAATAATGAATGGAGTAGGCTCCCTGGAAGGTGTCTAGACTTCAGGGGAGTATCTGATCTAGCATCCCAAAGGATCTCATTTGCAAAACGTACTGTCAGTGACTGAGTTGGCATAAACGGGGTTGCATTACAGAAGTCTGGTTGGAAGATGAAAGATAAAGGACAGCAAATGGAGGGTGCAAGCTGGTGTCTGGAAGGCATCGCAGGTATCAGTGTAGATCTACGTTTCATATTAGTGGATCACAAGAGGGAGAAAAGCAGGGGGTCCAGGAATATTTGAAAAAGAATAGAAATCTGTGAGCTGTGACTTGAAGTTCATCAATTTGGCATTAAAAAAAAATCACATTTGTGAAACACCATACAGCTGTAAAATATACTTGCAGAAAGATTTTCCCTTTATCCTAAAAAAGAAAAGAATAAATAAAACCCTAACACCGGACAGTTTGCGTTAAGCACTGTCACCCAGATTTCGTAAGTAAAGAAAGGAAAAAACCTAGAAAGCTTAAGTTATTTGCTCAAGGCCTCACAATATAACCAATACATAAGAAAGAATTTCTGACCTGAAGACCAGTCATTTCCCCCACACCGTGGAAAATACGTATAGTAAAAAGAAGTTGGCCAAGTTGGTCAATAACTGATCTCACTGGAGAATAAAGTGAAATTGCAATTTAACGGGAGAATCAGGCCTGGATAAGCTGTGTTGCCAGCACTGTGGACATCTTAGACCTATATATGACCCCTTTAATTGGGATTAATATTTGAAATCTACTCAAGATATTCAGTGAGTTAAACAGGGAAATAAACACAGGAGTAGAGCTTTACCTCTTTAACCTTCAACCAGATTCAAGGATGTTGGGCAAAGAAGTTATTGCTTGGCCTTTCCCCAGGCAAACTCACTTTCCTGGAGGCCTGTCTGCAACGGCCAGAGGCTGTCTTCTTTGTAGCCAGAACTCTGAGAATTTGCCTTAAAACAGAAGTGCCTCGGGCTGCCCTGGGGAACCTGGCATCTCTTGAAATCCTCTTATGAAAGACAGCTTTTGCCTAAAGCTCTAAGTAACTCATAAAAGGCAAGGGAAGATACTGGCAATTATCCAAGGGATTTCAGCGAGAGAAATGAATTTCAAGCATAAATCTCTTAGAGCAGTGCTTCTCAATTTTTATTGTGCAGGGATCTTGTTAAGATACAGACTTTAACGAGGGATCTTGTTAAAATGCAGATTCTAGTTGGTTAGGCTTGCGGTGGGGATGGAGCTTCTGCGTCTCTTACGAGCTCTCAGGTGATGCTGATGTAGCGAGCTTTTAGAGCATCCGCTTCCTGACAGAATTTGCCCCAGTTCTCCACTTGCTATCTTTGGAGCAGAAGATCTCAGAATTTAGGTCACATTAGAATTACCCGAGGAACTTGGAAAAAATGCAACGTTTGATTTGGTAGGCCTGGGTGGGCCCTAGGAGTCTGCTTTTCTAACAAATACCTCAGCTGTCCCATTTTTCTAAGAAATGTTGCTTTAGGGGAAGTACAGTGGTGACCCAAGGTACCCAGAAATGCCCCAGAAATGCACAATAAAGCCAGTACACAGCCTTAGGGACCAGTAAGTCTTAGCTAGTGAGAGGTTTCTTTAATTGGGGAACAATGTAAGATTCAATTAAAGAAGTTCAGCTCATAATTCAGCAAAATAAAATAAGGTTATTAGGGGTCTCACATGGGCTTCTTCATTGCTAGGCAGAGAAAAGGAGTCTCAAATCTCCTCTGATTACACTCCTGCTAATTTCATGCTGAAGGACCTGCTATGTGACACAAGTAGGAGCAAGCGGAGAGTGACAGTAACTGACACCCGAAACTCCAGGAAGAGGGCATGTATAAGAGCCCCTAGAGATCCAGACACCCCAGTAAGAAGTAAGAGGACACATGTAGCTCCACAGCCAAAACTGAGTCATATTTTTTGCTTTCAGAAACTGTTTCTATGGAAACTCACTAGAAAGGTCTCTTGGTCTCTGCAAGCAGAGATCATTTTGAGAGATGTGTGGGGTTTTTTGTTTGTTTTGTTTTTTTGTGAACGTAAAGTAGCAATATAAAGGTGAGTAAAATTGATGCATGATGTAAACCGAGTTGTGCTCCTCTGTGATCTCCTACTTAGATAACCCCTTGGGGAGGAAGAGATGACATGGTTTCAGATGGCCATCCTGAACTACAAGAGGACACAAGGTGATGGAGGAAAACAAGGTGAGGCTGAAAGGGCAGTGAATCAGAGCCCAAAAGATTAGTTGCTCCAGTACTAGCTCAACCACTAAGTAAGTGGCTGTGAGGTCTTGTACCATCACTGGACCTCACTGGATCTTGTGTTCATCATATAACGAGAATGGCATTAACCTAGATTGAAAATAATGTCCTGTCTAGCTTGGGAAGTCTGTGTTTTCGTGACTGCAAGCCACTGTTTTCTTCTCACCTGTGCTATGAGGGACTGGAGGAGAACTCTTATGAACACTCACTAAAGAATGCGTAACATAGTTTGTGCATATGACGGGTGTGTATATGACTTAATTATGTACTTTCCTAATTTCACGATGGCAGAGCTCTATGGTGTGAAATGCTATATGCTCAAGAACTGTGCCTTTCGTTTTCTATTCTTTCTGATCCAGTCATTGCCACAGATTGCATCCCTGATTCCCTAAACTGTTGAAGTCTCAGATCTAAAATAAATTGATGAAGCTTGTCTCCTTTTACAATGACCTCTCCATTAATCTGTCATAAACTTTTTTGGCTTGTTTATTTGGAATATTCAGATAATTTAAAAAAACCTTTTATTAGCAGAATGATAATTGCTGGTATCTTTCAATTCTGGAGCTTGGGAGTTAGACTACAGAATAGATTTGGATCCCTTTGGAGATCTATCTATCTATCCATATATATCTGAAGCTTAAATATATATATATAATATATATAAGTTTAAATATATATATAAATATATATATATCTGAAGCTTAAACCTCATCTCCTTTGTGAGTCCTTCAAATTATAACTAATTATTCCTCCCTCTTTGATCTTATAAATCATTGCTCTTTCCTCATTTATCCTTTAACATATTTCTAGGTGTAAGTGAGCAAACGTAAGTGATATATAATCTAAGTTTATACCAAACACTGAAATAATTGGGTAGATTAAAATATGTACTAAAACCATGCAGAGAACTTGGTAAGGATCTCTCTGTTGGACTGAACAAGTTTCACAGAAAGATGAAAGTCTTAGTCTGAAAAACCTTAGGTCCCTGGGAAAGGATCTGGGCAAGAGGAAGGGAAGAATGTTTTTCACACTGCAGCCCTGGGTCACGTGCATGGATGCAGAAGTCCTGTTCCAGCTCTGACATCACCAACGGAAGCCGAATCCGGCCTCTGTACCCTGACACCAAATTAAATCTCAGAGCCAGAGTTTTGGGTGAAGTAGAAAAGAATAGCTTTATTGCTTTGCCAGGCCGAGGAGGCCACAGCAGGCTAATGCCCTCAAAACTGTGTGTCCCCCCTTGGAGAGGGTAGTGAGAAGTTTCATAGTACTGCTTCAAAGAAGGCGTGATCAGCTCGTGGACGTTCTTCTGATTGGCTGGTGGTGAGGTAAGTGGGCGTCGGCATCCTCAACCTTACGTTTCCAACCCATCTGGGGTCTCTGTGCTTGTGGGCAGCACACAGTTAACTTCTCCCACCCGGCGGGGGGGCGGGGGGCGTGTTTCAGTATCTGCAAAACAGCTCAAAGATATTGTTGTGTGTATCCCTTGAGGGGGAACCAGGAACCTGCCCCAAGGCTGCACTATTGTTTCTTTTGACTGTTCCTCCCTTGTCTCTGCATCCCCTCCCTTCCCTAATTAGCAACTGTTTGAACCTGCCCATTGGAACTCAGGGAAGGGCCTGGAGGCTGAACGAAGTTTATCTCCTGTAATCAAGAAATGGGGGATGCGGAAAGACTTTTGTGCCCAGGAGCCCCACAGGGCCCTGCTTGGTATCACAACTCTGTGAACTTAAGGGAACTTACAACCTCCGTGACTTCAAGTTTCCTCAACTATCAAATGGAGACAGTAATACTAAGCTCCTAGGGTGGATATGATAATTAAATGACACGTATAGAATTTAACAGAGCCTGGTTCGAGGTGCTCAGTCAATATAAGCTAATGATAATGAAAATGGTGTTGAGAGTGAGTAGGGGTTCATCTACTGGAAGATGGAACAAACTGTGGAGATAAATTCTAGGGCCAAATCCAAGCAAGAATAAAGCCTAACTTGGGAATTAAGGGTCGTGGGGCATTTTCTAAAGTTAACTGGTTTCAGATACTTTCAATCCACCACTCTTTTAGTGCTTCACTTGTCTGAAAGCCATGAGGTTTAGGATCTGTTTTCTCATTATTACGCTTTATAACACACTCAACAGAGGAGAGAAAGGGAATAAATTATTTTGTAGTATTTCTTTCTCCAAGGTATCAACTGCTGATTTTGAGACACATAATTATTAAAATTATAATTGGCTATTGGCAAGTAGAACATTGGAAGCAAAGAAATGAATTATAAAAGAATGGAAACTCTGTGGATCATTTTTATTCTTCTGAGTCATTTGTGCTACTTAGCGGCCCTCAGAGAAACAAATCAATAACTATTGTTTAGAACTTCCCTCCAGCTTCCAGTGCTTTGGGAGCCTTTTTTCTATCAGTGAGCCGTAATTTCATCAATATGGTATCATTAGCACACCACAGTTAGCAATTAACCTTTATCCAATAAGCTCCTTTATCGCTTTAGGAAAAAAACCGTCAGTCCCAGGGAATATACTCAGGTTTCAGTGGTACGGCTAGTTCTATTTAGGAGAGAGGAAACAGCTGTTAAAGTTAGAGTCAGAGCTAGAGTAAGCATTGATTTGTAAGAACCAATCTCCTGTTTCTAAGGCATCCCGAGGAACGGAGGGGGTATCCATATCAGTCATTTTTAATTTTGGTCAGAAGCAAAGTGCTCCCCAGTAGGGGCGTCGTTACATTCTGGTTTCTTGCAGGGCTCATTAACAACAGCTCCATTTTAGATACCAAAATATGTATGAGTGTTCCAGTAGTTACGCTCCTGTATAATTACTTCAAATGATCCTCACATCAACACTGGGAGGCAGTGATAATTATGCCCATTCTTCTGATTGGAAAGTAAAGCTCACAAAGGTCAAGTAAACTGCCCTTCCTCCCACAGCTATTAAGTAGTACAAACCCTGGGTCATTCTTACTCATTTTCATGAGTACTTTTGAGCCAAAACATATTCCTGGATCCTTGCCCCAGATCTACCAGTAAATTTCTGGATGACCTTGAAAATGCCTCTCTGGTTTTCAGTTTCCTCAGCTGTAAAATCAGCTGTAATAACAGGGAGTTGGTTCAATGGACTCTAAGCTCGTTTCTAGATGTGAGATCTATGATTCCAGACGTCTCCAAATTAATTTTGTATCTCAGCAAGAGTACTTTAGTATTAATTTTTTTTTTTTTTTTTTTTTTTGTGGTACGCGGGCCTCTCACTGTTGTGGCCTAGTATTAATTATTGGTGCAATTACATCATAGTGTCCCAGTCATTGTCCTAGAGTGTATTTTGTAAGAGTAATGATGTTTTTAGTAATATGAACACCCTATGCGGCCTTTGTCTTTTACATTTTTGCAGGGTGTTTGTTGGCTCTTTTCTTTAAAATAGTGTCCAGGGTTTACAGATTATACTCATAATAATATTAACCATTAATTTCCTAGATCTAAAAAATTGCTTCTGACATGTATTATAAGCACTCGGAATGATTTAAGTAGTCAGAACAAAATAATTAAGAGATGGATGACATAGGGATTCATTCATGCTGTTTACGTTAATGTGAATTGGCTGGCATATAAAATGTCATTAGTGAAGGCAAAAAAGATTCAGAGACAGGTCTACGCATAGTCTATGTATCAGATGAAAACATTCCAAATAGAGAAAGAAATGTCCCACTTTAATTTGTCATAGACTAAATTAAATATAGAAAGACATAAAAGCTTTTGTTAAGATTTTTTTGTCTCATGTACAGGAACAGTTGGTCTCAAAAGATTCAAATTGAATACAATCCAGTAGAGAAACAGTAACTTTTTAAAATTTACAAAAGCCTTTGCAGAGAGAAAAAGGAGAAAACAACCTATGAAATAAACTTAAAACCCTGGAGAATGTTCCTTGGTTTGTCTAGCTCTTGAAGAAGAATCCTACGGACCTTGCTCCTTCATCGTGCTAGAGGTGAGCTCTAAAGGGAGTTAAATTCTCCTCAACTGCATGTTCCACTTACAGCCGTGAGGTCTGAAAAGGGTTTAACAGGAATGGAGGAGGGCTGCAACACAATGATTGCTGTGGTTGGCACACGTTATTTATTTTTATGTTATTTTATTTATTTGGGGGGAGGGTGCTTTATTTTAAATGAAGGAAATTCCTTGAGTCATTTATTCAAAATTCCGTTATCACTTCCGTTGCAGGTTTTAATAATGATACATACATATGGGTTAATGATGCCTTTTTTTTCTACCACTGACATGCCAACATTGTTTTTCCTCGTCTTTCACATCAAATATTATATTATACTCCTGTAGTCATCAAAGTTATTACTATTAGCAGGATTTAAAGTCCTTCTAAAAGCAAATGCAAGCAAGCTTCATAATTTCAACAATAAATATAGAGAAAAAATAACTATCATGGAATTTAAGATATATAATGGTCCAGTACATATACATACACATACATGGATGTTTATGTATATGCAATTCTTCTTTTAATAAAAATCTATGACCTCAATACATACCACAGTTAAAAGGAGAACCACTGTGACTGAATTGGGAGTAAAGCCTTTTGAACTCCTTCTTCCCTCATTTCTGGTGGAGGTCACTGAGATACCACCCAAGTTTGAAAACAAATGATGTAGTCCATGTCCTTTCCACTTTTTATACATGAGGAAACTGAGGCCGGAACATGTTAAAATACTTGGCCCCATCACAGTCACTCACTCACCCCCCTAGGCTAGGACCTCACCCCAAGTTCAGGGATAGGATGGTGGCAAACCCTTTCTTTCTGAATATCCAAAGTACTGCCTTGTAGTCACCACTGTGCTACTGATTTGGGTCTGTGACCTTGAACACACCCGTTGACCTCATTGGACTGATGTTTTCTTGTCCTAATACAGGAAAGATGATAGGAAATATTAAAACAGGAAAAGGAAGAGCAGATCTTCTACAGGACAGTTTTATTTCTACAAAATGACTTCAGGTGAAATCCTCCAGACATCACCAAAGGCTTCAACTACAGAAAATGAAATGAAACAAAAGCACTAATACGAACTTCAAAGAAAGCAAACAGTAAGAGAGATCCACTGGTACACTGGGTATCTACAATGGCATATTTCTTTTTTTTTTTCCTTTTTATTTATTTATTTATTTTGACATCTTTATTGGTGTATAATTGCTTTACAATGGTGTGTTAGTTTCTGCTTTATAACAAAGTGAATCAGTTATACATATGTTCCCATATGTCTTCCCTCTTGCGTCTCCCTCCCTCCCACTCTCCCTATCCCACCCCTCCAGGCTGTCACAAAGCACCGAGCTAATATCCCTGTGCCATGCGGCTGCTTCCCACTAGCCATCTACCTTACTACGTTTGGTAGTGAATATATGTCCATGCCTCTCTCTCGCTTTGTCACAGCTTACCCTTCCCCCTCCCCATATCCTCAAGTCCATTCTCTAGTAGGTCTGTGTCTTTATTCCTGTCTTACCCCTAGGTTCTTCATGACATTTTTTTTTCTTAAATTCCATATATATGTGTTAGCATACGGTATTTGTCTTTTTCTTTCTGACTTACTTCACTCTGTATGACAGACTCTAGGTCTATCCATCTCATTACAAATAGCTCAATTTCGTTTCTTTTTAAGGCTGAGTAATATTCCATTGTATAGATGTGTACGATGGCATATTTCTTAACTACAGCATGGAACATTTGCAGTAGAACAATGTGTGCTTCACTACTGCAATCCTTTCCTAAAATTTCCATGGTAGTGCCTCTAACAGGAGAGAAATGGGAATGTATTAGCCCTTCTTTTTTTCTTTTTTTTTAAATTTTACTTTATTTATTTATTTTTTATACAGCAGGTTCTTATTAGTTATCAGTTTTATACCTATTGGTGTATACATGTCAATCCCAATCTCCCAGTTCATCCCACCACCAGCACCACTGCCCCTGCCGCTTTCCCCACTTGGTGTCCATACGTTTGTTCTCTATGTCTTGTCTCTGTTTCTGCCTTGCACACCAGTTCATCTGCAGCATTTTTCTAGACTCCACATATATGCATTAATATACGGTACTTGTCTTCCTCTGTCTGGCTTACTTCCCCCATAGGACAGTCTCTAGGTCCATCCGCGTCTCTGCAAATGACCCAGTCTCATTCCTCCTTATTAGCCCTTCTTACTCTAACACCAGCTGAATTTATAAGCCGACTATATTCTCATACTTTATGTATAAATATGTAATCTTTAGCATCTCATTTCTCAATTTTGCCTTTACTTTTGTAAGTAAAATTATGAATTAACTTTAATAAAAAATAATGTGTCTCTACTTAGCTATACTGCTAAGTTTTACAGCAGGACCATAGGGAGGGGAAGAGGAGGAATAAAGACACAGATAATTCTGAAATAACTTTTCATTATATGGTTAAGGATACACATGGAGCCCAGAGGATGGTACAAACATTTTCTCCATGATTCACCTTTCAGATCATGTTAATTTCACCTAAGGTGAGCATAGATGAATCCTTCTTTTCTGTTCTCCTTCGATCCCATGGATTACTATATGCTGATAGGCATTAATAAATATTTTCTGAGGAATTTTAGAATTTTAAAATTAATATCCTTTTATACCCAAATATTTTTGTCATGAAACTTTTATCATGACCTATATAGACAAATAAACATCTAGAGAAATATAGGTTAGATGCACATTAATACATGAATTCGATTTTGCAAACTATTATATGTTCTTTAAAAAGTTTTGTCTATTGTTAATAAGTAGGAAAATATACAGGGTAAATGCATACACAAAAACTTAAGTAATGATTACATATTAAGAGCAAGACTTTTGCACAAAGAAATATATTTCTACTTGGTTGAATCAGAGAGTAAAAGGAAAAAAAAGAGGCCGGTGGGGTTAAAATGTGCTGAAGGTGGCTTCTGCTAGTTCTTGAGAGTGAGTTGTACACATACCTTCACATCTCTTCCAAGCTCCTCATTCAATGACATCATGTTGGTAGTTTGAATCAGCCTAGGTGGGAGGATTTACACTGCAGGATTCAGCAAACATTACAAATCAGGATTTGTTCAACCAATTCTGGAGCACTGATGGTTAAATAGTAATCAACGCATCACTGTCTAAGACCCTGAAGAACCTAAAGAGGACCTTCGCAAGCCTTCATCTGTTATCAAGACTCCTTAATTTATATTATGTACAGATAGCCTTACTTCACTACTTTTCTTTCCTTCCAGTTGTTTGGGTTTACACATTTAGATGTATTTGCAGCAAATTTAATAGCTAATATGCTGCCTTAAAAATTGTATTGTGCTATATTAAGTACCAGAATGTTCCAAGAAAACTATAGTCATATTATACAGGTTAGGAGAAAATAAATAATAAATACTTGCATAAAGATGAGAATTGAGTTGCAGTAACATCAGCAAGATGGCTGAGTAGGAAGCCCTGGACCCTCCTTTCTCCCATAAACACAATTCAGCAATAGCTTATGGACAGATTTCCTTGGTGAGAAATCAGAAAATGTAAATTGTGACAACAATAACATAAAGTGTGTGTGTTGGGGGGGAAGTCATTAAAGTTTAGAAGTTTTGTATGTGATTGAACTTAAGTTGTTATCAGCTTAAAATAAACTGTAATAGCTATGAGATATTTTATATAAGCCCCCCCATACACATACAAAATACCTATATAGAGATTGCAGAAAAGAAAAAAGAATCAAAACATATCAATACAAAAAAGTGACAAGACCAAAAAGAAGACAACAAGAGGAGAGACAGAAAAAAAGAACAACAAGACTAACAGAAAACAACTAACAAAATGGCAATTGTATATCCTTTCCTATCAATAACTACTTTAAAGTAAATGAGTTAAATGTTCCATGAAAATATATAGAGTGGCTGAATGGCTAAAAAAATAAGACCCAAGAATATGCGGACTACAAGAACATCACTTTAGATTTAAGGACACAAACTAACTGACAGTGAAGGCACAAAAAGAGATATTCCATGCAAATGGTAACCAAAAGAGTGTGTAGGTGGCTATACTTATATCAGACAAAGGAGACTTTAAGTTAAAAACTGTTGCAAGAGACAAAGAAGGCCATTTTATAATGATAAAAGTGTCAATCCACCAGGAAGCTATAACAATTATAAATGTAAATGCATCTAACATAAGGACATCTAAATATACAAAGCAAATGCTGACAGAACTGAAGGGAGAAATAGAGAGCAATAAAATAATAACAGACTTCAATACCCCACTTTCAATAATGAACAGAACACCCAGAACAGGAAACAGAGGACTCAAATAACACTATAGACCAAATGAACCTAACAGACATGTACAGATGTACAGAACATCCCACCCAGCAGCAGGGGAGTACACATTCTTCTTAAGTGCACGTGGATCTTTCTCCAGGATAGATCACGTGTTAGGTCACAAAACAAGTCTTACCAAATTTAAAAATGTTGAAATCATACCAAGTATGTTTTCTGACCATAACGGTATGAAACTAGAAATCAGTAACAGAAGGAACACTGGAAAATTCACAAATATGTAGAAATTAAACAACGCACTGTTGAACAGCCATTAGGTCGAAGAAGAAATCAAAAGGAAATCAGAAAATACCTTGAGACAAACAAAAACAAAAGTACAACATCCAGAACTTGTGTGATGCAGCAAAAGCAGTACTAAGAGGGAAGTTAAAATGCCTGCATTAAAAAAGAGGAACGATCTCAAATAAACAACCTAACTTTACAACTCAAGGAACTAGGAAAAGAACAAACTAGGTCCAAAGTTAGTAAAAGGAAAGAAATAACAAAGATTAGAGCAGAAATAAATAAAATAGAAAATAGAAAGACAATAGAAAAAAACAATGAAATTGAGTTTTAAGTAAACAAAATTGACAAACCCTGAGTTAGACTAAGAAAAAAAGAGAAGACTCAAATAAATAAAATTGGTAATCAAAGAAGAGACATTACAACCGACCCAAAAAGAAAAGGTGTAAGAGACTACTATGAACAATTGTATACCAACAAACTGGATAACCCAGAAAAAAATGGATAAATTCTTAGAAACATACAACCTACCAAGACAAAATCATAAAGAAATAGAAAGAATGAACTTACTTATAACTAGTAGGAGATTGAATCAGTAATCAAAAACCTCCCAACAAAGAAAAGCCCAGGACCAGATAGTTTCACTGGTGAATTCTCCCAAACATTTAAAGAAGAACTAACACCAGTTCTTCTCAAACTCGTTCAGAAATATGAAGAAGAGGGAACACTTCCAAACTCATTTTATGAGGCTAGCATTACCCACAAGTCAGACAAAGACACCACAAGAAAAGAGAACCACAGGTCATCCTTGATGAATATAGATAGATAGATAGATAGATAGATAGATAGATAGATAGATAGATATATATAGATGCAATAATCCTTAACAAAATATTAGCAAACTAAATTTAACAGCACATTAAAAAGATCATACACCATGACCAAGAGGGATTTATCCCTGGGATCCAAGGATGTTTCAACCTATGAAAGTCAGTTAATATGCTATACCACATTAACAGAATAAAGCATATGATTGTGTCAATAGATGCAGAAAACACGTTTGACAAAATTCAACACCCTTTTATGATAAAACTCTCAACAAACAACAAAGAAATTACCTCAACATAATAAAGACCATAAATGAAAAGTCCACAGCTAACATTATACTCCACAGTAAAAGACAGAAAGTTTTTTCTCTAAGATCAAGAAGGCAAGTATATCTACTCTACAGGTACCACAGCAATTAGGCAAAAAAAAAAAAAAGAAAGAAAGAAAGAAAGGAAGGAAGAAAGGAAGGAAGAAAGAAAGAAAGAAAGAAAGGAAAGGAATCCAAATTGGAAAGGAAGAAGTAAAATTGTTCCTGTTTGTAGACAGCATGATCTTATATATAGAAAACCCTAAAGACTCCATAAGAAAAAGCTATTAGAAGTAATAAATGAATTCAGTAGAGTTACAGGATCCAAAATCAACATACAAAAATCAGTTGTGTTTCTGTACACTAACAACGAACTATCTGAAAAGGAACTTAGGAAAACAATCCCATTTACAATAGTGGGACCTTATATTACTTATACTTCATGTTTTATTTTTTTAGTGGCTGTTCTGGGATTTCCAATACACATCCTTAAGTTATCAGAGGCTGCTTTCAAATACTATGCAACTTTGCATACAATGTAACAACTTACAATGGTATACTTTTTCTTTCCTCCCTCAAATCTTTGTGCTATCTTTGTTATACATGTTACTTCTATATATGTTATAAACTCCACAGTGCATAATACATTGTTACTACTTTTGCTTTAGACAATTATCTTTTAAAATGGTTAAAAGTAAAGAAATGTGTCTTCTATATTTATCTTCCTTTTTACCGTATCTAGATATCTTTACTTCTTTGTGTAGAACCACACATTTCCATCTGGTATCATATTCCTTCAAACTAGAAAGCTTCCTTAAACATCCCTTGCAGTGCAAGTCTTTGGCAATGAATTCTCTTAGCTTTTGTTTGTCTGAAGAAGTCTTTATTTTATTCATTTTAAAAAGATATATTCATTGGGTAGAGAATCTGGGTTGACAATTTTTTTCTTTAAATACTCTGAAGATGTCACTCTACCATTTTCTGGTTTGCATAGTTTCTGAAGGGAATTCTGCTGATACGTATGTTTCACTCTCACTGCCTTCAACATTTCCTCTCTATCCTTGATTTTCAGCATTTTTACTGTGACATGCTCTGGTTCTGGTGGTTTTTGTTTGTTTGTTTTTAAATTCTCTGGAATACTTGGATCTGTTTGTTTTCTTTCATTAAATTTGGAAAATTCTGTGAATTCGTTTCGACAACACGTGGAAACCAGCAAGAGAACCTTGAATTGCAATGGATTGAAACAAAGTAGAAGTTTGTTTCTCTCTCATAAAAAGAGTCAGAATGTAGGCAGTCCAGAACTTTCACAGCAGGTGGATCATCATCAAGGGCCAAATTATTTTTATTTTTTGTTTTACAACATTTTTACGGTGCCTTAGGGTCTAACATGGGTGCCTGAGCCTCAGTCATTATTTCAGCATTCCAGCCAGCAGAAAAAAGAAAAAAAAAAATGGGAGAAGGGAGAAGAACGTCCCCTCCCTTTAAAGACACGTAAGAAACTTCTTGGAAGTCTCATCTGATAATTGTGCTTATGTCTCTTGGCTAGAACTTAGTCACATTGCCCACACTGAACACAAGGAAGACTGAGAAATATACTTTTTATTCTGGATGGCCATCTAGCCAGCTAAAACTCAAGAGGTCTCTAAGAAAATAATAAGGAATATATAGTAAGGTAGGAGGCGGGTAGCAGTCTTTTCCACAGCTGTGCATGAAAGCCATGTCCTTAGCCTTTAAAAACTACAGATAGCTGGTGTTTCAATTACCTATTGCTGTGTAACGACCACTCCAAAACATAGTGGTTAAAAATAACAATATTATCTTATTTCTCATAATTCTGTGCTTGGCTAGGCTCAGTTGGACGGTTTTCCTCATCTACATGGTGTCTGCTGAGATCACACATGAAGCTGATTTCAGAGGAGAGCTTGGCCAGCACTGGAATATAAAAGACAGCTTTGCCCATGTGTCTGGGGTCTTGGTAGCGAAAACTGGGATGTCCACAAGGCTGCAATATCTCCTTCTTTCTCCATCAGGAGAGCCAGGTCTCTCTACTTGGTGGTGAAAAAGGCTCTAAGAAAGTAGGTATAAGATGCCAAGTGTCTGAAAGCCTAGGTCCAGAGCTGTCATGATGCTACTTCTATCGTATTCTATTGGTCAAAGCAAGTCACAAGATTATCCCAGATACAAGAGCAGGAGAAGGAGACTCTGCCTTTGTATCGTAGGTGAGGCAAGGGCACAGAATGAGAGGACGAATTGCTGGTGGCCATCTTTGGACTCAGATCACTACTTCACTTAGAGATTCTCCATAGGCTAGGAGTTTGCTGAAGTTGTCTGTTCTTAGAATGAAAGGAAGAGAGGAAACTCATAGGTGGTTGGGTTTATGCACAAGAGTAAGGATCACTGGCTCACTCTGGTATCACTGCCAGAATCCCAGCAGACAAGATCTTGGAAGCGGCACAAAGAAGTACACATAATTTCTACACAGAGAAGCTCCTAAAGCAACGAAATTACTCTCAGACAGTGTTGTCAGCAGTTTAGACTGGTATAACCTTTCTAGGTAATAGAAAGGTTAGAAAAATGTGTGTCCCATTGACTCAGTAATCCCAATTTTAAAGACTCTATCTTAAGCACATATTTTAACAAGTGTGAACAAAGATGTGTAATGCAGTGTTTTGTATATGGATGCGAGCCTGGAAATAATTGAATATTTATTAGAAAGGGGAGATTTATTTAGAGGTTAATAGAATACACTGCAGTTTTCAAAAATAATAAAGTGTGAAAGGTCTTCACCCTATCTGAAGTAAAAGCAGCCTAAAAAGGAGACTATAAAATTGTATGTGTATAAATTGTATATAATTTCATTTTCTTTTGCAAAATTATGCATAAGAAAATGTCTGGAAAAATATACATTAACCACTGTTAATATTACATTAATATTACGGTTTCTATTACTTTTTCTCAGTTGTATTTTCTAAACAAAAATTTTTTTACGATAAACAAGCATTATTAATGTACTAAAATAATATTATATACAATATTAAATACTAAAGTAGTTGCATAGTGCCCACTTGGCTTGGTTTATGTTTTCCAAACATAACCATGTGAGTAACTTTATGTGAGTTCTTTTTGTTCTTCCCAAGGAACAGAGAATTATATTCAAACATTCCCTTTCTGTACATAATTTTAATTTGTGAGCCCTGCCATCTGTGTGAGGCTTGTTGCATCACTCCTTACTAGAGGTTATTGTTCAGGCTTTCCCACTTTGGAATAATTACAATAGAATAACCTTGAAGTTATCACCTCTAATAGCAAAAGAAAGCAAGGTCCTGGGAACCTGAATATCTTCTAAACCAGCATAGAAAGCCAGAGAATCAGAAGGAATGAGAATCAGGGTGTAAAGATTTATTATGCTAAAACATCATTTCAAAAGGTCAAAATTCCACATTATTTCATTAGGTTTGCAGTAACTCATGAAGGCCTTCCCACTTACGTGTCCAGTTTAGGGAGGTTGTTAAATGAAATAGGAGGCATGTCCCCTGGAGAGAGAGAGAGAGAGAGAGAGAGAGAAAGGGAAAACACAGACACAGAAGAAAGCCACCAGGAGCCCTTACAAAGCAACCCACCCACAGACACTGAGACAAGGGTCCCAAGCAGGCAGAGTTTACAGAGAGCTCATTTTTAATCTTCAAGACTCAGTCCAAATTCTGATCTTCTTAAAATTCTCTCTAACCTCTGCAAATCGAGCTATCATCTTTGTTATACTCCTGTCTTTTTTTTTTTTTTGCGGTACGCGGGCCTTTCACTGTTGTGGCCTCTCCCGTTGTGGAGCACAGGCTCCGGCCATGGCTGACGGGCCCAGCCGCTCTGCGGCATGGGGGGTATTCCCGGACCGGGGCACGAACCCGTGTCCCCTGCATCGGCAGGCGGACTCTCAACCACTGCGCCACCAAGGAAGCCCTACTCCTGTCTTCTTAATGTAAGGGCTGGCTATCTATTTGATACCATCCAAATATTACTTTGAATCTGAATTGGTGTCTTCAATATTCTACTTTGGGTTGTTACTTTTTTTTTTCAGTTTTATTATAAAATCATTTCATATTAAAAGTTACCTAAGTAACATTCAAATATATTTTCATCAAAATGCAAAATAATAAAGATTAACATTGTTGAGCACTTACTCTATGTCAGGCATTTAAAAAAATTTACATGTACTTCTTCAATTCTTGAAACAACTCTATGAGGTAGCTTATGTTATTATCTTCATTTTGCTTAAGAAAAGCAGGGTACACAGAGGTGAAGTAATTTGCCCAGAATGTCTCCAGAGCTAGAACTCTTAACCTCTATATTATACTATTTCTCATTAATATAAGATAACATGGAATAAAAATGGGAATGGTACCTGCACAATTATGTGAGACAGCCCTGCCTCTGTTACTCTCTGGTCATTTGTCTTTCCAGAGATTTATCTATTCATGTGCATGTTCATTTGCATGTATGAGTACCAGGTATGAGTCTCACTCCATAAACTATGCATGTACAATGTAATTTTTCTGTAACTGAACTTAATTGGTCTAATTTTTCTTACGGCACAAACATATTCTTTTTAAATTCCACATCTCCTTGACACTTTTTCCTGGATTGTCTGTAGGTTCTTCAGGGCATGCCAGGTACTACATTATGGGGAACCATCGGGGGTCTCCATCCTGAGACATCCATAGTTCCATCTGATCCTTATTCCAGTAGGATCACTGTCAGTGACAGAGAGGCCTCTCCAGATCTGTGTCTTTCTTAGCTATTCCTGCATCCCACAAAAGCAGATTTAAAATTATCCCACTGTTCCCAAACTCCCCTTGGGCTGCAGTAGGAAACCAGGTGGGGCTGCAGAAGGCCCTTCACCACCCAAGCACTCCTACTCAAGTGCTTCTGCATCCTCTTGCAGCAGGGGGAGTTCTGGGGCCTTGTCTTAGAACCCTTACCTGGGAAGGTCCGTGGAGAGCAGTCCAGGGTCACTGGTACTGGATTCCTCAAATGTTGCTAGAGCTTCTATTATTTCTCTTCTCCTCTCCCCTTCCTCTCTGGCTCTGTCTCAATGGATATGTAACTCGTTTACCTTATTTCTTTGATGCTTTTATTCTCCCACTTCAGGGAAAAAAATTGCTCTGATTGTATTTTTCCAAATCCTCGAAACTCAAAATCCAAGATTTAGAAAACAGTTATAAGGTTTCACTATTATATGTGAGGACTGTGATAGGATTCTTTTATGTAATCTTTATCAAGCTATGGTGGCATCCTTTTACTATCTATTGAGACTTCTACTATTATCAAGAATGGGAATTGAATTGTATCAAATGCTTTCTAAGAATCTATTGAGATAACCATATATTTTTCCTTATATACATTCTGAAGTAGTAAATCACATTAATAGATAAGCATATATTCAGTCTTCTGCATTTCTGAGAAAAGGTCTCCTTTGTCCTGAATTATCAGCCTTTTCATGTGCTGGTGGCTCGAGTCACTGAGATTTTGAAAACCCGTGATTGAGTTTGAGCATCTTGTAGGTGCCTGACTCTGATCAAGTCACTTAATTTTTATTAACTTTAGTTCCCTCAAATGCAATATAAGTACTTCCATCCTAGTCACAAGGTAGGTGTTAGGATTAGGTAAAATTGTAAAATTCTTATACAGTAAAAAAAAAAAGAAAACAAATGTTGTACAGATATCATTTATTACTTCAGGTATTCAAGAGAACTGAGTGATTATACTTGTATCCTTACCTAGCATGCCGTTAATGAGGATGCACTAGTGCATTGAATTACCACTTCGTGCAACTCTCCTTTTTTCTAGTGGCAGTGGCTCCACGCACCAATGGGTTAGGAGCCCAAGGCACACAGGATGATAAGTTAATTTTCCCTAAGACTGCATCAATGTTAGAAATGCTGTCATGGCTTTGTATGAGGGTCCAGGGATACCGACCAATAGTTCTTGGTTAGTAGCTGGAGCTACTTCTTCAAGAATAAAGACCGTGTTTTGATGGGTAGAAAGAAAATGGCCCGTGGGATGATATTTTGCACGTTGACCACTAGATGGCATTATGAGCCTATCAGAATTGTTTTAATGAGGCATTTATTCACCAGTTAAATACTAATTAGTTAAAGAAAGATATTAGTAAATGGAAGTTAGTGATAATAACAGCACTATCTTTGAGAAAGCTGTTTGTCCTCCTTGTCTGGATATCAGCTAAAGGTAGCAATAATATCTAGAGACAATGTTATTTAGCCCTCATTTCAAAACAATCACCTCCATAAGAAAAATAATTACACTAAAGCAAATGGAAAGGATACACTCTTAGAAACCAAAAGTCAGTGAGAAATTCTATCAAAAAAAAACTAAACATATTTTTGTTCTCAACTGAATTGCCTAAACACTTTGTGAGATAAATGAATTCCAAAAGAGTTTAGATAACTTGGCTTCAAAAGGAAATGGGTAGGATGACAATGAGGAAATAATTTTAGGTTTAACTCAGAGAGGGCTGCTTCTCCTGTCATCTCTTTGGGGTTGCTTTTGGCAACGGAACACTTAGATGGATGGAATTTAGGTAGTAATAAGAACAAATATTCGAATGATTATTAATTCTTATTTTAATTCATATTAACTATCATGACAGGAAGTAACTGAACTTAAAGCTAGGACTTCTTTGTTGGGGACACTCATAGTAGCATTTACTGACGCTAAACAAACACTGGCTTTTCTGGTTTATTCTGCTTTCCTATCATCTCATTTATCCCCTCCATGCATCTCCACTTCCTCCAGTACACCTTTACAGGTTTCCCCAGCTATCAGAAAGTAGAGTTCCTATGGACCCTTTCACGAGCCACAATGCTGTAAAGCAAAGATGCAACTACCTTTGGACACATCTTGCTAATGGAGGCACAAAATAAATGGAGATAAAGCACAGATGCTCACAGACACAGTTCAAAGCTATGGCGGCTGCTTGCTGAGATCCTGAGTGTGGTTCTGGGGAAGGAGCTTGACGGGACCATTCTCCCTATTCTGGGTGCACAGATGCCTCTACTAAGTCTCAATGCAAAACAAATGCTGGGGTCTTCCCTGGTGGCGCAGTAGTTGAGAATCCGCCTGCCAATGCAGGGGACACATAGGTTCGATCCTTGGTCCAGGAAGATCCCACGTGCCACAGAGCAACTAAGCCCGTGTGCCACAACTACTAAGCCCGCACGACACAACTACTTAAGCCCATGCGCCTAGAGCCCGTGCTCCGCAACAAGAGAAGCCACCGCAATAAGAGCCCTGAAATTATTCTGGAATTTCAGGGGTTTTTGTTTGTTTTTTTGTTTTTGTTTTTTAAATACAGCCTACAACGAAGAGTAGTCCCCGCTTGCCACAAGTAGAGAAAGTCCACAGTAGAGAAAGCACAGCAAAGAAGACCCAATGCAGCCAAAAATTAAAAAAATAATAATTTAAAAAAACCCCCAAAAGCAAACGCTGAATGCTATCTTTGCTTTTTACCTTTTATCGTAAAAGCGAAAATCCTCTTCAGATTTCTTTCTGTTAGATAAAATAGGTACTAATGCAGGTCTTTCGTAAAAGCAAAGTGGCTTAGAGAGAACTTTTGAAAATCGGGGGATACCTGCACTCACTCTCATAGTATTTTAAAGAACGAAACACCTCTCTCTCTCTTTAACCTCTTGAGAAAGAAAGAACACTCCCAAGTTGGCAGCTCACACTGCTCAGCGTGAAATACAGTGGTCTGTGGGTGCCGGAATCATGCCTGGAAATACTGTCCCCAATACACACATGTATAACATCAGCTGTAAGTACAGCTTGTGTCTGGTCCTCAGTCCCACTTGGAATGTTTGAGATGATTGCCTATTAGGGATCTCTTTACAACTATGAAATAGTAGACTTTTCATCAACAATTATTTCATAATTTATATACATAGATAGGCTTGATAAGGAAGAGACCAATTTCTAATGGCCAGGGAGTTTTAGGAAAGAAGAAAAAGAAGGAGAAGAAATACTCCCAAAGACTCACTAGTGCATAGTAATCCATTATCTAGAGCTGAGATCTGATAGAAAAGTTCATAGATGTCAAGGATTCTAAGAAAATATGTTTACACAGTTTTCTTGGGTCACATTTTTGGCTTCAAACTTTATTTTACGGTTTTCAGGAATTCTGTCTTCACAGTGAATCAGTAAATGGTCAACATTTAAGACATGACACTCTTCTGAAATCAAAGTTCAAGTAGAACATTCTTAGTCAAATGTTGAGTCATGCTGACTAAGAGGCAATGGTGCAGGGAGGTGGGAGAGAGGATTGAGGCCCTCACAGAAGTCACTTGAATAACAATAGTTTCATTCTAGGACTGGAGAGCTCTCTAGGTCCAGGAGTCAGAGTTCCTAACCAATGGGAGAGACAGAAGCTTGAACAGCCCCCTTTATTTCAGTGGGAGAAAAATCTCTGGAATGTTATTTGCATAACTGTGACCTCAATTCAATACAACATGTCCAAGCAGGTAAGACAGAATCCACTATACTGGAGGTCGAAGTCTCAAGGGTATACTTTTAACATTTCCATTACAGAAATTCTTATCATGGGATAATGTTCTCATCTACACAAGGTGAGACTATAAGGTAATGTGATTCATTTAACAAAAACAACAAGCATAACAGAATGCATGCAATGAGATGAATGTGGGCTCTTGTCTTTGGAGAATAGATTTGAATTTTGGAAACAGCCAAAATGTCAGTAGCTTGGAGGTAGTGCAAGGGAGAACTCTTAAAAAGCTGAATAATTGGGAAGATTGAAGCTGCAGTGCGTAATCTTTTTTTTCAAACAGGAGCTTCTTTTGGTTTTCACAAAGACCTTCCCTGCCTGAGGTAAGGTAGCTTGAGACAGCTGTTATTTGTGATATGGTCATGTGTGGTCATTCCATGAGAAGGAATGCACAACTTGGAGAGTCAACTTGATAGACCTTGAAAAGACTTAATACATGATAATTGCATAGACTAATTGAGGATGTCTATATCTAAAGAACTGAGATTTTGAGTCACGTGCCGTTATAAGGAATTCCAAGGATCCACTGAATTTATCCTATTTATTCTGGAATTTCAGTTTTCTTTGTTTGTTTGTTTTTGTTTTTATTAATACAGCCCAATAGTCTAGGTATATGTTCTGAGATTGTTTCTTAATGTGAAATTTGCCTTATTCTTTGCATTTAGGATAATTGGATTTGGCTTATAAGAAACATGAGAAAAGAAGATTTACAAGCAACCTATGCTGGATTTAAGATCTTCTACAGAGAATTGACTTAATGTGGTCTCCATCTTCTCCACTGACAGAATCCCATGATTTGGACTAGCAGAGCAAAATGAGAGAATTGGATTAGATGTAAAAGGTTTCTAGAAAAAACTCTGAGTCTTCTGCCCTGATGATCTATGAGTAGGAAATGTGATAATATAGCAGCCTACCCAGAGAGCTTTAAATTCCATGCTGCCCATTTTCAGAAGGAATAATGACTTCCCAGCTGGAGAGTCACCATGTTCATCACTTACAGAGGCTGGGTACTTGGCAATCTCGACCAAAATATTAGCTAAGGATACCTGGGAAATAAAGGAAAGCCTTCCTTATTGATATTTGCAAATTACAAGTCTTGATGTGGTTTTGAGTTATATATCACCTATATGATCTATTGTAATTAGCTATATATATGACATAACTGTACATATGACACCTATGCACACGACAGATATGTGTAGGTGTATATTACCTATATGAAAGAATATTTGGAACATTTTCTTTTCAAGAAAGTATTTCTGTAGATTTGGAGACAATTTTCTTGCTCCACAATTGTGTATTTCTCCTCTTATTCAAAATACTCTTCTGTGTAAGAAAGTGACCAAGGGGACTTCCCTGGCAGTCCAGTGGTCAAGACTCTGTGCTTTCACGGCAGGGGGTGCGGGTTGGATCCCTAGTCAGGGAATTAAGATCCTGCATGCCGCGCAAACGCGGCCAACAAAAAAAAAAAGAAAAAAAGAAAGTGACTAAAATGCAATTGTCTTCCTCATCAAAGGAAATTAGATTATTTGTATTATAAGTCTCCCTCTCTCCACCAAGTCAAACAATATTAGCCTCCCGTTTCATCCTAAAACAAAAAGCCTTCAGGAGCAGGGGTGAAGGGGCCACAGGAAAGAGGTACACTGGAAAGAACCCTGAAATGTGGGACCCATTTCCACCTTTGCCCTGGAGCAGCTGTGTGCCTTTGAGCAAATCATGTGACCTCTTAGGGCTTCAGCTTCCTGGTCTGTAGAATGTAGAGTTGAACCAGAGAGTTTCTTAGGCGTGTGTGCACAGAAGAATCACGTGTGTCTACCCAATGTGCACAGAAGAATCACCTACAGTCTTCGAAAGAGATGAGTTCCTTGAAATAGGTAATGGTGTTTTAAACCCAGAGCTTACCACAGGATGTGACACATAGTTAAGGTTGCCAGATTTAGCAAATAAAAACACAGGATATTCAGT
Organism: Neophocaena asiaeorientalis asiaeorientalis; assembly: GCF_003031525.2. Classification (NCBI taxonomy): domain Eukaryota; kingdom Metazoa; phylum Chordata; class Mammalia; order Artiodactyla; family Phocoenidae; genus Neophocaena; species Neophocaena asiaeorientalis. The sequence continues at coordinate 9,234,458 of NW_020175192.1, forward strand.
TAAATTTGGATTTCAAATAAATGATGAATACATTTTTAACATGAGTATGTCCCAAATATTTATCTGACAACCTGACACATAAAGGAAGTCAAAGTTTGTTCATGTGATGAACTTACATCATCAAGCCTCTACTGGTGGGAATTTTAGATAATGGGAAGTGGTAGGGGATGTGTGTTTCAGTAGTTTTTCGGTCATACCACATGGGGAGTCTCTTGCTTTTTTTTTTTCAAGCTTTATCAGCCTTGATTGGAGTACTTTTTCAACCTTCAACAAGAACTATATCAGTTGGAATGCTTTAGGCTGTGAGTAAAGTATACCTCAATTAAAATTGTTCAAACGATAAGGAAATTTATGGATTTACTTAACAAGAGGTCTGGAGCTGAGATGAAGCCACAAGGACCCAGGTGTTTCCATCTTCTTTCTGTTGGGACATCCTAGGTGTGTTGGCTTTCACCTTCAGGACATTAGAGGGGAAAAGGAAAAACAGTATATATATATATATTTTTGGCCATGTCATGTGGTTTGTGGGACCTTAGTTCCCCGACCAGGGATCAAACCCATGTCCCCTGCAGTGGAAACAGGTGGAGTCCTAACTACTGGACTGCCAGGGAAGTCCCTATACATGTACCTTTTTAACTGAAGGGAAAGGAAAACATTTCTAAGGGCTTTCTATCTCCAGAATACTTCCCGTTCAAACACATTGGCCAGAATTGGGTCACATGCCCGTGCACTAGCCCAAAGGGAGGCTGGAATGCAAATTTCAGATGTTTTCACTCTTCCTGGTAGGAGGCAGTTTCTGTAAGTAATGAAGGAAATGGTTGGAAATAAATATTGTGGAGGCAACTGAGTGTCATCCCTAACCATCACATCTGGGACAAGCCTCTTTTTTTTTAAGCCTTTTCTTTTCAATGACTCCGAGACACTGATGGGTTCTTGCCTGGTGGACCAGTCTGAAGGAGTGGGGAATGCCTCACAGTTTTAGGTGTTGTTCTTTTGAAGGCCTTTATGCATTAAACCCTGACCCAAAACAAAGACACATTTATGTTGGTCCCAACGTAGCCCTTTAAATGTGTTCTCCTTTAGCCAGAATGATTAGAACTTCAAATTTCACAATCACTTTCCTTTTTGCCCAGAAAAATATGTTTTTAAACTTGAAGAATACCTTTTCTTTTACCCATTATTCACTTCAATTTTTCATGCCAAGCTTATGGCACAATATCCCGCTGAGTACACGCACAACAACCTTCGAGATGGCAGAATCCTCATTTCAGAGGGGACTTTCTTTCAGTTGGATTTCATCCAAATGTACTTTCACTCTTAAGTATGCTATTAGAAGGAAGGTGAAACAGATAATGATTTTCTTTTGATGCTCAAGATTGCCCAAGATTTTTAAAGCGCTCTGCGCACTGATTTTAACCTCTCATCACTTCGATCAGGTGAAGCAGGCCAACGTGCAGTGTTTCAGTGTGGGGAATACTTAACTAGTCTCAAGACCTGCAAAAGAGGTTTGGCCCTGATTTGCACACAATGTTATATACTTTTGTTCACCATGTAAATGGGGCCTGTAACTGGGGTAAATTCTTTCACAATGTTCCTAAAACACAGATATTAAAGTGCATTTTCTCAAAGCTTACATAAAATTCCAAGTGGTGTACAAAATAAGTTTTAAATGCTACATATGGAGAAAAGAGAAGAGAAAGAAAACTAGTATTTAATGAATAGCTTTGCTATTCAAGACATGATGCTTAAATGTCTGACATCTTTACATTTATATAATCTTGAAAACAACTTTCTGAGTTATTTTACAGGCTATTGATTCATCCAAGGTTATACAATCTAATGAACATCAGAGACAGAATGAGAATTACTGCCAAAGACTATTCCTGCAAAGGAAGCGATGTGGAGTTTTTACAAACACACACTTGATAAGGTAGTTTTTTCTTAGTCTTTGCCTGTTTATTAAAATAGAATTTCTGTTTAGGGTTGAGTTGCAGAACAAGCTTTAAATCCAAAACAGCACTCTCATGATCATTAGCAGGATATCCAATCAGAGATATTTTCTTCAGAAAGATTTGTACATTTTCTCCTGCCCACTGGTAAGGATAGGCACGTCCTCTGGAACTCAATGCATTACACATTCCAAGCATAGCAAATCAATCATTAATTATTCTCAGGAAGAGTGTTCAAAGTTCTCTTCCTTCTTTGGGTGATATGATACAACATGAAAAACAAAACAAAAACCCTGGGTACTTAGTCCTTAGGTAGTACCTGATCAAATACCCCGTTTGTTACAGGTCCTTCAACTTCTACACTGTTCCATCACTTCCCAAGATAAAAAGGGGGGTAGGGGCTTCCCTGGTGGCGCAGTGGTTGAGAGTCCGCCTGCCGATGCAGGGGACACGGGTTCGTGCCCCGGTCCGGGAAGATCCCACATGCCGCGGAGCGGCTGGGGCCGTGAGCCGTGGCCGCTGAGCCTGCGCGTCCAGAGCCTGTGCTCCGCAACGGGAGAGGCCACAACAGTGAGAGGCCCGCGTACCGCAAAAAAAAAAAAAAAAAAAAGGGGGGGGGAGAAAAGACTATTGATTTCTGTACTGAGGGAACTTTTCTGACCTAACTAAGTAAATCTGAATTGTAGCACAAAATAGCAGTGTTAAAATCTTGAGCTGTATGTTAGTTCTTCAAAAAGGCTTTGAGGTATGCGTGAGTTTATAGTGACTGCAAAAAGTTGTTGGACTGTTTTTTTTTTCTTTTTTTCAGAGAGAGCAGCCACTGGGGTACATTTTTGTCCTTTTGGGCCTGGCAGGCTGGGAGCAGAATACAGACAAAGGCACTGGGGCATATGGGCCTGTTATGGCCTGGAATTCGGGCTCTCCGGGTGGTAACTGAATGGGTATGCCAGGGTGTGTAGGGACTGGACTGATCCTCCCAGAACTGAGAGAAGGGCCCTTGGGATGTGGAAGCAACGCAAGTGTTGGACATGGCACTGGTGCGGGAGAGGGGTCACGCAGTGGGTGTGAGATTGGGTGTGCTGGCCTGGGGTCACCCTGCGGGCAGGGCGTGGTGAAGCTTGTTGGGCCCTGGCTGTTGACTGAGAAGCTGGATGCCAAGGGCTGGGAGAACTGAAAGGCCCGTGAAGGTGTGACTGCGATCAGCCTCAGCCCTGGGAGAGACGGAAGAGTCCAAGGTGAGTCCTGCGGCGAGGCAATGAGGGGGCAGGTCTGGGGCTCCCATTCAGGAATACATGGTCAGCTGCAGCCACTCCTGGCTGTCCACCTGGATTTGTCCGGTGCCACGTCTGTCAAGAGGTTTGAAGGCACAGAAATCTGACGAGTCTGACCAGACAGCTGATGAAGCTGTCAACATCCATGTTCCCTCCCCCATCTGAGTAGCGTCCGATGATCCTGTCGTAGAGATGCTCATTCAGGCGGAACCCTGCTGCCTCAAAGGTTCCTGGGGAGTTCACCGCTGCCCATGGTCCCTGAACGGTCAACGTCAAACTGTTTGCCACATTTTGATGTTGCTCCACAAGCACTAGAATTCCTCGAAGCCCAGCTTGCTGGTCGTGTCACTACCCATCATGGTCACCATGATGCAACAGGATTCAATGCTAAAACCGTCAGTCTTCAGACCGGAAGGTCGGGTCACGACTTGGTTGAGAATGTTCGTGAACTCTGTGGCACTGACTCTCTAGCCAGCTGGGCAAAGACTCTCCGGCACTGCCGGACCTCCTCACTCTGATTGGCCCGGATGATGGCGTAACGGGTGCGAGGGGCGGGGCTCTGGGTGTAACGCGCAGGCGCCTCACGGGCGGTGCTAGTAACCCGGCCGGGAAACGCCGGACGCGCTGCGGCTGGCCGTTCCGCCAGCACCCCTACCCTTTGCCCTGCTGTCCTCTGTACCACCCTCCCCACCCCAGCCACCGTCTCCCCCTGACCCCAACCAGGGTCCCCCCTTCTTCCCCCTTCCCCCTCCCGCTCCTTCAAGAACGAGTTAACCAGGACCGTGGCTGTGACTCAAGATTACGCCTCAATCACACGCTCGCCGGTCTGCTCACCTGTGCAGCCTCCCTAGCGTTGGACTTTGGGGGAAGGCTGCTTGAGAAAACTCTAGAAAATTAAGCAACAAACTCCAGTTATCTCCAGAAAAAAGAAGAAAGGAAAACTTTAAAGGTAAAAAAAATTAAACCAGTAAAAAATTTGCTGCCTAAAGGTTCTTTTACGAGGCCTGTGGGTTTTCATCTTTCCGTATGCCAATAACTTAGACGTAGTGTTTAATTTGCTGCTTTATGGTAGAAAATTCGTTGATTCAACAATGATTTGTTCAATAATAACTTCTTCAACAACTTTGTGGTGAATACCAGACGTGGATATAGGGGTAGAATAGAACTGTAAACTGGGATAAAAGACGGAAGATGCCACTGCAAAAAACAGCCAGGTACCAAAATTCAAGAAAAAAGATGGGAATTAATTCTAAGGGATTTATTCTTCAGCGCGACCCATGAATGCCGGGTCATCCATATAATGTCCCACCCACTTATTGTACAAACTGAACAGTGAGGCCTAAGGTCCTTGAAAATTCTCCTCACTTAAAAATAAATGCGTCTACCTTTGTTGCACATTTAACAGTGTGCAAAGAACCTGTGAGAAACGTGTTTTTGAATAGAGCTAATAATAACAAGGAGTATTAAAAAGTGTGATGTCGGTCCTTTAAAATTGTTTGAAGTCAAAGATCATCTGCTAGCATATGGATTTCAACTTTGCTACCCTAAAGAGATGGCTTCAGACTACAGTGTTTAAAAAATTTAGTTTACTCTCTGAACTCCAATTTAATATTAACTTTCGCTTAGAGAAATGTCTTTTGAAATCTAACCTGAGCTAAAGGAAAACTTCCGCTGACAATTCCTTTTGGCGGGGAACCATTCTTTGCCACTCTCAGTGTTCCCCACCTTGATCCTTCTGGTGTCTATTTCTGTTTTGCTTCTGAACTCAGAGAGGGTCAGAGTATGATCCTTTCTTCCTCTAAAACCCCAGCATCACCTAGAATTGCAGACCAGGCAGGCGTACAGCAGACCTGCCCACACATGCCATCAGTGTCAGGCAGACTCAGACCAGAGAGATCCTTCTCTGATCGGGGACAGAGGTCATGAAAAGTGTGTAAAAGCTAGGCTTGTACCCTGGTTCATTATAGAGTCACCTTGGCTTACACAACTAAAAGAAGAGGTTCCTTGATGGCTCATGAAACCCGGAGGAAACCTGACCTTAAAAATGCTAAACATATGGATTACAATTGAACACCATATTGTCCCAATATTCAGAAAAGTGATGAAAGATTTTCAGTTTTAATCCCAGTGTTGGTCTCCTGAAGACACATAGAGTTTCAAATAGTGCAGGCCTCATCCCTGAATTTTTTTACGTGAACTTTTAGCCAAACAGCTGGTAAACAGGTTTCCTTGAATTCATTCAAATATCTCATTATCTTTTCAAAGTTTCCCTTTGAACGTTCATTTCTCTGCTAGTCTAACTTCTTATCACTAATTTCTTCAATGGGTATAAGGATCATACTCCTTGCTCCTACAATATTATGCAGATCTATAACACTCCTAAAATGAAAACCATAGTGCTAGACTTGCTGTCATAATTGTCATAAAAGACTAATTTAGTCTCTCTCTAATTTAAAACAAGACACTAATATATTTTAAGGATTCTAGAAAAGAGGCATTGCTATTTTCACTCATTGCTACTGACCAGTCTTCTTAGAGTTTTAAGTCTTGCATCTGTTTTCTCCATGTTTTCTTAACTGAAATATATCCTATTAAAACTGGGAAGCAGGGCTTCCCTGGTGGCGCAGTGGTTGAGAGCCCGCCTGCCGATGCAGGGGACACGGGTTCGTGCCCCGGTCCGGGAAGATCCCACATGCCGCGGAGCGGCTGGGCCCGTGAGCGGGGGCCACTGAGCCTGCGCGTCTGGAGCCTGTGCTCCGCGACGGTAGGGGCCGCGGCAGTGAGAGGCCTGCGTACCGCAAAAAAAAAAACCAAAAAACTGGGAAGCAACCATCCTAGGTTAAGATTTCGATACATGTTTCTCTCTTTTCCTTGCCAATGTATTTCTCTGATTGTCCCTTATTTCTCATAGCATTTAATACCCATATAATGCAAAAAGCTCACCATGTTACCTAATGGATTTGTACATGTACATATGGTACATATCTTGAAACAGCTTTTAATTTTATATAGCTGTGCAGTCAGCTGCTGGTTTCTACTGCTTCTAGAAACCTTGCCAGACCATCTGCAGACCTCTAATACTGACCAGAGGGTAACTGGCAGGAATTAAATGTTACGACCGTATTCAGCAAAATTTCATGATTCCAATGCCCTAACTCAGAAGCAATACTAACTGGCCTTCAGAAAGAGAGAGAGGTTAGCAGGACCTCTACGTTAACTACAGTAATGCTTCTCTGAGTCAGCAGATACTATTGACACGAGTAGCAGAGCTCAGACCCTACACAAATATCAGTCATCAGCTGGTCAGAATAATAGGACTGGGTATGTGGACAACAGCAGAAAGATGTTCTAGATGCTGGGCATACCTTCTTGGAATCAGGAGGAATTATTGTGACTGGCTTTGGGAACACAGCAAATTATAGGATCAGGCTAACTGTTTGCAGCTTTAAGGAATCCCCACTAGCAGAAAATACTCACTAGACCAGGGGTCCTCAACCCCCGGGCCATGGACCAGTACTGGTGTGCGGCCTGTTAGGAGCCGGGCCGCACAGCAGGGGGCGAGTGAGCTGCTGCATCTGCCGCTCCCCATGGCTCCCCATCGCTCGCATTGCCACCTGAACCATCCCCACCCCCACCGGTCTTCCACGAGACCGGTCCCTGGTGCCAAAAAGGTTGGGAACCTCTGGGCTAGACTGAAGGAAACAAGCTAGTTTAGCTGACCTTCTGTGTAGCAGGTGACCTGAAGGTGAGGGTGTGCAGGACACCCGTGAAACCTTGTAGACCAGTGTTTTTGTTTTGTTTTTAAATCCAGTGGGTTTCTTTCTCTCTTTTTTTAACATTTTATTTACTTATTTATTTTTTGGCTGCACGGTGTGTTAGTTGCAGCACGCGGGCTCCTCTCTAGTTGTGGTACGCAGGCTCCAGGGCGCGTGGGCTCTGTAGTTTGCAGCAGGCGGGCTCTCTAGTTGAGGCGCTAGAAATCAGTAGTTGCAGCGCGCCGCCTTACTTGCCCCACGACATGTGGGATCTTAGTTCCCCGACCAGGGATCGAACCCGAGTCCCCTGCATTGGAAGGCGGATTCTTGACCACTGGACCACCAGGGAAGTCCCTGCACATCCGTGTTGATGCAGCTAATCTGAAAATGGTTGTCCCCTTCCTCCTCAATAATCCACTCCAAAGTGACATGATTTATGTATCATCACAGATTAATAGTTAACTCCTACAATTCTTTATTCCTGTCCTCTAACCATTTAGTTATCACGTATAATGATTACATCACTTGCTTCCTTGTATAGCGCCCCCCATAAAGGGATGTTTTGGGGGAAAGGGCGCACATACGCCATGCACACGTGCTGTTGTGTTTGTTGTTTCAGGGGGAGTCTAAAGTTGTTGCATTAGTCAGAAGGGAACTTCACACTTTTATTTTGTGGGTGGAGTGGTAGACAGAGTGAAATGTGGAGGTATGCATGACAGGAAGGAAAGGAAAATGGACAGCGAATGCGTTCCTCATTCTATGAGACTGTGAGGTAACTGATGTTGTTTGGAAAGTTTAAGTTCAAATTCCAGAGATTGGTGGTTATACGTAGAGATGTAGGTATATGGAGACACATAGCACTGGGCTAGCCTTCTTTGTTTTTGAAAATCAACTTTATTGAGATATCATTTACGTACAATGTAATGCATCCATTTAAAATGCACAACTCAGTGTGTACACATGTGGAACTACTGCCACAATCAAGATGGAGAATATTTCTATCATTCTCCAAAATTTCTCCTTGCTTCTTTGTTGTCCCTCCCTTCTTCTACTTTGGCCCCAATCAAAACAGAGCTGCTTTTTGGTCACAGATTTTTAAAATTTTCTAGACTTTTATATAAATGGAATCATACTCTTATGTCTGGCATCGTACACGCAACATAATGATGTTGACATTTATTCATTTTGTTGTGTATTTAGCAGTTTGTTTCTTTTTATTGTTGAATAATATTCCACCATGTGCATGTATCACTTTCTGTTTATCCATAACCTGCCGGTGAACATCTGGATTGGTTTTGGTTTTTGATTGTTTTGCAGAAAGCTGCTATGGATGATTTCCAATTTAGGGTTATTGTGTGCAAAACTGCTATAAATACTTGTGTACAAGTCTTTGTGTGGACATACGTTTTCATTTCTTTTGTGTATATACTTGGGAGTGGAACGTCTGGGTCGTATGTTTCACTTTTTCAGAAATTACCAAAAGGTTTTTTTCTGAGTGATTGAGCCATATAATATTCCCAGAAGGGGTGTATGAGGATTCCAGTCGCTGAGCATCCTCACCTCCATTTGGTTTTGTCCATTTTAATTATAGCCATTCTAATGGGTGCATGGTGGAATCTCACGGTAGTTTTAATTTCCATTTCCCTGGTGACTAGTGTCATTTACATCTTTTCATGCAACTTATATATTGTCATTAGTGAAGTGTGTTCAATTCTTTCACTCATTTTTTAATTGGATTGTTTGTCTTTTTATTATTGCATTGTAAGTGTTCTTTAAATAGTCTGGATACAAGTCCTTTGTTAAATATATGCTTTGCAAACATTTTTTACATTCTCTTGGTTGTCTTTTCATTTTCTCGACAGTGTCTTTTAAAAACCCCAATTTAAAAAAATTAATTAATTAATTAATGGCTGCATTAGGTCTTCATTGCTGCATGCCAGCTTTCTTTAGTTGCATCAAGTGGGGGCTACTCTTCATTGTGGTGAGCAGGCTTCTCATTGTGGTGGCTTCTCTTGTTGTGGATGACGGGCTCTAGGCACATGGGCTTCAGTAGTTGTGGCACTCGGGTTCAGTAGTTGTGACGCATAGGCTTAGTTGCTCCAGGGCACGTGGGATCTTCCAGGACCAGGGCTCGAACCTGTGTCCCCTGAATTGGCAGGCGGATTCTTAACCACTGCACCACCAGGGGAGCCCTAAAGACCCAAATTTTTATTTTGATAAAGTCTAACTTACTGGCATTTTCTTTTATAGCTCATGGTTTTTCTCTCCTATTTAAGAAATCTTCACAAAACCCAAGGTCACTAAAATTTCTCCATTGTTTTCTTCTAGAAATTTTATAGTACTAGGCTTCACATTTAGGTCTATGATCATTTCAAGTTAATTTTTGTGTATAGTTTGAATTGACACTTTTTTTTTTTGCATATGGATATCCAGTCATTCCAGCACCATTAGACATATATGTGTGGATCTCTTTCTGGACTCTATTCTGTTTCATTGTTCCTTTTGTCTATCTTTCTGTCAGTACTGCACTATCTCGATTTTTGTAGATAGCATAAGTTCTTCTTACACTATCAAGGTCCATCTTGTTCTTCTTTTTCAAAATTGTTTTGGCTATTCTAGAGCTGTCACATTTCCAAATAAAATTTAGAATGAGCTTGTCAATTTCAGTGAGAATACTGGCTGGAATTTTGACTGGGGTTACTTTGAATCCCTCAGTCAATTTGAGTAGAATTGAAATCTTAACGGTTGAATCTTTCAATGAACCTATGAATTTTAATGTACTATGAATCGGAACCTTCCGATAAACCTATGAACATGGATTATTTCTCCATGTATGTGATTCTTCCTTAATTTCTTTGAGCAATGTTCTATAATTTTCAGTGACGAGTTCTCACGTATCTTTTGTTAAATATATTCCTAAGTATTGTTTGTTTTTAGGTACTCTTGCAAATCGAATTTTTATTATTTAATTTTCTCATTGTTTACTGCTGGCGTACAGAATACAATTAACTTTTGGATGCTTCACTTTGTACTCTCCCACCTTGCTAAATTTACATATTAATTCTAGTAGCTGTCATGTAGATTTCCTTGAGGTTTTCAGCACAAATACTCATGCCATCTGTAAATAGAGTACAATTTTCTTCTTCCTTTCTTTGCTTTTGATATTTATTTTGGTTTCTTTTTTTTTTTCTTACTTCCATTTTATTGTTTTGTACTCAATTTTTGCCCTCGTTGCTCACTGGGGATAACCCACCGCTACGTTAAAATCCCTGATCTGGGGAAATTTAGCAGAGATCTCAAACTAAGGCAGGAATAGGGCCAGGAAAAGAGCTGATGGATTAAAGAAGAAACAAAAAAAAGACACTGTGAAGAAATATAGTTAGCTAGAGGCAAGCCTGCAGTTTTAGCTTTGCTCTGCTGCTGCTGTTGCTGGTCACATCGAGGTCCTTTTGAGCTGGTTGGAAAGAAGGAGAAAATGTGTGAGAGCTGTGAGTGGATGGGTCTTAGCTGTGGCTGGAACACTCTGTGGACGTTAGGAGCTCCTAGGATTTTCAAGTGAGGAGGCCAGTATCAGTCATAGGCCAACATGCCAATCAGATCCCAGTTCCCCCTCCCGTGCACATCCACCCACTGAGTCTCTGCCTCAGTTTCTGGACCCTTCCCAGCGACCTTTCCTTCTTCCCCTAACAAAAGCTCTCAGGAAATATCTGAGCCCCTTTCTGTGATTAAATTCTGCCCCATCCCCACACCTCACCCGCTGTTACGTTTTAACAAGGTGTATCCGAAGATGTTTTAAGTCCCGAACAATGACAGCACAAACACAACAGCAAAACATGTAAAGGAAGAAAATAGCATTTATTGAACATCTACGAACCCTATGATGCCCCACGGTTATTACTTAATCATAATAGGGTCTAAAATAGGATTTGTGTCCTCATTATAGATTAAAGGACTGGGGTTTAAGAGGTTCAGCCTTTTGTTCAAGGTCATATAAAAATTGGAGAATAAATTTGAACCTCAATCTGAGTTTAAGTATAGGCCTTTTCCACTGCACTCATCTGACCCTTCCATATTACTGAACACTTTGTGTAATATATTTGCTGACTTATCACTGACTCTACTATACTAGATTGTACATTTCTTGTCTGCAGGAGTGCGCTCACCATTATACACCCAACCTCCAGCACAGGGCACGGCAGGCAGTAGTTATACAGTGCCAGCTTGTTGAATTGATTTAAATACCAAGAGGACAATGTGTCTACTTGCTTTATTTATTCATTCATTAAACAAATACTTTTTTGTGGTTAGACACATAGATCTAGAGTGGAAGTCACATAAGCAAATAAGCAATTAATTCTACACAGTGTTACAAGCAGTGATTACAGGACGAATAAAATATTGAGGAAACACAGAAAAGAGATACCCAGAATGGCCTTGGGATGTCAGCAAAGTCTCCCTGAAGGAGGAGGGATATTTTGGCGTTTGATGTCGAGAATGATGCGTTGTGAAAGAAGGAAGATGATCCAGACAGAGAAGGCAGTCATGTGCAAGGTTGGGAGTGAGAGAGAGTGTGACACATTCAAGAAAATGTAAATAGCTCAGTGTGGTTGGGACATAGAAGGTGAGACATGGAATGATGAGAGAGGAGGGCAGACAATGAAACAGGTGTCAACTATGAGAAGATTATCATGTTCTGTTAAGGCTTTATTCCAAGGGAGCCACCGAAGGGCTATAATCTGCAGATGGCAGAATCTGATTTCTTATTTAGAAAGACCATCCTGGCTGACTTCTTTGTGGAAAATGATGGAGGTGGGGCAGGACACCATTTGGTAAAGAATCGCTGAATTCTAGGTGAAAGATGATTGTGGTTGAAACAAAGATAAAGAGTATGGGATTGGGGAAAGTGGGTAGATTTGAGAGATAACAAAAGTAAAATGAATAGGATTTGGAGACTGATTAATTTGGGAGTAATGGAGAAAGGATTGATGAGGATGTCTTAGGTTTGGGGTTTGGGGAAATGGTGGACAGCCAGGCCATTTATGAGCTCTTGAACCCAGGTGAAGTATTCGTGTGAAGAAGAATACCTCCAATAAATATCATCCCAGATGGTGTACCGGAACCTTAAAATCATCATAATTGTTTCAGTAAATTATTAGCCTCCCCCTCTCCAGCTAACTTGCCACATCTCTCTATAACACCATCATTTTCCGAGTCAGTTAGGCTGCAAACCTCTTGAGCACCGTTGTTTCCTCCTCTCCTCAGCCATCCCTACACTTTCAATTAGTCGCCAAGGCCTGTTTGTCATCCTCACCAATGTCTCTTGAGTCTGCCCTGTCCTTCCTTTCCCACTGTCATAACTGCAGTCTGAGCCCTTATCATTTCATGCCGGAACTACCTCTTAGCTTGAGTAGTTTCCTAACCCGTCTTCATACCTCCAGTTGCTCCCCAGTGCAGTCCATCTGGGACCCCATGGCCAGAATGATTTTCTTTGTACACTGCTTCCGTCACCTCTCCCAGCTCAGACTAAAGGAGAGCTTGCCTTGAGCTCGGACTAAAGGAGAGTGGCTCCAGCAGACTGCAGGCTAGGAAGAGAAAGGAGGCCCCTGTTCATTTTCTAGTCCCTCCTGCTTCACTGCAGTTGTAGTAGTGGCTCCATCACCTGCTGCAGAAGGACCTGCGCCTTCTCCCATGGCTCCAACGCTTCAGGCTCCGGGAGTGCCACTCCCTCTGTGTGTTCTCTCAGACTCCAGGGTGGTGACAGATCACTGCTGTCGCTCCTCCCAGCATGTCAGCATCCGTCGTGGTTCCCTTCACCCTGCTTCTTCATTCAACTTCCTTTGCTTGAACTCTCGTTAATGTGCCATCTGTCTGCCTCATGGATGCTAATTGATACAATGCTGTCTCGAAGAGCACCCAGACTAGTCTTTGCCTTCATAGGGGTGCATCTGGGTACATTGATCTCTCCCATGGCACCAAGCATGGGGACGGGCCACTAGAAAATCGCTTGTTATCCTAGATGAAGAAAGATTATTCATAAGCTAGACTCAGTTCTTTGTGTGAATACAGGGTTCCTGTTGACAAACCAGACTGCCAGACGTGACCCCTGTTAGCACGGGGCTATTATTGATTATTGCCCAGTGGGCTTGACCCTACACCCCATGGGGTTCCCAACTGATAGTGAAAGATCAAGATGACATAATCTTATTTATTGACGGGTGCCCAATGGATAGACTCAACGGCCTGTCTAAAACCCAGTGGAATATCTCTGCCATCTTCCAGCTCTAAATTCTAAATTCTGGGACTGATACCATTCTTTATGAAGCCAGCATGTGTCTCACTGTCCTAGAGGATGACTCTGGCAGGAGTTATTCCAAGAGGGCTGATGCTTCAACACCGCTACCTTCAGGGTGATTTGGAGATGACTTGTTCGCAGTGCTCTTTCTGTTTAACAAGGGCGATGTTCATTCTCAGAAGTGGAAGAGCCACTAATCGTCTGCTATCATCAAAGAGAAACTCTTACCAGATGCCTTAGCAGAATTTGCTGCTTTGCTGCTTTCTGGAGGCCTCAGAGATTCTTGTTTTAATTATCCTTTCTCCACACATCATGTTTTTGAAATTCCCAACATATTTCCAAGTTATTTTAGCTGGGTATCTTCCCAGCTGATCTTAAAATCAGAGTTCCTACTCTTGGCTTCTTAATGATGCTTACCAGTGGGAAAAAAAAGGGGTGAAAGGATCTCAAGATCTTTTCCCTCAGGATGTAGTGTAACTATCTCTCAGGGAAGGAGTTTTTTCATTTCAGTGTGAAGTGCAGGGTGCAGAAGGGCCAACACATGCAAATTTGAAGCAAACGTTTCCAGAGCATCAGTCCTTCACACATGCGTAAAACAGATCATCCAATGGGAGCAGTACATAAATCACTCAGAAGAGAGTGCCAAAAAATTCCACCGCGTGCCTTCCAGAATTTAAAACCCAAACATGTTAGAGTTCCAAGCCCTTACCTAAAAAATCCTGAAGGGAAAATGAACTGTGAATAACTATGGAGAAAGTAGAAACAATTCATCCACCTGATGGGACCACCTGCTAATCAAAGTTCCCACAGTGTTTCGTATCCAGCTATGAATCAAAACTCTGGAGCTAAGTTTATGGCTTAAAAAGCCAAAGACTCCTGTCATCATCATCACTGTTATTTACCAGTGACTGAGCCAGAATCTGCATGAGTCTCGATGTTTCTTAAAGGATGTTGGTCCATTCTTAAAGGATGTGTCTGATTTGGGGAAGGAGTGTGGCCTGGTTCCAGATGCTGAGGTTAATGGGCAGTGTGGTAAATCACAGTCACAGAAAAGAAAGGCCTTGGCGTGGGTGGACGAGTGTTTTAGTTTCATAACGCACTGCACACCCACGGAAGAGAGAACTTGACGTGTGTTAGAAATGTCTAAGAAGAGGTACTTCCACATTGTTTTAGGAAAGTGTTCTCGTACTAGACACAGTGCTTAGTGCAGAATGTTTCTAAAAAGGACTTACCGAGGTAGATGGGAAATAATTCTTATAGCAAAATGTCTGCCATCTTACGTGCAGAAAGTAAGTGGGGCTGAACATGAGGAGCCCCCCAAAAATTGGAAAAAGAGAATGGGTTCAGCTATCAAACCAATGCCCTGAAGTGGTCTGGCACACAGTCTGGCACTGAGCTACAAGACTTGGTTCAATATATTTATGTATCAGTTTGCTATGGCTGCTGTAATGAAACACCCCAACTGGGTGACTTAAAACAACAGACGTGTATTGCCTCACAGTACGGGAAGGCAGAAGTCTGAAGTCAGGATGACAGCAGGGCCATGCTGTCTCTGAAATGTAGAGGGGCCTCCATCCTTGGCTCTTCCTAGCTTCTGGTGTTTACCTGCAATTGCTTGGTTTCTTGGTTTGCATCACCCCAGTTCCGTGTCCGTTGTTGCATGGTGTTCTCTGTGTGTCTCTTTCTTCACATGGCTGCTTTCTTATGAGGACACCAATCATATTGGATCAGGGGCCCACCCTACCTCAGTATGACCTGACCCTAACTATTACATCTGCGACAATGGACAAGTCACATTTTGAGGTACTGGCAGTTGGGACGTCAACATCTTTTTTTGGAGGGGGAGGACACAAGTCAACATGCAACAACTTTATTGAAATATGGCAGGAATAAGATTTACAGATTAGGAGCTTTCTTCTCTGTTTCTGTTCTCCTTTTTTCTTGCCTTCCTTCCTTCCTTCCTCTTTCCTTCCTTTCTTTCTCTCTCTCTTTCTCCCCCCCCTTCTCTCTTTCTTTCTTTTCTTGTTTCCCTAGCCATAGCATCTTGGTGAGGAGTGAAGAACAGAACTAGGAGACACTAAGTTGGTGTACATAAGAAAAGGCATGGTGATACCTAGAGAAATGAGAAAGGCGGTCTGCCTGTGTGATGAAGACATCTCATATACAGCGTAATGGAATTTTGAAAAAGGAGAAAGAAGATTGAGCAGTGTAACGTGCGTGAGGGAGCTAAAGATGATTTTCAGAAGTTGGCTGTGTTGTCAGGAGTAGCCATCCTTTACCACCATTGAGAGCACCGAGTCCATAGCTATGTTTCACGTCATGGCTTTGGAGTCACTTCTGTGTTCCGTTCAGCTGTGTCACTGTGATGAGCTGGCTCTGTGGAGGGAGGAAACAGGACCAGTTTTGTTCATGCTACATGAAGCCTGAGGGTTAGCCTGCTACATAAATCTGATGGGGATTCTTTAGCAACGGAGGCACAATAACAAAAGACAGAGAGCAGAAAATTGTGGCAGGGTCCATTCAAGCACAGCCCAAAGGACAAAGAAGCTTGTCTGGTGGATTTTAATATTATGGCTCCTCTGTAATAGACGACTATGTCTTATACTTTCTCAGCTGAGAATTAGTCCTTCGTATCACCCAAGGAAGCCCACCTGTTCTGTTCCTATGCTCATTAAATAAACTTCCCACTTTAGTTTATACTACTTCAAGGAGAGAATGTGTTAATTGTATTAACAAAAATATTCACATCCAGAGTTCGGCAGACTTTTTTGTAAAGGGCAAGATTGCAGATATTTTCAGCTTTGCAGGCCACAGCAGCTCTGTGGCCATAACGCAGCTCTGCCGCTCCTGGGGGGAAAGCAGCCCCAGACAATACGTAAGCCTAGGGCCTGGATGTGCTCCAGCACAACTTACTTTACAAAAACAGGCGTCAGGCTGAGCTGGCCCACAGGCCATTGTTTGCTGACCCTGTTTTAGACCATAGGACAATATATATATATATTTTTTGCCTTTTTAGTAAAAATTTGAATTTCGCTTTTATATGTAAATCTCAGTTTGGTTAATGAGCACTGCCTTTGAGAAACAGTTCCACCTTCTATGTGCTGACAAATTCAAGATTCTGAGTGTGTAAGACCTAGGGTCAGATCTTCCAGCACGGTTAATTCACACGCTCGTTGTTACCTCATAAAGCGTCATGGCAACAGTGCGCTGATTTCTCCTCCAAAATGGATAGGATCTCATGATACAATTTTATTTATTTTATTTTTTTCTTTTGGCCACACCACGCAGCATGTGGGATCTTAGTTCCGTGACCAGGGATCGAACCCGTGCCCCCCTGCAGTGGAAGTGCGGAGTCTTAACCACTGGACCACCTGGGAAGTCTCTCTCATGATACAGTTTTATATCAGCGGTTTTCTCTTTTTGTTTTTCCTTCACTCAGTGGGGCCTCAAAGGTCAATGAGACTAGTTTTGTAAAGGAGAGTGTGGGTCTTATAAATGTGAACTGACTTAGAAATGAAAACTGAAAGCAAGGCTGAGTATCCAGGATTCCCAACCTTAGGTTTGGTTTCCCAGCCTTTGAACTTGGCTGCTAAAAATTATCACAAAAGCTGGAGACCCGGGACTTAAGTCACCAGACAGCAGTTATATAGTGTTGATGATGGGGATGGTGCGTAAGCCACTGGCTTGGTACAAAGAAGCCAGGAGTACTCACGAGCTCTCAGGACGCCGTATAGTTCGTATGATCTCTTTTAAAAATTTGAAATGCCATTAAACATTTATTATCCGTGTATTTATCTAAGCCTGTCTTGAACCTGTCTATGTTTTGGCTCTACAACTAGTTCAGGTAACAAATTCCATGTGTTTACTTGTCTTCTAGACAAGAAGCCCTTCTTGTTGATTTAAAGCTGCTTTTTATTAAAACTGATGGTGATGTCATCAAAAGATGCCGAAGGTGGATTATCCCAGAGAGCTCTTAAAGGGAACACATTCCGAGGGTGTCCTTTGCAAAAAGGGTCTTTGGGTACCTTACATACCACATCACCCCAAAGTAGCAAAGTTATACAGTGGTTTCTCAACATTTTCAGCCACCAAAACTTGCTAAAAAAATTACGTGGGATCTTAGATAAAATTGGTAACAAATGCACTGGTCTACTTGTAGGCCATTTTCCGCAGAGAATTCAATGTCATGTCACACACTATCATTTTTTTCTTTTAATTTGGCTGCCCCCCACTGGAACATCAGCTCCACGGAGTCAGAGCATTTTCTCTTTATCCACAGTCACTCAAATAGTCACTGATGCATAGAAGGCATTCAGTAAATATTGTTAAATAAATGAAGCAGCGTGTGAGGTCCTGAAGCCACACCTGAGCCTGAGGCTTCCTCCGTGATTTCCTTTCTCTCATCGGGTACCAAACTTGGGCGTCCTCCGTGAAGCCCTTCCTGGGGTGTGAGGTGGATTTCGATTGGCATAGAACCTTGCAGTAAAGCTCACACACACTTTATCTTATTGGGGCCTCTCAGTCACCCTAATATGGTGCATATTATTACCACTCCCAATTTGTAGTTGAGAAAATAGACTCGGAGACCATAATGGACTTGGTCACAGTCACATTGATGGGAAATGTTAAAGCCGTAGAACTGAGACAGCTCCAAATGCACTACACCAGAATTTCAAACTACTTTGCAACTCATAGGAAGGAATTTTTAAGTATAACCCAGAAAATACACACACACACACACATACAGTTAAAGCAAAGGTTCTACAAAAGAATGCCTTTACTAATGTAATATACGCTGATATTTTTATTCTATTCAATTAAATTCTAATTGCAACCACAGACTGAAGAACAGCGTTGTCTGGCATCCATATTTTCTTGCATAATCCACCTCTCATATCATCTTTTCCCTCCATTTTGAACATGAAGGGATAATTGCTTTCTTCTCCTGCCGGGCTTCCCAGTCTCTACCTGAAGTCAGCGTGTCTGGGAACGGGAGTCCCCCCGAGCTGGAGTCCGGGGACGCGGAACAGCCAGGACACTGCCTGAAAGGCAGTGGAAAGCTTCTCCGGGGGCACAGGCGGAGAGAGAATCAAATCCGAAAGCCTGGACATCTGGGGCAGGAAACGGTTAAGAGACCACTAGGTGTTTTGAGCTGACAAGACCACCACAATGTTCCTGCAAAGATTAGGCAGAGAGCAGATGTGCAGTAACTCGAGTTCTTCAGAGTAAGATAGCGACGACATAAATTAACCTTGTCCAGGGCCTGACAAAGGGACCACGCGCTTTTGGAAGTCTTCAGAGGGAAGCCATTTTTTATGGGCCCTCCAAGGTTATATACCTTTATCCAACAGAATGAGTTTAATCAGAGCAGAATGAGTTTAATTGTTTATAGGGAAGGGAAGCGAGCCCAGTAGGGGCTGTCAGGGTGACTGGACAGAAAATAAACGAATGAGCCTGCGAAACAGCTGAGGTTTCCTTGAGTTCTCGTCAGCTGATAAGTTTTCCTTCACCCCTCGAGATGACTTTTGTCTGTTTTCCCGAAACTGGAGAAACGAAGAGGTGAAAGCGTTTCAGACTCCCGATCCTCCGGTTTGGAAGGATTGTGGTCACCATCTCCTTCGAAGCTGCCTTTTCTGAGGGATGGTGAGGCGATGCCACACCCAGCTGCTGGAGGACGGGCCTCCAGGACCACTCACCCGCGCACCAGCAGGAGACACCCCTTAGGATGTGGCTGAGCCTTATCAGTGGATATTTAACCTGAGGCTTTGAGGAGGGCCTGGCGCTTCAGCTCCCCAAAGATAAATCCTCTTACTCAGGGGAGGCCCAGCTGGGGTGGGCTTTGGGCCAGAGATGGCTCTGCTAGGGCTGTGTCCCTGAAGGAGATATGGGATTTGGCTCACCACTGATAAGAGCCTGGGATTCGGAGGCCTGCTAGGAAGTCCTGATTGGATTCCTATGAGAACCTGAGAAAGGGCAGGAGCTGCGCCTGGTGGGCCGCAGAGGGGTTGCTAGAGTCTGGACCAGGTTTCCCTGAATATCCACAGAGTGCCGGGCCCCTGGGGAAGGAACAAGAGGATAGAGTGAGGTTGGGAGTGGGAATAAAGGGGGACAGGAGGGTGCTCCGGCTGAGGGCCCCAGGCTTCTCTGAGCCCCTGGCTGGACAGGCTGGGCTCCGAGGCTGGGAACTGGTCGGGGCAGACGCGGGTCCAGAGCTGTGCTTACCATGCTGCGGGCAGCCGACTGCCACCGCCCCCTTCCAACCGGCCTCCCAGCCCTTCAGGAAGAGATGCAGATTTGCCCAGGCCAGCCCAGGGCTCACCATAAACTGGTGGGTCCCAAACAGAGAACAGCAGAGGCTGTCTCCTCTCGGGTGGGAGAACTGTTTCTTCTTTTTGTTCCCAGGGCCAAGTTTATTCATGGGTGTGGGAGCCTGTGTGGTTGTGGAATCTAAGGACCATTGAAACAAGTCCCCACCCTAAAACATCCCTTCCAGACTGCCTGAAATGCTACCTATAATTTGAGTTAAATGATGCTATTAAAAAAATAAAAATCATCAGGGCTTCCCTGGTGGCGCAGTGGTTGAGAGTCCGCCTGCCGATGCAGGGGACATGGGTTCGTGCCCCGGTCCGGGAAGATCCCACATGCTGCGGAGTGGCTGGGCCCGTGAGCCATGGCCGCTGAGCCTGCGCGTCCGGAGCCTGTGCTCCGCAACGGGAGAGGCCTGTGTACCACAGAAAAACAAAAAACAAAAAACAAATGAGGCCTCAGGGAGATTGAGAGAATTGTAATCATTCGCATCTTCCTACTCACTTCGCTCATCTTCGTCTTAACGTCGGGCTGGGGTCTTCATAGTGGAAGGGATGGAGGACTTTCTCGGGGAGGGACACAGTTTTGAGTCAGAGGCATTGCTGGGAAAGGCAGTCTAGGGGAAAGTCCGCCGTGGGGTCTTTGGTGAGTGTGTGTGTGTTTGCAGGGGGAGGGTGGTCAAGAAGCAGATTTTAGAAAGGAAAGGATCTGGGAGAATCCAGCGAAAGGGGTGAGGACGCGCCGCCAGAGCCGTACTGTGCTGACTCAGAGACTGTCCCTAAGGCTTGCCTGGCCCTGCTGTTCCTTCAACTCCTCGGTCCTGGGGGACTTGAGTTCCTTCTGTGTGAGATGCTCTTGCCCAGGGCAGGAGCGGAGACCTTTCTGACCTCCAGTCTGAGTCGAGCTGAGACGCTTACCAGCAATTCTGAGCAGATTTTACAATGAGCCCTTCTGTGTAGGGACCACTTCTGAGTCCTGTCTGCGTCATCCCCACCCAGCTTAGGAACATTGAAGACACATAGTAACGTTTGCCCGAAGATTGATCCACCCAATGGGTGGGGTGTGTGCATTTCACACCCGTGTGTGGGCCAGGGCCTCACTTCTTGCTGTCCCTTCCTCCTGCAGGGCTTCCTGCTCTCCTTCCCATACCGTCAGTAGGCGCCCGCCTTGTCACCCCTCAAGACGCAACTCAAATGCCATGTCCTCTTTGTAGCCTTTTCTTTCTGTCTTCCTGTGATTGCGCTTGTGTAAACACCTTGTAATACATGCCACAGTGGATTATCATTGCTGACCTCTTTCTTAATCTTACTCACTTGACCTTCTTGAGGTCATTTGTACCATATTTCCAGCTCATAGCACAGTACTTGGCACCTAGCAGGCTCTTAGTAACCTTCCAGTGAATTGATTGGACCTTGTATAAAATTACTTCCAAGGGGCCTCACCAACATTCCCAGAGGTTTTTTAGCCTATGTAGGGCCAGATAAGTACTCAGCAGCAGAGAAAAACCACACCTGGCGTGGAATACGAGGAGGTCTGTCTGCTCGTTTCAGTTTGCCACGAAGAGCCAGTTCCCTCTCCTCATTGAGTCAAGTTCCTCTAAGTTCTCGTCTAAACACTTTCTGAACTTGGCCTCTGAAATGGCAGGTGAGTAATTTGGCATATGAAGAGCTGACATGCATTTCTGGGACTGCTGAGTAGTGAAGGGTTTTCAAAAAATAAAAGAGTCTGTACAAGGATTGCAACTAGAATCCATGAAATAAGAGCCCATCTGGTTGTCCGTGATGAAGCTGTGCAGCTGGGCGGCAGATGTGTTTGCCTTTCGAGTGGCACAGAAAAGATGGACAGAGGACTGAACACGTGGGGCAATTTGATTTGTCTGATTTTCTACCTTTGGATAGATCCAGACCCTCATTGCTGAACCTCTCAAAAGGGGTCACTTCTTCCCAAGAGCTGAGGCAGTTGGTGTGACAGTTTCTGCGAAAGTGAAAGACCCATCCATGTGAAACGTAGGGTCAGACGGTGGGTCCTGGTTTACATAGACGTGTAAGTGCAGAGTGTGGAGTGTGGAGTCCTTTGCTGTGGTCACTCTTCATCCTTGGTTTAGTGGGGAGCTACCCGTGTTTCTTTTCCATAAGACTTGAGGCCTGCCTGCCTTCCTTCCTTTCTTTCTTTCCATTCTTTCTTTCTGTCCCTCTCTTCCTTTCTTTCTTTTTCTTCTGTCTTTTCTTCTTTCTTTTCTTTCTTTCCCTCTCTCTTCCTTTCTTTTTCTTCCTTTTTTCTTTTTCTCTCTCCTTCTCCCTCCCTTCTTCCTCCCTTCCCTCCCTCCTTCTTTCCCTTCCTCCCTCCTTCTCTCCCCATCCTTCTTTCTTTCATTCACTTTTATTATAACATTTAAAAATACGCATAAATTAGTGAAGATACTATAACAAAACCCCCATGTTCCTGTCACCCAGATTCAGTAAGTATCAGCATTTTGTTCACTTCCTCCTGTGACCTTCAGATCACAGATCTGAGGATGTCTGAGTCCCTTCCAGCTCTAATAAGATAGGAGTTTTTCTTCATTTCACAAATTCCTGCACTAACTGCTTTTTCTCCACTATATACAGTATATAAGGCGGTACGTGTATATTCAAACTGCAGTGGCAGATCTAAAGGGCGAGTTGTATGTATGTGAAGGTGCTTTTGACCCTCCAGTTTTTATCGATGCCCTAAGGCCACCCAAATAAAGATATAATTTACAGTAAAAGTAATGTGCTTTCTGTGTGAATGCAGCGCCCAGACGAGCTCCTAGCTGCTGCTTCCAGCAGGATGGTTGTTCCTAAGTCACTTCCCTATAGAAATTCTGGTGTTGCCACCAGTAGTGGGTGATATCAGAGTCCAGCTTCTAGAAGGCAGACATCACAGTCACTTACTTCAGCTTCAAGAGCTCATCTCTTTCCTTCATTTTTCATTCTCAGATGTCTCTTTAATTGCCTTTGTTTGCAAAGAGGGCTACTTAATCTGTTTTCGACTTTTTTCTTTTACTTTCTTCTCCTTCCTCTCCCCTCCTTCTCTTTTCTTATGGTCAAAGCAGCTATTATTGAGCATTTAAAACTTTTGAAATTAGACTAAGTGATTAAAGTTCTCTAATGTATTAGTGGTACTCAAAAATGACTTCATATGTGGCCTTTGATCTTTCCAGCCATCTGTGTAGTTAAAATGCCTCTGCTTAAGCAACTTGGCATTTTTTATATCTTCTTGATAGTTCATAGTTTTTGTAAATAATATCAGTGTTCTTAGAAAACTGAGCTACAAGAAAAGTGGGTGGGAGGTATATGCCACTTCAGCGTTTTTCTTTTTGTAACTTTCAACTCGTCCTTTGAAAATCTTTACATTAAGATAACACTGTGTGTGGCTCTTATGACTGTTAAGTGCTTTACAGCCACTCATTAATACTCAGATTGAAAACCAAGTCATAGAAGAAAGCAATGGCTTGACTAGCGTTGCAATTTGGTAACTATCAAGTTTAAAATCAAGTTCAGGGAATAAAGGCAGAATACAATATATATATGTGATTTATGTATATAGGAGTTTAAGTCCACATTCCGTGTCATAGAATAAACTAATACATGAGGTAGGTAAAATCCCTCCATTAACTGAATTGCATGTTTCTATTTCAAACTTATGGCTTGAATTTGGAGTTTCACTTTTAATATGTTAATGAGTAAATTAATGTGCATTTACATTTCTATAACATGTATTCTACTTTGTCTCAGCTCTGGACTTCTAGAACTTTGGGGGAGAAGGTCTCCCCCAAAGAGCTTCCATGTAACCTGTCTGGAATCTTGTTCTCATTTGTTAAAAAAAAAAAGGACAAAAAAAAAAAATATATATATATTTTGCGGTACGCGGGCCTCTCACTGTTGTGGCTTCTCCCGTTGCGGAGCACAGGCTCCAGACGCGCAGGCTCAGCGGCCATGGCTCACGGGCCCAGCCACTCCGCGGCATGTGGGATCTTCCCGGACCAGGGCACGAACCCATGTCCCCTGCATCGGCAGGCGGACTCTCAACCACTGCGCCACCAGGGAAGCCCGACAAAAATATTTCTATCATTTCTTTTGCTTGACATGCTGTACTTTAAAATCAAGACATTGGGCTGAGTCCGTTTTTCCAGGTGCTGATAGCTTCTGACAAGGACATATGCATTAAAATCAAATAATTAAGTTGCCTGGAAGCTAGAAGTGTAAACATAACCATAAATAAGAGATGCGCTTGTTTATCTTTTCTGCTGTGACTGTTAGTTTACCCCTCCAGGTGTGGTGCATCACACACATGGATTTTGGATGTGTACACACAGTGAGAATTTGGCCCGCTGTATGTAATAAAGCAAAAGTACTTGGTATTCAGCTCTAAAAAATGTTGGAAGATTTTTTCCTTCTTCTCAAATGAGTGTTGCTTGGGGGAGGTATATGACGTGCCAGTTAATATGTAGACTTTTCCAACAGTTTAGGCTTTTTTTCCCCTCAGAGATTCGCGGCAGAATGTCAGGTTCTCTGCTGCCAGTCATTTTCCATAATTTTCCTGTTTATTCCAGTGTGTGCTCTAGACTGTGTTCTCATGGCAGGTGCATATCAATGTACCATATGGCAGCCTCCTGGATCAGCTCTGTCACCAGGCCCTCCAGGAAACGAGACCCTATATTGTTCTCAGGGCACAGCCAGGCCCACATTCAGACAGAAACCGCTGCTCCTTTCCAAACTGCTGACTGTCAGACTATCACAGAATTTCACCAAACAACTGACAGTGGGCAGGATAGGGGAACATTTGTGAGCCCCACATCAGGAAGGCAGGCGGTCATTCATTCACCGATTTCATGAATATTAACTGAGCAGCCAGGAACTGCTCCAGGGAAGGGGATATAAAAGTTAAAAAAAGACACAGATTCCAAAAAAAATAAGCAAATAAAGAAATGATCGAGAGACTTTTGATGGAGCTAGACGAAAAAATTGAAATTGTGGTAAGAGGCTGAACGGCCGCCTTGGAGAGCGGGTTAGCATGACCTGTCTGAGGAAGGCTGAGGATTGAAAGTCGGGAAGGGACCTGACGTGCAAAGGTCAGGAAGGAGAGAATTCAAGCGCAGAGCACGGAGGCCCTGAGCCAGAAGCTGCCTGGTATGTTTGAGGAACAGAAGGGAGGTGGCCTGCTTGGAAGGAGGGAATGGGAGGGAGTGTGTAGGGAGAAGGCAGCCAAGGTGAGAAGTTCGGATCTTCTTCTCAGGATAATCAAAATGATCGGAAGATACGATCTGAATCGTTGTGCTACAACAAACAAGCAAATAAATGAATGAACGGATAAACGAACGAACGAATGAATGAATAAATAAAGGGAACTGGACTAGTCCTCGTATCTAGAATGAAGTGTCAGGATTGGAAGTTGGAAATTCATGTATTTTTTAGCAAATATTAAGAACAAGTGTTCATATCAGTCCCTGGAGAAAAATGAGACTTGGATATGAAACTGAAAATGGCTGATTTTGCAGCAAGGACCTAACCGCATCCTCCACTGGCAGCGTAAGGAGAAGTAATCCTGCAAAGGTCCGTTACCGAGATGGAGAAGAACACTGTGCTCTCCACAGACGCCAGCCTAGAAGAAGGAGGTCTCTGCCCTAGAGAACTTGCAGTGTCAGGCAGTATGAGTGGACCGACAGTCAGAATGAGTGGACTGACACGCCTAAAATATGGTCGATAGTAATAGAAGTTGGCCAGAAGAAGCCCAATCTGAACTCTGTAGCAAACATGCAGTTCTAATCCTTCCCTTCCCCCTCTCTTTACGACTTCATACTTGGCAAGAGAAAGGTCACTTGACGATATTTATTAGCTCATTAACTGTAAGTGTCTTTGCTGCCAGGGGAGATATTTTTTATAACAATTCTATTGTTTTCTACAAGCTACGCTGCAGGTGTCTCTCCACTGTGTAAATGAAATGGTGAGCGCCAGCTCTCTCCTGGCATCCAAGATCCATAACTAAATATTACTTTTTCTGCACCTGGTAAAAAGGAACATGATCAGACTGAGTCTGGCTTGGCTGACTTACACGAGGCCAACTAAGCAGATATCAGTGTTGCCTGCCCATGAGCATTGCTTTGAAGATCGTGAGCTAGGGTTATCTCGTTTCCCCTGTTCAGACCCCCTGTCCCCAAGAAAAGGGGAAGGAAACAATTAACATGCACCAAGTGCCAGGTACTAGGACCTTCATATACACAGTTGAATGTAATTCCCCCGACAGCGTTATTAACGGACAGGAATTTTTGCTACTAATAAACCAGATGAGGAAACCAAGTCTCAGAAAGGCTACTTTGCTCAGTCACACGGCTGTTACGTGGTTAAGCTGGGTTTTAAAGCTAAGTCTGTGCTTTTTTAAACACATACTATTCTATGTTAAAAAATAGTATAGTACCCTCAAACGTGGCGCACTTTCTCACTTGCTTTCCAGTAAAGTCTGAGCTTGGTTGTAGATGATTCCATAGCAGCCATGGAATAAAACGTCTTTGGACTCCTGATGAAAAAAAAAACTTGTCTTCTTAGAATTAGGGGCACTGGTTCTGTAAATAAACCAAAACATATTTTTCTAATTAATCATTTTGAAATACAAGTATGATCACAGTTTAGTTCTTATTTATGTTTTATTTTTATTTTTTTTGGTGGGGGAGAGATCTATAAGCCCACCAGCTCTAACTGGTAGGTATATAATACCCACCGACCAAAAAACACCAAAAAATCCATTCACCCATTAATTTCCAGTGTTTACACAGACTCCTCTTTTGCCGCCCACCCTTGGCTTGACTAACTCCTAATCCTTCTCTAAAACTCATCTCAGGAGTTCCCTGGTAGCCTAGTGGTTAGGATTCTGGGCTTTCACTGCCACGGCCTGGGTTTGATCCCTGGTCAGAGAACACTGAGATCCCGCAAGCCGTGTGGTGTGGCCAGAAACAAACAAACAAAAAACCTCCCCAAACCCCCCAAAACTCATCTCAAGTACCAGCTTTTCTGGGAACGTTACCTTCCCTCTCAAAGTACCAGATACAGTTTTCATTGTTTTATACGACCCACCTGAGTTTTTCTTTTAATTGGCTTGTTTGTCCAACTGCTAGTGCATTTATCCTTGGAGGTCAGGGATTTTGTGTCTCTCATCTCTGTTCTCAGTGCCTAATGGCTGCCATTTTAGTGGGTTCTTGAGTTAGCTGTTGAATGAATGAGTGAATCATTAGTTAATATGAGATATTTATTAGGCACCTACAACCTGTAACAATATTTCACATCAAATCTAATGCTGGTTGCCACTGATTTGGTGATATTTGAGTTCAAAGCCCATGGCACAATGACAGTAGTAGAGCACTGGGCACGAACCTCAAAGACCAAATCAATTTCTTTCTTCTTCCCTCCCTTCCTCTCTCCCTCCCTCCATCCCTCCCCCCACACCCCTTTTCTCAGATCAGGGGATCAAGAAAGCATCCTGTTGCTTTGCTTTGGGATGAGGGCCTTTTGAGGTTAATTTATGTCGGTCTCATTTGGAGTGGACATTATCTCTACATACATGACATCCATCTATAACCAGGGCCCTAGTGGACTTTTAAAGAAGATGCTGTCTTTTGGAGGAGAGATTTGCCAGCCTTAGAGAACTGTCTCCTAGGACCTGGAACTGAGAGCTCATATTCCTGTGAGTTGAGCAGATTGCTAGGAGAGTATAGTTAACCATGACAGGCCAATCGGTTAAACTTTACATCATTTTCGAGCTTCAAAGTTAATGCCTGTTTAAAATGAATTCAGCCATTCCAGAAGGTGAGAATACAATATATTTAAATAGAATCATCACAGAATGTTAAAGCAGAAAGTCTTTCCAGGGTTTTGAAATAACTTGATTTTCTATGATAATTAATTGAATTCTCCACTTACCCTATTCCCTTTGAGTGGAAGGCTATGGATTCATGTTTTTTTTTTTTTAAAAAATGAAAGCATTAAGGATTATTTATCTAACTTTACTAACAGGGCCTCAGAAAAGGATGGGTCTGCTTTGCTTTATCCTGTCTTTATGATCAAAGAGGCTCTTATGAGCTCAGCTAAACAGAAGAGAAAATGACTTGTGATTCCGAACCAGCCCTGAAGTTGGTGGGGATGGTAGTAAAAAAGAGAGAAAATGGGGTGCTGATGATATTAGAGAGACTGGCTTTTCAGGAGAAGGCATTCATTTTACAGGTTTCGGGAGAATTTATATGATTAATATTGGCAGCCATGCACATTTTGTGCAGGGAGTGCTTTAAACAGCACCTGACTAGATGCCAACAGATGTGAAAGGTATAGTCCTTTGGATTTAAAATGCTGTCTACATTTACACGAAGGAGAATCAAAAGAGTCATTCTTGGTGGACATTGAGGGCCAGCGGCTATAGTTTTACAAATTACCAGCCATTATCTTTTCCTTCAGAGCGTGCCTTACGTTACCTTTTAGAATTTTTCTTCCTTTCTGAAGCAATGTGCCCTATAGCCAGAACAACCATCTGTCCTAGGATTTTGAGAACTGTTGTGATTTAAAATCATCTATCCTGTCGTATACCCCCTACACGTTAGACGGTGTGACCAGTTTGGGGTCCAGAAAGCGTGGTCACCATAGATTCAGCCATTCCAGACGAAGAATTGCATTCCATCAACTCTGAGATGATTCGATCATCCAGTGATTTGCCTTAGCACCCGGTCCAGCTTGGATCCCACGCACTGTTGTTCCCAAGGAACAGAAATGAGGAGAAAAAGAGGGCATTGCTCTCTTACAATATTATAGGAATACTATTCCATACAATTTTTAAAGTGCAGACAAAAGTTGTTTTAAGTCACACAATGCAAATTGTAGAAAAGTTTAAAAGAAAAACCAAGCAAACAAAAGGAAGACATCCCAATTCTACCAACCAGACATAATTACCATCAAATATTTTAATGTATGTATATATAAACATATTTTTGATGTCTCTCTTTTCTTAATAAAACATGTGGTCCTAATGACCATGTACAGGTTTGTCACCACACTTCTCTTTTTTAACAACGTAACACGAACACCATTCTATATCGTGAAATGTGTATTTGTGTCCTCCTTTTCATCTCTGCCTGGTACTCTGTAGTAAAAATGTGCAATAAATGACCTAAAGCCCTTCGGATGTTGTTATTTTGATGTTTTGTTATTATATGCAATGCTGAGAAAAGGCATGATTTTCTTCGCAGAAAGTATTTGGGTGGTGATATGGGACTTGGTCCAGTAAGTCTGCAGATCTTCTTGGAAGCTGCCAGGAATGATAGCTTGCTGTAATGTCTGATAGTCTGGTCATTTTATGACCAAACACATCAGTGACACACTAATGAATTCCACTTTAATCTTTATTATCATTTGCCATTGGCTTCCCGTGTGTTTCTCAAGGATTCTCTGGTGTCCAGACCAATTTTGTTGATCGTCCCGTTGCCATTATTTTTTGGCTGATGGGGCAAGCGTTGCTCTGAGGTCAGCTTATGGTTGCGTCTGTCTGGATCACATTTTCGGGTGATGCATCACACACCATGTCTGCTCCCTGGCTCCAACCAACAAGACTTTAAAGAGACTGAAACAAAAAAAGGCTCAGAAAGTTTCTTGGATATCAAACAGCTCTTATAAAAATAACATTTTTATGACTTAAAATGTAAATGAATCAGAAACATATGGATTAAATTTCCTTTGAAATACCCAAGGGCTTAAGCACTGAAGGGAAGAGCGCTTGCAAAATGACTTAAATCCAGTTGTGCTAAAAATAAAACACTTGAAAAATTGTTGGGGAGGTTTTGCTGATCCCTCAGGTGCTCACGGGCTCTCCATTCTCTGTTTGGAAGGTCCTTAGATTTTAAATTTTGGGTCACTCAAGAAAACGCACTTAGTACTGGTTCAATGGATATCTGGCTCTCTAGTTAAAGAATTGATATCAGAAGGTCAATTTTGATCAAATGTACTTGAAACACACCTGCCTTCTTCAGTATCTCTCAGTGTTCCCCTCCAGCTGTTATTTTGCCCATCTGGTGTGAAGGGTGCTCCAACAGGACAGACTGTCCTGGGAAAAGATCGATAGGATCTATCAAGTCCAAATTCACACTCTGCTCTTACATTCCCTTTTGTGTCCACTGCACCAGTATTTCCCCACTCCTCTCTCAGGGGTCAGTTAGCATAGAAGCATAGCCTAAGATGGGGATTCTTGTGTAAGTGATTTATTGAGGAAATGCTCCCAGGAGAAATCTGTAAGGAAGTGAGGGAAACAGATAAAGCAGGGGCAGAAGCTAAGCAAAGATGTGTTTTCAGCTGACGTCCAGCCTCAGCCGGATTCTTCAGGGAGCTCTGAAGCCTGAATGACTCCTCTGAGTTGTCCCACCTTGAGGTCCCATATTGGTCAGTCATTACTGTCAGCTGCCCTGGGAGGGAGGATGTAACATCCCTAGCGTTGGGGGCAGGGCAGCTTCAGCCTCTCTGCTGCAGACAATCCTTGAGGGCGTTTCTCCAGACAAGAGGAAAACTGTGAGTCTTAAAGGGTCACACCCACAGCAGTTGGGGAATAGATGCAATTGCACATAAAGGGGATCTGGGCAGGGATTAACGGTGTCCATCACATCCCTCTATATCATGAAATGTGTATTTCCCAAAGCTTCGAAGACATCTTTAAATTCACTCTCTCTCGATTTCCCTGGTGGCACAGTGGTTAAGAATCCGCCTGCCAGTGCAGGGGACACGGGTTTGAGCCCTGGTCTGGGAAGATCCCCTATGACGCGGAGCACCTAAGCCCGTGCGCCACAACTACTGAGCCTGTGCTCTAGAGCCCGCGAGCCACAACTACTGAAGCCCGCGTGCCGCAACTGCTGAGCCCACGGGCTGCAACTACTGAAGTCCGTGCACCTAGAGCCCGTGCTCCGCAGCAACAGAAGCCACCGCAATGAGAAGCCCGCGCACCGCAGCGAAGAGCAGCCCCCGCTCGCCACAGCTAGAGAACGCCCGAGTGCAGCATGGGAGACCCAACACAACCAAAAATAAAAAAAATTAAAAAAAAAATTAAGTTCACTCTCTCCTACTTTCCCCATATTCAGTCAAATTCTTTTCTTTTTTGCAGTTTTTCTTGACCTTATCTTCTTATGCATATTTCCCACTGCCGTCATGCTATAATCTAGGCTTCCTCATCCTCATAGCTAGATTACCCTCCTCATTTCTCAGCTGAATACCCACTGTAGAATATCCCCTAATCCAGATTTTCCCACACGTGGCTAGATTATTATTCTCCTCCAAGCACCAGTTTCAAATGCTTAAGAATCAGTTGTAGTTCTTAAATATTTATGGGAACATTTCTCAAATTTTTTATGGTGAAGAATATGTTAAAATCATGGTGTACTCTTTGGAGCCCCATTAAATGCTAACGTAGTAACCTTAAAAGAATGAAAAATTTTGCTATATCTGATTTTATACTAAAGTAGGTTATAATATGGAAAGGCAGAGCTTAAGAAAAATCATTGGAAAAATAAAATCTATGAATTAATTAAGCTAAAATTTTACCTATACAGTATGTAATAATATGTAAAACCCTTAGACCCGTGCCAGAAAAGAGTAAGTACTCAATAAATATTGGCCTGTATTATCACTGTCGTTGCAATAGCCTCATAGCTTGTCTCTCTGGGTACACTTTTGTCTTCCTCCAATAGTTTTTTTTTTTGTTTTAAACATCTTTATTGGGGTATAATTGCTTTACAATGGTGTGTTAGTTTCTGCCCCATAACAAAGTGAATCAGTTATGCATATGTTCCCATATGTCTTCCCTCTTGCGTCTCCCTCCCTCCCAGCTCCAGTAGTTGTTTTACACAGAACCAAGAGTGTTTAACGTCATGTTTAAACCCAAATCA
Source organism: Neophocaena asiaeorientalis asiaeorientalis (assembly GCF_003031525.2). Lineage (NCBI taxonomy): Eukaryota > Metazoa > Chordata > Mammalia > Artiodactyla > Phocoenidae > Neophocaena > Neophocaena asiaeorientalis. The sequence goes on from NW_020175192.1 coordinate 9,265,951, forward strand.
GATTATTATATTAACATCTTGCTTCTGTCTCTTTCTAATGTATTTACAACGAAACCCAACCTTTACCTTCGTCTGTAAACACAGCACAACCTTGCCCTGCCTCGTGTCTCCTCTGCTCTGTCCACTGCACAACACATGCTTCCAACACATGGGCTTCCTTAAGTCCCTGATATGCTAACCTCATTCCTGCCTCAGGGTCTTTGCATCTGCTGTTTTCCTCTACTTGGAAAGGTCTCCTCCTCCTTGGAAAGGTCTCCCCTCCCTCCGTCTGTATGACGGAACCCATGTTTAGGTCTCAGTTTAAATGTTTCTTTCTCAGAAAGTCGCTTCCTGACTGCCTCATTCATTCAACAAGTATAACAAGTATTTATAGACACTTACTCTGTGCCAGGCACGATTCTAGTCCCAGAAGAAAAAATGAAAACAACCATTTTAATAGAAAGGCAACAGTCCCTGACCTCATAGAACTTACATATAAGCAGAGAGAGAAACAAAATAAGTAGGCAGATTACATGTGTGAGTGCATGTATGTGTGAGAAAATAAAGGTGAGAAGGAAATAGGAAGTGCTGGAATAGAATGATTGCTGTTTTTACTAGAGAGGTCAGAAAAGCCCTCTTTAAAAAAGGGATCTTAGTTTGAGCAAAGACCTGAAGTAGATCCAGCAGTCCCACTATTTATTCTGCATTTCAGTCTTTTGCGTTATTCCCCTCCTCAAGGCTACTTATTAAAATGGATATTTCCCCCCTTTTTCCTTGATCTGTTTTCCCCACTAGATTGTAAATTTAATTAGGACAGTATCAATCTATCTTGTTCACTATTATATTCCCAGCCTGTAACACTGTACCTGATACATAAAAAGTATTCAATATCTATTTATTCAGTGAACATGTGAAGTTATTATTGAACCAAGTATTAGAAATCAGAGTTACTCTTGAATGTCACCTATCTTACTGAAATGAAAATGCCACGTGTGAAAGACTGTATGAGGCCAAAGCTAAGAAGGGCAAAGTGAATTGTAATGAATTGAACCATAATGCAGTCTCATACTTTTAAGATAGCGATGAAGCATAAATGAACAAGAAACACCTTCATTACTATCTTAGCAGTGCTTTACATTCCATCATGTTGCAACAGAAAGCAAAACAGAGCCATATTCCACATCTGAACCTCTGACCTCCGTATCTCCTCCCCTACCCCACCCTCCTTCCAAACATAAAAGAAAGAAAAGGAGCACCCACCAAACCTTCCAGGTCTCTCTCACTTCCCCCAGTGAATGCTGAAGATACTGAGAAGATAAAGACTGAATATGCACAATGATTCATTAAGAGCATTTTGGGTGGTTGGATGGGAATGAAACCAATCGGATTGCTTGGACATTGTTGAATCATTAGTCAACAGCCTGAGTTACAAAATTACCCCTAGATCTGGCAAGAAGCACCCCTGCACTGGGCCCTGTGCCCCTGAGAGCCCCACTCTGCTTTCTAGTTGAACTCCTCCTGACAGGGCAGAGTCTTGGGGCTAAAAAGACTTGTTCATGCAGGGAACATCTCTGGGCACTGGAACCTCACCTCAGTTCATTGCCCAAACACTTCCTGGGCCCGTGCAGGCTCTTTACCACATTCTAATTCCAAAGAGCAGATGGCAAAGTTGACATGCCTATCCCTAGCTGGATGGCTCGCATGTCCACATGCACGTTCATAAGTTCCCTTGCAGCACAGGGTGGAACCAGCATGAGAAGAGGAGGGAGAGATGCAGGCTGCAGTCCAGAGCCTGGGCAGAAGGAGACTGGCCCTCTCAATGCTGCCATAGTCTGGCTTAGAATTCTAAGGAATCTGGGAACATTCTACATCTGATTCTGATCTTCTAACCTTGAAGATCAGAAAGTGTGATGAAAGTGTGATGTCAGTAGAGGTGGGAGATAGGGAATTCCTTGTGGGTCAGGGCTGCTTGGCTTGGATTGAGTGCCTAGAAGCTCATGGTGTATAAGTGTCTCCATCTATACTCTTGTCCTTCATCCTGCAAATGTCAGGGCCAGGCTGTCTAGTTCCCAGCCTCAGGCAAAAAGGTCTAATAGCTTTTTAAACATTTTCTCCGTATTTGTCATGGACTGAGAGAAGAAACTCCATGTGGTCTGGTAGCAACTCCCTCTAATGGTGCTACGGACTGAATATTTGTTGAATTCCTGTTTCCCAGTGGGGTGGTATTTAGAGGTGGGATCTTTGGAAGGCAGTTAGGTCATGAGGGTGGAGCTCTCCTGAATGGGATTGCTGCCCTTATAAGCAGCAATGTGAGGATGCAGCAAGAAGGTGCGAACCAGGAAGTGGACCCTCACTAGACACTGAATTTGCCAGCACCTTGATCTTGTACTTCCCAGCCTCCAGAACTGCGAGAGATAAATGTTTGTTGTTTAAGCCTCCCACTCTGTGGTGCTCTGTTACAGGAGCCTAAACTGACCAAGACAAATGGAGATACATCTTAGGAAAAAATAAAACCATGAAGCACATTCAAAATTTGGAAACCTAAGAGGTACCCTGTCTTTGCACATACGGACCTGTAGCTGGAGAGTACCAGCCATCAGAAGGCTCCTGAGAGTGTCATACCCAGTGCTGGGAGGGGTGTGGGATGTGGCCCATGGAGGTATTATTTCTTCTAAACACCTGCAACCTCGCTGAGGTTTGTGTTACAACCCTTTTCCTAGACTCCATTGCTCTGCCCAGGTGGAGTGACTTGGGAATTAGAAAATATCCAACTAATATGCTAGTGTTATTCTAAGGAAGACAAATTAGGAAGTTCTAGGCCAAGAAGTCAAGGGAAGTACACTGTCTTGTAAATTATTCTAATGGATGTATTCAGAGAGTAGTTAGGAATTCATTGAGATTACTGAGGAAAAATGATATAGCAAATTGGATTCCAGGTGGAGTAGGAAGGTTCGCAGTGGTCAGGGCTCTGCTAGACCCTTAAGGTGTGTGAAATATTGTCTTATTTCATGTTTCTTTGATAACTAAGGATATTCAGTATCTCATAATGTTTATTTATAGACGATGTACATTTCCCTTTTGTAAACTGTCCATATTCTTGCCTGTTGCTATATTGGGGTGTTTCGAGTGTTTCTTATTTATTTGAATGCATGTTTTATAATTTTTGCTTATCTCTTAATTTTATATATTTTTTAATATAGAAAGGTTTTACATTTTATCAATTTATAATGTAAATTATAAGGGATTGTGACTTATCTTGTACAAAGTCTGCACATTAATTAGGACAAAAGTATTCCTTAGGCAAAATTTGGTCTTTTATTTAGGCTTGTGCTATGTAGCTACATTTCTTCCTTTCTTTTTTTTTCGAAATAAACATTTTTATTTTGAGATAATTATAGATGCACATTCAGTTGTAGCAAATAATAGAGATCTTGTGTACCATTTACCCAGTTTTTGCCACTGGTAACATCTAGTAAAACTATAATCAGTATCACAGACAATATATCAACATTGATACACTCAGGATACAGAACGTTTTCATCACCACAAAGATCCCTCGGGTTGCCCTTTCATAGCCACAATCCGTCATACCTGCTCCCTAATCCACAACAGCCACTAAGCTGTTATTCATTTCTACCATTCTGCCACTTCAAGAATGTTATATCAATGGAACTACATAGTATGTACCTTTTGGGATTGACTTTTTTCATGCAGCATAATTTTCTAAAGATGTGTTAAAATTCTTCTGTGTGTTAATAGTTTTTTCTTTTTCAATTTTCTGGGTAGACAATCATGCGTTTTCCTTTCTTACCTGTATGTCATTATTGCCCTTTCTTGCCTTATTGCACCGGATAGAAATTTTAGCGCTATGCTGAATAAAAGTGGTGAGAGCTGATATTTGCCTTTTCCCTGAGCTCAGGAGGAAAGACTTCATTCCTTCACCGTTAAGGATAATGTTAGCTGTAAGTTTTTTGTAGGTGTTCTTTATCAAGTTGAGGAAGTGTGCCTCTATTTCTGTTTTTCTGAGCATTTTTCTCATGAGCGAGTGTTGAATTTAGTCAAATCGTTTTTCTACATTGATTAAGGTGATCATGGGATATTTCTTCTTTAGCTGTTAATATTGCAGATTACCTTGATTCATTTTTGAATATTGAACCAGTCTTGGGTCCTCGGATAAGTCTCACTTGGATATGGTATATAATTCTTATATATTGCTGAATTCTATATGTTAATGTGTCATTAAAGATTTTTGTGTCTATATTCATGAGAGATATTGGTTTCTAGTTTTCTTTTTTTATGCTTGTTATTTATCCCAATTATTTAAGTACTTTTTCTTTATCTTTTTTATTTTTTTAATATTTAGAGGTTGACTTTTTATCAATTTATAGTATAAATTTTGGTATCAGGGTAATAAAATGAATTGAAAAGTGTTTTTTTCCCCCTATTTTCTCATATTTAGTAGAATTCTCAGGAAAACTCTTTGTGTTTGGAGATTTTCTTTTTAAGAATTTTTAAGTAATGAATTCAATTTTTAAAATTACTTATAAGGCTATTTATTCAAATTATTTAATTCATATTGGGTGAGATACAGTAATTTGTGGGGGTTTTATTGTCTAAATTGTCAGATTCATGTGTGTAGAGTTATTCTCTTATTATCCTTTTGGTGTCTGCATTATTAATAGTGATATTTCATTTCTGGTATTGGTAAGTTGTGTCTTTCTTTTTTTCTTTGAACATCTTGTTTGAGGTTTGTCAATTTATTGATTTTTTTTCAAAGAACCAATTCTTTGTTTCATTCACTGTTATTTTTCTGTTTTCAATTTCATTGATTTCTGCTGTTATCTTTACTTATTTTCTTGCTTTGGTTTTAGTTCCCCTTCTTTTTGGTTCTCGAGGCAGGAGTTTAGATTATTAACATGAGACCTTCCTCTTTTCTAGTGTATGCACTTAGTGCTATAAATTTCCCTGTTGCTTCTGCTTTACATGTCTCCTTCAAATTTTGATATGTTTTGTTTTCACTTTCACTCACTTTAATGTGCTTTTGATATTTCTTTTGAGACTTCTTCTTTGACACACGGGTTATATAAATACCTATAGTTCAGTTTCCAAGTGTTTAGAAATATTCCTATAAGCCTTCTCTACTGATTTCTAGTTTGGTTCTTTAGTGGTTGGAGAATATGTTCTGAAGCATTTCAGTTCTTTTAAATTTGTTGAGGTTTGTTTTTATAGCCAAGGGTCTATTTTGTTAGATGTTCTGTGAGTACTTGAAAAGAACATGTATTCTGCTGTTGTTGGGTGGAATGTTCTATAAATAGCAATCAGATCCTACAATCTCATGTTGTTGTCGAGGTCTTCCATATTCTTACTGTTTTTTCTGTCCAGTTGTTCTGACACTTGCTGAGTGAGGGGTGATGAAGTCTCCACCTAGAGTGAGTGGATTTTGGATTTGTCTGTGTCTCCTTCCAGATCTATCAGTTTTGCTTCACATATTTTCCAGCTCTTCTGTTGGCTGCACACTCATTTATAATTGCTATCTGACAACATGAATGTGAGATTTTTTGTTATAGTTCCGCAAGTATGAGAACTATACTTCTCATACTTAAGAAGCAAGTTCGTTTTTTCCAGTCTATTTGCCATCTGTTGTTCAGACTGGATAATTTCTGTTGCTCTGTTGTCCTGTACCCTGACTCTTCCCTCTGTCTCTTATGTTCTGCTGCTGAGCCCATCCACTGAGCTTTGCATTTCAGTTACTGCATTTGTGTCAAGGATGCTTGTAATTGCTTGTTGAAGGATTTTTACCATTTACCATTTTTACTTTAAAATCTTTGTCAGATAATTGTGCCATTTCTGTCATCTCGGTGTTGGAGTCTGTTGGCTGTCTATTTTCATTCAGCTTGAGATCTTCCCCATTCATAGCATGACAAGTAACTTTTGACTGAATCTTGGACATTCGGATCATGAGACTGGTTTTTATCTTGTGTTTTAGCTGCTTTGTCTAACGCTGCTGTGGCAGCAGAAGGTGCTACTACCAGGTGGAGGTAAAAGGTCTCCATTCAGCTTTGCTTGCACCTGAGTGGGCGGAGTTGGGCTCGGGGAGTTCTTGTCACTGCTGGGCAGGCTTCGGGTCCTCCTCTTCACATCGCCTCGGCTGACGCCATGGTGGGGGTGGTTTCATTGCTGAAGGGTGATAGTAAACATCCTGACTTTCCAATTAAGCTACAACAAAGGAGGCAAGGATATACAGTGGGGAAAAGACAGCCTCTTCCAAAAGTGATGCTGGGTAAACTGGACAGCTACTTGTAAAAGAATGCAATCAGAGCACACCCTAACACCATACACAAAAATAAACTCAAAATGGATTAAAGACCTAAATGTAAGATCGGACGCCATAAAACTCCTAGAAGAAAGCATAGGCAGTACACTCTTTGACGTTGGTCTTAGCGATGTCTTTTGGGAATGTGTCTTCTCAGGCAAGGGAAACAGAAGCAAAGATAAACAAAATGGGACCTAATCAAACTTAAAAGCTTTTGCATAGCAAAGGAAACCATCAATAAAAAAAAAATGTAACCTACTGAATGGGAGAAGATAGAAGATATTTGCAAACTATATACGTAATAAGGGGTTAATATCCGAAATATACAAAGAACTCATACAACTCAACATCAGAAAAACAAACAACCTGATTAAAAAATTGGTGGAGGACCTGAACAGGCCTTTTTTTGAGGAAGACGTACAGATGGCACATGAAGAGATGCTCAACATCACTAACCAGCAGGGAAATGCAAATCAAAATCACAATGAGATATTACCTCACACTTATCATAACGGCTACTGTCAAAAAGACAACAAATAACAAGTCTCGGCGAGGATGTGGAGAAAAGTGAACCCTCCTGCACTGTTGGTGGGGATGTAAATTGATACAGCCACTATGGAGAACAGTATGGAGGTTCCTCAAAAAATTAAAAATAGAACTGCCATATGATCCAGCAATCCCACTCCTGGGTATATATCCAAAGAAAAAAAAACCCCAGTAATTTGAAAAGATATATGCACCCCAGTGTTCATGGCAGCATTATTTACAATAGCCAATATATGGAAGCAAGCTAAGTGTCCATCAACAGATGAATGGATAATGGAGATGTGGTACATATATATACACAGTAGACTGTTACTCAGCCATAAAAAGAATAAGATTAAATAATAAAAAATAAAAATAAGACCATTTGCAACAACATGGATGGACCTGGAGGGTATTATGCTTAGTAAAATAAGTCAGACAGAGAAGGACAAATGTATATGTTTTCACTTATACGTGGAACCTGAAAAATAAAACAAATGACCAAATATAACAAAACAGACTCACAAATACAGAAAGCAAATTAGTGGTTACCAGTGGGGAGAGGGCTATGGGGAGGGGCAAGATAGGGGATTAATAGGTATAAAATAAATAAGATGCAAAGATGTAATGTACAGTGCAGGGAATAGAGCTCATATTTTATAGTAACTTTATGAGGTGTATTATCTACTAAAATATCAAATCACTATGTTGTACATCTGAAACTAATATCATATTGTAAGTAAACAATACTTCAATTAAAATAAAAGTCCTGACTCTCCACTAAGCTTCTTCTGACACCACCAGTTAAGGAGAAGAAGAGATGACTCACTAATGCTGGGCAGGTGTTGAAGTCCAGGCTCCTCTTGTGGTCTTCCCTCGCCCTGTTTGTAAGGCCCCTTTACCTCTCTTTGGGAAACAAAAGGCACAGCTCCCTTTTCAGATACTACTTCTGCAGGGGTGTTGGAAGACCTTGTTGCAAACTCTTGGGATGGAAGTCTAGACTTTGCTCTCGATCTTTAATGACATGGGTAGGGCCACTTTACTGTTGTTTTTGTGTTTGGCTGGAGTAGATGATCTCAACATTCTCTCTTTCTAGGCTGTCTCTATCTTCTTCCTTTACCTACAGATAACAGGCTTTTGTTGGGGATGGATTTTTTTGTCTGTGTACTTGGCAGTCCCAGACTGCTGGCTTCTTTAGCTCCATAGTGGGTTTAAGAGGCAACAAACAAACAAACAAACTCAAAAAGCCCATTAATGTAACTCACCACGCTATCATTTCTCAGGTTCTGAGATCCCTACCCTATCGGCCTTCTTTCTACCTTTCAGAGTCTCCCTCTGTTTGCTTTGTACATAATGTCTAGGATTTTTAGTTGTAATTAGAGGGAGGAACAGGAAGAAGTACATCTACTTCCTGTTCTCTGAAGTGGAATTCCTTAAATCTTCTTTTATTTCTTTTGGTTGGTTTGTTGGTGTTTTATTTTTATTTTATAGGTGCCACATGGTTCTTGTTTAGTTTATAAATTGTATATGTATATTGTTACTATTTCTAAGTTGAGTCTCTGTGGGATCTAGAACACTTGAGTCCTCCACCAGTTCACAGTTTCTCTGAAACTACAAGGAGAGTCCCAAGAAACACATGTATGTATTAAAAACATTCCAGATAGAATCACATTTTATTACTAACTGGGGCTTTGACTCCACAACCCCATATAAATTGGTGTTCTGGTGATTTGGGCTTGTATGTTTGTGAACCTTTAAAATAGTGGAAGCCTAGTTGTGGCTAAGCACAGGGTAAGAACACAGAACCTGGCATCTCCACTTTCTAGCTTGGAGACCAGGAGAAAGTTCCTGAATGTTTCGCGCCTCTGTTTATTTACCTATAAAATGGAGAGAAATGAGTACTACCTGAAGAGAAACCTGCTGTCATTCTAAAAAATTTCCCCCCTATAAATAAGGTGTCCATTTTCTCTGGTTGTTGTCCAGATTTTTTTTTTTTTGTCTTTAGTTTTCAGAAGTTTGTTTATGATGTGCCTTGGTATGGATTTTTTGGTTTATCCTGTTGGAGTTCTCCCAACTTTTAAAAATAATTGAACTATAGTTGATTTACAATGTACACCTGTTAGTTTCAGGTGTACAGCAAAGTGATTTAGTTTCATATATATATATTTATATATATATAATATATATATGAGATGTCAAATATCGTTCCCTGTACTATACAGTAAATCCTTAAATCCTTGTTGTTTATCTATTTTATATATAGTAGTTTGTATCTGTTAATCCTAATTTATTCCTCACCCCCTTCCCCCTTGGTAACCATAAACTTGTTTTCTATGTCTGTGGGTCTGTTTCTTTTTTGTAAATAAGTCCATTTGTATCATTTTTTAGATGCCACTATAACGGATATCATATGATATTTGTCTTTCTCTGACTTACTTCACTTAGTATGAGAATCTCTAGATCCATCCATGTTGCTTCAAATGACAATATTCCATTCCTTTTTATGGCTGAGTTCTCCCAGCTTCTTGACCCTGTAGATTTAAGTCTACAGTAGGATTAAGTGTGTTAATATGTATATAGCATTTATAACAGTATCTGTCTCATAAGCACCATAAAAATGTTAGCCATTAATACAGTTAGTCCCTCCTTTCCTCAAGGTAGCACAGAAAACAGAAGGCAGTGCAACATGGTCAAAATCTGTTCCTCCGTTGAAAGCAGCATCTTCTAACCTTTTGATCCTGAAGACTGCTTATTGCCCATTTCGCTTTCAAGTTTATGCTTTCCCCTTTACTATGTGAGCAGTTCCCTAACACCGCTGGCACTGAGATACTTTTACATTATGTTTCATTATGTAATAAACGAATAAAGATCATAATTTCTTTGTAGTTTTTCTGTATCCTGTCACCTTACTGCTCTTTCTTATTAATTCTAGGAGCTTATTAGTTGATTATTTTGAATTTCCAGGTGGCTAATGATTTTATATGTAAACAATAATCCCAGTAATTATATTTTTACTTCAGTTATGACTTAGACTGCCCAGACTTTGAAAAACATATGATTTTCTGATTTCCAATATAGGCAAACTATCCATTCTCTGTTTCCATATCAACAACTTCTTTCTCATAATTATCACCTCTTCTTTTGCTCTGCATCCAGGAAAGCATCTCCTTACTTATGCTTTTGTTTGTTTTTTATTGCTCTCAATATTTTTATTGATGATTTTATTGCTGGACAAATATCTTAAAGAATAATTTCCAATAATCAGAATGATATGTGAGACATATTTCCAGACATTGATGCTCCTTTATTACAGAATTAGAATGATCAGAGGAGATGAACCAAAATATTTTCCTATCATCTTCTGGTCCATCTGCATTTGTTCTGTGCATAAGTAAAGAAAACTCTAGGATTTTTCTCTGTCCAATTCCATGGGGCTACAATTATTGAAGTTTCTATTAGTATTCTTTCTTCTCTTATTATTACTTTCCAGCAGAGTTGCAATTTCTTGCCTTTTCATGTATCTTTATGAACGTTCAAAAGAAATTTAAAGATAGTGTATCAAGCATCAATTTTAACACATACATCTTTGTACCAAATACTAACTTACAACTGTTTCTTATCTTTGCGAACTTGAGTATGCATCTCTGCAGACTCAGTTTTATATCTCAATCAAATTGGGGGGGGATGAGTGAACTAAAATTATTTATGATGTTTTCCATTGCTAATATCATCTTTGATCATAGGCTTATGCTAATAGGGACATTTAAGTTATGAGGTAAATATAATGCAATTTAAGTAATGAAGATTATTTAAAAAAATATTCAGCTCAAATTCATGCAACCCCGAAAACTCCACTTAAAAATAAGTGCCTGGGTATGGTGTAACAATTCTGACACCACTGTGCATGTATGCTGAAATTGAACAATTAAGTAAACAGACGGTGATGGGAAGATCCAGGTTCCTTACTATTGGGGTGGGAGTTTGAGCTAATCAAGGAGAGGAGGCTAGAATGATTCATATGGTAATGGATTAGAATTGAAATCACAGGTATAAACTCGTGTTTAGCTTAATATAGATGAAGATGGTTGCAAATAGAAATACATAGAGGTGTGACACACACACACACACTGGCTAGTATAACACACATATTTCTTTGCTCTGTCAGCTGGGAGGGTCTGGGGGCAGCAACACCCTAGGAGCAATGAGCACACCTAGCACCCAGATTTGGTTTTTAGTACCACTCTACAATAGACAGAAACAGGGCTCCTTAGAGAAATGGCTAATTCTAAGACTGGGGCAGAAAATATCTATGATGAAGAACCTGGGCATCTTTTAGTATCAAAAAGTAAGGAAGTGCAAAAAACAAACAAAGAAAACCCCAATCCCCCCAAAAACCAGAACTCTACAAGGATGAGGGTATATCAAAGGGACACCAGAGCCAATGGAAAGATCTCCCAATGGCCCAACCTGAAACAATTTCAGCAACAAAATTAAGTAGTAGTAGATTGTAACTCAAAGTGTAAAATAAATATCCAAGAGTCCATATGATATAACTAAAGTATTGAATCAATTAATAGGGAGACTCAACAAATCTCCCATGCTGAAGCATTCATAATAATTTATGTAGATGCTCTGCCCTCTACTAAGTGGGGCATAACTCTCCATTCCTTAAGGATGGTCTGTGGATAGCGGTTTCTTTCCAAAGAGGACAGTATGGAATGGGAGGGGGGTAAAGTAACTTTACAGAGGAGAGCCCCTACAAGGCTACCTTAGTGATCAACAGTGATCAGAATCAACAGTGATCAAAATCAATGGTGATAAGTCATGGGGTTAATATGTGCCCTTGATATGATGTGATGAGAATAGCCCTTCACCTCTGTGATCTTCCTCCTAAAACACATAACTCCAGTCTGATTGTAAGAAAAACAACAGACAAATCTCAATTGAGGAAAATTCTACAAAATACGTGATTAGTAAGTACTCCTCAAAACTCTCAAGGTCATCAAAACCAAGAAAAGTCTGAGAAACGGTCATAGCTGAGAGGGATCTAAGGAGACATTACAATTAAATGTAATGTAGTATCTTGGATGAGATCCTGGAGCAGGAAAGGGCATTAGGTGAAAACTGAGGAAATGCAAATGAAGTATGGACTCTAGTTAATAATAACGTATCTGTATTAGTTCATTAATTGTAACTAATGCACCATACTAAAGAATAGAGAAATCATATTAAATAATAAAGAAAACAGGCTGTGATGTATGTGGGAACTTTGCATTATCTTCCCAGGTTTTTTTTTTTTTTTTCTGTAAATCTAAATCTATTATAAAACAAAAAAATTTACTTTAAAAAATGCCTGCAGGGTAAATGAGTGAATGGAAGGAACAATAAAGAACAGGAAACAAGGAGAGAGATTTTAAAAATATTGTGTAATGAAGGAAACTTTGTGGAAAATAATACATTTGGTTAGTTTAAAAATATAGACTAGGATCATTTATTCTTTTCTTTTCCCTTGCAAAAATAGATGCAAATAGAAGGCAAAAAATTTGGACACTGTGTAACTAAGCCAGCATGTGGCCAATAGCATTGATTTCAGTTAATAGCTTATAATCACAATAATCAGGCCAGGGCCAGTGAGCTAAGCTATTGGAACTATTTTTCCAATAGAATAATTACTTTAATTCAGACCAGGGAACTATTGGGGGTGGGGGAGGTGTGTGGTTAGGGTAGTACATAGACCCACTGAAATATTAATTAGTTTATGCAGCTATGGCCAAAAAGCACAGGAATACAGGCTTATATGAGGGAAACAAACCAAAAAGGGACATGAACAATTTTTCATAATTGTGCTGATTTGATTACTGAAAAGTATATTTTGAATTCGTTTTGCTGTTGAATCATTACAAAGCAATGCATTTGTCATCTAATTGTTAATTGCTTTTCATGATGTAGATAAATTATAATCAACTTTTTACATTTGCAAATATTTCCCAGCAATCTGATGATGAGGTGCTATTTTGCATTGTTTCTTTTTTTTAATTTTCAAAGTATTTTTACACACTTGATGATTTATTTTTTTGTCAATTGAAATAAAAGGTTTTCTCCTTCATTATAATTACATATATTAATTATCAAAATTTTAAAATATATTGAAAAAGAAAAAGAAAAAAAGCTAACCATAATCTCATCATGTTAACTTTTTAAATGTATTTCCCATTAGGCTTATTTATTTTTGAACTACAGTTGTGACTATATGTATATTCAGTTTGTGTCTGACTTAACAACTTAGCATAAGCATTTTTTCATGCTACTTAAAATTTTTAATAATCACTATTTTGAGTACTGTGAAATATTAAATCAGTTGTTACATGGTTTACTAATTTATTAACCTATTGGACATTTAGGGGTTTTCCCCAGTGATATTTTATTTACCTATATATGGTCCAATTCCAGAAGAAAAGTCCAAGCCCACTGATTTTTTTGTGTGTTTCTGTGTGTGCTGTGACCACAGCAGTCTTATATTTGAAACTCAGGAAAGAAACAACTGGAGTCCAAACAGCCAAATATGGAAGTAAAATATAAAGGTTTTTTTTTAAACTGCCACATTCATTTCAAATCCCATTCATTTAGCATCATAAGGATGAAGGATATATCTGGTTAGCTGTGTAATAAAGTCACAAACACACTGCTTACTGGACATCACAAGACAGTTGCCTATAAACCTAGACCTCGGACTTCAGCTTCCTTTTCTCCCAGGGTATCATTCTCTCTGGGAAAATAGTAGTCTGAGCAGCCTCTAAGCCGTGCTCATACTGAACTTCCAAAACTGAGTCCATGACTATGATTGGTGGGGTGAGAGCACCCGTGCCAACAGACTCCAAGTCAGGATCGCCAGTTAGTTTCCTAGCAAGCCAATGGACAGGCTTCTCAAAGTTGTGGTTACTTCTGGCAGAAATCTCATAATCTTGGAGATTCTTCTTTCATTAGAAGACAATGGATTTTTCCTTAATTTCTCAGTCCTTAATACGCACTATGTTGCCATGCAATAAGGTGAGGATGTTTTCATACATTCCTACGAGATCTCTGTGCCACTTAGGTGCACGCTTGTAACTCTCGACGCCACATCAAACGTTACAATGGCTTGGCTGGGCTTGGATCAAATAGCCATTTCTCAGGCTGCCAAATGTGTGTCTGATTCATTGAATTTAAAGTCTATTGTTGGTATGAAACATGGGGCGATAGACTACAACCATCAAAGTGACTACATCTCAAACTCATGAGTCAAATGACACTTTGAAAATATAGTTTACCAGTATTGTCATCACCAACCAATTCATATTTAAATAGAACTTGGGATTCTTTTTGGGCAGCCATCATGATGGTTCTTCCAGAATTGTCTCTCTCTGTTCCTCAGCTGGCTAAGCCCAATCAATTTTTTACTTGATTGTTGGTTGGTTCTTATATAATCTCTGTTAGTGATGAAAATGAGAACACTTAAAATGTTAAATATTGCAGCATGAAAATGCCTTTTGACCTAAAATTGCTGAACTTTCTTTTGAATTAAAAACAAAATTCAATTTATAAATGGATGCCTCATTCATGGATATCTAATTCATTCATTCACAGAATACTTACTGAAAATCTAGTGGGCCAGGTCCTGTTCCAAGTGCTATGAACAAAGCAGGCAGGAATTCCTGCATTCATGGAGTGTATCTTTTTCACCAGCCAGAATCGATGAACCACTGCCTTCTGAGATGGAGTTGGTAATACCTAGAAGGTCACTATTTCTGGAGAAGGAATCTTGACTAGACACTGGATATTCCTTACATTCCCACTCTGGGTTCCCCTCCACTTACCTAGAGTGAGCAGTCACAAGAAAACAGAGGAGGCATCAAGAGCTACTAAAATGAGACAGGGAACCCAGAGGACAGATTCTGCTGAGACAGGGTCCAGTGAACAAATTCTACATTTTGTGTGTGTTGGGAGCAGGGGAGCTTGTGGGCCAGAGGAGCAGGGAAATTATTTTTCAAAAACAAAACAAAACAAAACAAAACAAAAAAACCTGCCAGACTGAATAAGATATACTCTGCAAAAAAACCTAACATGGAAGAAAGAAAAAAACAAGGCTTAATTTTCACTAAGATTTGGGTGCAAACCAGAGTTTTAAATTAGAACAAGAGCCAAATAATGCCTGAAAAGAAACAGAAGAGTCAGAATGATGGGTTTTATGGCTGGTTTAGAACCATGAAGTTGCTCAGGATTTTTGAATTTTGCTTTTATTTTGGGGGTGGATGAGTATAAATAGTAATCAATATTTCAGAAATTTAAAAAGGGTCACTGGGAGTGAGGAAGATTTATGGAAAACTACGGACCCAATACTGTCAGGTTGGATCTTTTAATCCAACAAGAGCAGTTATTAAATTTACCAGGTCCATCCTACGCTTCATACTGCACTTCAAGGAGGAGGAAGAGACTAGAGCCACAGCTTTGGAATTATTCTGTATCTTGTCTACGCGGGACTAGGAAAGCCATTAGGGAGCTGCCAACATTGTATGAGAATTCAAACGAGAGCCTAGAAGAAAAGAAAATAGAGTGAATGTGTCCAAGGAAGACAGACAAATAAGAGGAAGAGAAAAAGAACTAGGGTAGACGATAGAGGTAGAATGTATTAACTTGTACTCCTTGAGAAATTAGTTTCTCATCACATCCTTGAAGATATTACTTGCACAATTTACCACGGTTGTGTTGAAAGAAGACAAAAGGACAGGTTATAAAACGGGCTTGGGAGAAGTTAGGAAAATATGGAGCTTCATCTATTCTCCCGTCATTAAATACTGGAGTTTAGTTGGAATGAAGCAAGATAAATTGTGAATTTGGTTAAATGAAAGGAAATGGATTAAAGTGTGGTTTTTGTTGTATACTAAGAGTTTTTTGCCCTTTTAGATGAGGGTAACTCCAATCATTTTCCCTTAAAATTTGAAGTAAAAAAATTATAAAGCGTGAATAAATAATTTCTTCTGAGTTATATCAGCTGATTATCTAATATGCATCCTGAATGTGTGAAAGAGTATTTTGGAAAGGTCTATGCCTGTAAAACATTGTGTGAACAAAAATCTCTCTGATTTCCCCCATAAGGGGAACAGCTTTGTGATCTCAAGCTGAGAAAGATAGGAATGGTTTCCTGGTGTATCAGCATCACATGGATCCAAATATTAGCTGGGCATGAAGAGTGAGGTAGTCGCTAGAAAAAACAAGAGTTTTTTCTGGATCCTTAAGGCCCCACTGTGACCTAAATTACACACAGACGTACACACATACAATTTCCAATGACATCCGTTGAAACTTCCTCTGAGCAACTGGGAAAGGGACTTGGCCCAGAATTCCAAGAAACCCAACCTGAGGTTAAAACCATAGTCATTCCCAGTGCTTCTCAATTGATTCAATTTCCAGCGAAATTATTGTTGTCTCTGGTTCCAATAGCAAACTAAAGAGAGAATTGAATTAGAAAGGAGAAACATTTTGTTGAAAAAAAAAAAAAAAAAAAAAGGCAACCACATTACTCTGTGAGAACATTTCAGAAGGACCCAAAAGAGACAGAATTCCAAGGTGCTATTCTCAGGATCTGTCGGGTTACCTGGAAACAGATGTTTCATGTAACTAAGGTAGTGACCGCAAGTGAGCAGGCGTGGGGAAACGGGGTGAAGAAACTAACACCTTCTCTTTCCTTCAGTCTCATATTTTTTTCCCCTTGAAACCAAAGCTTGATTTGCTATTTGGCTCAAGGAGCAGAAGAGGACAGAGGAAGTCACAGTGCATTTCCATTTCTTGTCCAGTTTCCAGTCCCATGTCAGTAGAGCTAAACCTTGGATGGCCTAGCAGCGTCCCTACGGAGGTCTGCTTGGCAGAGAAAGGGAAGGAGTTTGCATTGGAGGACAGCCATCTGCAGCGCTCAGCCCACAAGCTGTCTGTCTGTCCCCTCTATCCCCTGTCAGTACTACAGTGGAGAGAACAAGATAAAGAATACTCCCTTTCTCATCAAAAAATCAAGAATTTGGTGTGTGCGGCAGGCAGCAGACTGTGCCTCCTTGGCCAATGTGAAAGCTGGCTGTAGGAGCTCGTCTGCAGCAAAACAAATCAAAGCTGCCCTGTGGCTCAAACTGTAGGTGGCCTAAACCCACCTACACAGCAGCTTCTCCATGACTCACAAGTGTCACGATTAGCAGATTATTGGGCCAATTATATGGAAACGTTTTTAAAAAGATAACGGGTTTAGAGTCACCATCACAGACACACCAGAATACTTGTCTCTACTAGACTTTGGATTGCATTATAATGTGAAATCATTTAATTGCTAGCATTTATCTACTTTTGGAAAATAGGGTTCTGAATCCCAGGCTGCTGAAGGGAATTGCCTGTGGTATAGTCAGCTATTTTTAACAGTAGCCAAGACAAGAATTCAGCTCTCCTGCTGGCCATCCCAGGCTTAATGATTCACCTTTGGTAGACATGGCTCTTGCCCTGGATCGCACACAAGTTGACAAGCAGTCCAGAAAAGTTTTGAACAGATTGTCCTCAGGCCATTTATGTCCTCAAGTACGAATTCACTGAGTATCTTTTGCTAACAAGAGATGAATGTGAGGGGAGTAAGGTTCCTCAAGATTCTAGAGAAATCTGTGGATATACCAAGGCCTGCTACCACATTCCAAACAGCTTTGTCTGAAGGCTTCATTTCTTACTGAGGTAACCTGGACATGTTTTCTGGAGGAACACCTAAGAAAGGCTACCATTCTGGAGAATTCTGGGGTTTGCAAAGAATATCTGCAGTGTTGTGGAAACTGATTTCCAGCTGAACTCTCACAGAACTTCCTGGAGTTCTGAGCCTTATTTTAAAATAGCACATGGCAAAGAGAAAAGTGTAGGCACAGTCTCTTTTTTAAAAAAGAGCTAAGCAATATAAGAAACAAAAAAGGGAGGAGAATCTATAAAGAATTTTGAAAACGAAATATGAAATCTCCGTGCAATGGAAATATTTAGAGTAAAAGACACAGAGAATGTAGTTCAAATGGGACTTGGGGTGCAAATGAGTAAGGCTAAATAAAAAATAAATTAAGTACAGATGAATGAGATAGCATCACTTAGTGATTACAATCGCAAATTCTAAAGACAGACTGACCTGACTTTGGGTCCCAGCTTGGTCGTTCATTAGATATGTAGCCTTAGGAATATTACTTAAGACCCTTTCACCCAAGTTTTTCATTCGTTAAAGTAAGAGTTGAACAAACCGATCTCATAGTTGTTCATGAAACTTTTCAATGACCTGAAGTGTGTACAAGCTAAATATGAAGCCTGGTACAGATTAAGTGCCCAATAAATCTCAGTTAAAGTTATCTAGAAATACAGTAATCAGAGTCTGAAAGAAAGTGAAAAGAAGGGGCAATTTATTTGGTGGACAGTAGCAGGAAGCAATTTAGATATAAGAACTATTATGGAAAAATGCCAGAAGGTATGGTGGCCATATTATCTGAAAAAATAAATTAGCACACATAGCTTGAGAGTGGGAGAGATGACCACTTTTGGGATTGCCGTAGGAAGTCCAGGAAAGGCCATCTCTACACGAAAAGTGTGAATTAAATTTACAAAAGAGAAAATTCTTCTGCTAAAAGCTATGAGAAATTAACATCTTTCCTTAGGCTATAATTTTGAGCTAGAGCCAACTGTAAATTACTTAAAGTTTCATAAATTAATGTGGTTCTTTCTTCTTCTCTTTGCATTTGTAGATGCACAGAGTTTGATCATTTGACTACTTGTTAATTTTCACCAAAAGTACTTAATGGAGAAGAGATGAAAAGTCAACTAGTCTTGATTTGCCAGGTGAGTGTAATGGCTGCCAAGGAGAAAACAGTCACTGCGGCTTCCCCATTAGTTTGAACCTAGATTCCAGTGATGTCCTTAGAGACTATGCCTGTAACTTGGTTCTGCCCCAGGTACATATGCCCAATTTCATGAAGTGAAGACTTTTGGGGCTTATAAAGAACAGTTGTCTCCCCTTATCCACGGTTTCCCTTTCCTCAGTTTCATTTACCTGTGGTCAACCATGGTCCAACAATGTTAAATGAAAAATTCCAGAAATAAACAGTTCATAACTTTTAAATTGAATGCCATTCTGAGCAGTGTGATGAAGTCTCCTGACGTCCAGATCCATTCCCCCAGGATGTGAATCATCCCTTTGTCCAGCGTACCGCATTCATCTCTTTAGCCTTCTCAGTTATCAGATTGACTGTGGACTGTCGCTGTCACAGTGCTTGTGTTCAGGTAACCCCTGTTTTACTCAACAGCCCTAAAGCACAAGAGTAGTGAGGCTGGCAATTCAGATATGCCAAAGAGAAGCTGAAAAGTGCTCCTTTTAAGTGAAAAGGTGAAAGTTCTTGGTTTAATAAGGACAGAAAAAAGTTGTATGCTGAGGTTGCCAAGATCTACATTGAGAACAATTCTTTTATCCATGAGACTGTGAAGAAGGAAAAAGAAATTTGTGCTAGTTTTGTTTCCCCTCAAACTACACAAGTTATGGTTACAATGTGTGGTAAGTGCATAGTTAAGATGTAAAAGGCATCAAGTTTGTACAATCAGATATTTTGAGAGAGAGAGACCACATTCACATAACTTTTATTACAGTATATTGTTATAATTGTTCTATTTTGTTTTCAGTTTTAATCTCTTACTGTGCTTAATTTATAACAAACTTGATCATAGGTATGTATGTACCGGAAAAAAACATAGTATATATAGGGTTTGATACTATCAGTGGTTTCAGGCATCCACAGGGGGTCTTGGAATGTATGCCCCATAAGGGGAGACAACTGTATAAGCATTGTGCCAGGAGCCAGAGGTGCAAAGAGCAATGAATAGTAGTGAGGAGGTATTAAACAAATGTGGCGCCAGGGAGAAAATAAACATTAAAAAAATAATCTTACATATAAAATATACATAAGGAGAGCTTTGTAGCTTAATTGTGAAAAAAGTCATCACTGAGGAGGAACTTACTGCTGAGACCTAAATGACAAGAAGGAGCCTGATGCTCCAAGATCGAAAGGAATGATGTTCTAGGCAGAAAGTACTAAGGCTGTTTGTGTGTTTGAAAGACAAAAAGTTGAGCCTACGGAAATGAATTAGTTAAAGGAAAAAAATTATTTATTAGTTAAGGCTGTGTATGAGTTAATATTAATTAAGCAGCGTATATTAATTTATTATTATTAGTTTATTACAGCTTGCCATATGTTGATGTTATATAGATTGATACTGTATCAGCTCATTTTAATGTAGGAAATGTATGATAGCATTCTTCCTATTTCATCCCTCCAATCCTTTGTGCTATTGTTGTCATATACTTTCCTACTACATATTTATACATGCCACAATATTATTTTTCTTTAAAAATCAATTTTTGTTTCAAATAATTTAGAAAGAAGAAAAAAACCCCCAATGTATTATATAGTTACCTACATATTTACCATTTCCTAAACCCATTGATTCTTTTTATGGATCCAAATTTCTAACTAACATAATTCTTCATAAGCCTGAAGAATTTCATTTAGCATCTATTGTAGTGTAATGTGTTGATAAAAATCCTCAACAAGGGAAGAATAGAAGAGAGTATCCTCAAACAGATAAGCACATACAAAAAATCTTACATAACATGCATAAAGGTAAAAAACTGAATGCCTGATCTATACTGTTGGGTTCAAGGCATAGATATTCACTCTTACATCTTCTACTCAACGTTGTACTGCAGGTTTTAAACAGTGCAGCTAGGCAAGAAAAAAGTAAAGACATCCTGATTGGAAAAGAAAAAATAAAACTGTCTTGATTCACAGACAACAGGATCAACTATGTAGAACACCTAAGGAATCAGCATAAAAGATGTGAAAACTAATAAATGAACTTAGCAACTTGAAAGATACAATGGACATATACAAAGTCAAAAATTGGAATTAAAAAAACCGGCACTATTTACAATATCAATAAAACAGGGAATACTTAGGTATAAATCTAACAAAATATTGTAAGATTTGTATGCTGAAAGCTGCAAAACATTGGTGAGAAAAGCTAATGACACAAATATGAAGAGAGCTCTATTGGTGATCATGGGTAACAAATCTTAATATTGTTAAGAGGGCAGTTGTCCCCAAATTCATCTATAGATTCAGAGTAAAGCCAATCAAAGCCCAGAATTTTTTTTTTCCTAGAAGTTGACAAGGTGATTCTATAGTTTTCATGAAAATTCAAAGGATCAAGAATAACTAAAAAATTTTGTAAGACCAAAACATAAGTATTTCCACTTCTGTGAAGATGGAGTAGACATACTTTTTCCTATTCCTCTGACTAAGTACAGCTTAAAATTGCACATTATATATGAAACAAACATATAATGACTCAAAGGTGGAGAGAAGACACTGGCTAAGGATTTTGGAACATGAGGAATTAATGGTAGTGAGTTTTATTGCTTTTCTTTTTGCCTCATATACTCCATACTTGAAGATGAAGAAACTGGCAACCAATAAATGCCACAGTCACGGGGGAAGTGGGAAGCACAGAAACCAATGACAGTAAAAACCAAAGGACCAGAAAAGGGGCAGCCTAACAAGAGAGAAAACTTTTAGGAAAAAACCACTCTACTATAGTCAAACACTACACACAAAACAACAACAACAAAAAACAAACTCTGACCTTTTCATAAAAGTTTTAAAGTTTGATGTAGTCTCATTTGTCTATTTTTGATTGTTTTACCTGTGCTTTTGGTGTCATATCTAAGGAATCATTGCCAAGTCCAATGTCATGCTTTTCCTTTATGTTTTATTTGATGGGTTTTATAGTTTTACATCTTATGTTCAGTTCTTTAACGTATTTGAGTTAATTTTTCTATGTGGTATAATGTAAGAGTCCATCTTCATACTTTTGCATGTGGATACCTAGTTTTTCCAGCACCATTTGTTGAAGAGACGGTCTTTTCCCCACTAAGTGGTCTTGGCACCCTTATTAAAGATCATTTGTCCGTATACATGAGGGTATATTTCTGAACTCTTTATTCTATTTCACAGGTCTATTTGTCTATCTTTATGCCAGTATCGGACTGTTTTGATTACTGTAGCTTGGTCATATGTTTTGAAATCAGCAAGTGTGAGTCCTCCAACATTGTTCTTCTTTTTCAAAATTGTTTTGGCTATTTGGAGTCCTTTGAGATTTAATATTAGTTTTTGCATAAATTTATTTCTGTAAAAAATGCCATTGGCATTTTGATAGGAATTGAATTGACTCTATAGATTGCTTTGGGTAGTAGGGACATTTTTAACAATATTAAGTCTTCCAGTCCATAAACATGGAATGTCTTTCCATTTATTTGTCTTTTTAAATTTCTTTCAGGAATGTTTTATAGTTTTCACTGAGCAACTTTATGTTCTTTACAGTTATTTCTTGTTTTAATAAATTTATTTATTTATTTATTTTTTGCTGCATTGGGTCTTTGTTGCTGTGCACAGGCTTTCTCTAGTTGCTGTGAGTGGGGGCTACTCTTCCTTGCAGTGCATGGGCTTCTCATTGCAGTGGCTTCTCTTGTTGCGGAGCACGGGCTCAAGGTGTGCAGGCTTCAGTAGTTGTGGCACGCGGGCTCAGTAGTTGTGGTTCATGGCCTCTAGAGCGCAGGCCCAGTAGTTGTGGCACATGGACTTAGTTGCCCTGTGGCATGTGACATCTTCCCTCTTTACAGTTATTTTAAACCTTTGTCAGGCAGCTCACAGATCTGTGTCTCTTCAGAGTCAGTTTTTGGAATTTTATTATGTTCCTTGACTGACCCAATGTTTCCCTATTTGTATGCCTCTTAAGTTTTTTCTGGGTTTGGGGCATTTGAAAAAACAATCACCTCTCCAAGTCTTTGCTCACTGGTTTCATACAGGGAAAGATCTTCACCATCACCCCAGTTGGAGGTTCTAGGACCTCTCAAACTTTATCTTACTCACCCTGGCATCTCCCTCAACTTCAGTGTCTTGCTCATATCTGTTTTCAGCAGCTCCCAAACTCTAGCAGTGGTCCCTTCAGCACTATGAGTCGGACAAGACAGAAACTAGTCACTTGGGAAGCCCCCAGAGAAGCCAGAATGTTAGACTGATGATCCACTCGTCTGTTCTCATCCTGAAGGAGGAAGCCTGGTACAGAAGGTTTCCTCCCACTTGCTCGTGCAATTTTGCATAAGGGAGAGGGGAATGAATGACCATGCCAAATGCCACAAGGTTTCCTACTCCTTGTGTTGGAATCCATTCTTGGTTTACAGTGTCCTGGATGCTGTAACTTCTCAACTGGTCTCTAGAGTTCTCAGAGAGGTATTGTGATTCATATATTGCTGTTAACTTTTTGTCTCTGTGGGGGAAGGAGGGCCTGTAGTTTACTAGTACATCACGTGGCTAATGTCACTTGATTAATTAATTTTTGACCAAGATGTGAAGGCAATTTAATGGAGAAAGCGTAGTCTTTTCAACATAAGGTGCAGCAACGATGAATCACCCAAAAGGAAAAAAGAAAAAAGAAACTTTGATCCATACATAAAGTTAATTCAAAAGCAACCATGGACCTAAATGTGAAATTTAGAAACTATAAATGCAACTAACTGCAGTATATGACTTCTTGATAATACCATTTATATGGAAATTTAAAGGTCCTAGAATAGTCAAAGCATCTTGAAAAACAGAAACAATGTTTGAATACTCACATTACCTTATCTTGTGATTTAATATAAAGGTACTATAATCAAGATAGTATGGTACTGGTTTACGGATAGATAAGTAGACCAAAGGAACCTAACGGAAAGTCAAGTAATAGATCCACACATAGATTTTTTGACAAAGTTGCTATTGTTATCTAGTGTGGAAAGAAAAATCTTATTATCAATCTTATTGTTTAAGTGGATATCTTTATAGAAAAAAAGTGAACCTTGACCTCCATTTCACAGTATACAGAGATCTCAACTGAAGATGGATTATAGACCTAAATATAAAAGCTTAAAATACAAAGCTCTTTGCTACCTGGAGATTATCTTTGCTACATTGAAGTAGACAGATTGCTTAGAATATAGACATCACTAACAATAAATGAAACACTTGAGAGATCGGATTTCATCAAAATTAATAAACATTTGTTCATCAAAAGATATTGTTAAGAAAATGAGAAGGCAAGGCACAGATGGGGAGAAAATATTCAAAATAGACATATGACAGAAGGAACTCATATCGAGATTGTACAAATCAAAACTTTTACAAATAAATAACAGAAAGCAAGCAACTCATTAAAAGTAAGAAAAATATGAAAATAGATCCTTCAAAAAAAAAAAAAGGACGTACAAATGGTCAGTGAACACGTAAAACATACTCAACATCTTTAGTCATTATGGAAATGCAAATGAAAACTACAGTGATTACCAGTACATACTGATTAGAATTTCTGAATTTAAATTGACTACAAATTTCAATTGTTGAAAAGAACGCAAAGCAACTGGTGCTCTCATACAGTATGGTGGGAATATAAAATAGTACAACTTGAGAAAGTTATTAGCATTTGCTTTTATAGAATTAAACATACATTTATCTTATGGCAGCAGTTTCACTTCTAGTGATTTACCCCAAAGCAATGAAAGCACGTGTCCATCCAAAGGCTGGCGCAAAGATATGTATTGCATTTTTATTCATAATAGCAAAAATTGGGAGTAAGCCAAATGTCCATCAAGAGGAGAATGAATAAATACATTGTGGTATATTCACACAGTGGACTGGTATTCAGCGATAAAAAGGAACAGATTACGGATACATGTGACATTATAGACAAGTCTCAGAAATAGCATGCTGAGCGAGAGAAGCCAGACACAGAAGGGTGTGTACTGTTATTCCACTTTTTTCAGTGGTATCTGTGGTTATTGAAATCCAAATGGTAGTTCATTTGGGTTATGGAGGTGGGGAAGGTAGACTGGAAAGAGGCTTGAAGACACTTGTAGTGTGAGGTCAATGCTGTTGATCTTAATTGGGGTGCTGGTTACATGGGTGTACATGCTTGTGAAAACTTCTCAAACTGTTCACTAAAGACTGATGTATTTTAAAATCTGTATGTAAGTTTACCTTCATAAAAAATTTTTAAAGGAAAATAAGAATATTTTTTAGCAAACAAAAACAAGGTAATTCATGACTAGCAGATGAGCACTCGTGGAAATACCAAAGGTTATTTTTCAGACAGGTATAACAGGTGTTGAAGATGTAGTTGAAACCCAGAAGCTGCAGGTAGCAATGTAAGTTGGTACAACTTTAAAAAAAAACTGTTCAGACTTATCTATAAAACCAACGACCTGGCAATTCCACATCTCTTTACCTAGGACAATACATCTGGGATTTTCCATGTGTATCTGCAATTTTCAGAGAAGGTGGGAAATTCAATAGCAAGGTCAGAATATAAGAAGCAGTCCAATCTCTGTTTAGATGGTGGGACTGATGGGCATTAACCTGTGATGGAACCTGGGATCCTGAACAGAGCTGGGAATCAAGGAGGGTGAACCAAGGGTAGTATGAAGGGAGAACTGCAGCCCCACGTCCGCACCGTGTGGCCTGGCAGGCTGGCCCTAACCACCACAGAAGCACAGCATCCCACTCACGTCAGGGTCCACACGGTCCTAGCGCTGGACTCTCCCAGAAACAGATTAACACCTGTAAATCCAAGGCTATGGAAATGCCTCTGGGTAGTCTCACTCTTTCATTTTAATTAAAACTCAATCTGTTCTCTGATAAAACAAAAAAAATCACAACACTGATTACAAGTGGTGCCTTCCTACATGCAGTTTTTCTACCCAAATCCTTGTCTTTTATTTCCAAAGCATTCAATCAGAACTTCCTATGTTCCTTACATTTTCCTGGCACAGCAAGCTCAACAGAGGGTTGAGGTGGAAGGAAGTTAAAGCAAAGTCAAAGGCACCGAAATGAATGAGAAAACAATATAGTGTTTGGGGAATTAAAAGTAATTCAGTCTCACTGGGCTGTCAGCAGTAAAGGGAGCTGGGGTGAGAGTTGAAGCTGGAAAGGTAGGCCGACCTCAAATTGGAGAAATTTTGCAGATATGCTTGGATTTTCAACTTTTTCTCAAGTGGTCATGAGTTTTTACCACTTCACTCACAGTTACAAAGATTAAAGACTCCAATCACTTTTTTTTTAATCTACCTAAGAGTTTTTGAAAGGCAAATGCTCTCCAGAAGTTTAAGGATTGTCTCTCTATAAATATATTCACATGAGGACTATATTTCGGGAAACAATGTGGTGTTCTTTTTGTGTGTAATCTGTGCTTGACATAGAGTAGTAAGAAAGGATCCAATTTCCTCCCATTGGCCCTGGTTCTCATACCATAAGCGTTGACCCAATTACTATCAAGACCATTCTTCACAGACTTCATTATCTACTTCCTTTGCAGGTTTGTGTTGAAATGTTTCAGACTCCACCTAGGGATGCTTTAGTGAAAGTAGGAATTAAGCCTATCTAAAAAGTGAAAAGAAAGCACTTCATTTAATTCCTCTCCTGACCAGCTCATTCACTCTTTCACTAGTTCTTCAACTTCAGAATCTCTAGTACAATGACCTTCCTGTGCTTCTAATCTGTCTATGACCTTTTGTTTCTGTTTCTTTTCCAATTTAGATAAGGCCTGTGGATCATCAATTCAAACTCTTTCTGTGTCCTTTAGTTTTTCACCCCCTTTTTTTTTCTTCCCAGTAAAACCCAAATGAACATCTTCACGTCCAGAAGAAGAGGAACAGGAAATGAGGAGTATGGAAAAACAATTAGATAGGAGCCAGCCCAGAAGTAGGAAGCCCACCATGATGGTCTTCCTGTAATCTTAGAAATGAGAAGAGCCTACGCGATGGCACAGGGACATAAAGCACTAAGATTAGATTCTAGGAAGTGGAATTGTAAGACTGTTTCTGGCTTTTGCAGCTGGGTAGTGGCCATCTGTTCACTAAGATTGGTAACAGTGAAAGAGTAGACTTTGGTAAAGAGGAGAGAATCTACTTTCGCTAAGAATTGGAAGTCCTTTTGAGGTCTCCAAATAGAGCTTTTCCGGAGTTCAGGAGAGAGTTGTGGGATGCGTAGGTGACTTGGGAGTCATCGGCAGGTAAACAGTAACTGCAGCCAGGGGGTTTAATTAACCTACAAAAGGAAAACGTGTTGAGAGAGAAAAGGAGAAACCAAAGGCCAAAACAGGACCCCATTAAGGAAATGTGCAGAGGCCAAGGGCAAAGAAAGCATCAAAAAATTAAGTAATGAGCTGAAACAATGCTGAGAGGTCAGGAAAGATAAGGATAGAAAATGTCTTTCGGATTTAACAATGAAGAGTTAATTATTGCCTCAGAGAGAATATGTAATCATATTTAAGGCTGGAAACTAAGTTTGCAATAGCTTGAGAAGTGAATAGAGCATGATAAAATGGAGAAAACTTAGAAATTGTCATTCAGTAAGCTCAGCTGAAAAGGAAAAGAGGACAGGAAGAGGACAGTGCATGGATGAGGCAGTATTTTAAAGGTGATAATTTGAGTATGTTTAGATGTTGATGGGAAAAAACTCAAAGATAAGGAGAGATGGAACATTTAGAATCATATGGAAGAAATAGATGGAGTAAGGATGCTGAGAGGTAGGTGGGGGTGGGAGCCAGAGCACAGGCAGTGAGATTATTTGAGACTGAAAAAGATCTTCCTGTTGAACCCTCTACATTGTTGGTGAGAATGTAAGTTGGTGCAGCCACTATGGAAGACAATATGGAGGGTCCTCAGAAAACTAAAAATAGAACTACCATATGATCCAGCAATCCCACAATTGTGCATATACCCAGACAAAACTATAATTCAAAAAGATACATGCACCCCTATGGTCATAGCAGCACTATTCACAATAGAAAAAACATGGAAGCAACCCAAATGTCCATCAACAGATGAATGGGCAAAGAAGATGTGGCACATATATACAGTGGAATACTATTCAGCTGTAAAAAAGAATGACATAATGCCATTTGCAGCAACATGGATACAACTAGAGATTATCATACTAACTGAAGTAAGTCAGAAAGAGAAAGACAAATACCATATTATATCACTTATATGTGGAATCTAAAATATGGCACAAATGAGCCCATCTACAAAGCAGAAACAGACTCACAGACATAGAGAACAGACTTGTGTTGCCCACGGGGAGAGGAGGAGGGAAAGGGATGGACTGAGAGTTTGGGGTTGGTAGATGCAAACTATTACATTTAGAATGGATAAACAACAAGGTCCTAATATATAGCACAGGGAACTATATTCAATATCCTGTGATAAACCATAATGGGAAAGAATATTAAAAAAAAGAATGTATTTAGGTGTACAACTGAGTTGCTTCGCTGTACAGCAGAGATAGGCACAACGTTGTTAATCAACTATACTTCAATTTTAAAAAATATTCCCTGTTGCTTTGATTTGAAAGGTAAGGATTAGGGATGAAAACAGTTGTAGGCAAGTAGGCTGATAGGGTCTGGATTGGGAGCAGGGAATAGCTGGAGTTTCCTCCCAAAGGCATCTATTTCTTTCTTTTTTTTTTAAATTAATACAATTTTTAATTCAAGAAAAACTGCTTTAATTAAAGTTTTGAGACTACATATTGAAAGGGCATTCTACATATATGGGGAAACTGATACAAAACATTCAACACTGAGATATATTTTACTAAAATATTTATATTTTAAAGGAAAACGAATCATTTAGGCATCTAGGCAAAAAGATCAACTCACAAAGAAATGACAGTGAAATTGTCATCAAGCTTTTAAACAGTCCCCCTTTATGTCAGGAGACGATGGAGTTAAGAAACTCAAAAGAAAGTAAAAAGATAGCAAAGGATTTTATATATTCATCTGTAGTGTGTTGAATAGTGGCCCCAAAAAGATAGGTCCAAGTCCTAACCCCCAGTGCCTGTGAATGTGAACTTGTTTGGAAATAGGGTCTTTGCCAATGTAATTAAGTAAAAGATCTCAAGATGACACGATCCTGGATTTAGATCAGGCCCTAACTCCAATAACAAGTATCCTTTAAGAGACATAAAAGAATACAAAGAGACACATTAAAAAGAAGGTGTTGTGAAGGTGGAGGCAGAGATTGTTTTTATGCTACAACATGCCAGGGAAATCCAAGAGCTACCAAAAGTTGGAAGAGGCAAAGAAGGATTTTCTTGTAGAGCTTTGGAAGGAGTATGGCCCTTCCTGTATCTTTTTATTTATTTATTTATTTATTTTCAAGATTTGTTCTAGTTCCATAAAAAATCAAAGGCATCTATTTCTAATATCAGTTATTTTAAGGAAGTGAAGGGAGAAAGTTGAGATCAAAAGATAAAAGGGACTAGGGCAGAGGAGAAGGAAAATGAAGATGAAGATCCAGCCAAGAGTCTTCCCTGGTGACGCAGTGGTTAAGACTCCACCTGCCAATGCAGGGGACATGGGTTCGAGCCCTGGTCCGGGAGGATCCCACATGCTGCGGAGCAACTAAGCCCATGCACCACAACTACTGAGCCCACGTGCCACAACTACTGAAGCCCACACACTTAGAGCCCATGCTCCACAAGAGAAGCCACTGCAATGAGAAGCCCGCACACCACAATGAAGAGTAGCCCCCACTCGCTGCAACCAGAGGAAAGCCCGAGCACAGCAATGAAGACCAAAGCAGCCAAAATAAATAAGCAAATAAATAAAATAAATTTATTTTTAGAAATGTATTTCAAAAAAAAAAAAGAAGGTCCAGCCAAGACTGGCAACCACCTAGATGTGTAATTTCATATTCTCAACTGTCTTCTAATAGAATTACGTGGAGAACTTTAAAAAATACTTATTCCCAGTTTCCAAACCAAGAGATGCTGATTTAATTGTTTTGGGCAGAGTATTTTTCAAAAGCTTCCTAGGTGATTCTAATGTACAGCCAGAGTTCAGAAAGTTCTGCTCTGATCCCGTTGTTTTTGGGATTTTGCACCAACTGGGTAGAAGTAGCGAAGGCAGATGGTTGAATTGACTAGAGTTGGAGTTTTGCTGGGCAGGTTCAGAGGAAGGATAATGGAAAAAGGTTGAAGGGCTGGCCTACAGAGTCTAGGCTGAAATGAGAAAATGAAGAACGTGAGGTGATTAAAAAGACTGATAGAAAATAGAGTAGCCAAGGCGTGGTGAACACATGCAGAAAGAGGAAGACGGCAACTGATTGATCCGGAAGCAATGAAGGAAGTAGCATTCCCTTTCAACTTTCTGATGACCTAAATCCACTCCTTCAGTAGCATGCCCCTGAAAATGATTTTTAAAACATTTTAGACCAAAACTATACAAGAAATAGAAAATAGAGTTTATAGAGAATTGGTAATTACAGCAGTGCTTAAAGTATGGAGGAGCAGGAGGCATGGATAGTGGGGGAAAATTCTCAATTAAAAAAAGTTTGTTATGACTTTTCTTACTCCTCATGTATCACTCTGAGGTTTCTTGTAATTAAGAACTTTTAGCACCTAAGAAAGTAATTGGGATCTTCAGTTTTAGTGGGTATTAGTAGTATGATTTTAAGATAATCCCTCCTCTGGAAGTAGAGGTATGAATAATGCTTTTCTCTAAAGAAAGGATGTGGTTAATTGAATTTAGGGATCCTGGCTATATTATCATTAAGTTATTGGAATGATCTTAAGTCATCTGCATATAATATAAGATTTTAAAGAATAGAAGCCCCAGAATGAGACGAATGATAAACAAGGCATCAACAGACCGCAAGACAAAACTCGTTTACTCTAGATTTCTGTAAGAGCCTAGGAAAAAAACTGTGAACCTTTCTTAACAGATGAAGTGACAATAAGATGGGGGAAAACAGCAGAGACCTTCACATCCTACAGCAACACAGAATGAAGTCTCGATCATAACTTGAGAGAAGAGAAAGAAAAACGCGTTCTGAGAATGCTCACATTATTTCACAAGGAGTCTTAGAAAAAAGACAGAGCACTGTTCATTGGAATTTTTTTCCCATTGTTCTCTCTCATTAAAACTGGCCCTGTTTTGTCTTCCTCTGAGACTGTTTGAATTGTAGATTCCGATATCCTTTGAACTTTGTTCTTTGATAAAAGTTGGGCAAAAAACACATGCCACAGACAACTGTGGACCTGAGATTTGAGGCTCGTGATAGTCCCGGGGAAAACTGCCCGCCCCGTGCCAAAAAAAGGAAGACAAGTGTTCAAACTGACCAGGAGGCAAAATATTTCCATGGTTAGTCATCAATATCTACTAAGAGGCATCAATAAACTGCAAGCTTTTTAGATTCAAAGGATTTAAAAAAAAAAAAAAAACTCCTGTTTACCATCCCCATCAGGCTGGCAGGGCAGAAGGAAACATCTCCTAGGACTGGTGTCCATCAACACATTTCCACCAAAACAGTTTCTGGAAAAAAGCACATTTCTGTATGTTCCTCCTCAAAAGATAGTGCCTTTTCAGTAGCCTGAAAGTAAACATGTGACAAATTAGGGAGATTATGGAGGAGTTTTGTTTTCAACTGTTTTTTCCACTCTGTGCCTTTTTTCTTCCTTCTTGCAAATGAGAGTCTGTAAATGTAGGCATTTATGATTTAGGGTCCTCTTTGATTTGAATACCTTTCTAATGGTGATAGTGTAAATTGATTGAGGTCTGTATTCCTTTTTCTCTTCCCAGCAGGCTGTTTCTCTGTGTCTTAGTAAATTTATGGTGCTGCTTTATTCCAACTGGCTGGATTGGGTTGCATTCGTGTTACCCAGATCACTCTTCCTCATAATTGAAATACATAAAAGCTAAAATGTGGCTCAGAGGATTTCCATTGGACCCCATATATTTGAAGGGAATTTTTGAGCACAGAATGCAAAGCTGATCATATTCTCAGAATGTGAAATCATATTCTCAGAAAAACAGATCCCAGAGCAATAATGCTTCTCACCTCCAACACTAGACAACCAGGGGAGCTGACCCACCGAGCTCCATTCTGGGGGAAGACAGAGGTTGGGATCCAGGCTTATAAACTTCACTGAGCCCCCGGACCCAGGAAGTGAAGTAATAATTACTTCAAGTAATAATTACTCATTGAGTAGTAATGAGGTAATACACACCAATAGGAAGTCTGCATAACTAAGTCCCCATGGGGAAAGTCGACAGAACTCTCCCTTCTATACTTAGTAGTCAAACATACTGAAAAAAAGATAGGTTGGACTCATGAAACATTAATACACCCAAGAAGCAAACACAGAAGTAAGAGGATAGCATGTTTAATTTCTAGATCACTGCCAGAAACATTTTTCAGTATAGTCACTGCCTAACTCAACACAATTAATTGAGTAATTGTCACGTTTTCTGACTTTGCCAGAGAAAAATGGTTTTAAAGAGGAACCCAACCAGTCTACTCAAAAGTTGTTGTGTTTTGAAAGTCCATCTCATCCTCAAACTTTTATCATCGTAGGATTTAAGGAAGTTGTTGAATCACAAGGAAATAAGGACATGATCCAGACAACTGAATGTGTATTGTTCATAGATTTACCTGTGCTTTTCTCTTGGGGCAGCTGTTTTGATGGCAAGAACCAAATGATACCTTATTTTGTTTTAAAATGGGGATAACTACACATCTATTAGAGCAGCTAAAATGAAATGAAACATAGTGACAATACCAAATGCTGGCAAGGATATAAAGGAAATAGATCCTGTATATTCCTGGTGGGAGTATAAAATTGTAAAGCCACTCGGGAAAGTAGTTTAGCAGTTTCTTAAAAAATTAAACATACACGAACCCAATGATTTAGCAATCACACTTCTGGGTATTTTAGCAATCACTCCTGGGTATTTATCTCAAGGAAATGAAAACTTACATCTACGCAAAGACCTACATACGAATGTTCATAGCAGCTTTATTGGTAATAGGCAAAAACCGCGTACAGTCCAGACATCCTTCAATGGGTGAGTGGTTTGAACAAACTATGGCACATCCATACCTTGGAATACTACTCAGCAATAAAAAGGAACAAACGATTAACATACACCACAGCTCGGCTAGATTTCAAGGGAATTGTGCTAAGTGAAAAAAATCACAATCTCAAAAGCTCACATAATGTATGATTCCATTTGTATAATATTCTCAAAATGACAAAATTATGGAGATTGAGAACACATCAGTGATTGCCAGGGGTTAGGGATGGGGTTTGGTGGAGGAGAGTGAATGTGATTTTAAAACGGTAACACTGATGGGACAGTTCTCTGTCTTGCCTGTGGTAAAATTGCATAGAACTACACACACACACACACACACACACACACACAGGTAGAACTGGTGAGATCTGAATAAGGTATGTGAATTGTAACTATCAATTTCCTAGTTTTGATATTGTACTATATAGTTCATGGAAGATGTTACCATAGGGAGAAATTGAGTGGAAAGTACATGGGACCTCTCTAATATTTTTGCCACTTTCTGTGAACCTCTAATCCTTTTTAAAATAAAAAGTTGAAAAAATGGAGGATAACATGAAAACGGGGCCACCCTTGAAACATTGTCTGAAAAAGCTGACCAACTTTATTTTGTGGAGATAAGAAAGCCAGAGTGACAACGTGTGGGTAGACGGTGGCTATAGAAATAGAAATTATTCCCAAACGTAAACTGATTCTTTTGTATGAACAATCTATTTTTGTGTTTCTGGAAGCTAAAAAACCTGATTCACTGTGTCTATTGACACTTTATTCTAATGGTTACATGTCAATTTTTCCTAATGAAACATGTTCCAAAAGACCAAGCAACAACATATATTGCTGTACAGCTTCAAGACACTGTTCTGTTGTTGGCTTTGAACTCTTGTCACATTGACTTTCTGAAGATATGCAGCAGCTGATAACAGCCACTGGGGGTCAGACTTCCCTATGGCATCTATTCAAACATATTTCTTAGCCAGTGCAACTGCAGACTTACAGGTTAATAGAACTCAAGCCTTCCTTTCTACTTGTAAGAGCTTACCAAAGCAGACAGAAATATTTATGTTCATGGTAATTACTCAGCTTGGAACACAAACAGATCCAGGGATTGCGGAAGAGATACCAAAGTAGTTTTATATAAATCTCAGTTAAATATATCATAGTTAATGAGGATACAGCAGAAGGCTAGTGTTTTCTCTAACCTCCAGATAAGATACAATCTTCCTTCCTGCAATCTGGGCAAGAAGAGCCCTGCCCTGGGCCCCTCCCATCAGAAGCCCCACACTGGTCCCCATCCAGCCATGCCCTTCACCATGGGACAGGAATCCCAATTCTTTTCCAAATGGATGAAAAAATCCTGGATTTCTTCCCAATAGTTGGATATCGCAGAGTGCAATTTTGAGCAACGATGAGCAGAAGATAGTTCTGATAAAGACCTAAACAAAGAGAAGATATCAGTCTCCTAGGGCTGTGGACAATGGAGCAAATTTTAAAAGGGGGACCATTATGAATCACAGAAAAAAATAAACCAGGGTTGATATTGCCAGATTCTAGAATTTGGTTTTGAATTCTTTGAGTTTGAATAGCATATCGCTGAATCTGATTGCCAGGGCATGGCATGGAAACACCAACAGATGAGCTGCCACGTTGCAATATGATGATGACAAAGGACAGGCACCAAACAACACTGGGTTCACTGGTCCAGAAAGGATGCTGGTGATCACCAGTGGTGCTATCACTGCCTCCAGTTGGTCCTCTGAAGATGGGGGTGGGTGAGTCATAAGGGAACCGCCTGTGAGGGAGAAGAGATTTCATCTGCCCAGAGACAAGGAAAGGAATTTCCAAGTGGTCAGCTTTACAGATCAGGCATGACTCCGTCTGATGCTTCAGTGATTGCATCTCTTCTCTCTCTATATATTTCTAAGTGGAGTTCAGATTCTGGGACATACATGTAACTGAAATGGCTCTGGAGACCTGTTCTCATACTTTGAGAATCTAATTTGAACCAAGGGATTTCCAAGGCCCCCTAGTGTCTCCTTTGCATACCTTCCTACTCTTGCTTTGCAAGGTGAGTTGAGATGTCATCACTTAGAATTCTAGAGCATGAAGCACACGGTCCAGCACAGAGTCAAAGAAATTTCCTGAGATCACTGCCTTGGAACCCTGAGTGGCAAGATACACAGCTTGCATCAAATGGTAATAAAGACAGTTGTGCTCTGAGTGAAACAATAACAATTAAACCCATCAACTTTAACTGAGGTTGAGAAAACAAAAGACCTCCTAGTTTACAGTGGCCCCAAGCCAAGAGACTGCTGAGACTGGAGAAAACTCAGACTGCAGACTGAAGAATGCTATCTTCTAAGAAGAATGTGCTAGTGAAAATTTTCAGGAACAGCAGTTTTGTCAAGTTTCTTCTAGAATGTTAATCAGCCAGGATTTCAAAGTCTTACCGGTCAGGTAAATATTCTCTAGCAGGTGCAAGGAAGAGAAACACACAAAATCCCCCTTCAGCAAATTTAGAAGGAGTGAGATCTGATGTTATATGCTGGCTCTTAATTTTTTTATTAGCGATAAATTAGCTTGGGATCAATGAAAGATTGAAATATCACCTAGACCTTTGAAGATACAAGTATAGCTTGCAGAGGAGCCATGGGCAAAAAGGAAAAAAAATTGCCACCCTGAGAATGAACTTGGGGTTTTCTGGCCTGCTGCAAAATTATATAAATGTTCCTTGCCGTTGGCCAAAAAGTTAAAGTCTCAGCTTCTATGACTTTGCATCAATCTTCTCTTAAGCTGCTTCTTTTGACCTGAACTTTTTTTTGAGAGGTCAGATAAAAGATTATGATTCTCAATACATATTTATCCAGCTATGACTCCAAAAGTTCTGAGCTGCATAAACACATATGACGATGTCAAGCTCACATGTAGCAGTAAGAGCAAAAAGCTACATTGTCAAAACCTACTGTATCTGAATTTGGACACTGAGATATAAGGCTCAGAATCTCATTTTTATATCCCATGGCATTCAGAGGGGTAAACACGTCAATTTCTGACACAAAGTTTCCTATCCTGTGTTAACAGTTGTTCTGTATCTTTGAGGGCCCTGGAGGGTTGCTGGGCTGGGATTAAAACTGCAATGTAGGGGATTCAAACAGGGCTCTGCTTCCAGATTGACCTGGGTATTGTTCCTGCTGCTGTCACTGACCACAAGCTCCTTAAACATTCTGACACTCAGTTCCAAACCTGTCCGTGGAAAGAATACACCTCTCCTGGAGGGCTGTTATGACAATTAGGGAAAACATAAGAGTTTGCGTGTAGTAGGAGGTGTTCTGTGGATGGTACCTATCACCCCCTAAGCACATTGAACGAACACACTTGAACAGTGATTAAACTTCAACATTTGTTCTGGGGAATGTCTCAGGTCCTACATTGGATTTGCTGGCTTCACTTTGAGAAGCATTTCTAAGACCTCAGAAGTCCTTGCAATCCCAGTTTTTTCTAGTTTTATTGAAATATAATTGGCACACAGCACTGGATAAGTTTAAGGTGTACAGCATAGTGATTTGACTTACGTACATCATGAGATGATGACCACAGTAAGTTTAGTGAACCTCCATCATGTCATAAAGGTACAAATTAAAGAAATGAAAAAAAATATTTTTTCCTTGTGACAAGAACTCTGGATTTACTTAACTTTCATGTAAAACACACAGCAGTGTTAATTATATATATCACATTGTGCATTATATCCCTAGTACTTATTTATCTTATAACTGGAAGTTTGTACCTTTTGATTGCCTTTGTCCAGTTCCCCCTCTCCCCACCGCCAGCCTCTGGTAACCACAAATCCGATCTCCTTTTCTGTGAGTTGGTTTGTTTTTGAAGTATGATTGACCTTCAACACTGTGTTTGTTAGTTCCTGATACACAGCACAGTGATTTGGTATTTCTGTACGTTTCAAAATGATCCCCACCTTAAGACTAGTTACCATACAAAGATATTACATAACTATCGACTATATTCCCTGCAATGCACATTTCATCCCTGTGACTCATTTATTTCGTAAGTGGAGATTTTGTACCTCTTAATCTCCCCCACCTACTTCTCTCTTCCCCCCATCTTCCTCTCCTCTGCCTTTTTTTTTTTCCTTGATAGTGTTCTCACTGGATTCTATAATCCAGGAGTACAGCTTTCCTTTTAAGAAGTGCTGTTTTCTCTTCAGGCAGTAACTAGTTCAGAAGCGTCAGAAAGCAGGCAACATAGTAGTGGAAGCTGAAATTGAAGTAACTGGAGGTTTTTTGATGCTAAAGGCTTGCAATATTCATTTATTTTTAAACTACACATACATGCTTATCTCTACTGTGGTTGCTTTTCTTGTTATCTGCTGATTCCTAGCATGACCCCTTTCTTCTCTACTCCTTACCATCATAGAAACGAATGTGACCTTGAAACATTTTTGTACCATTCCTTCTGGTTCGATGTCACACCGTCTCTGTGAAGAAGTGGAGGTGACTCCAATTTATCTTTCATTCCTTGCTTTTTGTCCTCCAAACTTGATAACTGTTTCCTTCCTAGGAAGGATAAAATTCCAGAGTCTCTCCTCCTACTGAATCTCTCCTTTTCCTTCTGACCTGTGAACCATCTCATAATTATTATTCTTCACATGAAACTCTCCCCTTAGACTTCCTGTTCTTTTATTTGTTCTTGTAAGTAAGAGGATGAAATTGAGCTGGAAGATAATATTATAAAGTCCATTTTTATCTGAATGAATAAGGCACCAAAAGAGTTCTAATTAAGGCTTCAGGGGAAGGCTGGAGGGAAAAAATAGAATATATATGTGTGTGTGTGTGTGTGTGTGTGTGTGTATATATATATATATATATATATAGAGAGAGAGAGAGAGAGAGAGTAGTCTTTAGGAGGAGGCCACAGGGTTCTGTCCTTAGTCTTGTCTTGAGTGTTTAAATGAACACAGAAAAGACATCAAATTTGCTGATGAACTAACATGTGGAGAGATAATTAAAATGAAAATTGAAAGAAGAAAAAGCCAAATTATTTCAGCATGTGAGAATTGTAGACTAATGCCAAGAGAACAGAATTTAACAGGCGTTAAGTGCAAAAACCTATATCTGGTATTGAAAAGTAATTGACTGTAGTGTGGAAAATTAATAAAGTGTTTAAGAAGAAACAAGCCACAATGATGGGAATATGTCTAAAGGACATGGGAACTAATTGAAAGAGCTCCCAATGGCCAAAGCTGGAACAATTTGAACAAGATAAATTGGATTATAATCCAAAGGACAAAATATTGGATTATAATCCAAAGTATAAAATAAATATCCATGAGTCCATGCTGACATGAATGATTGACTAAATAACTGGGAGAGAATAGCATTACCTTGACTATTACAGGAAAACCAAATTACAAATTCTATATGGGAAGGAATTATTTATAGTTTCACTTTTCCTCAGCACATAGCAGTCTTTTTTAGAATCAGTTTAGACACTAATAAAGTATTCCTGATATTTACAGTAAAAATAATATTGCTTGCTTTTGTGAAGAATCTAAGCCATGAGTTGTTATACTGTATGAGCTGTACATGTTATTCCCATATATTTATCTACTAAACTCTCCCTCTTATATTTCTTATCCATTCATCTCCATCTCAATCCTGCTAGTTTTTGCTTGATATTTTTCTTTCCATTTCACTGTATGGGAGACAGTGTTTATTGTTCTTCCAAAGTCCATTGTCCATTTGCACCATAGTAACAGAACCCTTGATTTTTACTATGTATGTGACCAACCAAAATAAACGTTGCATTTCCCAGCATCCCTTGTAGCTACATTCTGATGTTTGGCTTGGTTCTTAACAATTGGTTATAAACAGAAGTTTGTGCAAGTTCCAGGAAGTATCCTCTTTCCCGATTTCTGGAATGTGGAAGTAATTGTTAGAGTTCCAGCAGGCATCTTGGACTTTGAGGTGACCTTGGGGACCGGAAGTCATGCATGGCCAAAATACAAGATAAAAAGAGGATGAATTCCTGTCACTAAGGAATAGCATATCAGCCCTGATGACTGCCTACAATTTTTCTCCCCAGGGATATCATATTATTTATTTTTCTATAATTTAATTTATGTCTAGCTTTCACATTCTTCCCAGCAGTGGAAAATTTAATTAATTCAGAGAAAACTCAGTCAGAGTAACATATATATTAGGCTGTTTGAAATTGTAACACAGGTCATTGAAGAGCTGTCTATTTTTTCAGTCTTTTTTCTATCATTTTTAATGGTTTTTATTGCACGTCTTTTTGCCCATTAATCTTTACTTTTTCAGTGTAAAATCCACTGTTAATTCCATGCAGAGTATTTATTTTTATTTTAGATATTGTATGTTTCACCTCTGGAAGTTTTATTTAGGTCTTTTTTATATTTTCCATGTCTACTTAATATGTTCAAGCGTTACACTACTTTCTTGACACTAGAATACAGTTATGATATCCATTTTTATCTTCTCATCTGCTGATTTATCACCTATGTAATTATGAATCTGTTTCTATTGCTGTTTCTCCTTATTACAGGTTATGTTGTTCTGCTTTTTGTATGCCTTGTAATTTTTTATTTGATACCAGACATTGTGAATTTTACATTGCGCTGTATACTTTTGTATTCTTTTTTTTTTTTTACTTTTGTATTCTTATAAATATTTTTGAGCTTTTTTCCCGTAAGAGTAGGTAAGTTGCTTGGAAATAGTTTGACCCTTTTGAGACATTTATTTATTTATTTATTTTTATTATCATTACTATTTTTTGGCCATGCTGCACGGCATGCAGCATCTTAGTTCCCCAACCAGGGATCGAACCCTTGCCCCCTACAGTGGAAGCATGGAGTCTTAACCGCTGGACTGCCAGGGAAGTCACGAGGCTTGCTTTTAATATTTGTGAAGTGGGACCAGAGCAGCCTATAGTCTAGCCGAGATGATGCCCTTCTGAGTACTTTACTCAATGCCCCATGAATTTGCAACTTTTCCTTTTTTTCTGGAAG
The DNA here is from genome assembly GCF_003031525.2 of Neophocaena asiaeorientalis asiaeorientalis. Taxonomy (NCBI): domain Eukaryota; kingdom Metazoa; phylum Chordata; class Mammalia; order Artiodactyla; family Phocoenidae; genus Neophocaena; species Neophocaena asiaeorientalis. The sequence continues at coordinate 9,305,829 of NW_020175192.1, forward strand.
GAACACAAACTATTCCTGGCCCTGTGTAAGTTCCAGAGGTTGTTCCCTCTTCTCTTTTCAGGTGGTTCTTTCTTCCCCCTCACACACATGCAGTGAGCAATGCTCAGCAGAAGGTCTGAGGGGGATCCTCTGCAGATCTTCAGAGCTCTTCCTCTGTGTACCTCTCTCCTCTCTGATATTTGGCTCTATGAATTCTCACCGGTTTAGCCTAACTCTGTCTTCTTAATTTGGCCAGACTTCTGGGCTCCACCTGGTTTTCCCTCCTGCACTGCAGCCTGGAAACTCCATCCAGTCAGTAAACTGAGACATCTTGTTTGTTTCCCCTCCCTCAGGGCTTACTGTCCTGTGTTGCCCGATGTCAGTGTCTGAAAACTATTGTTTCAAATACATGATGTCTAATTGTTTAGTTGTTTCAGATGGGAAGGTAAATCTGGTCCCTGTTACTTTATTTAGTTCTTTTTAAATGAGAGAAATACATTTCTCTCTTGTATGGCTACTCTTGACGTAATTCTAACATTATACTTAATTCTAATAATATACTTAACTAACATAATCCTAACTAAACATGCCTGCTAAATTTTAGTTGCATGCCTATTGTTCTAAATAACCATTCGAGAATTAATATATTTGATGGATATATTTTTCCTGGGTGGAGGAAAATAGTCCATTGTGCATTTCTTGTGATGTTATAAGGTTATATAATATTCAGCCACTGAGGAAACATTTTATTTGAGGACTAATTAACAAAGGATCAGCTCCTCTCCCAGAGCTGTAATTGGGCTCTTCAGTAGTTAATAGGTTTAATTAGTGAGCTCCTACTTAAATGTGGATGTTAACTCTCAAACTCTAGCCACACACACAGTAAAAAACAGTTGTTTCTTCAACTGGATGGAGAATTTTCTGAGCATATAAACAAAGAAACACGCACATCATTCAGGCGACATGGTCCTATTATTTTGCTCTAAGTTCCGTCCTTACCCTTCCGCAGGCAGTTACTCAGGATGTTTCTCTTTGTCTCTGTCTGTAACATCTCCTATTTTCACATCTTTTTTTTTACTCAGTATATTCCAAGCTTCAAAGATGATGTAATAAAAGGAGAATTGAAAAAAGATCTGAATTTATCAACCACTTGGTCACTGCTTATTATTTCATCACTTAGTTTGGTTCATCTATAAATGGAATATCACCTACATCATGGAGTTGTTGAAAGAACCAAATGAGTTAACTTAGTACATACAAAAGGGTGCCCTAAAGTGTTTTAGAGAATATTTGTGTTAAATAAATGTTGATGGATTTCCTTTTTTACAATTCAGCATTCCTTTTTCTATTACCCTCTGCTTTTCAAAAAGAACCTTCCTAATAAATATTCAAAATGAAGAAAAACTAATGAGGATTATCTTAGGACTCAAAGGGGCTACAGAGTAAGGTATTTATAAGGATGCTCTAAATGCGTTTTATCACTATCCTCCTTTGATCTCAAATGCAAATACCAGATAAAATAATCCTTAGAAAATGCCAACTCAGGAAGTAAGAACTGCGGCCTCTGAGATAAGCACGCCAGCGTCCAAGAAGTCACTTTAGAAACACTTCTGGCTTCTATTAAATCTCTATCCAGTACTAACATTGGCTTGCATTTAATGCAAGAGGTAATGAGAGGCCATTTGAGTTGTCTCTTAAAGCAGCCAAGAACTTTTATTGCTGTTCTTTGAGTAGAGCCAAGGACTTGATCCTCATCTGTAAAATGAAGGCATTGGATTAGATAACCTGCAGCTGTAAAAATTCTGATTAGCTAATTATTCATTATAGAGGTCTGCCCTTTAAATTTATCTCACACGAATCAGCTTATGTCAGTTCAAGCCTGGTGGACCTAAGCCATGAAGAAAAAAAATTTGTTTTGCATTTTATCTTGCCTTTACACCTGCTGCACTACAAAATAATAATAATAATTTAATAAGGATAACTTATCCTGAAGATAATTTCCAAATTTATAGAACAGTTGATAGTTTCCCCGATATGAACTGTGGTTATGAAGTGTGGAGAGAGGGAAGAGGAAGAAAACAGAAGAGAGAAGGCTCAGAATCTTCTTTTCCACCGTTACTTAGCGCCATCTTCCTTCTGCTGGCAGTGACAGACGTCAAACTTTTTCTCCTTTCATGATAGCCCTTTTTGTAGACAAGAACAGACCCCTTCCCTTATCTTTGGGCTGAATTTTTCCCAGTCCTGAGTATTTCCATCTAGTATGTTCTATTAAGGGGAGGAGGAAGGAAGATTAAATAGAGAATCTCTTTTCCAACCTCCTAGCACTATTTTCAGCCTTTCTTCAGTGGCATACTGGCTTTGTCCTGCATAGCCCCCCAATCTTCAGCGTCAATGAAAAAAACGACTTCCCACCTTGGACATCTGAAAGAAGTAGGAGGAAAAACATTAGGGAAAACGTTTCTTCGGCAGTCATTCCCTTTCTTTGTTTTTCCATTACCTTGCTGGAACAAATTAACTGTGTTACCATTTCTTCTGATTAGTGATGCTATTTTTTACAGCACTCCAGGCAAGTTTTAGCATCTGGTATCACTGCAGCCATGCGCACTGAACAGCCACCAGCATTCAGTCTATCATTTACAGACTCTTAGAAGGCAAATGGAAAGATGACCTTGATTGAAAATCTGCATAATCCTTTCCTATGGGGAAAGGCTCTCACGGTTTTTTCTAAATATATAAGGACCACCCTGTGACAATCAATCTAATTAAGGGCACAGAGGTAATACAAATTGTGTCTCTCTCACCATGACCTTTCTCTTGTTAACCAACATACTTTTCAATGACGCAGGAAGGATCTGGTTAAAAGAAACTTGCACAAGAGAAATCCAAATTTCTTAAATCTTTGGGGTATGCAATTGAATGTGACCACCTTAACATGAAGGTCAATCTTTGTATGTAAAACGACTACTTTGTGGAAAGTTTTTATGACAATAAACTTGCTTGCTGGGAATCACAAACCGTCAATCCAATAGCTTGCATTTTATCTTGAAGCAAAGGATGACTCTGAACAGAACTGTGCTATATTCTTGAATAGGTCTGGCAGTTCAAATGTGTTTCTGTGGGGATTAAAATATATGATGAAACTGAAGGATGCTTGAATGCACACTTCATTCTTTCAACCAACAAATACTTACTATTATGTGTCAGAACTGTTCTTAAGCGTTGTTTATACTGTGGTGAAAAAAACAAAAACAAAAGCAGACAAAATCTCTGCCCTCATAGAGTCCTTGTAGAGTCTAGTGGGAAAGAAGGATATTAGATATTTCAACCCCAAATAAATATAGAATTATAAAAGAATAGATTGCTGTGAGAGAGAGCAGATGTAGTCTCTGATCTGAATCACTTAAGGGAGGGAGGTCAAGGGAGGGAAGTTCTTTCTGAAAAAGAAGCATTTAAATGGAAACCTCAAGGATGAGCAGGGTTTAACCAAGAGGAATATTCAAGGGAAAAGTTCCAGGCAGAAGAAACGTCTGCACCATCCAGCAGTGCTCAGAGGCTCAAGTTTCACCAACAGAATCAACCATCAGGTGAGAGAATTGTTGTACTGTGTTTCTAAAAACTGGAAATTTCCTGGATGACATCACAGAGTTGGATCATCATTGTACATGGAATCCACAATGAAACACTCCAGTAATTCTCTTGACTGGATAAAGTTTGACATTTATAATAGCTAAAAATAAACTCTAGCTAGTAAGACTTGTCCGCCTAATTTCACAGAAATTAAAGCCCCGGCTTCTATTTAAGATTATATTGTCAGACATAAAGATCTTGCCAAGAGGATCAGAAAATCTCAGGAAATACAGAATTAATAACTACAGATGATTTCAGATGTGAGGGAAGACATGCAGACTGATACGCTTCTTAAAAGGACCACTTTGCCATTTGAAATCTATTTAACAACTGCTCGGAGTCCATAACATTAAATATTTGTTTTACTTCTTACTCTGATAAAGCCTGGTAATTATGCCTTGTTAACGAGTTTCATAGCATTCAGAAACACTACAATATTTACAGAAGAAAAGTCCAAATTCTGTGGACCTTATCTCAACTCTCTGCAAAAGTCACAGAGATTTCTAGTCTGTATTATATGTAAAACAACAGAACTGCCTGTCCCTTAATTAAGTTAAAGAATTTGTAGACATAATCTTTATTAACTTCATTCCTGTCTTAGAAAAACATTTTCCAGAGCGTATTTCACATAACACCAGATTCAAGGAATATTAATAGATATTACTTGAAAAAAGAGATTTTGTAATAAGAGTGTGGAAATGCCAAATTAAACAAAGTAAAAAGGGTTATTGCATAACTCTTTAGATCCCTTAATATACAAGTGTTCATTGAAAATATCAAAAAAGGGGATTCACTATGTAGTATTTCTTAGACACATTTATCTAAGGAACCTTTTTCCATAGGTCATCAGCGGGAATCAGCATTCCGTGCAGCATTCTTTGGAAGCGCTACCCTAATGAAAACGTTTCAGTTGAATGAGTGAAACATATATCTAGGAATGATTTTACATGGAGATTTATAAAATATTAGTAAGCAAAGTCTTGCAGGTTTTATTATTCAAGTGCAATATTTAGAAAAAAGAATTGACACCAAAAAATGAATAATAATAATATCCTGAGACTTGCTTCAGCTGAGTTCACGCAGACTTAAATAAGGACATACAGACCATTAGAAGATATCAGGATGATCTGTGCTGTACCTACTTTTCAATTATAACAAAGTTCAGCCTTTGTTAGAAGCTGTTACAATAGACCACTTTGTTTTCTGCCACTGTAGTTACATGTCACAAGGTCTAAAGGACACATTAGCAGAGATAGCACAGCCATGTTTATCAGTCTTGAATGTGTTTCTTCCAATATTTGCAGACAGGAGCATACTCAAAGCCTAGTGTCTACTCCAGAACTATCTGGCATTGACTTTTCAACTATGCTTTCTGAAAGCTCCCCATATGAAAGAAAAAAGCAGTTCCATTTCCAGTTAGAATGTAGAAGTTTCTGACAAAACATTGCTCCCATGAAAACAACTAGAAAAAACTGGATAATTTGGAGGGTTGTGGATGCACACATGTCAAAAGAACTAAGTTCCAGAGGGAAAAAGCTCTTCCTTGGTGAGCAGAGATTGACAGCTACTCTCCAGTGTCCAATGGAGGGGATTTGAGTTTGCCATATCTGGGTATGAGTAGAAAATTTAGCTTGCCAAAGTTGATGGACTCTTTGAGAGGAAAGAGAAACCATCATAACTTTTTTTTTTTTTTACATCTTTATTGGAGTATAATTGCTTTACAATGGTGTGTTAGTTTCTGCTTTATACCAGAGTGAATCAGTTATACATGTCATATGTTCCCATATCTCCTCCCTCCTGCATCTCCCTCCCTCCCACCCTCCCTATCCCACCCCTCCAGGTGGTCACAAAGCACTGAACTGATCTCCCTGTGCTACCTGCAATGGTTTTAAGGTAGAACACATTCCAACCAAGAGTGCAAGCCTTGGTGAGAATTGGTGTCAATCTTCATTGGATTATGAACATGAAAATGTTTCTTTGGGGGATACATGACTCTATTTTAGCAGATGCTACACTATGGTGTTATTGGCATTTTCTTAGTGACTTTTCCTTATGCTGTTTAGTAAGCACAATGCCGTAGGATACATATTTGCTATCAGATTTTCTCCTGAGAGAGAAGGAAGGACCTTATTTTGCTGCTAACATTCATTATTTTAGACATTATGCTGAGAGAGAGCAAAGAAGGCATTTGGGAGGAGTTGCTTTTCTATAGGTCATTGGATCATCTGATTATTGTTTTCTGTTTCATTGATCAGTATGGACGCTAACTTTGCAGATATGAACAATTACAAAATTCAATGAAAATAAGATTAAAAACCCCACCAAAAACTAGAAAGATGATACTAGAAGATCTCATTTTGCTCGTCGTGGGAATTTTCCCATGAACTGACTTTTCGGCTTCTTCATCCATCCACCTCCCCAAGGCTACTGTGTGGCCTTTCTTCCCAGAAGAACTGAGTCTATGATATTTCAATTCCTGGAAGCAGTTTGCTGTGCCAGCATAAGGTTTACTACCAATGCATGATGTTTAAGACGCTCATTTCCCCGATTCCCTCATCAGTGTGGACAGAGCTGATAACCTTTCCAGAGAGCTCATATCACTGTTCACTGCACTGAATTCACCAAAACGATCCCAATTTTTAAGTCAAAGCGAATGTTAGAAATCCACTACAGTATGTGAATATGAGAGCTAGTTTGTTGTGTGTATCATTACATGAATAGACTATAATTCATAGAAACTCATAGCTGGAGGGAGTTTGAGAGTTTTCCTCCTGTCAGCTTTATCACCTTCATTAATGTCTGCATTGAAATCACCACTTCAGCCAGATGATAGTGTGAATGTGTGTGTGTGTGTTTTGTGGAATATCCCAAGAAAAAATATATGTTAATGGGTTTGACAATTCTTGAATCCTCCAAAGGTTAGTAATATGAATGTAGACTTTAATCATTTTCTTTTTCCAGGAGTGAAAACTCAATTCTATTAAGAAAGAACAGATGCGTAATCCATTGTGTGGTGGAAAGAGCATTGAGCTAATTGGAAGTCATGGCTTTATGATCTGGTTTTTTCACTTACCAGGTGTGTGACCCAGGGCAAGTCACAGTATCTTTCTGGGATTCATGTTAGAATAATCTCCAAGAATCCTTTCCAATTTAAAAATCTTTGATAGTGTGATTCTTTTTTATAGCACTCAGACTTTTTGGTTCATGGACTTCTTCCAGTGGCCACCGTAGACAACCTACTCACTTATGCGAGACAAGGTTTGGGGAAAATTTTTGCTAGACAGACAATCGATACTGGAATAGAAGTTTAATATGTTGGTACTAGGGTGTTAAACTTAAGTTTAAATTAGCTGGAATTATACTCATTTATATAAAATACCCAGATTTGTTCAGCATTCAGCTTTTAGTAGAAAGATAAAATATGGCGAGATGATTTGGATCAATGCCCTTTTCTTGAAATAGCCACGGCTTGAAGTCAGTGCACATTAGCCTGGATGTCGTCTTCCTTCAGCTGCGTCCTCTGTCATTCTTTCTGCACAATGATTATAAATGTTCAGAACGAGGCCTTCAAGTTACTGCAAATCTTCAGGCATCAAGAAAAAAAGTCAATTAAATAAACTGTGCTAAAAATATACTACTTATTAAGGGGGGGAAGTTATTCCAGTTTCTTAACAAACACATTCAAAGACACGTTTTTAAGAAAAGAAAAAAGATTATTTGGTGAAGCAATCAGTTCACACATATTTATTGAGCATGAATTTCTCTATGTATTATAAGACATTTAGGAGTTTGATACATGCTCTTGTCCGCAAAAAAAAAAAAAGAAAAAAGAAAAACAAATGTGAGAGTAGGAAACAAAACAGCAGTTAATAGTAACATATGTGTTTATGGTTGCTGTGGTGGGTGGACACTCGTCATGTCTTCTAAATTACTGCTAGTGTGCTTTTCTGTGCTATAACGTGGAGAAGGTGAAAAACACCGTCTCCCAGCCTTTTCGAAAACTAGAGTTCTGGATGCAAGTTAGATTTTTCCAGATTGAGGCATTCCATGAGATTTGGAAAGAAGAAGTGGGATAGGAGCCTTCCTATTGCTGCTACACTTATTTTTGCTTCAAGCCAGGTTGTGAAAATGGGTTTTTCTACAGCCACGTGGCAGTGTCTGCTCACCAACTTTGTGGGTATGGACAGGGCATTTGAAGGGGTGCTAGTAATGCTTTCCAAAGGTCTGAATGCCAGCTCTACAGATAGGTATTGAGCCCAGCGATTGCCCTGGTGTCCTGTGCAGTGTATGTTATGGTGGTAGATTTTCCCTCTGATGGACCAGTTAGGAATTCTTGCTGGAGGGAGTCCTAGATCCTCGGCCTAAAGCCCATTCTGCGAACTCTTACAGCAGTTCTGTGAGCGCCCCCAAACTCTGTATTAAACCCCTTTCTACAATACTTGAAATAGCTGGCATGATTCCCATTTCCAGCCCCAGATATTCATACACCAGTGAGTGATGCAGGAGTACACAGAGGAAAACAAACAGTGAGGACAGGAATCATAAACTTTTCTGGACTAGATGACCAAGCTGCAGCTTGAAGAAAACATAAATGGACTTCTGATAATTCTTTGAAAACTTGGGATAAAATTTATTCATAAATTCATGCTTGTGCTTTATATATGTAATAGTAATTTGGATTTTGTATCAGCCTATAAATGATAAGACCATAGAAGATCCTAAAAGCCACTGCTCTTGGACACTTTATTTTACTAAATTCAATTTAAAGAGATTCTTAATTTTCTAGGCTCCAATGCATAAAGTAATCCCCCAAAGAGCAATTGCTGTTGCTTTAGCCCTGGACCTTTAGAGTAAATTATAAATGATCAAAAATGCGTTCCAGATATTTTATGCATAAGGCTAAGCCAACAAAAACCAGAAAACTATGGACTTTGGGATAAAAATCCTCTTGTGCCAAAGTATTATAGGGATTTTAGTTTAGCTTTGTGGCTTTAAGGCCTCAAATCATGAAAGGGCAAATTAGCAAGTAGTGCCGGGGGATTTTAGGACTGCCTCTGAAATTGAAAGACACCTCAGTCCTGTTAGGAAGCTCCAGTGCACCGCGTTCTTCTTTTCTTGGAATGTTACAGAATTTTCTTGCTCCCTGAGATTAACAACTCCGAAGCAACCGGTCTTTTCCTGGACCTAGTTCTCTTAAGTCATAGAAAGCATGCGTCCTTGGCTTCCTCTCCAGGAGGGATAAAATGATAAGCATTCCTTCTTTCCACTTACTTACTCCAAGTGACCAACCATCCTTGGCCTGACCTCTGGAGTACAGGTCTCCTCCTGACATGTAGACACAAAGGTCAGCATATTGGTCATCTGCTTCTGTGATCAAGGGTTTCAGGGACAACTCTATCTCTAAACCTCAGACCAGTTACACATCAGCAACCACAGAGCACATCCAGTTAGCTGAGACCAGGACAGGGCTAAAGGACCTTATCTTTACATTTGCTTAGAACTTGACAACTGGTTGAGGTAGGGAAAAGAATTTGCTTCAGGAACCATCAAAGAATCAAAGGATTTTCCTGCTCTACCTTTCTAGAAAACGCAACAAGTTTCCATTCTTTGTCACTTGTTGGCCATGCATATTAAGTTCCTCAATCACTAAAACCATTAGGAGATTGTACATGGCAAAGAGGACAGAAAGTAACAGTTGCTATAACCCCATGAAATTGTTAATATGAATCCTCATATTCCAGACTGATCGATCACTCACGGGCTTCCAGCTCTAAGTGAAACAAGAATATGAGAAGCAGATGATTGAGAGGTTGTTCTCTTTCTCCCCAAATTAACTTTGGGATAGCTTTTACAGACCGTGACACGATCACACACCAGGAGTTCAGAAGATGCTCTACAGAATGGTAGTTCGCAACCTAAACTAGGTGTCTTTATTGTACTGGCTGGAAGGGTCTTTGAATGCTGCTGTACCAAGGGATCTTCTCCCTGTCTGCTCGAATCTCTCATTTTTCTCAACTTCCCCCTCCCTCCTACTCAGATGAAATCAATACATTATAGTAAATAAGTGGTCAGACCTTGAACCTTGTCTCTTGTGAAAAGAAATCCAATTCTGGGCTGGCCTCATGCATAGGTAGCTTTTATGGTTGGAGGAGAGAGGCATGAAAAGGCTCAGTTCTCTGGCAAATCACCCCGCCTAATTTCCTTTCAGACAATAAATGCTTTGTGTTGTTATCATTTACACCCCAAGATACACCCCAAAATACAATTTTAGGTTTTTATCAAGGCTTAAGAAAGAGTATAGGGCAGTAGGTGCTTTCAGAGTGAGAGAATGGGATGCTTGGAGGGTGAGCAGATTGGAGAGGCTGGGGCTTTTTAAAACAAAACAAAACAAAAACTTTCTAAGTTTGTGGAGCTTAGATTGGCTCACTCAGCATTGTTTTATTTTGTCTTCTGATGACCTATAAAAGGAATCTTCCATTATTGAATAATAACCCACAGTTTAATCTCCCTCCTTGCTGGAGATCAATCTCCAGTGAATGAAATTTCTCGTATTTCCTTATGACGAGGAGAGTAAGTGTCTCAGTGGGAGGAGTAGGTGGAAATAAAAGCATCTCCACTGCTACCCAGGATAAGCGTTTAAGAAGGAAGGAAAGAAAAAGAACAAAAGGCATCTTTAAGATGAATATATACAGTGAGGCTATGTAGCTACATAAAGGAAAATAAAAGGATTTTGAACGGTATTGTCTTTTCTAAACTTAAAAAATGTATGGTAGCAAACTTATTTTTTTAAGAGTTATTTTAAAGAGTTTGCCTACAATATTTGCTCTCATAAACTTATTGCAAATGAAAAATAGTGTTTGTTGCTTAGTGATTTACAAGTCTTTCCCCATTACTTCAAAGATGAATATATTGGAAGACATTTAGATTTCTAAAGCTAACTAGATTTCCCCGAGAGAAGGTTTATAATATTGGAAATATTAAAGGTAATGCTGATTTTTGTGTGGGGTGTGGGAATTCTTTGAGGTGAAATGTAAGTACCAGGAAATCCCAGAGATCACCACCGGAGGGGAGAAACATTTCACGTTTGTTAAATTAAGAAATGGCATTTGACATTGAGTTTTTCCTCCTTAACTCACAAGCTGCTGAGTTAACTCAAATCTGTACTAATTAGGGGTTATGTTTGGCTCAAAATTACAGGCTGTTTAAAAAAAAAAAAGGCACAAATGCCCATATATTATATGCCATTCCTAATTATAAAATAAAAATGACAGTACCGAATTGGCTCAATTTCCCATTTCAGATATCACATATGGTGTTAAGTTCAATAATGACAAAAAATATTGAAGGTACTGGAAATATAAAACTTTCATTTGTCAAATATGCTTCATACATTTCATCTTTGAGTTTCTTATCATAGGTTTTAATGATATGAAATGAAGCCAATTTCATATTTATCCTGTGTGACCAGAATGTGACCCTTCCTGAACTTTGACGACTTCTGGGATTTTGTGACATTGTAACATTGGCAGAAACATTTTATTCTTTTAATTCAGCTTCTTTCTAGAGGGGTGATTAAACTCGATGAGTGTGCCCCTGCTAGAACTGTGGACTCAGAAACAGTCGTTTGGTCTTTGGAGAAAATATGAAAGGTACTTAGCCTCAGAAGAAAGGTTTGATCACCTACATACAGCACCAGGTCTCCTGACGCTACTTAATTGCCGTCAGCAGTTGTTTACCATCATGTTGGATGATGGATTATGAAGACATGAGGACATGGGCAGTTTATGCTCCTCAGAATATTCTGATCTATTCTGTGTTATATGGGCTAAAATATAGATGGGAAGACTTTTAGTAACTGATAGCTATTCACTTATGTGTCTATACCTCATCCCTCTCCGGAAAATCCTAAGTTGAACACAAAGAAAGGGAGAATACAAGAAGACAGAACCGACTGGCATTGAACCATTTCTTTTTGTTTGGAAAAGTCCAAATCCAAAAAGTTAAAGTTTTCACCATATTCTTCTTTTTTGAGGAAAAATTCGTCACTTCAGTTATCATTTACCTCTCCCCCAAACCTTCTTTAGTTGAGGCTAATCTTCAGAAACTAGAAATGCTGAACTTCTCTTCATGACATGGCTCTGTAGCTCTCTCCTGTCAATCTTGTTAAGGATGTGAGTCCTAGATTCCAAGAGTCAGGAGGGGTACTTGAAAACATCTGGTCCAGTCTCCTCATTTTACACAACATGAAGCAACCGAGGCTTGAGTGTTCAAAGTGGCTCAGACACCTACTAACGAAGACAAACTCAGATTCCACACAACCCCTGTTCCCTATCCCCTGCTTTTCTGTATACCCTGTGTCACTTCTTGAGTTCTCCGAACTTTCCATGTATTCAGTTTGTTTCTTCTAGGATTGGTCTGCCTGAATGGATACTAACATCAGTCGTGAATCCTAGTAGATTCAACTCAAGATTTATGGGGAATCTAGGTATAATCTCAGGGTTGTCAGGGACCTCACTCACTTCAGTCGGTTTGGAGCTTTTGTTTGTTTTGTTTTGTTTGCCTGTATCGCTGTTGCTTATTAGACATCTGTCCTCTGCTTAAATTACTACAATGTCAGAGAATGCTTGAATTTCCGAGATAGGCCACTTCATTACTGAGAAACACTACTCATGTGAAGAATTCTGTATTATTTTGAGCAAAATATGCCAACCAATAAATTCCACCAGTTGGCCAAGGTTTGTTGCCCAATAAGGGGAAAATGGCACACTTCCCTACAATCGAAGAGCAGACCTTCTCCCTGAGTCTCAGTACTTGAATCTCTGAAATTTAATAAGGCATTAATATCCCAGGAGGCATTCTAAGAGAAATCTCCAACCCTAGACATCTCTTCTCTTCCTGTGAGATTGACAGTTGCCATGGGAATGGGGCGAGGGGTTGCTGTCCTCAGCCCCTCCATGATTTCATCCTAGCCCAGTTCCTGCGGGGACCTAAGTGCCTGTGAAGATTTTTATAGAGGTCCATCAGCTGGGCCGAGTAGAGGAAGTGCTGGGTCCCTCTGCACCAGAGGAGGGAACATGATTTATTTAGTGCTTACTGAGTGGCTCTAATGTCCCTGACTTGCCTCCCGCACTGAAAAACACAGAAATTCTGATTTTATTTTAACTCCAGACTTGTTTTCAGTTGTACTTCTTGGGTGGATTTCAGTAGTTTCTAATTAAAACAAGAGAGCGCTGCAATAAACCCTCCGCTGATCAGGGTCCATTGGATGCATCTAAAGTGCGGGTCAGATTCCAAATGTTAAGCCTCTAATTTTTCTGTGGCCGTGAACGTGAGAAAGCAGCTCAGACTGGCTTCAACAGGATCTTCAGTGTGACTCACCCAGGGTTGGGAATTTCAGCTGAGAATACAGTTTGACTATTTTATAAATTAATAGGAAACCCGACTCTGTCCTTGGAGGGCGATACCATCCAGAAGACCACACAGCCATTTTGTACATAAAGGGGAGCCTGGGAGCCTGAAAGGGGCCACCTAATGTGAAATCCAAGGCTGGATTTTGTATTGATCTTGGAGTGGGGCAGCGAAGAGCATTCTTTGATGGTGAAAGCCCCATCTCTAGAGACTCTGAGGCACTCTAGGGAAGCCTCAGATCCATCCGTCATCATTATTTGGTCAGGAAATAAAATACTTGCACCTATGTTAAGTTCCTAAATAGGTTTAATGATATCTTTGCCAGTTTACAGACAGAACACCAGCATGCATCATCAAAGTCAATATCTTGCCTAGGTACTCCTGATTATAGATGTGGTCAAGAAGTAGACCATTTCTTAGACACTTCCCAAGTATATTCTTACATCAAAAAGCCTCATTCTGTTCTCCGAGTGGCAGTTCTTGGAAGTTCTAGTAATTCCCTGGAAATCTCAGAATATCCAGTAAACAGCCATGTTTCTTGAATAATAAGGAGATTTGTCATGCAGGGCCGGAATTTTCTGAGCCAGTTCCTCACTATTAGACTGTTGCAGGAGGTCTGTGATGTGCATGTCATATTATGGGTAAAGTTGTTAAAATTTATTTAAAAGTATGTAAGGTACCCAGAAAGATATAAAAGTAACACAGTGAACTCTCACAGTCCCTTATGCAGCATAAGAGATAAAAAATGATCCATAAATTTGAAGCCTGTCTATACTACCCCCAATATTATCTCCCCACGCCCCTGAAAGAAGTCTATCCTAAACCACATGTTCTTATTCTCAGACATTTCTTTGTAAAATTAATGCACAGTATCAACTCGAATGTTTATAAACTTTATATAAAGCATATTCTGCATATCTTTTTCTGTAACTTGCTTTTTCCATTCAACATTATGTTTGAAAGATTCATCCACCTTGATAAATATAGTTCCAGTCCATTCATTTACATTTCTGCTTAGAATTTTATTTGTTTTTTCATCCTCCTGTTGATAGGTACATGGTTTTCATTTTGGTTAAAGAATGTATACTTTTAAATTTGTTAGAAGTTGTCAAGTTGTTCTTGGAAGTGGTTACACTAATACATACTCAGATGGGCAATGTATTAGAGTTTCTATTTTTCACATCCTTGCTAATATCTGCTACTGTCAACCCATTAACGTGTTGGCCAATCTAATGGTCTCTCATTATGGTTTTAATACTCATTTCTCTGATTTCTAGTGAGATTGAGCATCTTATTGGTAAGGTTTGTATCTTTTATACTAAATTTGCTTTCCCAATTTCCTTCTCCATTCCTTACACTAAATATTGCCCTCTCTCTATGTATGTCTCTCTGTCTCTGTCTCTCTCTCTTGCTCTTTCTGTCTCACACTCACACCCTGCCGTACTTGCCACTGCTATGTATGCTCTGGAAGGCAGAAGCATAGATGTATTCTCGATTCTTAATGTCAAGTCTGACCTCAATAAGGTGCTTAATAAATATTGCCTGAAGAAATGAATTTGCATTTCTTTCAACTCCAAATTCACCACTGGTCCTGACACCAGAAATCATCAACAAACTGGTCTCTGCCCACAGTGACTTTCTGTTGCGTATCGATCCTGTACCCCATCGCTAGTTTCACTTTCCTGAAGTACCACTTGCATTCTGTCACTTCCGTGTTTAAAAATCTTCCATGCTTCCCTGTTGCTGAGCAGAACAGGTTCAAAGTTCTCATGGAGATAGTTACGGGCTTTCATCAGTGAAGCCCCTTTGTTGATTCCATCTTATTTCTCGCTCTGGCTTCAACATGAGTCCTCTGTTCCAGGGGGTTCTCTTGCTCTTCATGAGACAGCTTAGTGACTGTGGAGTCTGTCCTTAGAACCTCCAGAATTTTATGCGTGAGGAAAATGCTGCACGGATTTTACCAGCCTGTAAGAATATTGAAGGGTGAAGTCTTAATCTTTCATACCTGGGACAGGTATGAAAGTACCTGTAGATATTGTTGGCTTTTGGATGAATGGATTGTGTTTCTTGGTTTCCTGACATAAAGTTAACACACAGCATAAATCAGCAAGAACTCAGCTCTAGTACAAAACTGATAAAGTGAGTGTCAAAACCTACTAAGGGATTAAAAAAATCTCAGTGTTCATGATGGAAACTTGCTCTAAGTAGGTGCCAGACACTGTGCTGTATAACAGATACAAAGAAAAACTTCATCAGTTCTCTGTCCTGAAGGGGCTTAGAATAAAAAAGGGGAAACAAATATTAAATATTATAATATCTATATCTACCTCTACATTTACACAAAATTATATATGGTTGTATATATGTATTGTACATTATTATAAATGATGCAGATACTTTAATATCTGTATCTACCTTTACCTTTTTTCTTTTTTTTTTTTTTTTTTTTTTTTTTTTTGTTTGGTTTTTTTTTTTTGTTTTTTGAGATGTACACGTTGTGCATACCTTGATATTTACTAGAATTAGGTAAGTAACTAAATTTAGATGTGATCTTGTTAGGATTCCTCCTGCCCCCATAATACGTTTCCTTCCATGAAGTGTTGCTTCTGAGGACCACAAAAGCATATTCTAGATAATCTATTTCTGATCACACCTGATTTTCTATATATTTCTTAGTTAATGCTTGGATTCTACCAGAGGTGAATATTCATGGGAGAACTTTGTTCCATGTAGTCAGTTTAGTAGAGTCACGGAGAGGGGGAAGGTGTTTTCCTATAAGAATTGTAGCCAAAGTGTTGGAGTTTAAATTTCATGTGTGGCTTTTCCTTTCTGAGGATTAGCTGCTGTGCAAGTCTGAAAAAAATGCTAAGAAGAAGTAAAATCGTAGACAGAGATAGTGTAAAACCGAGGGTGGCTTTTGAGTCACACTTAATAGGAATCTAGAACTCTTTGCACTTTCCAAGTTTTCCCTGTTCTACTGGGACTCTTAAACTGAAATAATAATCTCTTTTCCCCTTTAAATAATTCTTGTCCTACTTTTAAGACTACTAGGGGAATAAAATAAAGCACATGCAAAACTTAACATCAGCATTACTAAAACATATGTAACAGCATGTAGAAACTCTGCAGACCTTGTAAAAATCCACTTAAGACCACAGAGAAAACCACCTAAGTGCAGACCAAAATGTATTTGAATGGAGAGCATAGGTTTGGTGGGCAGGAAACTCAGGATTTACTTTTGGCTTTATCATTGCCCACATCTGTGCCTTGTGTGTAATCATTCTTATCCATTTGAATTTTTAGTCTCATCCTTCATATAGATGAGTGCTATTTTCCTCTTGTCTTTCAGAGACACTGGGAATAGTATGGTCATTTTTCTAAAGTCTTAGGCCAAATGAGAGAAGATGACTCAATAACTCAAGAGGTATTACTGCTGTGACAAACACTCATGAAATACAAGACGGTATGATTCTCAGAGTCATGGCACTGGCATTAACTCTATAGTCATTTACAAAACATACAAGTTCATGATGATCTACTCTTTAGTTCTATGGCCAGATTTCCTTAGTAGATCTAGATCATTTAATCTTCCCTTTACCCTTGACTTCCTGGCTTTATTGCCTTCATATTTAATCAGAGATTTAAAGAGATCAACTTCTACATGCAATGGATCTTATTCTTTTCATCCTAAAAATCTAATGGATTCCTCTTGTGAAAGCTCAAAATGGTAGGAAATGAGGTGCTACAAATCAATGGACTTAAAATTTTCTCTCTTCAATGTTGAGGTCACTGGGGCCCTCTTTTCAATTCTAATGTTCCAAGCGGCCAAACAGTCTCTAGTCCTTGACCTTGAAATTTGGGCTTGGGTCCACAATCTTCAGAACTGGGAGTCAGCCCAAGTATAGCTTTTATCTGGCTACAGCCCAAAAGTTTGGTAAAACTCCTGGAAACAAAATATCTATAAACAAACAAAATGAACTAATATAT
This sequence comes from Neophocaena asiaeorientalis asiaeorientalis, assembly GCF_003031525.2. NCBI lineage: Eukaryota > Metazoa > Chordata > Mammalia > Artiodactyla > Phocoenidae > Neophocaena > Neophocaena asiaeorientalis. The sequence goes on from NW_020175192.1 coordinate 9,322,830, forward strand.
TACTTTCATGCCATTTGAATTGAAATCAGAGCAATTACTTTTAAAAAGTCACATAAAAATATCTAAAGAATTTTCTAATTTACTAAAAGATGTTCTTTAGCAACGCGATGGTTTTTAGGAACACGGTGGGTTAGATTTTAGGGAAAGTTTTGTATGACCTCCCGTTAAACTTGGTTCTGTAACCACCCTTGACAACTACACCGTGTAAGGTTGTGGTCAGGAACAGCATCGCGGGCAGGCAATCTCTGCAGTCTCACAGGGCCCCATGTTCAGAAGGGCCCTGTGCTGGGTGCAATGCTCTATCGTAGCCTTCTTGAAATTCTTAATGATTTTATCTTTGAGCTTGGAGTTTGTAAGTGAAGGTTGATAAGACAATGAAGCATGAGAAGAAGACACACGCAACACCATTGTTTTCTCCCTATTTGTATACACTGTTCACCATGAGCACACAATTCTAGGGGACCCACAATGCATGGGAAGTCAATGATAACTCAAAATGAGTGCAAAGTAATCTTCTGAAGTCTGTGACTGGGTAAGCTAGGGTGCTAACAGCCCCAAGAAGCAACACTTTCCATTAGAACCAGAATTTGCTTTGAACTCAGAAGGCAATTCCATCTAAGAAACACTGACAGCCAAAGAACCCTCTTATATCCCTTCTTATTTGTGTTACTGCTTTGCGTTAGCCAACGACTTTGAAAATGATGACATAGAAGGAACGGTATTGTTCCTTCTCCTTCTCTTACTCTTAGTAAACCAAATGTAGAGAGTGTGTGAATCAAGAAGTGAAATTTAGGGACTTCGCTGGCGGTCCAGTGATTAGGACTCTACACTTTCACTGCCGAGGTCCCGGGTTCAGCCTCTGGTCGGGGAACAAAGATCCTGAAAGCTGCACGGTGTGGCAACAAAAAAAAAAAAAAAAGAAGTGAAATTTTGAGTTAATTCTTTGAAGCATTTTCACTGTTCTGGTAACAACAAAGTACATATGTGTGTACAAGCTGCAAAATACAAATTTTGTAAATTTGGTGATTTCCCGTACGAGTTAATGCTCTTATGATTGCATTCAGAACTGGTATTTGTGCAATGTAAAGATGAATGGCAACATCCATGTTCATAGCTTAAAGTATTAATTATGTTTTACTTAGAACACGAAAAGCAAATTAAAAGCTCTGTGACACACCAAGAGAGGGAACACAGAAGGAAGAGAAAACAACGTAGTGCCTTTAACAGCAAATTTTTCCTGCTTTTTGAACAAGAGGACTCACATTTTTCATTTTGCACTGGACCCTGCAAATTATGCAGTTAGTTCTGGTTGTGATATGAACAGCAAAAAAAAAAAAAAAAAATAGAAGTAAACGGTAATGATTAAGTATACAATGCCATCCCCGAGTGTCCCCCTCCCCCAGAAGAGGAAAAGAGCGGAGGAAGGGTATTAACCCACTGTGAGTGGAGAGGATGAACACCCAAGGAGCTGCTAGGTTCCATGGCCTGCCTTGGCTCAACTGGCTCCAAAGCAGAGAGCAGGGCGCCTTCGTGAGTCTCACAGTCCTGCTCTGGGTAACTGTCCCCATTTGCCATCTTTGCATCCGTTGTCTTGAGGTTAATGTAACAGCAGAGATGAGGCAAAAAGGTGTCTGATAACCAGATGCTTTAGCCGTCATCTGCCTCTAAGACAGGGTCCTCTCAGCCCAGGAGAACTGGGTGAATAGTGATAGTAAGGCTTTGCACTAAAAGAAATTGTCAGTATTTACCTTTTCCAAAAGAAAAGAAATCTTTGTTGCCATTGTAGAAGTCTTATGAAGTTAGGTTCATAAGTTATATTCTATCTAGTGATCTTTTATCGTCACCCTGAAATCACTCATCATTTTAAAACTTCTAATCCTCCCACTTCGGGATGGTTTCCTGCCAGGGACTTTTCCTCAGAAACTCTGCTTCATTCTTATTTTTGAAGCTCTAGATGTTTACTTTCTTCATCTGTGTCAGCTCAGGACTCCTTTTCCTGGCCTGTTCTCATCTAGTTTTCCTTCCTGTCTTTCTCCCTGGCAATAGCGACTGATCAAAATCTGGAAACTGTGCAGTACATCAGAGGCAAACCAAGCCATCACTCGTGTCCTCCTTCTCCTCAGCCTTTGCCCTTCTTCCTCTTCTTAGTGCCTCTGCTGACTTGTTACAACTCTCTCAAGGAAGGGCTGACATCTTGAGTTCGTTAAAAAAAACTAAGCAAAACTTTCTGATATATAATTGAAATTTTACAAATGTCAACCAGAACCATAAAAACGAGTCAGTGAAATTACCAACAAAATGCTTTTGTTATCTTCCACCTGTGGGGCATCGTCGGTGCTTTAAAATGAGAACCTGCTTTGCTGTTGAGCATTAGAGACTTACTCCTGATTTGGCCATTTCCCAGAGTTTGGGGGATAAGCCAAAAATGATTTTTGTCTGTCCCTAAACAGGAGGCACTGTTTAGTAAAGTTTCGCTTGTGAATCTCTCACGTTATCCAGCAAGTGAGGACAGAGACCGCAGCTGCCTCGGTCACTTTTGTGTCTTTAGCTCCCAGCGCTGTGCCTGGCTTAGGGGTGAGGCTCGTCAGTGGGTACTGAATCAATTAGGCCAGACAATGATGTCACAGCCACGTGATTCATATACTTCCTGCTTATTTCTGTTGCTGTATTTCCAAGTGATGCTGTAGAGTTGAGGAGAACGCTAACTCACCTTTAATTTACTCCTTTTCACGTCGATGGAATCATAACACTGTATTGCATATTACCAAAAATTCTGCTTCCCAACCTTGATGGTGGAAATCTTTATGTGTGCTTTAGAAACTTATCTTTTGAAATCAGACTAGGAGAGTTGGATCTGTAAGTACCACAGGTACCCAAAACCCTCAGAAAATGTGTCTACCAAGCCTTAAAATTGAGATCCCAGAATATTTTCTAAAACCTTCAGTAAATTAATCTTGGACACAATTATTTAAAATCTCTCCCTGTAGGGAGGAAAAAGGGAAGTTCACTCCATATTTTCATTAAATTTGATCATTTAGAAAAGACTTTAGTTGCTAAGCGTACCAGTTCAGATCATGGTGCTTGCAAGTCAGTTTGTGAAATCTCGAGGAGTCAGTATATCCAATCCTGCTGGTTAGCATGGTGGCAGGAATGACACTTCCTTAGGGTAATTTTGTCCTCTTGCCTTGATGACCACGAACAGTGCTTTCCAAGACTTAAAAAACAGAAACATGAAATGGAAGGTATAAAGTTAAATATTTACAGGAGACCAAAGCAGGTCCTTCAGAAATAAGGAAAATGTGTTTTCCCCTGTCTTCTCTAGTCTGACACGTTCCATGGAGGTAGGCTACCCTCCCAGTGCATCCCCTTCCATGGCGTTGCCTCATCTGTCTGTTCCACCTCCAGGAAATATTCTCTCTTCCCTTTCTAACCAAGTCTACCCATAATCCAAGGTCCAGCAACAATCTCCCCTCCTCTTGCCTCCTCTCTGATGTTTCTCTTCACTCATTTGGTCCTCAGAATTGGTGTTTCCTTTAAATTCATAAAGAGCATATGCCTGTTTCATTTTTCAACGCCACTGCTCGACACCTACCCACATTCAGCTTTTGATTTCTCTGGATTATTTTAATTTATCATTTAACCGTTATGCTTTTCCAATTAGGCTGTAACCTACGTTTTAAATTTCTGGAGGGTAGAGATCATATGATTAAAAAATAACCTTGAAGGTCTGAAAGTTTGTTTTGAACAAAGAAAAGTACCCCCACCAATTTTTTTTTTTTGTGGTACACAGGCCTCTCACTGTTGTGGCCTCTCCCGTCGCGGAGCACAGGCTCCGGACGCGCAGGCTCAGTGGCCATGGCTCACGGGCCCAGCCGCTCCGCGGCATGTGGGATCTTCCCGGACCGGGGCACGAACCCGTGTCCCCTGCATCGGCAGGCGGACTCTCAACCAATGCGCCACCAGGGAAGCCCACCCGCACCAATTTTTGAATAAATAATGAATGTGACTATCACTGTCCTGTACCCTAGGGTATATGAGTAGAAAGGTAGGAAACAAATAATTATGGCACGTGGAGTATAATAAGGGCTAAAGAAAGATAAAAATTATGTAGAAGATCAATGGTTCATGGAAGGGCCAAAATGGTTATGTAGCTTCTCTTAAAATTTTTGAAAGAAAATTTTAGGCCATCAAAACCTGCATTTATTCTTTTAACAGGTCAGATAATCTTTAGGACTCCATTTGCCTGAAACAGATTTCTCTTTTTTGGTTTTGAAAAACATTGTAGACAATTTTCAAACATGTCTGGATATTTGTTTTCCTCATCTCCAAAAACATCTAAAGGAAAAACTATAAAAATGAAATTAGACTACATCACGATTTAGGGATCTACAATTGAATAAGTTAAATTTTTAGAATAAATTCACTTCAACAACAAATTGAATTAATGCTCTTTTAAGCAGAACTCAGTAATTATCCATGGAGCTGGGAAGAGTAAGGTCTTCCCACAAACCTCTCACATATTAAGAAACTAGAGACCAAAGTTGCAAATGTGTTTGAATTTCTCAGTCTCTTTTCTTCCCAGAGAAACTCCGATTCAAGCCATTCCTTGGCATAGAAACCACATTTAACTCTGAACATTTTCCATCTTCGAATTTCTGTGGAAACTTTTGCTAATTAGAAAGCAGATTCTACTTGGCTTTTAAGAAATACTAAAACCACAGTTCAGGGTATTTTCAGTGTGGGTTGTTTCAAGGGACTTTTGATGTGTACTCAGTGGATGCCTGGAATGTAGTCAAACTCAACATGAAATGAAAGCTTGATTGCCCACCAGTCTCGCACTGCAGGGCTACAGACACCACCAGGACAGGTATGAGAAATACATTTACATGAAACACAGACCATCAGTGGGATGGAGCCTGCATGCTTTTATAGCTTATCTAATAGTTTTTACTATGTGCAGAAAACCCTATGACAATTTTCAAGTGAAAGGATGAAGAGTATGAGGAGAATGCTGTGTTTGAAATAAAAGGTAGATATTGCAATCATATATCAGCTAACACATGCAAATTAGTATTACATATTTCAACTATGTGTATTAACAATATCCTAGCAAACATGATGAAAGGAAGAACTTTTGTCATGTATGTTTTAGAGCTCTTATTTAGATGTTTTCCTATTCGTAATTAACTCCATCTCTCTGTTAACTCATTTATGTATTCACTCATTCATTCATTTCATTCATTCAACAAAGAGTTGTTGAACATTTTTAATGTGCTAGTAAAATGCTACACACAGTGGCTATACAAGACATGTTATAATCAACCTGTCAAAAGTCAAAGAGAGAATCTAGAAAGCAGTAAGAGAAAAGTGATTCATCACATACAAGAGAGCTCCTATAACATTATCCATGGATATCTTAGCAGAACTTTACAGGCAAGAAAGGAAGGGGATGATATATTCAAAGCGCTGAAAGAAAAAAGCTACCAAGCAAGAATTCTATATACAACAAAATCGTCCTTCAAAAATACAGGAGAAATAAAGAACTTCCCAGACCAAAAAAAAAAGCCGAGGGAGTTCATCATCAGTAGACCTGCCTTGCCAGATGCTAAAGGGAGTCCTTCGGGTTGAAATAAATGGATGCTAAGAACATAAAAGCCTATAAAACAAAAGCTCTCTGGTAAACATAAATATATAGACAAATACAGTATCCTGTAATGCTATAATAGTGATACATACATCACTTTTAATTCTGGAACAAACTTTAAAAGATAAAACCATAAAATAACTATAAATTATGTTAATAGATACAAAATATAAAAGATGTAATTTGTGACATCAATAACATTAAGTATGGTTTTATGGTTTTAACATAAAACATTAAATGTTTTAACATAAAACATTTAACATAAAACAAAGTTTTTGTATATGATTTAAATTATATTTGTATCAGATCAATATGAACAAATCATATTTATATCAGAAAAAATAGACTTGAAGTCCAAAACTGTCATAAGAGCCAAAGAAGGACATTATAAAATGATAAAAGGGTCAATTCAACAGGAATACATAACAATTATAAATTTATTTACACCTAACAGCAGAGTATGCAAATATACGAAGCAAACATTGACAGAAGTGAAGAAAGAAATAGACAGCAACAATAATAGTGAGGGATTTCAATACCCCACTTTCAATAACAGACAGAGTGACCAGACAAAAGATCAGTAAGGAAACAGGATTTTAATAACATTATAGACCAATTGGATGTAACAGATATAAACAGAAAACCACATTCACCAGCAGCAGATTACATATTCTTCTCAAGTGCACGTAGAACGTTGTCTAGGATAGATCACATATTAGAATACAAACAAGTCTTAACAAATTCAAGAAAATCGAAATCGTTCAAAATATCTTTTCTGACTAAAATGAAATGTAACTAGAAATCAGTAGCAAAAGCAAAACTGGGAAATTCACATATATGTGGAAATTAACACACTCTTGAACAACCAAGACTGAATCATGCAGAAATAAGAAATACGAACAGAGCTATAAATAGTAAGAAGATCAAATCAGTGTTCAAAAACTTCACCACAAAGAAAAGCTGAGGACCAGATGGCTTCACTGGCAAATTCTACCAAAAAGTTAAACAAAAATTAACACCAATCTTTCTCAAACTCTTCCAAAAAATTGAAGAGGAGAAAACACTTCCAAACTCATTTTATGAGGCCAGCACTTTTCTAATACCAAAATTAAACACTACAAGAAAAAACTCTATAAGAAAAAAAAAAAACCCTGCAGACCAATATACTTACTGAATATTGATACAGAAATCCACAACAAAATACTAGCAAACAGAATTCAACAGCATGCTCAAAGGATATACATCATGACCAAGTAGGATTTAATCCTGGGATGCAAGGATGGTTCAATATGGAAAAATCAAGCATTGTAGTACACCACATTAACAGAATGAAGGGGGAAAAATCACACAATCATTTCATTCGATGCATTAAAACTATGACAAAATTCAGCACTCTTTCATGATAAAAATAGCAAACTAGGGCTTCCCTGGTGGCACAGTGGTTGAGAGTCCACCTGCCGATGCAGGGGACACGGGTTCGTGCCCTGGTCCGGGAAGATCCCATGTGCTGTGGAGCGGCTGGGCCCGTGAGCCATGGCCGCTGAGCCTGCGCGTCTGGAGCCTGTGCTCCGCAATGGGAGAGGCCACAACAGTGAGAGGCCCACGTACCGCAAAAAAAAAAAAAAAAAACAACAAACTAGGAATAAGGAAATGACCTTAATGTAATAAAGACCACTTATGAAAAACCATTATATGGTCTGTATTCATTATAGATGGAAACCATGGGATTGGGAACAAAAGGATTGAGGTAGGAGTGACTATTCTTACAATACTTTTAGTGACCCACTTGGAAAAGATGTGCTTTCTGTCTCTACACCAGGTTCTGTTGGATTATATGTTCTATTCCTGGAATGGAAGGCTTACACCACGGGACAGAGTGAGGGTTTCACTAAACCTAAAGTTACTCTTACCATCTCTAGTCATTTGAATCTACTCATGCTAGTAGACCATAAGGTGAAGAAAGGAATTACTATAATAACTGAAGTATTTGATTACCATGAGGAGATATTGGTGCTGCTATATAATGAGGAAAATTTGTCTGAAACTCCAGGGATTCACTGGGGATGCCTGTTGGTAATCAATGCCCAGTGAAAACCATGTAGTTTCAATAACTGAGCCTGACAACAGTCTAAAATGGGGGGATTCAAAATCTCAGAAATGAGATTCTGGGTCATATCGCTGGCAGTCTAGAGCTGAGAGGAATCTAGAAAGCATGACAGGAAAATGATAAAAAATTAATAATGATCTGTGGACCAGCTAAGGCAGTAGCGACTATAGCTGGTCCCACTACGTTTTGTTGTCTCTTTTTTCCCAAATAAATTTTGTCTGGCCACAACTTGGAAGCATTCCTAACAGGACAAAGTGAATTCAACATGGACATGAGTGGATCCGAGAAGTACAAAGGGTGAATTGGAGCTGATACCTTTGCTGCCCAATTCATACTGTTTCAGTGCTCACCATTCCCATACACACCTGTAGGTTTGTACATCAAGCTCCGCTTCTTATTCACAAGTCACTCTGACTGAGAGCTATTTCTGGCCATCAGAACATGGTACTCCTAAGTAGAACAGGCTGACAGGACCAGCGGGTTGAAGCTCTGTGAACAGCTTCAACAAGTGACAATCAGGAATTAGTTGATATATACCTCAGCTTTCTTTCTTTTTTTTTGTTTTTTCTTTTTTTTAGATGTTGGTGGTAGGAGTTTATTAATTAATTTATTTTTGCTGTGTTGGGTCTTCCTTTCTATGCGAGGGCTTTCTCTAGTTGCGGCAAGCAGGGGTCACTCTTCATCGCGGTGCGCGGACCTCTCACTATCGCGGCCTCTCTTGTTGCGGAGCACAGGCTTCAGATGCGCAGTCTCAGTAGTTGTGGCTCACGGGCCTAGTTGCTCTGTGGCATGTGGGATCCTTCCAGACCAGGACTCGAACCCATGTCCCCTGCATTAGCAGACGGATTCTCAACCACTGCGCCACCAGGGAAGCCCCAGCTTTCTTGCTTTTGTGTGGGGCAGCTTTGAGGCATGGTTGCCATCCGGAGGTCATCAGTGGGCCTGAGAACAAACTGCTCTCAGTGCTTGGCCAATTCTTACTTTCTATTGCCTTCATTCCTTTCACTTTGGAATGGCCTCCCAAGTAAACTAGCACTAAACCAATTCATGGTCTGCTTCTACGGGAACCAAATTTAAAATGAGATTTTTAACTCAGGCCTACCTGAAACCAAAGCATGAACTCATAAGCACTATGCTATCCTGCAAAGTCTCATAAAATATGGCCTTTGGAAGAATTGCCTTAGGATTATGTGGTGATAACTGTTAAAAAACGATTCCTGGGCAGATGGGTTTTAAACACCCTGGAACTTAAGAACCACTTTCGTATTTTGGGTCTCAGTTAAGATTTCCAAGGCTGAGGTGGATTCTCTTTTCATATGTAAAAATTACGCGTAACTTCAAGTTGTTTAGACTGGCTCTAATGATTTTCTACATTTATCTCTTGGATGTATGTCTGTATGTTCCTTATGCTATGTGCTTAAGCTTACAGATACATTTTGGTATTTCACAGTAGGTCAAGAGTCTTCTTAGAAAATAAGAAATTTTTTTAATCATAGAAAAACAAAATCCAAGGAGCAGAGAAAATGGCTTAACACTAAGGATTTTTGATCCTTTGTTCTCTGTCTACCAGCAATCTCCCAAGAGGCTCTGTAAAGGCCAGTTAACCTCTTAGTGTCTGTGTTTCCTTATGTGTTAAATGGGACTCATAACCCTGATGATGTAAGGGCACCAAGCAGATGAATTATTTAACGTTAGATGATCTATAATCTGCCACACAGTATTATTTTGAAGATGTCCATCCATTATTCATTGCTGAATGCACTTATCTTACATTATTAGAGTACGCAGTCTCTTACAAACTTCAAATTATTACACACACTTTTTAATAGGTGGCAGTAAGACACATGCTGTGGGCTATTTTTAGCTAAAGGAGTTCATCCTAGGTGACCCAGAGTGAGATGCTGTAAGGATCTATAAAAACAATGAACCTAACCGTCATGGTGGATGATAAATACTACTGTGTCTATTTATAGTTTGGTAGACCCTTGGCATTCAGGGATTTAATATCACACTTTGTATTCTTCGTAACTAACTTCAGAGGTTCATGTCACAGAACAATCTGCAGTTTTGTGGTGGCACGAATTTGAATTCTAGGCCTGAAATATGGGGCCGGTCACAGTAGCAGAAAGGAAAGTGAGCTGGATTTCCTATCTGGTTCACCTTGCCCTGCTTTTCTCCTCTCTCAGATGTAGTAGCTGTTCTTAAGTGATCAAACCTTAGTATATTTGTGTAAAATTGCTCTTCTGGGAGAAATAAACCATTGCTAGTGATGGTGATGAAACTGAAAATGTCTAAGAAGTGCCTATTCTTAGCCAGAAAAGAGAGATTTTTAATAAATTAAAGGGTGAAACATTGAACTTGGCAGATTTAAATCCATGATACAATCAAGTCCACCAAACTGGTATATAAAAACCAGAAAAATCACTTCATGAAATTATTTTAGACACAGTCCTTATGAAATTGAGATTTTATTAATTTATTTTTGCATTTTTACTTTTAAAAATATGCTAATCTGAGGGTCAGAAAAGGAGCTGTTTTCAATGTTCAATTTTACTTTGTAGCATTTTGTAGGAGAGGGTCTGTGTTATGGTAGTGTTCTATCACATTCCTTTTCTTTTGCATTTTGTAGGAGGAAATCACATAATATCCAAATGAAATCTCACCTCCTCCTTTTTGACATTTGAATCATTAAGCTCCTTTTTTTGTTGTATTGTATCGGTACTTCAGAAATAATGTTTAAAACAGAGATACCTGACATGCTTCCATCGTTCTTAACTTTAACGGGAATATTTCTAGGGTCCCTCAAAGTGTACTTTATGGAACAGGTGCTCTCCTTGAAGAAAAGATTCTATGATAAATTAAACTTTAGAGTCTGCCATGCCCTGTTCCCATCTTAGAGAGTCAAACAGCGTGTTCACCTGTTTATTAAACGTGCTGAGCACATCTGTGGTTTAATCTTCTATGGTTTAATTATCCTTAAGTGAGCTGGGAGCTAGCCATCATTCACTGTGAGAGCAAGTGGTGTGAAGGAAAACCCCTGCCACGATGTCTCCAGTGGTCACTATGGAATAGACACCAAGCCCTCTAGCTACTGACATGAAGCCATAAGGAAAAGCTTTCCAAAGTGAGCAATTTCCATGTAGAGAATGTGAAGAATTATACTCTGCTAGAGATTGTTGAGCACCACGTTTTGTTGACTGCTGAGACAAAAGATACCTACATTTCCTTTTGTAGACTTGTGGATTAATATAAAAAATACAGAGCACAATGGATAAAACAGCTCCATTGACAACTCGCTTTCCTATTTGATCTACGATGATTTCAATTCTCTGTGACGTGACTGCATTTACAGTCCGTGATCTACTTCAGATTGTCTGGTTCATCAAGGCAACCTGTTGTCCATAAAGAAATGGCTACATAGGGCTTCCCTGGTGGCGCAGTAGTTGAGTCCACCTGCCAATGCGGGGGACACGGGTTCGAGCCCCGGTCCGGGAAGATCCCACATGCCGCGGAGCGGCTGGGCCCGTGAGCCACGGCCACTGGGCCTGCGTGTCCGGAGCCTGTGCTCCGCAATGGGAGAGGCCACAACAGTGGGAGGCCCAAGTACCGCAAAAAATTAAAAAAAAAAGAGGCTTAAAAAAGTAGTGGCTACATAATAACCTTTATAGAGTCAAACTTACAAAATACATTAATAAAAATAAAATTACTTTTTATCTTTCATAACTTGGGTGTCCATATAGAAGTTAATTTGAGAATGTTTACAAATCCTACATTGCTGTTTGTTTGGATTAGCTGCCATTTATGTTCTTCAGTGAAATTTGCTTAAAGTTCTCTTTTGTTTGTTACTTGGTCAAGTTTGGACATCATACATCCATTTTTTCCCTGTGTTTTAAGACATTCTATATATTTTGTTAACTATCCTCAAAAGATTTAAAGACTTCACCTATAAATCTACACTGCAGTAATTTTAGATAAATTACAATTATTTTTTCCTATTTTAAGTCATGTTTATTGCTATATTTAGGCTTTCTATATCCTCTTTAATCAGTATTGGTAATGTTAATTTTCCTTAAAAGCATCATTTTTCTAGATGTAGAAGATCTAAGAAATATCTGTAATTCATGGCTAGAATAAAATGTACCCTCTACCACTTTCTCTCTAACCTTCTTCCCCTGTTGAGAAGGAGGAAGAGAGAAAGAAGTAGAAAAAAACTGCTATAGAAGTAAAAGCAAAGGTGGATTGAAAGAGAGCCATTGAGGGGAATAGAATATAAAAAGCTGCTTTATTACTCTTTCTACAGTCCTCTTTTTTGTAAAAGAGGACTTATTACATGAGAAAGGTGACGGTAGAAAAACAAGTTGAAGAATGGGCTTCAAAGGTTTAGGCAGGCCACTCTCAAGTTTCTTCAGCTATTAAAAAATGATTTAGGGCTTTTCTGGTGGAGCAATGGTTAAGCATCCGCCTGCCAATGCAGGGGACACGCGTCCCAGCCTTGGTCCGGAAGGATCCCACATGCCGTGGAGCAGCTAAGCCCGTGTGCCACAACTACTGAGCCTGCGTGCCACAACTACTGAGTCTGTGTGCCACAACTACTGAAGCCCGTGTGCCTAGAGCCTGTGCTCCACAACAAGAGAAGCCACCGCAATGAGAAGCCCGTGCATCGCAATGAAGAGTAGCCCCTGCTCGCCGCAACTAGAGAAAGCTCGCGTGCAGCAACGAAGACCCAGGGCAACCAAAAATAAATAAATTAATTTTTAAAAATTACTTTAAAAAATGATTTATATCAACTGTATCCACCTTTTGGTATGAAGATTAGGTAAAATATTCTCTAGTTCTCTGAAATACAATTCTGACTGGTAGCTTTATTTTATAAATTTAATATGGTCAATTCTGACTCATTCTGTAGCAAATTTCCATTTTTTAATTATGCCCTTTATTTTGTGTTGAGGCAGATGACCAATATACAAGTTATTGATTGATGGCAGGTTCTGGCTGACCACAGGACTCTCCAAGATAAAAAAGGCCTTGTAAGATTAGTTAATATATTCACTATTACTGTTAAGACTTGTAACCGCCAATATGGTCTTCTAGACCAATTTTTAAAGAAAACTCCAGCAAATAATTATAACTTTGGAACTATGACTACCCTCCTTAAAAGAATCAGCACTTAGTGTGAAAAGAGGAACAGATATTTAAAATGTGCTACCTTGACGAAAAGCTTGTTCAAAAGAGAGAAAGATGTTGGCCTGTAGCCCAACTATTTATCTTCTGTTCATGAGCTTCTCTCTCCATCTACCCTTCTATCTAATACCCCACCGAAGACATGGGCAATTTGTGGTTGATATTATGGTAATGACAGTTGGAAGAGTTATTTGATTTCTTTCCTATCTATTTTTAACATCATTTCCCTATTGTTTTGCATTTCGTCTGTTATTTTGTGACCAGGGGCAATGTCCTGCTGATAAAAAGAGTTTAAATTTCGTGAAAGCCATCATTTTAGCTATTCCACAAATGTCCCTAACTTCCTCTTGCTGATACAATCACTTCTGTGGGTGGCAAATAGTGTTTTGGTTATAAAGAGCATGAACTGAGAACCAAGAGAAAAAAAACCACACCGATGTATTTAATGGAAGCCTGAGGTGTTAAGCCCACCTTATCATTCTGCAGCTCATTAAAGCATCCATAGAAGTGTATTTCTCTAGAGGGAAATAACCAAATGAAATGTCTGTTCTCCACGCCATCTGTAGCATCTATTTGCCCAGAGAGAGTGTAGAAGGGGAAGTGCTGGTTGTCCTGGAGAATTTTGTAAATTAATCTGCATATCAGATACCCCCAAATGGGGACATTACCTTAAAAATAAACTTCATGAATTTTATGAGTTTATTTTGGAGAGTGTATATGACAAGGAGGACCATCTGATGAATGTAAAATATTTAGATAAGCAGAGGCAACAGAAGCACAATCATGGCTGTGTGACAGAGGTGCAAATCTAATTTTCTCATATCCTCCTTCTTCCCCACTGGCTAACCCCATTTCTTTTTTTTTTTTTTTTTAACAGCTCCTATCTTTCAGGTCTTTATTATTATTTTTTTTTTATCTTTATTGGGGTAAAATTGCTTTACAATGGTGTGTTAGTTTCTGCTTTATAACAAAGTGAATCAGCTATACATATACATATGTTCCCATATGTCTTCCCTCTTGCGTCTCCCTCCCTCCCACTCTCCCCATCCCACCCCTCCAGGCTGTCACAAAGCACCGAGCTAATATCCCTGTGCCTTGCGGCTGCTTCCCCCCAGCTATCTACCTTACTACGTTTGTTAGTGTGTATATGTCCATGACTCTCTCTCGCCCTGTCAAAACTCACCCTTCCCCCTCCCCATATCCTCAAGTCCGTTCTCCAGTAGGTCTGCGTCTTTATTCCTGTCTTACCCCTAGGTTCTTCATGACATTTTTCTTTCTTAAATTCCTTATATATGTGTTAGCATACGGTATTTGTCTTTCTCTTTCTGACTTACTTCACTCTGTATGACAGACTCTAGGTCTATCCACCTCATTACAAATAGCTCAATTTCGTTTCTTTTTATGGCTGAGTAATATTCCATTGTATATATGTGCCACATCTTCTTTATCCATTCATCCGATGATGGGCACTTAGGTTGTTTCCATCTCCGGGCTATTGTAAATAGAGCTGCAATGAACATTTTGGTACATGACTCTTTTTGAATTATGGTTTTCTCAGGGTATATGCCCAGTAGTGGGATTGCTGGGTCATATGGTAATTCTATTTGTAGTTTTTTAAGGAACCTCCATACTGTTCTCCACAGTGGCTGAACCAATTCACATTCCCACCAGCAGTGCAAGAGTGTTCCCTTTTCTCCACACCCTCTCCAGCATTTATTGTTTCTAGATTTTTTGATGATGGCCATTCTGACTGGTGTGAGATGATATCTCATTGTAGTTTTGATTTGCATTTCTCTAATGATTAATGATGTTGAGCATTCTTTCATGTGTTTGTTGGCAGTCTGTATATCTTCTTTGGAGAAATGTCTATTTAGGTCTTCTGCCCATTTTTGGATTGGGTTGGTTTTTTTTTTGTTATTGAGCTGCATGTAAATTTTGGAGATTAATCCTTTGTCAGTTGCTTCATTTGCAACTATTTTCTCCCATTATGCGGGTTGTCTTTTGGTCTTGTTTATAGTTTCCTTTGCTGCGCAAAAGCTTTGACGTTTCATTAGGTCCCATTTGTTTATTTTTGTTTTTATTTCCATTTCTCTAGGAGGTGGGTCAAAAAGGACCTTGCTGTGATTTATGTCATAGAGTGTTCTGCCTATGTTTTCCTCTAAGAGTTTGATAGTGTCTGGCCTTACATTTAGGTCTTTAATCCATTTTGAGCTTATTTTTGTGTATGGTGTTAGGGCGTGATCTAATCTCATACTTTTACATGAACCTGTCCAGTTTTCCCAGCACCACTTATTGAAGAGGCTCTCCTTTATCCACTGTGAATTCCTGCATCCTTTATCAAAGATAAGGGGGCCATATGTGCGTGGGTTTATCTCTGGGCTTTCTATCCTGTTCCATTGATCTATATTTCTGTGTTTGTGCCAGTACCTTACTGTCTTGATTACTGTAGCTTTGTAGTATAGTCTGAAGTCAGGGAGCCTGATTCCTCCAGCTCCATTTTTCGTTCTCAAGATTGCTTTGGCTATTCGGGGTCTTTTGTGTTTCCATACAAATTGTGAAATTTTTTGTTCTAGTTCTGTGAAGACTGCCAGTGGTAGTTTGATAGGGATTGCATTCAATCTGTAGATTGCTTTGGGTAGTAGAGTTAACCCCATTTCTTAAGACAAAATGACTGAGATGGTTCAGCAAAGACCAAGAACGTCAGGTGAACAACTGTAATTCATTGACAACTGCAATTCATTGTGAGCCACACAGAGTTACATGTCACTTGGAAACCTAGTATTTGTATAGTATTTAATTTACAGATCACCTTGAACACTGGATCCTTGCATTCTTCCTATGCTGGAAGTATTATTTTGATGATTTTTCAAGTGCAGTAAACACACTAAGACTCAGCGATCCTAAGGGAGTGGTCCTTTGCTTTATCACTACTAAGCACAGAGGTGGGACCCAAACCCTGGTGGCCTAGCTCCAAATCCCATGCTTTCCCTGCCTGCAGCAGTTACCAGTGTTTGGGGAGGTATGACCCACCCATATGAAATAACAGAGAATTAAGCAGAGCACATGAAGGGAACACTGGGTGAGTATCCTCACTCCACTGTCAAGTGAAGCTGGTGGGTCTTCTGGTATGTCTGACTCTTAGTAACTGACTCTGAAGCAGCTCTGAGATTAGCCTGAAGGGTTCTTATGAACCTTATATAATGATACACCCACATGAAAAATACTGTTACATATGTCTGTCAAACACGTATGGATTCAATCTGCAAGCATTGCTTGGATTTCCATTCCACCCGTTGCCAACATAGCTACCCCCGTGCGAATAATGATTCTTCAGGCTCCTTTGGTCCTGGCTGTCCTCCACCTCAAAAGATGAACAAAACCTGCAACCTTCTCTTTCTTATGCAGTCATCTCATGTATTTTTTAAATCATTATTAGAATGCTTGAAAGTTAGAGCATTCAAAGGAACCCACCCCCCTGTGTTTGGAGAACTGTAATGAGTGCTCTCTGAACTTGGGGTTTAGACGTTTGGACACACTGACCATTTCTTATAACCATCATTGTTCTTTCCTGAGTTCTCCTGAAAGATGTGGGAATAGGTCCTTTACCATTTAGATTATTGAAATGAATGAGCCGGTTTTCTGTGTGACTCCTTCAGCCTGTTCTAAATTACCTGTTAGAGGAAGACATGAGTCTTCTCTCCCTTATAATAAATGCCAGCTGTTGAATCATTGTTTCTAAGCCATGATTAGAGCTGTTCTGAGAGCTTCATACCAGGGTCCCTTGGTTTTCTACATTAGCATAGAGTTACATTGTTTATTTGCCCCAGGCCAAAAGCCCTGTGACAACTTAGCTGTTAAAATATGGTTTTCCCTAAGTGGGAGGTCAACAGCATCTCCATATCCCTGACCGGGAAGAAGAAGTAAGCTGGCAAGTGTGACTCCCACTAATCATCTACCTTTCAGGGCTTGATTGGGTAATTTTCTCTGAGGATGAAGAAGCTGACAAGAAATGCTTTCAAGATGGAAAAGGCGCTTGTAAACCTGCGCGACTTATCTTCTGCCTGAAAGCAATAAACATCTGTTTTCTTGATAAAGTAACCAGGTTCATATTTGAGGGGAACAAGGCTATTTAGTTGGCTTCCAATTATTGATTCTTCTTGAGAACATTACCCCAAGGGCTCTGTGCAGTGAAACATTGAACATTACCCCAAACCCTCTAGATTCCCTGACACAGTCTGTCATTAGTCCAAACTCCATGCTCTGAGACATTTTTTTCATACTAGAAAATGTTGGCAGATCTGTGGAGCACAGAAAGTAGGTAATGGCTGTTCACTTTGATTGAGATATTGGAGGACCTCAGAATTTAGGGAAGATAATCTTTCTCACGTATCAATGAGTTCCACTTCTAAGTAGCCAGAAGTAATTTCTTTGGACTTAGATAAGCAAATAGGTCTAGAAAGAGATGGGGCTTTTGTCTTGTGTGTGTGTGTGTGTGTGTGTGTGTGTGTGTGTGTGTGTGTGTGTATGTGTGTTACATCTGAGTCTTATTATTCATACTTAGAACGCTCAGACTCTTGGTTCTTGATTAACAAAAGTTTATTCTATAATATACCATTTTAAAACTATAAAAAACCCCGATTGACTCACTTATTCAGCAAAACATTTTGGGTATCTCTATATGCCAGACACTCTTTTAGGCACAAAAAGACTAGGAAACAAAAGATAATAACCCTTCGTCTCCTGGGAACTTACATTCCAGGCAATAAATAATAAGCATAGTGAATAAGGAGATTCCATATTGTGGGGTTGGGGGAAAATGAACAAAGTGATGGAACCCAGAGAGAGGTAGTGAGTAGACACTGGTTGTAATTTTTAAAAAAGTGAGCAGGATTGAGGCTCATTGAGAAGGTAACATTTGAGCAAAGGCTTGATGGAGATGAGAGATACTCAAGGAAGAACATTCTAGAAAGAAGGAAAAGCCCATGGAAGGGCTAGAAAGCAAGAGTATACTTGGGAAATCAAGCAGCATCGAGGAAGCCAATATACCCGGAGAGGAGTGATCGAGCAGGGAAGTCTAGCAGGATAATGTCAGAGAAGTAAGGTTGGAAGGACCGGAAGGAGGATGGATTATTGCAGAACTCTTTTGACTCTACTGAGATCTTTGGCTCGTACTCGGAGTGAAATGAAGCCTTTTCCAGGGTATCGAGCAACGAAGCCTGTGATCTGACTCGCATTTTTAAAGGATCACTCTATCTGCTGTGTTAAAAGAGACTGTGGTTGTTGGGTAGCAAGTGTAGAATCAAGGAGTTGTTTTAGGAGGCTACTGCAATAGTCCAAGCAAGAGGTTCAGACAAGGATGGTAGCAGTAGAGGCGGTGAGAAGTGAGGGACTCAATGTATTTTGAAGAGTCCATAGGATTTCACGTTATGTCAAGAGTAAAGGATTGACCTCGAGATTTTTGGTCTCAGCAGCTGGAAGGATGGAAATGCATTAACTGAGATGGGAAAAACTGTAGATGAAATAAGATTGGGGAAGAATATCATAACTTCAGTCCTGAACATGTTATGTTTGAAATTATTAGGTATCCTAATGGACATGTTACCTAGGCATCTCGATGTGTGGATTTCAGATGAAAGATCAAGTGGGAGTATAAATTTGGCATAAATTTTGAATATCTATGGTATTTAAAGTCATACTTCTGGGAGACATAACCAAAGGCGTAAATGTAGATAGAGAGCTAAAGATTGTGCCCTGGAGCATGCCGAAGTTAAGAGACCAGATCCAGTAAGAGGAAGCAGCAAAGAAGAAAAAAGAGTGTGTGGCGTTCCAGCATGCAACAAGGAGGAAGGAGTTAATAAATGTACAGAAAGTCAATAAAAAGTGAGGTGGGGACTGGAATTGACCACTGGATTTCACAACGTAATTCTCATTGGTGACCTCGATAAAAACTAAGAATGAGAAGAAAACGGTGACCACAGATGTGGAAAACTTGTGTAATTTCTTTGCAAATAAGTATAAAAATTAGAGTGGAAGCTGGTGGGGGAAGTGGAATCAAAATAAGGGTTTTTTTGCTTTTTAAGATAAGGGAAATAATGATGTTTGTATGACATGCTAGGACCTGTCAGGACAGGACAGAGGGGGAAAAAATAATCAGAAAAGAGTATTCCTGAAGCAACACCCTTGAACAAGAGCAGGTGGGATGTGGTGGTTGGGTAGACTGGTTTTGAATGGGAGCATCGACATTCCATCTATGGTTATAGGTGGGAAGACTGAGTAGGTGGAGGCAGATGTGGGTAAGCGGGTAGATGTGACGATGTGAGTCTTTTGAACGCTTCTGTTTTCTCAGTGAAGTAAGAAGCAAGGTCATCGAGTGAAAATGATGAGGATAGAGGAGGAATTTTTCCAAGTGTGAAGAAAGGAGAGGTTAGGAAATAGTTGTTTATGGCCTTGAAACTCAAAGAGAGGTCCTCAGACCAGCAGCATTGGCTGGGGGGTTGTCAGAAATGCAGAATCTTAGGCCCCAGAACTACATTTTAACCCAAAACTGCATTTTAACGGAATCCCCAAGGGCTTCACACGCACATTAACGTTTGAGAAACTCTGATCTGGGCAGCATATCCTAGTGGAAAGAGCATAAAGAACATGAGCTTTTGAGCCAAATAAATTGAATTCCAGCTCCACCATTCAGAAATCATATGCTTTTCAGGACATTACTTAACCTCTGTGCAAAAGTTTTCTCATCTGAAAATTGGGGAGAACTATTATATTAATCCAGATTAAACTAATATTATCATAGTAGAAATAAACGTCCTGCTGGTATAGTAGTTGTATTAACAATAGGTAACATTCACCAAGTACTGTATTAGTCAGCATCTTGGCAGGAGACAGAATCCACTCAGATGTTTTCAATAAGTGGTTCTCAACTCTGGCTTCATTACCTTCCAAGCTCGTAAACAGGACGAGTGCCTAGACCCCACCCCCGGCCTGTGACATCAATCTCTGGGGATGGAGGCCCAGGCACTGGTGGTTTTCAAAAGCTCCCTTGGTGATGATGATGTGCAGGAAGAGCTGAGAGTCACTTATTTAAGTGAATAGACTTTTTAAGGAAGGGACTACTTACAGAGATTTGGGAAGAGTTAAGGAAACAAAAATGGGAGGTTGAAGCACTCAGGGACCAGCAGCAGAGGGAAGGCATTAACCTTCCTGGGCTGTGGGAACAAAGGGAACAAACAGTGTCACTGCAGCAGCAGAGCAAGGGCCACCCGGTGGAGTTGCGTAGTGCAGGGACTGGATTGCTGCCAGAGAAGAAAGCAGAGGGAGCAGGAAGGAAATTCCCTATCCCCTCTCTCCTCCTGCCTCCTGGTTCTGCTTCCTCCCATTGGCTGACCCCAAACTTAGGCTGGCTGGCAAGGGAACCTGGGTGATGTAGTCCTCCACAGAGGTCCCCTTTCCTGGAGAGCAGGCAGGAGAGAAAAGATGGGAGAATGAATAGTGGGAGGAGAGAGGGTTGCGGGGGGTCAAATGAAGAATAATCGGCACAAGCACCTAATGTGGGCCAGGCTCCCTTCCAAGTGCTTTACATGTATTAATATTTCAGTAAATGGCTTCATTCTTTTTCATTAAAATCCAGTACTTTTTTATTGAACAAGGATATGTTCCAGGTCAATTAATTACTGGAGACAGTTAAATATTTCAAAGGTTTCAGATACACCATCACCAGAAGAGTGATTCTAGCGCCCAAAGCCCAGCATACACATTCTCCAGACCAGCTGGGTACACCTAGTGGATTCTGGATAATCAGCTCGTTGTAGGGGGTAACCGTCTGGGTGATGAAACAACTTGTGTTCATCCTAATGACCCAGCTTCCTAATTTGTCTTAGGAAACAGATACAGTGACCCTCAGTTGTAGATCCTGCCAGAATTCCAAGACCCATTACAAAAGCTAAATGAAGAAGTCTACAAGATCAACTCTAAAATTTTTGGTTTTCTGTTAAAAGATATATTTTGATAGAATGAACAACAGTCTGGGAAAACAGACAGGAGAGGATAACTGGCTGGAAGGGCAGATGAAGAGTCCCAGTCAGTAAAGACAGCACAAAAGATAATCTAGGTCACATTTTAGACATTGGATTAAGAGATACAAACGACTATTTATAAAATAAATAACAAGGATATATTATACAGCACAGGGAAATATAGCCACTAGGTTATAATAACCTTAAATGAAGTAAGGTCAAATATTTAAAAATATTGAATCACTATGTTGTGTACTTGAGACTGCTATAATATTGTAAATCAACTTTACATCAATAAATTTTAAAAATAATAAAACTATTGGTAAAAAGTTAACCAATAACATTTTAAAAGCTTTTCAACTCAGAAGGGGGAGTTTTACTTATTTTGACCCAGAAAGAGGAGTTGAAATCAAAGCTTTAGTGGATTCTGGGTTGACTGTCGGAACATAATGAATGGGAAAATAAGCAACATTAGAGCAGGTAATGTATCAGGCAAGGCTCATCTCTGGCACCAACTGCTTTCCTCTGCAGTGATCCCATTCCACTTATGGATCAAAAAGATGAAACCAGGGAAAGTGAGAACTGGGACTGGGCCCTCGGGCTGGGGGCAGATCTGAGCCATTGATCAGAGGAGCACGAGGACGGTTAATAAAGGCGTTTCTCCGGGTCCTGCTCTCTAGCACTTCACTTCCTCTGACTCCATTCCCCAGTGCTCTACCAGGGCTTCTATCTACCTGTTGCCTTTAAAATTTGCTATAAAGCATCGCTTTTGCAGAATGTGCTCTCAGGGAGAGCATACTACTTTTTTTTTTCAGTTGAAGTATGTTGATTTACAATGTTGTGTTAATTCCTGCTGTACAACAAAGTGATTCAGTTATACATATGTATACATTTTTTATACTTCTTTTCCATTATGGTTTATCTCAGGATATTGAACATAGTTCCTTGTGCTATACAGTAGGACCTTGTTGTTAATCCATTCTAAGTGTAATAGTTAGCACCCGCTGGTCCCGGACTCTCAATCCATCCGTCCCCCACCCCTCCTCCCCCTTGGCAACCACAAGCCTGTTCTCTATGTCTGTGAGTCTGTTTCTGTTTCATGGATAAGTTCATTTGTGTCATATTTTAGATTCCACGTACAAGTGATATCATATGATATTTGTCTTTCTCTGTCTGACTTACTTCACTTCGTACGAGAATCTCTAGTTCCATCCATGTTGCTCCAAATGGCATTATTTCGTTCTTTTTATGGCTGAGTACTATTCCATTGTATATATGTACTACATCTTCATCCATTCATCTGTCGATGGGCAATTTAGGTTGTTTTGAGATCATACTTCTTTAAAACAACCTCCCTGCATGTCTGTCTGTCCAGTGCAGGTTTCCCAGATGCTTCATTCAAACTTCATTCCAAGTCTTAACTTTCAGAGCACATTGAGAAAATCCTCTTAAAGGTGGGCTTTGGCACATCATTTTATTAGAAGTTTCCAGAGAAAAGAAAAGTCTTCTAGACTCAGACATTCTTTCCTACTATTGTTATCCAAGCACTGTGACGAGTCCATGGGAGAGAGAAATTGCTCTCAAGTTTCGCCCACACTCCAAACTGCTTAGATTGCTTTCACATCCAGATGCTGTGCTTAAAGAGTTAATGATGACTGTGTCTCAGCGCTGGTGATATTTATTTAGCGCGCACTATAATCCCAGCTGACACTTCCTAATGAGTTGATGGATGCTATGGAGTTAAAGCTCCCCCACTCAAGAAGCCTAAACTAGAGTGTCAAAAATGAAACATAGTCAGTCCTGATGCTTAAATGGCCTGTATCGATTCTCCAGGAGTCTAACTGCTGTAGTCTGGTGCCAGTCTTCTAATTTGTGCCCTGAAGTGTACAGCCTCACTTGATTTAGATGTCAGAGTAAGGCAGCCCATCAGTTTGAGAAATCAACTGAAACATTCTGGAGAACTGGTCTGGATTTCTTCACCTTGAATTGTAAAAATCATTGCTCTCACATAAACAAGGGGCTAAATATTATTATTCCCATAGACTTTTTCTGTGTGTTTTATCAAAGGAAATGTCCTCAGAGTCCAAGCTTGCTGAATTTTGTGCTTTATCTGTACAGCAAATTCCATCTAGAGAAATTTAATGCCAAAGCTGTAAGATCTGCATTCCTAGAGAATGACTATTTAGGGCATTGTCTTTGAACGTGAAGTAAACACACACTCAGAATGCGTTTGTATGGAGCTCTTTTAGTGGCCAAAATAGTCTCACTATTCCTGGAGTCGAAAGGACTCAGACGCCTTGAAGATGCAGACCATGGTGTCGCCAAAACACCATTGTGTTTTGCTATATGCTCTGCCTCAGAGAAATCATCTACCATTTCCAATGGAGTCAAAGACAGCAAAGAACTAGGAGTGTGAGGTCAGCCAGATTTCTACTTAACACTGGCAAAACCCAAGAAAAGCTTATTATCTCCTTCAAACTTCAAGTGAAAAATTCAAATACTTAGAATCATAATCCAGGCTTTAGACACTTTTAAAGCTAGAAGAGTCTTCAACCACTCTATGACAAAAGAGACAAAAATTCAAAAAACATAAAGTGACCTCAGCAAGTTAAAGAGCTTGCCAAGAGGTATGGAAAGGACTAGACTTCAAGCCCTGTTCCCCCAGTTTTCTCCAGTAGGTTGACTTCTTGCTAGAATGGTGTGGATTTACTTTAATCTTATAATATTCCAGGGAAAAAGCGTCTTCACTTCCTTTCTGTTGAAGCTTAGTATGGTTACAATGTTCTGAAAAAGTCGTTAGCAAATAGTTCTTCAGATTTTCTGTCTTTAGAAAGCACATTAAGGTAATTATCGATATGTATGTTCCCATTCCCATTTTCTTAATTGTTTTGGGTTTGTTATTGTAGGTCTTTTCCTTCTTTTGTGTTTCTTGCCTAGAGAAGTTCCTTTAGCAGTTGTTGTAGAGCTGGTTTGGTGGTGCTGAACTATACGCTGTGTTCACGCCGCCAACCCCAGTCCTCTCCCGGCGCTCCGACTGCAGCCAGAGCCTCAGCTCCCAGCCCCGCCCGCCCCGGCGGGTGAGCAGACGAGCCTCTCGGGCTGGTGAGTGTCCGTCGGCCCTGATCCTCTGCGCTGGAATCTCTCCACTTTACCCTCCGCACCGCTGTTGCTGTGCTCTCCTCCGCGGACCTGAAGCTCCCCTACTCTGCCACCCGCAGTCTCCGCCCGCGAAGGGGCTTCTTAGTGTGTGGACACTTTTCCTTCTTCACAGCTCCCTCCCGCTGGTGCAGGATCCGTCCCTATCCTTTTGTCTCTGTTTATTTTTTTCTTTTGCCCTAACCAGTTACGTGGGGGGTTTCTTGCCTTTTGGGAGGTCTGAGGTCTTCTGCCAGCGTTCAGTAGGTGTTCTGTAGGAGTTGTTCCACGTGTAGATGTATTTCTGGTGTATCTGTGAGGAGGAAGGTGATCTCTGTGTCTTACTCTTCCGCCATCTTCCCAGAAGTCCTGCAGATTTTCTGTTAATGAGTTTGTTGTGGAAAAACCTAACAGTGCTCACCTATTCCTAACTGTTGCTGCAACCAGTATCTGTTTTTAAAAACCTGATGGGTTTTTGGCCAAATTGATTAAGGTCCCTGTGCAACACGTGAAGAGGGGTGGGAAACACATTTTTCATGTCATACTGCCCTGGATATTTGTGTACCTGTACAATTATACAAATACAAACCTACACACTCAAACACAAACACCAACAAAGACCAATGCAAGGAAATCCTCCATAAATAAAGAGCATAAGCAGATGACTCACAAACACCCTACCATACATGATCTTATGATCCTGTGGTTACAGCCATCAAAACCTTAACTCTTTATATTATAAAACTTTGCAAAGGAAGGAAAACTTCATGGATCCATCCAAACAAGGTTTTGGAAGTTGTTCAAAATGACTCAAAATAAATAGCGATGATTACAACTTGATTTCTCATAACACAAAGGATCTCCTTCTTCCTCCTTCAAAAAGATACAATTTGCTTTGCTTCTTTCCTTAAACAGTGATTATTTGCTTGATTTCTATAACTTCCACAGGAGTTACAGAGAAAGGCAAAAACAAGCACCAAAACAAGTGAAGAATGAATTTTCAAAAAAGAATGCTTCTTACTAGATTTCATTGGCTGAACCTTGGAGAAATTTTCACTTTATACCCTGGACAATTTATGTTCTAATGCAATAGCATCACTTACTACATTCTAATCCAACATGGCCTTACTTGATCACTCTAGATGGATTGAAGCTATTTCCCATGATCCAGAGGGTCCTTTTGTTTGCCTGGATCTCTCACTATTCTACTAGTATGGTGTAGAACGTGGAACACTTAGCCCCACTGAAATTGCAGGAATTTTGCTTCAACTCAATGCTATTAAAATTATTACAGAGAAGATATCATGCTACAGGTTTTGTACGTGCTGAAAGGCAGAACGGCTACAGCCACTCTACTTGCAAATTGAAATCCTAGCTGTGAATTTCAGCAAATGAGATGAGTTTAGCTAATTGTCTGTACAGTTCATTATTGATGAGTCACAAATTTTAGCATCTTTCTGGCATTTTCAGACTCAAGGGTATCTTTTTAACAGGTACCTGCTGGGGCTAGACTATATTTTCAGACTCTTTTGCCAAGCAGGTCATGACAAGTCCTAGGTGGCCTCCCATCTCATCATGGGGCTTTTTGTCTAGCTGCACTCTGAAAAGCAAAGTTACCGGCTGAGTCACTAATCCAGTCTTCTTTTTAGGGTTGGGAAATATATCCCACACCACCGTTCCCAGCTTCATCACAAAATCATAGTCTGCTCTTTGCACCTGATCAGTCTCATTTCTCTAATTCACTTAGGCTTTTGAGGATGAAGGAAGAGAGAATTCTGGGAGAGTTTCATACTCAGCCTCCCAGGGCTTATCATCTCAGGGAAACCAAGTAGGATAAAAGGTGAAATCAAGAATTCTCAGTCAATGATTGAGCTGATAAAGAAATCTGGGGCTCTTCGAGCTTTCTCACCCACAGAACTGGGGTTTGGCTACACTTTTAGTATAGGTTTTCAGTGGCAAATTAGGGAAATAGCCCTGCATTCTGTGGGATTATCAGGTGGAGATTTGAAGTCGCGTGCATGGCAGATGATGGGAGGAAAACGGCCCCACCACATACTCTGTTTCCCTACCTCTCCAATGCCCAGCATCAAGATGGAACGAGGGCTATCAATTGCTGCCTGTTCACAGCATACTACCTCCTCTTCCATATACATCCCTCAAGAGATGTATTTCCCATTGTCAGCTGCCTGGGATGCTCATTTTACCCAGATTTTGCTGGGTTTCTAATATGTGGTGGGACCTATTACTCAATGTGATTTGCTTGGAGCGCCTCATACCAGATATGACCCTGTTTGGCTTTGGATTTGGTGAGGAAAAAATGAGCCACCCAGCACACATTGCAGAAGATGACCTTGTTCTTTATGTTCGTAACTCACTAACACATGCCAGGCAGAAAAATGAATCCTCCACCAACCAAGTAACTGCTTTTCATTAACTGGGTCACTCCTTAACTCTGGTGGGCTTAGCTAACTGGAGAGTATAAATAATATATGCGATCAGGTGGAAGTTCTGAGATCTAATTTAATAACACTCAAGTCTCTTTTTTTTTAACATCTTTATTGGAGTATAATTGCTTTACTATGATATGTTAGTTTCTGCTTTATAACAAAGTGAATCAGTTATACATATACATATGTTCCCATATCTCTTCCCTCTTGCATCTCCCTCACTCCCACCCTCCCTATCCCACCCCTCTAGGTGGTCACAAACCACCTAGCTGATCTCCCTGTGCTATGCGGCTGCTTCCCACTAGCTATCTATTTTACCTTTGGTAGTGTATATATATCCATGTCACTCTCTCACTTTGTCACAGCTTACCCTTCCCCCCTCCCCATATCCCCAAGTCCATGCTCTAGTAGGTCTGTGTCTTTATTCACGTCTTACCCCTAGGTACTTCATGACCTTTTTTTTCCCCTGAGATTCCATATATATGTGTTAGCATATGGTATTTGTTTTTCTCTTTCTGACTTACTTCACTCTATATGACCCATAGAAATTGTGAAATTTTTTATTCTAGGTCTGTGAAAAATGCCAGTGGTAGTTTGATAGGGATTGCATTGAATCTGTAGATTGCTTTGGGTAGTAGAGTCATTTTCACAATGTTGATTCTTCCAGTCCAAGAACATGGTATATCTCTCCATCTATTTGTATCGTCTTTAATTTCTTTCATCAGTGTCTTATAATTTGTCTCCTTAGGTAGGTTTATTCCTAGATATTTTATTCTTTTTGTTGCAGTGGTAAATGGGAGTGTTTTCTTACTTTCACTTTCAGATTTTTCATCATTAGTATATAGGAATGCAAGAGATTTCTGTGCATTAATTTAGTATCCTGCTACTTTACCAAATTCTCAAGTATCTTTTTGAATGAGTGGAAACTGAATAGTTCAGGGGTTATTCTAACTTCAGGAATGCATTCCTTTTTGAATTTGGCAAGGAGTACTTTCTCAGGCATGAGGTCTGAAATTTTAATGACTCACCGATTATAATGGACTTAACCACACATCAGCAAGGCTGCCAGCTTTGCAGCACGACACGCAGCATGCAGCATAATGTGTTGGCCTGTGAATCGGCCCTGTCTCCTCTGTGGTGGCCTTCCTAGACCTGGGATGCAAAATACCTGACTCAGTTTTAATTCCCTGTGCTGACTCATTCTAACATATTTACTGTCCCATACAGAACCTAGAGAACACAGTATCCCACCCAGAGGCCAGGTGGGGCTAATTCCCATGTTAGATGCTCCATGGGCTGAATTTTCATCTGCAAACTGCTGTGGATGCTCTAGCTTCTTTTAGAGAGCCTGGAATAGAAGGGGTTCACCACAATTTTTTCAAAGGTTTCCCAGACTGTGTTACAGGCTCCCCAAAAGATGGATATTATAATATACCAATTGGTTCCCCATAGTTTGAAAAATCATGAAATATGTGACCTAAGCCCCAGCCATGTTTGAGCCCTGTACCAAATGTAAAAACCTTCTTTCAAATTGTGCTGTATATATATATATATATAACAGAAATAGACTCACAGACATAGAAAACAAACTCACGGTTACCAAAGGGGAAAGGAGGGGAGGGATAAATTAGAAGTCGGGGATCAACAGATAAACACTACTATATATAAAATAGATAAACAACAAGGACCAACTGTATAGCACACAGAACTATATTCAATATCTTGTAATAACCTATAATGGAAAAGAATCTGAAAAAGAATATATATATGCATACACACATATTTATGTGAATTACTTTGCTGTACACCTGAAATTAACACAACATTGTAGATCAACTATACTTCAATTTAAAAAAAGGAAACCAACACAAAAAAATTAAAAATTTTGAAAACTTGAAACACACACAAAAAAGCTTTCTTTCTCAGTGACTGTCCTTTTCTGCATCTAGGGTGCCTGCACTGACTGTACTAAAACTTAAGCCACATCTACCATTCTATGGATACTTTTTCTTCTCAGAAGCAGGCATGCCCCATGGAAGGTAAGTGACCAATTCATCTTATGCTCCATCCTGTATTCTTAAAAATCCCATTGGTTGGGATAACTTGATACTCTAATCTGTGTTTGGACTTTCTTTTTTTTTTTTTAACTTATATTAGACATGAAAGTTGGGGTGTCCCCTAGACTTCTATTTAAAGAAAATTCAATATGCAAAAGTTCAATGGGTTAGTTTGGGAGTTGTTAAATCATTGTTAAAAAGGGTTTGTTTACTTTTCAAGAAAGTCTCTAATAAGATTATTTTATGTATCCGGCAACTTTGGTTTAATTTTTTAAAATTCCACTTTAAAAATTCAATTTCTATAGTGTTTAAGAACGCCTATTATTTATGTTGTGATCTAACCAGAATGACATTTCTTTGAACTCAGTGGCTCAATCAAGCAATAGTACAACCAGAATAAAGCAGAAGTAAAGTATTTCCTCATTTCTGAATTCTATGCTCTTAGGTTAAGTGTGATTTTCCCAGTATCAGGGAAGAACATTGATAAACATTAAGAAATTTATGGATTAGCAGGCAATGCAACAGAGGCCAATGGCATGGTGACCAAATGAGGCAAAAAGAGACAAATCTCTTTTTAAGTGTCTGGAATCCTAAAACAAGTCTGGGTATACTGATGCCGGAACAATATAGATTAACTCAAGGGAGTTAAAAAAATAGGAACGCATATGATTAGAAAGTGGGAGAGTGATTTATGGGCAAAGACCCACAGAACTAAATACTGTCCATATAGGTTACTCAAGCAGGAGGCCAGGTGTGGACGTGACAGCTCAGTAATTGAAGAATGCAGGAGGGAGAAGAATCTCTGAAGGGGGTAGAAAAAAAGGTTAAGTAGGGGCAATGGAATGGAATAAAATGCCCTTGTTTATGTATTTAAAAGACCCTCAGAGACAACCTTCTGAATTCCAAATTAGCTGAGTCACCACAGTGGTCCCTCAAACTTAAAAAAATCAAAATACCTAACCATAATCCCTTGAAATGATTGTGTTTGCTGCTCAGAGAGGAAAAAATGTAGAGAAGAAAAATTCTGGTTAGACGTCGGGAAAATCTTTCCACTTCCAGATGGCAAGAAATATTAGATCATGAAGGTGGTCCCTGAGGAAATTGACAGGCAGCACTGTGAAGCTCTTAAAAATTGGGCTCCCCAAAGCAATAAAAAAGCCAGCAGGGAGAGAATGACTGTATTAACACAGAGGTGAAACAGACACAATAATATCCATCACCTCTCCCCTCCTCAAAACCCCTGGTCTCTGTTACTGTTAGTGCCACCAGCATTTCCCCAGACACCAGGTGCTTTTATGTCCTTTCCTCAGGTTAGCCAGCTGCCAGCTCCAGTTTGCATACTGCATTTTTTGTTCAGTTTCCTCCTTTCCATCATTACCTTTTTTCAGGTCGCCCATTCCCTCTCACAGAGACAGCTCATAGGAATCCTGAATTCTGCCTTTGTCCCCAGTATCTCACCTTCCTACCCATTTTTCATATCACTATAAGATTTATTCTCCTAAAGTACAACTTTGATTATGTCATCCTCTTATTCAAAAAACGCTTTTCTTAAAAGAAGCATTCTGGCTAATGAATCATGAAGGTATAATAGAGTATTACCACTTTGCAATCCTTAATGAAGTAATGTCTCTAGGCATTGATCATCAGCCTAAAATCATTAGATGGAGAGCTGAAAGGGAGCTTAATAATGAAAGTTTCAGGCTGACAACATTGGAACACATTGACCAATTTTAACATCAGTAAAAAGAGAGACAAACAGTACATACTGGCAGAAGTATACAATTTCACTTATGAAGAATTCTTGCCAATAAATCAAAACTGAATCTAATCAAATATCTAGATATAACTAATAGTTTACAGAAAATATAGGGAGAGAGAACTATGTTAAACTAAACCCTGGTGGTGCAATCAGTAAAATCCAGAATATGGAAAAATTTAAGCAGTCGAGGACCCAGTTTCTTCAACAAATAACAGGCAAGTGAAAAGAATAAGAAATAGAAGATGAATTCATAGATTCAATGAGACTTCCGAGATGTATCAACCAAATGCAATGTGTGGATCCAGCATAAATTCTGATGCAAAAAAACTATCGATAGAATATAGTTTCGGGCCAGTTAGTGATATTTAAAGCCCGCCTGGATACTTGGTGACATGAAGGGATTCTCGTAAATTACAGGGGGCAGAGGTGGGATTCAGTGACATTATTATAGCTTTCTGGGAAAGAATTCTTTTCACAGATACACACTGAGGTATGACATATTAAGAAAAATGAAATATTATATACAAATTTGCTTCAAAATAATCAAGGGAAAAGGGAAGTGGATGTGGAGTTAGATGAAAGAAAATTGGCATAAGCAACAATGGGTAAAGCTCAGTGATGGGTGCATGGATTTCATGACACTATCTTTTCTAAATTATATATGTTCGAAATATTCCACAATAAAAGGCTTTTTAAAAAGTCTATTGACAAAGAAATTTAGCACACGGATTTTGTCATACCAAGATAACCACTGCACAGAGCCCAATAAAATGCATTGCTTGAGAAGTGGGCTGTTGAAGTGCAGGAACTGGATTTTTTTTTTTTTTTAATTCTCCTTCCAAGGTGGCAATAGATTTTTAAATTTGCTGACTTTCTATTAATTTGGGTTTTTTTTTTCTCTATCACACAACTTATAAGTTATTCACTATTTGGTGGCAGCAATGACTGAGAATTTGGTTTTATGGTCTGACCATTTGGTGATGTCTGTTGAAAGGATGACATAGATTTTGTCACTGTTAGATGAGAAACAACAGAGAGTTTGATCTGTTAGTTGTTTTTTATCTCAAATCAATGAAGAATTTTAGGTCCACTGAGGAAAAGAACAACTCTGAGATCTGGACAGTGATTTTTGTGTTTCCGTGTTTACTTTGACCTATGGCTAAAATGATAAGCTCTCTGTATGTGTGTATGTCTGTAATTCAGGAAGATCCTTAATGCTTATTGTTGATTATGAAACGTTTTCCTACCTCCAAAGGGTTTAATAAATGATTATAATGTATCGTAAGTTAAGGGAGTTCCGTTTGTATTGATTCATAGAGATAGTATTTCCAAAATACACAGAAAATGAGGAAACTGAACTTGTAAAATTTTGAATGTGCTGGACCTTTAAGAAAAAAAAAATTCTTACGGAAACCACCAGCTCAACAATCTTTTTATGTAAGAATACAAGTTCACACAATTAAGATGAATCCTTGGTTTAATAATTCGGGTTTAAGAAAGAAAAAGAAATCAGCTGTGTTTCTTTTCCCAAGTTTTATCAACATGGAATACAAGAGTACACTGTTATTATAAAATTAGTTTATTTTCTCATGAAGAAACTAATTAATCTGAACTTTCTAAATATTTCACATTGGATTATTTATCAAAACATGTTACTCCTGCATAATACTTAAGACTGTGAAAATGCTAGTTTGTTTTTTGTTTTGTTTGTAGTGAAGCATGGTTGATTTACAATGTTGTGTTAGTTTCTGGTGTACAACAAAGTGATTCAGATTCTTTTTCATTATAGTTTATTATCAGATATTGAATATAGTTCCCTGTGAAAATGTTAATTTGTGTTTAATTACTTTGAGTCTGGAAAACTTTTAATATCATCAGTAATCATATTTTATAGTGTATCAGCTTGAACATAATTTCCAAGACCCTTAGGTAACTTAAAACTTTAGACTTTATATGAAATTGAGTTAATAATGAATAATCATTGGACAACCATATAATTTTTAAGTAAACTACATTTTAAAACATAGATGATTAAGCATAATTTCAAATGCATATACCTTTACTTCTACACTTACAATGCTGTGGAATATCTGTATCTTCGTGTCACATTAACAAACGTGGCTAGTTTTTCCATTGTAAGGATGTGTCTGTAGAAAGGTATGTTGTGTGTTTTCACGAGCTTTGCTAGTCTGCTAAAATGCTTGTATCGAGCAGATCTCAATTATCTGCCTCCCAGTTTTCTCTGTGAAATAGAAGTTAGTTGCTTTGATGAGGTCATCATCGCTATGAGTTTTGAGGCTGTACTGAAAACAGCGGTGGCAGAGAGGGATGAATATGTAGGCAGAGTAATGGGATGTGGTTTTGTTTACCAATATTAAAAGAGTTTCACCTTAAAACGTCTGGTTGTCCTAGAATGCAGAACCTGAGGAGGATAGTGAAAGACCAGCCCTGCGTGGATACAGAAAGGTGTAGAAGGTTTGCAGAAAGGAAAGAGACCTTTATTTCCCTTAGTTTATAATACTGTGCTTGAGTCTGAAAAGAAGCAATAAAATGTGCTAAAATTTTTATCAAAGCTGGCTCAGTTTTAATGGGTTTATCCATAAGAAAAATGTTCTGTGTATTCTTTGCTGCCAAATGTTATGTTTATGAAAAACTAGAACCTGATTTTCTGCCTGTTACAATGATAAATTAGTTTTAGAGCTCTTAACAAGAGGTTATTCTTTACTTTCTGTGTGATCTGACCAGACGGCACAGGTTCCATAGCTTATCGTATAATCTCCTTTGAACATATTGTGATAAAAACATTATTAGAAGATGAGCTTTATATAAGTTTTCTACTCTTGTTAAGCTTTTATATTTGCCTGTCTTTGAATAGTGACCCAGTACCACTAATCCAAACACTCATTAAATAAAAAGGAAGAAATAAAAACAAGAGAAAATGATGAATTAGGAAATATAAGGCCAAAAAAGCAACAGAAATAGGAGGAGTCATTTCTTCTCTCTCCCATTTAGGTATGAAGCTATAACTGGTAGCTTCGGGAAAGACATATAGTAAAGAAAAATAATTATTACATATGAAGAGAGCCTACTTGCATTTTGAAAGAGAATTTAAAAACAATAGTAGACAATAATACTATTTAGTTGTTTATTTCCTAGTCAGTATGCATGTGAGTGGAACATTTATTTCAAACATTTATCTATGCAGTAATACTTTATGAAGAGTCAAGAGAAGGCCCTTGGCAGTGTTCTGGGGGGACAGCACACATAATTACTCCCAAGTACTATCACCAACATTATATAGAGCAACAATGTAGATCATCAAATTCACATAACAGTCTGTTGTTTTGCTGAGTTTTCCTGATGCAAGTTAAAGGCAGATTTCGTTATAGAAAAAGAAAAATAAATTCAAAAGAACTCAGTATTTTCATGGTGACTTAAAGTTATAGCAAATTTCTAAAACAAACACATCAGTCTACTTCCATGCAGTTTGGTACATCAGTGTCATGGTCATGGCTAGAAACAATTGTTTTGATAAATACAAGCTTTTCACAATAATTTATTACACATATGCCATACTAGACCCCTGAAATGATACAAAAGGAAACAAATCAGGTTTCTTTGAGAGCTGGAGAGATCTTGAAGATTCTCCTCAGCCACTCATTTTATAGAAAAAAAATGAGGTCCAGAAAAATTAGGCAACTTTTCTAAGGCTGTGTAGCTAGTTTTTAACAAACTCCAGGGCACTGTCCATTTTATCTACTCAAATATGGGAGTGGGAGCTATATACGTTTTTGAGACGGTTTACTCCAAAAACTTATTTTTGCTCTTTTGAGAAATTAAAGAGATACGACATAATATAACAATCATCGCTACTCTCATACTTCAGAATTGGCAACTGTCAACCTATTTCTTTGTATTTGCTTCTAGTCTATTTTCTTTAATACAATTAAACCTTACTAAAATAAAGAATTTGTTAAATACCATTCCAAGTGCTACTTCCTCCCCCTTTCCCTAAGGATAAACCAGTGAGCTGGGTTTAAGAGGTAAACCTCTAGCCCAGCACTGTCCATGAGAAGTATAATAGGAGCCATATATGTAATTTTAAATGTTTAGGAGCCATATTTTAAAAAGTAAAAAGAAACAGTGGAATTAATTTTAGTAATATATTTTAAATTACCCAATATACTCAAGCTATCATTCAGCAGGTAATCGACATTAAAAAAGGATTAATGAACTATTTTTCTTCATTTTTTTATACTAAGTCTTTAAAACCAGTGTGTAGTTTACACTTACAGCACATCCTACTTAGAATTATGTGCTCAATAGCCACGTGTGGCTAGTGGATAGGAATTGACTAGCCCAGCTCTCATCCATTTTTAAAGTAGCTTCATATATATATATACATATATATACACACACATATATATGCATTTACTACATATAGTACTGTTTCTGTATTGTGAGTTAAATTTACGTAAGTGGTGATACACTGTAGGTATTATTTTCTACTTTAAGATCTATTTGTGATCATGTGTATAAGTCAGATTGATATATTTAAACTGCCATATTGTATCTTATTGTGTGAATATAAAGAATTTGATATATTCATTCCCCCACTGATATACATTTAGGTTGTTTCCAATCTTTTGCCTTTTATGGATAGACATGCAATGAACGTCGTTGTACCTGTCTACAACCTCTTATTTTTGCTGGCTAGGAGAGAGATGCTGAGAGAAATTAAATACCAAATGTCATATATCAAAAAGCGACATGACTATATTATTGCTGACTTTAAGGAACTTACAGAATAAGAGATTTTCATTTGAGAGTTAGTACAATCAGAATCACTTGAATAACTTTTCCAAATTAAACAGCTCTGCTTTTTCATAGCTACCCCAAACCCTAAGCCCTCACACCGGGTGAGATCTGCTAGAAGGTAGGGGATGACATTACTGAACTTCATCTGAGCCCTGGGGTTTGACAGTCAAGAAGTCTGCCCATTCCTTTATATATTGGGGAATGGCTAACCATGAAGGACAACAGTGCCCTCACATAGGCAAGATAAGAGTGTCCGCCCTCGTGAATCCCATGAGACTTACTGTCCATCCTTTCTCATGACTCCCTCCTTTACTTGTCTCTATAAAACTTCAGGTTTCCTCCATCTTCTTTGAAATGTTCCTCTTTCATGAAAATTCACCCCATTACAACAGCCTGAGTAAAATCATCTCCTTCATTTCATAGTACATTTGTCTTTCACAGTTTTGGTGCCCTAACTTGAACAGGCTTGCACCCTGCTTTCAGATGCCCATTTATTCCACCCAGGCCAAGAGGCTTCTTGGAGACCTTTGGGCTCCATTCCTGACTGGTGTCCCCAGCAGTGTCTGTCTCCTCATGCCGTGCCCTGCACGCTTGTCCATTGGTAGCATGGCAAGAATTTGACTTTGCTTCCTTCTGAGTAGTCACTTGATTTCCGGTTCTGGCTTCTTTGGGTTTCATGGTCTGACCATTTGGTGATCTCTGTATATGAATGAATGATTTATAGAGACCTTCTCCTTGGGTAAGAGACAACAGATAATCCAGTTTGTTAGTCTTTTCTGTTTGTGTACCTGTCCATATTGAGCTCAAATAAATTAAAAATTCATACCCACTGTGAAGAGAACAGCTCTTTGATATGGATCAGTGAGTTTTGAAATTATGTGTTTATGCTTGACTCATGGGTGAAATTTTATTTTTTTATTTTATTAGTATTTGTTTTATAAATTTATTTATTTATGGCTGCATTGGGTCTTCGTTGCTGTGCACGGGCTTTCTCTAGTTGCGGTGAGTGGGGGGCTTCTCTTGTTGCGGAGCACGGGCTCTAGGCACGCGGGCTTCAGTAGTTGTGGCACGTGGGCTCAGTAGTTGTGGCTCATGGGCTCTAGAGGTCAGGCTCAGTAGTTGTGGTGCGTGGGCTTGGTTGCTCTGTGGCATGTGGGGTCTTCCTGGACCAGGGCTCGAACCCGTGTCCCTTGGATTGGCAGGCGGATTCTTAACCACTGTGCCACCAGGGAAGTCTCATGGCTGAAATTTGAGAATTGAAGCTATTAGGTATCTCTATGCCCGCACGATTATGCCTATGTAGTTCAGAAAGTCTTTTACCTCTCATTGTGTGAGTGTGTAATATTTCTCTACCTCAAGATGGTATTACTAAATTAGGTTATAAGATTTCTTAAAGGAGCTCTATTCTGATGGCTTAATGATAAATCAGCATTATATAAACTGAATATTCCTAAAATTCCCAGAAGTTAAGGAAATTGAATCTCAAATACTTTCAATGTACTTGACTTAAAAATATCTTTACAGAAACCAACTTGGATATGTTTTAGGAATTCAAGTTTACATAATTTGGATACAGTTTTGGCAAACAAGACTAATTTAATATTTTAGGTTTAGTAAAAACAGCTCCATCTTCTCTGATTTATTAGGGTTAATCATAATATATACATAGATTTTTATTCTACTTGGGAATGTTCTGTGCAAACTTATACAGGTTTACTGACTGATTAAACTAGTATTACTAATGCTAAAGATTGTGAATGTTTATAATTACGAAAAACATAAATTTGTGTTTAACCAAATAAAGTCATTATAATGACAAGCTGTATTTCAACAGTAATTATGTTTTGTAATATGTGGACAGGAAGATAAGTTCCAAGATCTTTAGGAAACCTAAAACTTTAGATTTATACTCAATTGAGTTGATACATATTAATTTAATACCTAGATCATTTCAAAATAAGATGGAATACTGAAACATTAATATATAAGCATAATTTTAAGTTTATATACTTTTCTTCTCTTATTTTATATGTTATAGAGAAACTATATATTTGAGTCTGTCAGTGAATATGTTCGTTTTTACCACTTTGAGAAGTTGTGCTATGGGTATATGTAAGACTATAGATGTGTATCCATGAGTTCAGCTTGTCTGCTGAAAAGTATTGGTGTGTGACAAACAGTTCATGGTTACCTGCCTCCTAGTTTTCTCTGTGAAGCAGAAGTCACTGTAGTTAAATAATATGTGTGTGTGAGACTCTACCAGGAGCAATAGTGGTAGGAGATACCACTTTGTGTTTAAGGTGTGCAGGATGTGTTTCTGTTAAAGAAGAAGAGAGTGGTTTTGTCCTAAAGTAAAATGACTGGTAGGGGAAATCTTGCAGGACAGAATCTGAATGGCTGTAGAAAGTTCATAGAAAAGGAATTTTATTTACCATGGGTAATAAAGCTAAGGTTTGATGGTTTATTTATATTAAAAGGAGCTTGTGTTTACATTTGTTTTATCAAGAGATTGTAAAATATTTCTTTTTTTTTTTTCTTTACCATTCTGGGTAATCTGATAGAATGAAGAAGAATGATACTCTTCTTGAACACAAAAAAAGGGGCTGATAATATAGAACTTTAATCCTACACCCCTTTATGTTCTAGGCAATGGCTAAGCACAAAGGACCACCCTGCCCACTTATATTCCAAAAAAAGAAAGGCCTCCGCCCTCTTCTCCAATCCCATAAAACTCACTGTCCATCCTTCCTCATGACTCTTGTTTACCTACCTCTGTAAATCCCAGGTTTTCTCCCTCTTCTTTGAGAACCTTTATTAATGAATGGTCCCCCTTTTGCAGTAATCTGAATAAAACCATCTCCTTAATCATCCAGGGTTACAAACCTTAAATTAAGTGACCTCAACAAATTAATAAATGTAGCAAGCAATGCATGTAAAAATAAGATGACAAAATGGTATATTTTGTGATGACTATAGAAATGAGCCTCAGAAAAAGATATGAAGGTGAGGTGAGGAAGTTTAGGCCACTGGTAGCCCCCAAGAAAACCAAAATTATCTTCCATATGGACCACTCCTAGGGAAGGTCTAAAAGAGCCAGAAACAAAGAAATTATTACTGAAGTTCCAACACCTAATTAGACATTTTTAAAATATCTGAAATAGTAGCCTTTAATTCAGGTTCTTCCACAGTATGAGCTGGAATTTTTCATTGAGACAGTATTTACTAAGCTCCAAAGGGCTGGTAGCCATGGAGGACTCATAGCAGAGCAGTTATGTTGTG
This sequence comes from Neophocaena asiaeorientalis asiaeorientalis, assembly GCF_003031525.2. Classification (NCBI taxonomy): domain Eukaryota; kingdom Metazoa; phylum Chordata; class Mammalia; order Artiodactyla; family Phocoenidae; genus Neophocaena; species Neophocaena asiaeorientalis. The sequence goes on from NW_020175192.1 coordinate 9,361,272, forward strand.
AAACACAGAGTAGGGAATTATAAGTAATGATCCAAGAGCAGTTTCTTGCCCTAAGACACAAAGGTTCATCCAAAGTAAGAAGAATCAGGGGATCAGGAATAATCCTCTGATTGATTCAATCCCCAGGTCGATACCTTAGAATGAATCCACAGTTGAGGATGGATTACATAAGCATTGATAGAAACTCTGGGTCCTAAAACAGAAAGCACATTTCCTGGACTACCAGGATGTAGCCTGGGGAAGTCCAGGCATCACAGAGGAGTGCCAAGTCAACGGAAGCTGGGGCAGGTATCTGAGAGGCACGGCATGGATGTGAGCGCCCCAGTGTGGTATGGAAAATGCAGATGAGAATCCCCCAGCCCCCAAGGAGGGCTACTTTCCTGTTGAGCAGAATATAGTCTGGGGTCCAGGCAGGGGTCTTGACAACCACAGTAGATGCAGCAGGGCCAGAAATGGACACCCAAGACCAGGTGAGATAAGTGATAGTCAAAGAGAACACAGTGTAGCACATGGGCCAGACAGCCCTCATCAATCCCAGAACCATAATTCACAGTAAGTCAGCTGCCTTGGAATGTATAAAAGCTCCAGGAAGAAAGGCAGCGAAGTAGAGAAACTTCTGGATTGATTCAGTAGGCACTGAAAGATGCAGTTTTTATCTAGAAGAAAATTAATGACTGAATTGACATGATTAAGTTTTGCTGCCTACCTGGTGGAAACGGGTACTTCCAAGCTACATTAAGTTCGTTGTTTTTTTTTTTTTTTAAATCACATCTTGCATATGTGAATGTGAAATGTCATAGCCACTGCAAATTACAGGTCGAGAGAAACTATCAGGAAAGAGAGACTGTTTTTGATCAAAATAAGGTTAATCATAGCATAGGAGTGACTCTCAGAGCTTTCTGAATCGTGATCCCAGATAAAGGTCCAGGACAAAGGAATTTTATTTTAAGAAACAGCATGATACAAGGTTCATAGTACTCTTCTCTAGGAGAGAAAGAATAGAAGAAACAAGTGATGAAGGGCTCAGTTGGACCATATCCTGGTCCATATATGACTCCAGGATCACCAAACAAACCTCGGTAGATGGGGTGCCTTCCTGAGTAGATAACCTTACCAAAAACATTGTCCTAAATATAGGGTTGGCATTTTCCAGACGGTCTAGACCAATGATCTACACATGTAGTTCTATAGATAGGAGTGCATCTGTTGATGCACTAAGATGGGGCAGAAAATTTGAAATTCAGTGTAATCCTTGGAAATCCAGGCTGATTACTAGACCCATACAGATAAAAGATCACAGTTCTTGGCCAAATAAACATAAATAAGAGAGCTGTCTGGTTTATAGACTGTCCCCTGGATCCTTGGTTTACCTGAATGTGTTACTGAAATTACCCTTGAATTTTTGTGTAAATTGGAAAATAGGTTGGGTTTTTAAAAAAATATATCTGAATACACACACACACACACACACACACACGCATGTGGTGGTGGCTTCTTCATTGACTTCAAGCCCCTCATGTTCTCTAGATCTTGATCTATAACACCTGCTCTTGGAAAAATCCTTCACACTGAAACACTAGATTGTAAATTGGTAACCGTTTGAAATGCACATCTCTTAGGAAGGGGCAACCCTTTAACAATCACCAAATGTGAAACTGAAGGAAGAAATGCTAATAATGAAGTAGCAGGCTGCATACAAGTGGATGAGAGAAATATCTGGGGACTATACCCCTCACCTGACCTACTTGTAATCATGCTACCCAATTAATAACCTCATCTATGAATAAGTTGGCCCCGATAGGATCAAGAAACATTTGTCTGGTTAGGGTTCAAAGTTAAGCTTGTTGGAAATGAAGGGAAAAGGGTAGTGCATTTGATGGAAGCTTGGAAATATGTACCATAGAATATAGTAAGGAGTCAACTGGTATTCGTGATCATTTCCGAAACAGAAACGGAACTTTAAGAAACAGTTCTTTATGCAAAAAGCAGGATAGATTGGAAAGAGCAGTTGTTGATGGCAGACAACCTAGTATAGCACATTTCTATTGGTGCATCTATAAAATTCTGTTGATAGACTCTCCATGAGTCAAGTCCCTCGGTACAGGCAAGGCAGGCTTTCTTCCTAATAGAAAATTCCATGTCTGTGTTCTCTTGCCTAATGATGGCTTAGCTACAAGTATCCAACTTTCTGTGAGAATCTTGACGGGAAGAACTTATATTTTACCGAAGAGGAAAAAGATTCTGTGGTACCAGCAACAACCCTGGTGGCGTAAGGCGATACAACAGCAGCCCTGGGAGATGGGTCCCATCGTATCATCAGAACACCAGGCTGCATCACTTTTGCTCTGAGCCTCCTGCTTGTCTTTCTTTTCTTTCTCTTTTTGAATTACACTGGGAACTCAGTGCTATTAAAATGCACTCAATCTGAGCAGCCGCTGACAAAGATGTATAGGATCCTGGTGCAGGCCAATAATTTAACACGCCGAGCCTGCTAATACACTCGCCCCTTCAAACTCGTATCCTTGGATCATTTGTTCACATTATTTGGAGGCGAGGTTGAGAGCTTCCTGGGGGAAGGTCAGAGCAGGACCCTGGCAGCAGGCAGCCATGCTCAGACTCTCTGCCTTGTCCTGCACAGTCAGTTCTGAAGGGTCAGAACTTGTACACATTCTCAGCCAAGCACAAAACCCTGACTATTCCTGGGCCGACTCTTCTTAGCAAGGAGTTAAATGAATATCTTGTGTTTCTGGAGCATAACCTTGGGGGTCAGGAGAGTCTCAAGCACCTTTCTAAAAAGCTTTTGAAGTACTTATTCTAACACCTACAGTTTCTCCATATGAGATCAAGACTCCTAGCTGTGTGACTTCGGACAGTTATTTAACCTCTCTGTGCCTCAGTTTCCTCATCTTTAAAATGGGAATAATAATAGTACCTACATCATCGGGTTGCTATGACATTTAAAGACATTAATATAGTTAATGCATTTAGAACAGTGCTTGGAACAGATTGAACTGCATATGGGTGTTTGCTCTTAGTAGGGCATTTGTTATTATTAGGAAGAGAATTTGCGTAATTGCTATTTTCTCAATCTCCTTTCATTTCTAGAAATGTTCAATCACCGCACAAGTTTTGTTGCGCCCAAGCAGATACTGGCATCCCGAATATCTGCTTGAGCGGCCCATCCTTTAGCTGGACTCTGAGTCCCAATAGATTGCCATGCAGAAGTATTGACCTAAGAAATAAGTAGTTAAGCAAGACAGAAGGTGCAGTATCTTTCAGAGCATGGGGCACTGAAACGGATATACAAAGCCAGTAATCCTTTCACGGGTGCAGGAAGGATTGGGAGAAAATCACTGGTGGTGGCAGGGTGAGGCAGAAGTGAAAAGTCAAGAGGCGATATTTATTATGAGAAAATACACCCAAACCTGCATATTCAAATACTGACAACATATGCATCGCTTGAAAGGCTATACTCTTTTTCTCAATGCTGCTGCTATATTTTTTAGAAATTTTGGAAATGTGGACATTTTCAGAAAGCCCGATTAGAAAGCGTTTATTGAAAAGATCACTGTTTTATTTTTTCACCCTTACCTCTGTTCGGCGGAAGGGCTGTCCACTGTATTCACTGGACTTAGCTCTGGATGTCCTTGGGCTATTTCGAAAAAGCCAAAGGATGAAGCGGCACTTCCACCACTGAGGCTGTCCGAATCTCAGTTCTGAAAGTGGCAGCAGCATTTGAGTAAGGACATTTAATTTGTATTTTAGATTGTAATGTTGAATTTCTTGAATGTTTGTTAAGAAAATGAACTGCATTACTTTGCAGTCATATTTGCACCCTCGGATATTATTAAACGGCTGTACAGTTGACCCTCGAATGACACGGGGGTTAGGGATGTTGATCCTCTGTGCACAGTGGAAAATTCCAGTATAACTTATAGTTGATCCCCGGTATATACACTATTCCTCCATATCCATGGTTCCGCATACGTGGATTCAGCCAACTGCAGCGTGAGTAGTACTGAAGTATTTACTACTGAAAAAATCCTAGCATAAGTGAATCCTAGTATAAGTTCAAACCCACATTGTTCAAGGGTCAACTGTATTTTCTAGGTAAATCTAACTCAATGGCTCACAATCCTGCCTAGAAAAATGAACAAAATACAATTAACCAGGTATTTATTTCACAGCAACAGAGTACCTTTTAAGGGAAATATTTGCAAAGTAATTCTGAGTCCTTACTGTGTGTATGAAAACCATCAGTATCAAAGTTGGCAAATAACACAGCTGCCTGTTAAGAAAGTGCTTAAGAAGCTATTTCTCTTCTCTCCTTTGTAGAGGCTAATTTATCCTTTGTACTACCTTCCTCGATAGGAATGGAAATGTGCTGCTCTGGGAGTGCTGACTGCATCACAGTTAAGTCATTTGTGACTACTAAATGGTTTGCATCCTAGCAGGGCCGAAAGGTGTCAGAATCGCCTGTGCCCACACATTTCGACTGCAGAGATTCTGCTCAGTTGACTCGTACGTATTTGTCTTTAGAGTTTTCACCCCTGATGAGGTAGTGAGCCCGGGTTTGTCTTCAAATTCCGATAGGTATGAGTTTGTGGAAACAAAACAAGCAGGGCATGTACATTGAGATGGCCGACCTCAGGAAAATTACAAGAAAAACCCACATCTTCTTACGCCCAGCACCTAGTCTAACTCTGGAGAGTGTCAAGAGCATGCATCACGTAGAGACTGCTGCAGGAGCGCCTGGTTGACCCCTGGAATGGCTAACACTAGCCAAGAGAGTAGGGGACGCTGCCTCAAGCTGATACTGGACTAACTTTAGACCCTGCATATAAGAAGTGCCATCGGTCAGTTTCATTAGTAGGTTGCATACTACTGTCTTAAACCGGGTTCTCCCAGACGCAGACCTTGAATGAAGGACTTGCGTGCATGTCATTTCTTTGGGAGGTACTTCCAGGCAGGACCCTTAGGAAAGTGGGGAAGTGAAACAGGAGGCAAGGAAGCCAATAAAGGGCACACTGATGAGCGGATTACTACGGGGAGGAAGTGGGGCTACATCCATGGGGGTTTCTGGGAGACTGCAGGGAGCACTTCTCAGAGTTGGAGTGAGCTAGCTGGGGTAGCTGCCCACTCACTCCCTTTAGTTATTAGTTGAAGGTTGTTTTGGGGAGCCTTAACTCCCTAGCTCGAATGGTCACAGAAAGCCCTCAGGCAGAGAGTCGAAGGTGCTTGCCTTCGGAAGTCCTGGGGAATGGTGAGCTCCAAAAGGAAAAGGGCTGTGGACAAAGATACACAGGGTTTGCTACAATTATTACCCTCATTTCAGAAATATGGCAACGGAGGACCAGAGAAACTCAGTGTCTCACCCAGTTACTTGGGGATTATGAATATGCTAGCAGTAGACTCTGCTAGACACTGTCACTATCCCCTCAGAATGTGTTTTTCATGGTGGGAAAGGATGAATCCATTAACTTCTCAAGGTGTTTCCTTATTAACACATTTACTCCTCCTGGTCAGGAGTTATGTTCATCTCCTCATTCTGCTTTCCTTTCCATTATCAGCTCTCAGCTCATCAGCTCTCCCCAACTTGTGGAACAGTCAACAAGGTCTTCAAAGTGCATTTTCTCTGCCTTCTTATGGTATCACTCCCCCCGCCCACCTATTTTAACTCATCACCTCTATAAAGACCATATCTCCAAATAAGGTCACATTCTGAAGCACGGGGTTAGGAGATCAGCATATGAATATGGGGGTGATACAATTCAAGCCATAACAGTACATATCTGAAGAAGTCAATTAGACCCATAGAACTGATCGTTTATGTTAAATTTAGGGATAATCTTCATTTTTGTGGTATTTCAAACGATTACCATATTTTAAAGAATTTGGCATTTTGAAATTCTGAAAGATTAGCCTTACGAGTAAAATGTAAACCATGTAACTGAGTCATTGATTTTAGATTTGGAATCTTAAGTTGAAATGTATGAGTCTTTGGCTAAGTTTGTAAATAATATTAGAATGTTTTAAAGAACTTGAGATTCCCTATATTTTAAAGTATAATTTACTAGATTTATATGCAATGTCAAAGTTTCTGGGAAAGTTTTGCTTGTTGAACGTTTATTTTAAAATATGTAAAAATAGAATCTATTATGTTACATTTATAAATGAAGTTTAAAACATTTTAAGAGAGTGTAGCCAAGTTTGTAAGTGGGACAGAATATTTAGGAGAATGTAAAAGTATTAATCAAAGTTCCCTTGGAAGTGATTGTTGAATTATAACTATAATTAAACTTATAACTAAATAACATTTTTAACTAGACTTATAACTATAATAGACTAGACTAGACTTATAACTATAATAACATTTTTTTAGGTTGAACTTAAAAGTTTAATGGAAAACTACGTTTTTCAATTTTTCACTTTAATAAGTTGAATATTGATTTTTAAAAAGTAGCCACCAATAGTATTTTTTGTGCATCAATCTGCCTTCAAGAACACAAAAATCTATCGGTGTTAAGAATATCATGTGAAAAAGAGCTGCCTCTTTAATTTAAAATTATATTCTTCTCTTATTACAAAAGCAACACACACCTATTATAGAAACATTTGAAAACATTTTTAAAGATTTGAAAACATTCATAAGAAAAAGATAATAAGACAAAAATTATATCATCCAAGAGATAATTTCAACAATAAGCATCCTTGAAGTAAATGTCTGCATGTCAGTGTTCTCAATGTGTGTTTTCCAGATCAGGGCAGCGGTAGCACCTGGGAACTAGTTATAAAGGCAAACTCTCCCTCTTCCTCCGATGCCCCAGACATACTGAATACAATTCTGGGAATGGAGCCTAGCAATCTGGTTATCACAGTGACTCCAGGTGATTCAGTTGTATGCTAAAGTTTGAGAACCACTCATACATGTCATAATTGTATACTTACAGGATAAGTACCTAGGAGAGATTCTGTTTGGTCAGTGGAGTATTTTTAGTTTAGTGTTTTTTGTTTTTTGTTTTTACTAAACCATAGATTTTATTTAGATTGCACCAGTTTTTCCACTAACGTCCTTTTCTCTTCCGGGATCCAGTCCAGGATCCTATAGTACATTCAGTCATCACGTCTCTTTTGTCACCTCAGGTCTGTGGCAATTTCTTAGGCTTTGTTATTTTACAAGACCTCAGTATTTTATTTTATTTTTTTTTGTTAAAAGTGTTGAAATTTTTATTGGGATTGCATGAAATCTACAGCTAATTTTAGAAAGAACTGTCATTTTTACAGTGTCAGGTCTTCTAATCCATGAACACAGGATGTCACTCTATTTTCAGTCTTTAATTTCTCTCAATAATTTTTCCAGTAGTTCCTAAACAATATCATCTATAAATTTTATTTTATGGGCTCTGTGGATTTTTTATTTTTTAAATTTTATTTATTTATTTTGGTCGTGCCGGCTCTTAGTTGCATGTGGCACATGTGCTCCTTAGTTGCGGCTTGAGGGCTCCTTAGTTGCAGCATGCAAACTCTTAGTTGTGGCATGCATGTGGAATCTAGTTCCCTGACCCGGGATCGAACCCATGTCCCCTGCACTGGGAAGCAGATTCTTAACCACTGCACCATCAGGGAAGTCCCAAGACCTCAGTATTTTTGATTTGAAGTTCTTCTCCCTTCTTGCAGGAAAGTCATGACTTAGTTGTGCTGATGGCCTCATTTAGAAGGATTGGCAAGCTGTATAACCTCCTTCCTCCAAACCTACATGGGGCACATGAATTTTGCCACACCTGCCAAGGAAAGTTAAGATGGAGTTTGCAGTTTAAAAGGTGCAGTACAGAGGATCATAACCAGGGCATTTCATTTATATTATAGTTACTTTGGTAGAAGATACTCAAAGGCAATTATGCAATTTAGCATGCGCTTGAAAAAAGAAGAAAATGGGCATAGGAGGTACAAGAATAGGTCCAGTGCCTAAATAGTATTATAAGGCTCTCAAACCCTGAAAAATCTGGCAATACCTTCTCCTCTCACTTAATTCAGCCACCGTTCTTTGTTCCTATTACACTAAGCTAACTGCTGTCCAGGGACCATGCCAGGCATGCTTCTGCCTTAGGGCTTTTACACACGCTATTCGCTCTGCTTGGATCATTCTTTTTTTTTTTTTTTTTTTTTTTTTTTTTTTTTTTTTTTCCATTTTCAGGATATTGAGCAGAGTTCCTTGTGTGTTAATACAGTAGGTCCTTGTTGGTTACTTATTTTATTTATTTTTTAATTTTTTAACATCTTTATTGGAGTATAATTGATTTACAATGGTGTGTTAGTTTCTGCTTTATAACAAAGTGAATCAGCTATACATATACATACATCCCCATATCTCCTTCCA
>NW_020175192.1:9369659-9390775 GCF_003031525.2 Neophocaena asiaeorientalis asiaeorientalis
AGCTGATCTCCCTGTGCTATGCGGCTGCTTCCCACTAGCTATCTGTTTTACATTTGGTAGTGTATATATGTCCATGCCACTCTCTCACTTCAACCCAGCTTACCCTTCCCCCTCCTTGTGTCCTCAAGTCCATTCTCTACATTCGTGTCTTTATTCCTGTCCTGACCCTATGTTCTTCAGAAGTTTTTTTTTTTTTTAGATTCCATATATATGTGTTAGCATACAGTAATTGTTTTTCTCTTTCTGACTTACTTCACTCTGTATCAGTTGCTTCATTTGCAAATATTATCTCCCATTCTGAGGGTTGTCTTTTCGTCTTGTTTATAGTTTCCTTTGCTGTGCAAAAGCTGTTAAGTTTCATTAAGTCCCATTTGTTTATTTTTATTTCCATTTCTCTATTACCTGTTTTAAATATAGCAGTGTATACATGTCAATCCCAAACTCCCAGTTTATCCCTCCCCCCAACCTTTCCCCTTTGGTACCCATACGTTTGTTTCTCTACCCATGTAGTCACATGGCTACCTCCCTCTGCCTTTACCTGGTCTGCTCAAATGTTACCTTCTCAATAAGAACTCCCTGACCTTGGTTAAAAATGACAATCCTTTACTCTCAGATCTCTTTGTTAAGATAACATTAGCAGCCATCACAGATAAAACCCTACCTCTCAATGGCTTACCATAATAAAAGTTTTATCCACTCAGATGTCCAAATTGTGGATTGGTGGGAGGGGATGGTGGTTCTTTTCCACACAGTCACTTAGGAACTGAGGTTGATGGAAGAGGCTCTGCCATCGTAAGCATGTTGCTTTTGAGTGTGTCCTAGAAATCAGTAAAGAAAGAAGGAAAGTGATCGTCACAGCAGGAGATTTTTATGTTCCAAGAGAGAACACGTTAATCATCACTCTACACACATATTATTGGCCTGAACTCAGTCCCGTGATTGCATGTAACTGTGATACAGACTGAGAGATGAGGGCTGGCTGTGTGCACAGGAGGAGAAGCAAAACGGTTGGATTGACACCCAACCAGACTCTTCCACATACATAGTAGGGCCTCATTAAATACCTGTTGACAGATTGAATAAGTGAACGAATCAGGGCTGTGGGTAGTTCATTCCAGAAACTTAAGAGGGGCTTTGAGGGATTCAGTGATAAGCACAATTTCAGATTATTTCAAGGGATTTGTACTGAAGTGGGAAAAGAACATGTGCTCACTTAAAAAATTAGCACACAAAGTAGATGGGAAACAGAAAACACTTAATCATCAGGACATCAGGAACTCAGAGGAAGGATCCAGCTCTGAGTACTGAAATGATCAGGGAAGGTTTGGAAGGAGGTAGAACTCTCCAGTTGAGTCTTTCAAGAAGGGTTAATATTTCAGTGAGTGGAGAGGAAGAAGAGGATAAGTTAGGTTAAGGAAAAAGCAAAGAAGAAGGCTGAGTACATGGGAAAACTTGGGGTGGGCCTACTTATATATTTCAGGTGGAGAAGCATATCAATCAGGAGAGGCTACCTTATCTTATGGTAACGTAACACCAAATTCTCAGAGCTTTAGAACAACATTGGTTTATTTCTAGCTCACATGACATGTCACTGAGGTCAGCTGGGGCCTCTGTTCTACTCACCAATGTCTGCTCAGGGGCCCAGGTTGATAGATTATAGTCACTCTTGGGAACGGTGTTAGTCACTGTGGCTGAAAGCAGCACAGAGGGTCTTACCTTACCAGTTAACTGCTCTGCTTCAAAGTGACATATGTCACTTCCACTTAAACTCATCGGCTAGAACTAAAGTCACATGGCCTACCCCCAAATGGGAAGAATCTGAATGTTTGGCAAACGACACCAAAGACCGTCACAAAAGGCAGTGGAGGCTGAAGTTAGGTCAGAGGTACCAGCCTTGCCTTTGTCTATACAAACACCATGTTGGATAGAAATTAATTCAAGCTGCAAAATCCTTCTAGACTCCACAACTTACCTCTTCACCCAGATCACTTTTAAATTCTCCATCTAGTTTCCTGACTCCCCACTACAAGTCTCCACTCAGGTATTTCTGACCATTTCATTTTCTCAACCTATTATTCAGCAAATATTTGAGTACCCATTAGGCTAGTGCTGGGGACACAGTGGTGAATAAAGCAGTAATATTCCCCGGCTTGGCTGGACGTGATAAACTGCAGGAGATTTTGTGGACAAAGAAGGCACTGATGAAAAAAACAAGACTCATTAGAGGCACAGCCTCATTGCTTACCTGTGCGTGAAGATGACCATGCCATCTCTCAGGCAGGGCAGCGTCCTGCTTTACTTATTCCACAGCCCTTAAGGTTCTGAACGTGATGTTAGTCACACGGCAGATGCTAGATCCTGCTAACTGTTCCCTCTCGCACCCTCATTTCTTCTCCTTTTTCTCTTTCCCTTCATCTCCACCACTCTTATTCTCTTTACCGGCAGTGACAGCACCATCCCAGATGAAATTCTGTTTTGTGAAAAGTACCAACCGTATTCAGAAAAGAAAAAAGCTGGCCAAGAGTATTGTTTCAGCCTTTTCATTCCTTAGGTCAACAGAGTGACGAATTTACTTAGAAAAGAAAGTGCCGAAGATAAATTTGATGGATAATAAAAGTTCTTAACAAAGGCAGGTGGATTGATTTGGGTTCTGTCAAACACAGATGTCCCACGGACCTGCCCTAATTCTACAGCTCAGTGCACAGGGAGCCATTTATCCAGTGTTAGAAGAGTGGACTTTCAAAAAAAACAAAAACAAGCAGAGCAGTAATTCTTTTTTTTTTAAATAAATTTATTTATTTTATTTATTTATTTTTGGCTGTGCTGGGTATTCATTGCCGGGTGCAGACTTTGTGTAGTTGCGGCGAGCAGGGGCTACTCTTCATTGCGGTGCGTGGGCTTCTCATTGCGGTGTCTTCTCTTGTTGCGGAGCACGGGCTCTAGGCTCACGGGCTTCAGTAGTTGCAGCACGTGGGCTCAGTAGTTGTGGTGCACGGGCTTAGCTGCTCTGCGGCATGTGGGCTCTTCCCGGACCAGGGACTGAACCCGTGTCCCCTGCATTGGCAGGCGGACTCTCAACCACTGTGCCACCAGGGAAGTCCCCAGAGCAGTAATTCTTAACCAAGGGTTAAGAATCGCATCAGAATCATCTAGGAACATTTCTACACTAAATCTTGCCTTTATTTTTCAAGATTTTCAGACCACTTCAGATATTGTGATTGTTACGGAGTTCAGAGTAATTCTTTAAGTAATTCCAGTGTGGTTCCTGTCTGTGAACTACTTTCTAAACCAGAAGTTTAAAAAAATAAAACAAATGCCAAAACAAACAAAAACCCCTCATGACTGGAATTTAGAAAACAAGCTTTGCATGGAGAGAAAAAGAGCTTGAGCTTTATCTCCTTTATTTAAAAAAAAAAAAAAGCTCTATCTAGTTCTTTGTAAAATCAATGAGAAGCCTGCACCTGGCACACAATGGGCGGTCAATATTATCTGTTGCTCTGAATGTACTTATGTTCTTGTTTCTTTTTTCCCCCACAATAAGTATTCTGACTTCTTCCCTAATACTACACCACACACATTTTCAAGTGGCTCTCAGAATAAGGACTTACGATGTAATTATGGCAACCATGATAAAGTACCCCCCCAATAATTGGTAAGTACTCTATTGAAGGAATGTCTTTTGAAGTCTAATCTTACAAAATTGACATTTTGAATTTTAGCCCAAGAGGTTTAGAAAATTACAAACTGAACTCTGCAGTTTTCCAAGATTCAAGTTCATTTTCCAAGCAGTGCTATGAGTCAGCAACCTTAAGGCTGTCACGTTAGATTACTAGAATATATATATATATATACACACACGCAATATTGCTCTAATATTAGGGCACCAATTCCCTACAATAATGAGCTAAACATGAAAAACAGTCATTCTAAACAAGACAAATATACACAACTTTCTAAATGAAGTCATTTCTGCGCAGCTTACTTTCCATGGCCACATTAAAAAAAATAAATCAGAGCATAAATAAACATGTAGACAATCAAGCATAAATCAACCCTTCTGCTTAGATTTCCGCAAAAACTAAGGACTTGGATTGTTGAAGGGATACGTGTATATCCCTGCAAAGCCTGTAGCAATATCATCTGTAATCCTGCTCCTCGTAAGCAGAGATTTTTGTTTTCTCTTGTTCATTCTAGTTATCTCAGCTTTCTTTCTTTCTGTGAAGGTTTTCTGAGCACCGAGGACTAGAGGGTGGATTTATTCAACAGCTGGCAATTTTAGAAGTAGGTGCAATGGAACAAGAGGCGGACAAGGGCAGAACCGTAGTGAGGGCTCACGAAAGCTAGGCTGAATACAGAGACAGGACAAGAAAAGAAGGAGCTCAGTGATGGGAAATGATACGGACAATGGATTGGAGAGGATTTGACAAGGTCCAAGTACTGTTGAAGTGAAAGTGCATAAGAAAGGTAGGAGGGGGCTTCCCTGGTGGCGCAGTGGTTGAGGGTCCGCCTGCCGATGCAGCGGACACGGGTTCGTGCCCCGGTCCGGGAAGATCCCACATGCCGCGGAGCGGCTGGGCCCATGAGCCATGGCCGCTGAGCCTGCGCGTCCGGAGCCTGTGCTCCGCAACGGGAGAGGCCACAACAGTGAGAGGCCCGCGTACCAAAGAAGATAAAAAATAAAAAATAATTAAAAAAGAAAGGTAGGAGGAAGGACACACGTGTATTAGGGAGTGAGTATCAGTGAACAATTTAAGAGGTAATGAAAGCTGGAGTGTGGCTCTGGGCATAGGTATCACGGAAACATGGATAACTTGGAGGCTGAAGAACCACGAGGATGGGGTGTTTTGTCTGTGCCGTCCTCACAGCTGCTGAAGCCAGGAGCTGCTCTGGAGAGCAGAATGGCGGCCCCGTGGACCTGGCGTGGGATTACTCAGCGGAAAAGTAGAAAGTGTTTGAACACATTTGAATATTATTATCTACAGTTGTCGTAGAATAGTGTATGTGAAAGGACCTAGTATGTACAGTGCCGGACACAAAAGAGCTTAGACTTTTCTTTCAGTTTCCCTCCTAGAGAGCAAAATGATGAGTTTTTTTTCAAATGAAATTAATTACTTAATTTGTTGGACACTACACATGAGAGAAAGTGTGTTGGATAAGACCCAAGATTGAAGTGTGAGTCCTGGAGGCATTCTCCACCGACTCTACTTCTCTGTCACTAACTTCCTATCCGATCTTGAGCAAATTGCCCCCTCTTCCCAAGGTGCATTTTCCTTGCCTATGAGGAAGCAAATGTGTTCTGAATCAACAGGTCTCAACCAAGGCTAATTTTGTATACATGTGCATTTTAAGATAAGGTCCATAGCTGTTAACAGTCTTTCAAAGAGATCTGTGTTGCAGTAATGGCTAGCAATATTCTAGAATCTAGATGGCCTCTAAAATTTCATCTGTTATCTAACACTCCCTGTCTAGTCAAGCTCATAATCGACTCTTTCTTTTGGTTCAATAGCATTCATTAATATGTTATAAAGCAATGTATTTCAGCGGTGATTTTCCAGCCAAAATGGAAAGATTCTTTCTTGGCCTCCATGTCTCCCCACAGTGTTTCCACAGCCACTGGGAAAATGGAGTGGCTCCGGTGTTGCTACACCAAAACCTCTGATTACCCAGGGGGTTTCTTAGGCTTATTATCCTCTTCGTCCTTCTTGGTTCTTTTTTTTTTTAAAATGTTCTCTCTCTTGACTAATAATTCGCCAGAGTACAGATTTAATTAAAAGGTGGCAACATATTGCAACTTTCACTGCCAAGATACATGATTAAGAAAAGAGCCTATAGGCTTCTAGATCTTTTGATTGTTTTCATTTCAAGCCTCTTGAAATACACAAGTGCACATTGAGATCAATGTCAGATTATAACCTTACCGTGCTAAATATGAATGTCTGCTAATATTAAAAAGTAAACTGAAGAAAAAATACTAGATGTAAATAAGCGTTAGTAAGCAATTACTTATCTGCAATGAAAACTCGAGTGTTAAACAACTGCATCACGGAGCTGGAAGAAGTAAAATACTCATTCTGTTAATATTTGAGTCAACAATGTGCTTGCAAGGGGGTGTAATGCTGAACTCGAATCCTTCCTTCAGGAAAATAGTATATCACGATGTGCAAGAATATTATAAATGTATGCAAATAACTATATAATGGTAAGTTCCAACTCAACACTGGTAGATAAACTGCTACAGTTGTCAACGGTCAGAGAGAAAACTTTAAAATGTGGAAAGAAAGATTTCATACAGACGTTAGCCATTGAGCTGAACCCTGAGTCACAGGTTGAGTTTGGACACATAACATATTGGTGTAGACCTTCAAACAGAGGCAATGACATGGACAAAGCAAAGAGAGAAATCTGGAAGGTTCGAGGCCTCTTCAGGACATGCATTTACCTCCACTCTCAGTAATATTTCTAACTTCTTGTGGGTAGGATACACCAAAGGCAGAAACGAGGTAAGAGAAGCCTCTGTCTTCCCACCTCAAAGTGAGGCTGCTTGTGCTCTCACCTCAAGCACTCGGATGGGGTCCCTACCTACGGACAGTCTACATGATGAGCTGTAGCGGGGAAGGCACCCGCAGGAGGAGAGCTGGTCTCTAACACCGAAAATACTCAGTCTCTGCCAGGAGATCCCTCTTCCTGTTGATTCCTGAAAGGCAGGAGTGAAAAGTTAAAGGGACCAGTGACAATGGAAAACTTAACTCTGGAAACTTCAGCTGAAACTTGAGCATCTTTAAAAATAGGAAGATCTAGAAATTCTGGGCCGTTTCCCTCATTTATATTACCGCATTGGCCTTTATAGGCATTTGAGGTCATCTCCGCAAAGTAGAGAAATGTGACGTCATGTGGGCCGTATTCAAAGGGGAAAACTACATGGAATGGGTGGGACCTCTGGTGTTTGAAGACCCACAGTCTGCATAAAAGGCTTCAACAGTGTGGAAGTCATTCCCTTGGAATGTGACCAACAGACAGGTCACCTGAGGGATCCCAGGGTTGGCTCAGCATCACTTAGCCCTTAACCCAGGAGAAACCCTCAGGATTATGCTGTTACCATGGAGAAGGTCACTGCTATTCCAGTGGTGGGAAATAGGATACAGTGAAATCAGTGAGAAAGGGTATTTAGAGGCAAGTGCAGTGGGCTCTGAATCCTGATTTCTACTCCTGGCTATTTTATGACTCTGCCTTGCGTCTGGGCAATTTGCTGACACTGTGGACCTCTGCCTCTTCATCAGTAAAATTAAAGCGTTGGACTGGGTAACCTCCTAATTTCTTTAGCCTCAAAGACCATGATTCTAGCAAAAGTAACTAGGACTGGGCATCTAGATATTCTGTTGGAGATTAGGGGAAGTGGTGTTTTGTTTGGGGAACTGTGAGGTAATCACGGGCTTACTCAGCACTTGATTTGTGGAGCATGTGATTTATGCTCAGCGCGTGACTTATGCTCCATTTATGGAGCACCTACTAGTTGCTGTCTTAGGGACTGGGAATATAGTAGTCAATAAGATAGACAAAACATGACTGCCCTCACTGAGCTTAGATTCTAGTGGAGGGGGACAGAAAATCAATGAGCTAAACAAGACATAATATATAGTGTATTAAGAGGTAATGCAGGCCTACGCGTGATGGTATTAAAACAAGAAGGTTCTATGATAAATGGAGAGCAGAGGATTAAGCAAAAATTACACACCTTGGAACAGAATAAGAGCAAAGCTTTCCTTTCTGTCCACCTTCCGTTTAGCTTCTGGCCTCTGTTCTATACTAATGGGCACACTTTCACCATACATACTTCCTATGAACTGCTGTGGCCAGAAATCTTGGCAAAAGTCAGAGTGATCAGACAGTTGTCTGTTGTTTTCCTGTTCTAGAAGAACATCCCATCAAAGGCCAATGGGGACCTTCGCTTGCCACTTGGCAGCCACCGTTGACTGCAAACTGCCTTGATTTTCCCTTGGCTGGCATTTCTCTCTTTTTTTTCCTTTTCTGTATTTTTGGCCTGAAATTCTAAATTTAATGAACATTATTCAGTTGTTTTTCTTCAGCACCGGGTTTTTTTTTTTTTTTTTTTTTGGGACGCGGGCCCCCCACATCTCCCGTTGCGGAGCACAGGCTTCGGACGCACAGGCTCAGCGGCCATGGCGCTCGGGCCCAGCCGCTCTGCGGCATGTGGGATCTTCCCGGACCGGGGCGTGAACCCGTGTCCCCTGCATCAGCAGGTGGACTCTCAACCACTGCACCCCCAGGGAAGCCCCTTTTTTTTTTTTTTTTAAATTAATGATTTCACAGAATTTTTTTTTTAAACGGGGTAAATGTCAAAGTTTAAAACAAAGCCTCCATTTTGCAGGTCCATTTTCTAGGTTAATCTCATTAGTAGGTCCAGATAAGGCGTAATACTTGTGTCAAAGAAAGGAAGTCAGCAAGCTCCCGTATCTTAAGAAAATTACTTTCTCTGAAAGCAAGTTGGCCTCTATCTAATCACCATAAGACACCTTTTTTTTTTTCCTAGACAACCAAACACAGATTGGCCGATCCCTTGAAAAAAATAATTCAAGGGTTAGAGAAGGAGGTTAGAGTTTATGTAAAATAAAACAACCAGAAAAACTAGTAGTCCTCCAAGTTACCAGTCATCTGAATAGACAGGAAATGTATGAACACATCATCTAGACTCAGATAGCAGAACTAACGGCCAATATTTAGAAATACATAATTTCTTGGGTGAAAGTCAGAGCTCAAATTCCAAGCCAAATGGCACTGCACATGTCATGATTTGTTATGGAGTTGATAGGGGAATAAGAGGGGCGTGCTCATAAAGACCCACAACTTCACTGGAAGGAACCTTATGTCACAGAGAGTGAGGAGAAAAGACAATAGATAAAGTTGTGATGCTTGGCTGTGGATTTCCCTGTGTTGATTTTTAAGATGCCAGCTGGCTGAGTCAGAGTGGAGAGTGACAGCTAGCAACTTGGTGGGGTGGGGGGGCGGGGCTGTCATGAAAGCCGAGGCAAACCAGAAGGAAAAAGAAGGCCAGACTCTAGAGCAGATGTGAGCAGCTGGAACGGCCCCACGCCATCCAGCTGGGTCCTGAAAGCCCTGGGCATTAACCCGCATGGCATGGTAGGGGGGGAAAGGAGGGCTCTGGTCTTTGTTACAGTTTGCTTCTTACTCTTTCTTTCCCTCTGCTGGTAGGAACTGTCCCAGTGGCCTGTGCTACTATACGTGTTACACCGAAAACTTCTGAGCACTTATACTAATACCAATGGATTGTAGTAGTAATCGTCGTCGGTAATATTAACAACAGATACTTTTATGGTATCCACTATTTTCCAGTCACCGTTCTAATCACATATATTAATGTAGCTAATCCTCACCGCCACACCATGAGGTCGGTACAGCTTTTATCCCCACTTTTCAGATGAGGAAACTTGAGTCCCAGAGGAGGTAAGTGACATACTCAAGGGCACACAGCAAGATTCACAGCTGGCGTGGGCAACAGGATGCTAGGAGTGTCTAGCCTCTGCCTTCTTGACTATTTACTCAGTTTCCAGTCATGGTGGGGGCAGTGGGAGCTTGAAGATAGGCTGTATGACTGAGATGACCTCAGAGCACTGTCTTGTCACACCCCTGCCCTCCCATCCCCTACCACCACTCTCATCTCCAGGGTCCAGTGGTGACGTGGGTTGGGAAATACCAAGCCTGGAGAGAGAGAGAACCCCTAAGGGTAGACTGAACAGGAAAGCTGAAGGGGACCTGGGGGCCACCAAGGACAAAAAGAAAACCAGGGCTCTTGGATGGCAAAGAAACACCACTGAGAAAAGGTTTCGTGTGCTAGGAGAAGAATACTGAAATCTGCTATCCACGAGGACATCGTGTATCTGTAAGCCCTGAATCAGGACACATGGTTTGAAACAACATCTGACAATGAAGCAGAATATTGAGAACTGGGACTGTCCCCCAAGTGTACTGATACACCACACTGTCTTGTTTCCAAGTCACCTGCTGAATGTTTGACTGCCTTCAGCTGAGGAACATGGACACCTTGTAAAACTGTGTGTGTACACACGGAAGCGTAGGCAGGTTCCAAAGGGACCTGCCGGCTGCCAAATCAACCAAACAAGAAATAAACACCACTTGTTGAGCACTGCTGGACAGACCAGAACACGGCTGTGACACAGGTCTTTCACTTGCTGTCATACACTATTTGACATCATACATTTCATCATCCCTGTTGCACCTCTACAGATGTGCAGAGAAAACAAAATCCAGAACCCAAAAAACTTGCCTGGTATTCATGGCACACGTCTCTCGGGCTTTAGGGACTTAGGAAGATTCTTTAATTAATTATGATAGAACAATAATCCTGACTGACCTCCGTCCCCTACAACTGCCCGAGGCTCCCACAAGCTGCTTTCTGGAGAGCTTTGTCTTCCGATAATAAGAGACACTTCAAAAGAAATGTCCCCTCTGACGTGGAAAAGTGCCAGGGGAAATTCCCTTCAGAGTATCTCCCATAAATGCTTCCATTTCCTGAAACAGGAACAGGAGGCCACAAAAATGAACTCTCGGATGAGGCTCCATGGTGGTATTTGTCACAATGTATTATAATCATTTATATGATTTTCTGTCTCGCCTGCATGGGACTCTGTACCAGCCAGCACTTTACAGAGCAGCAGGCATAGAATAGGTGCTCTCTCAATTTGTATTGAAAGGGATGAATGAATTCACTGGTTCTGACATGAAAAAGGAATTTTAAGCTCACGTGAAACACACACAGACACACACGCCCAAGGTACAAAACCCAAATAATCTTTTACTTCACTGATTGTAAAGAAAATCAAATTACTAAACACAATAATTCCCACAGTTATGACAATATTTCTTTCTGCCTTCTCTTCCTCCTCTATCCTCTCAATAAAAATATATGGCTGATAGCTTTTAAACTTTTCTTTTATTATCAATAGAACACTTCTTCCAGGAAATCTATGGTATGACTTCTTCTGTAGGAATAGTAAACTTTTAACGGGTGCTTGCCAGTGATAGGTCAATTCCTATAAAGAAGGTTCTGTTATCTCCTTCAGCAGATGAGAAAGTGGGTCTAAGAGAGTTAAGACAACTTGCTCTTGGTTGCACAGATGTGAAAGTGGCAAGGTTGTAATTCAAACTCTGAGGTCTTGGTTTCACCATTGCAAGTCATGTCTTTGCCAGTTTCATAAACTTGCCTTTTTTAATCTCAGAGATGAATTGAGGGAGGGAGCTGGGAAGGGGAGAGGTGAGGGAGCTGGGGAGTGATCAGAAGCAAGAACACTGTCTTGGAGGAAGATTACCTTAATAGGAAACAGAGCAGACAGTAAGACCTCAAGAGCCAGAGGTAATGGGTCATTTCTGGAAATGCCAAGGAGTCATTTTAGAAAGAGTGAATTTTAAACGTGGCCATAAGGATAAGGATATTGGGATCATGTGCTCCAGGAGGGCAAAAGAGAGATGACGCACAGAGCAGCACTGAACCCCAAACTTATTGAATGGTCATTCAAACGTTATTAGGGCACTGAGGCTGTTTCTTGGCTGTAGGGCTTAGAAACACAAGGCTCGTGTCCAAAACCTGAAAAGCTCCTTTAGAAGGGTAAGGCACACGAGAAAAATCCTTTGTGAGGAAGAAGAAATAACTAAAACAATTACAGTGGTGCTAAGATAGACGGCCTTCAGAGCTTCTTAAAAACCACAGCTTGTGGAAGTAGCTGGCTCCCCTGTGGACGGCAATATCTGATTTGGTAGGTTTGGTGCAATTGATCTTGGACAGGGAGGTAGGTGGATTTCAGCCTAGCGTAATTTTAGGAGTGTCTTATGTTGATCTCCAGAATCTCCCCCCCCCACCCCCCCCAAGCACCTCCGCAATCCTGTCCCAGCATTAAGAAGTCCACCACTGGAATCGCTGTGGGTTTAACATACAGGATGCAGAAAACTCCTGTTGCTTTGCAAATTCCCAAGAGTAGAAACACACTGAATTGTTTGCAGAGCAGTATGTCAGTTTCCAAGCCGGAAGTTAAGTTGCTGCAGCCATTGGGCAGGACAGGCAATTTCTGAAAGAAGACAGAAAGCGTCCAGAAGTATGCACACAGCTGTGTGGAAGGTGGCAGGAGACAGGAGCGAGGAGGGAGTGGGAGATGGCAAAATGCTAATCATTCATTCAGTCAACACTGACTGACACTGAGTGTCTGTGTGCCAAGCACTCCGTCTCACACTGGATACATGTAATGAGCAAAACGGGCAAAAATTCTGGCCTCATGTAGCTGATAACCAATGATAAATATAGATAGACCTTTCTGACTTGGCCCTTTCCTCCTGGCTGGACCAACACCATGATCTGGAAGTCTTTGACAGAGAATACCAATAATAACAGCAAAATCGTACATAACCTTGATTGCCCTTAAGCCAACAGTAGTCTGTTAGTTATATATTTCACCGAAGAGGAAGCCAAGGTTAAAGTTCTTATGAGATTACACAGCTAGCAGGGACTAAGCTGGAATCACCTCTCAGGACTTACTGGCTGGAGACGCAGCCCAGAGTAGGACATGGAAACTGGGGTCAACAGAACTGGATCTGCATTCTGGCTCCACTTCTCAGGTGACCTTGGGCAATGTATGCATTTTCTCCTTCACTCAGCATCCTGGTAGGCACAGCTGGGGATGATAAAACCTACTTCAAAGACTTGAGATCAAGCTAACGTGAAAAACGTAAGGAAAATACTTAGAACAACTCTTGGCACGGAATAAGTGCTCAGTCAGTGATGGCTGTCGTAACAGCAACCATTAATGCGTGTTCCCTTTCTTTTTCATTACCTCATACTTGTCACCTGGATTGGGTATCCACCTGAGGTCACATCATCCCCACCCCACCTTGACCATCTCCCTCTGCCTCTGTGATCTGTGGACCCAGGAGCAGACTTAAAGATGCCCCAGCCTTGCAGGTTCCTCACTCCCATTCCCAGGCACAGGGAATTATACAACATCAGCCAGTCTGGTGTGCTTTTCTGTGGGCCATTTTTGAAAGTTTGTCCCTTTGAACGCACAGAAGTCAGGAAATGCAAAAATGAAGGTTCCCAGAGTAACCATACTCACCCACAATGCACATCGAGGCATAAGTTTCCCTGGAAGTACAATAACATAAAACCCCAAGCTTACCAGTGTGGGAGAAGTTAAGACTGTAGCGGAAGTCATAAATTTGAATGTCCTGACTGGGTTGCGTTTTGTCACCCATGATACTGCATTAACACAGCGTTCACACTACAAATTGCAATATAATTCAGAAGCCGTTGTGCCTGTGACTGAGGTAGTTTTCTCTATAGGGACTTCTCCTCAAACATTCACAAGGATTTCAAGAAAAGAACCCTGAGAAGAAATATTAGTCCCCTGGGGAGTGCAGCTAAATCCCCCCAGCATGAAAGGGTTGAGCCACATTTATTTTCTAGCAAGCTCTGGAAGCAAGCAACCTCTTTCCTTTCAAGTGCTACATCCCTGAGAGCACTTACCTGATCCCTGCCGTTATCTGTATCCTCCACCTGGGCCCTGAGGGAGTGTGGGTTGTAGATGCCCTATCTCCTCACCTGGGATGGGGAGGGTCAAATAAACAGGGGCCAGATAAATCGGTGCATGCAAGTTGATGATTTGTGCGTTTACAGTGGAAATCGATCCAACATTCCTCCAAGACATAGAAGTCAGAGTGAGAACCATGCCCATTGGTCCTCACGGTTCACAAACTCTGGTGAAGACCCATAGGATCAAGGAATCTAGAGCAAGTCACCACCTAAGTTCCAGTTCTCCTTCTCCCTGGCCCTGGGGGCCTTGTATCAGGGCGTCTAATGACAATAATACGTCAACTTCGTAGAGGGAGGAGACTCCAGGAGCTCTTGGACCTATCCTCTCTGTGATCAAATATTCTTTGATCATAACGTGTTATCTTAACACCCTTTTTGCATAGATTATATTCTGAGACTAGCACTTCCCCTAAAAGTTCACTATCCTTTATCCTGAGCGCTCTCCTTGTTTCATAGAAGGCACACACTTCCTTCATAGAGAGGGTGCTTACTTCTCTCTGGAAAGGAGACTTTCCAAGAACTGTTAGCAATTAAGACAGTCAGCAGGCTGCTCACTTGATCCTCATTGTACTTACCTCACGTCTCACTCTTCCTTGTTGGGTTGTTGTAAGGTTTAAACAAGAAAATGTGTCTAAAGTTCCTGACACCCAGTAGAAGCTCAACTAATGTCAATTTCATGTAAGTTACCCTCCCCTGGTAATGAGTTCCTTCCCAGGAAGGAGTGTTCTCTTGTGTCCTCTTCTCTATACCCCCCTCCCCGTACAGAGCATGGACAGAGGAATTCCATACTATACTTTGGGCTTCCTCTGCTCAAAGTACAGGCTAATCCTTAGAGAACTTCCAGAATCGAACTCTGTAATAGTTACTCCAGTCTGTTTGGGCATTTCCTCTTTCACTTCAGTAACCAGAACACAAAATCTACTCAAGATGTACTTTTGGTCTTCCTTGCTCTGTACTCCATCAGGAGTGCACCCTCGGTTTTCATATTCCTTTCCATGGCTATCACACATCTGTGCTTCTCATGTGATAAAAAGACGTGACAATTGAACGCTGTTGTGGTTTTTTTTTTTCCTCCAAGTTGCACCTGTCTGAGGACTGGGGCTGCTAAGTACATTATGAAGTCAAGGAGAGTTCAATCTCTGATATCTCATTCATCACCAAGCACATTCCCAAGCTCTGTAATTCTTCCTCTCCCGTGTTTCTCTGACCCAGCCTCTCCTTCTCATTTCCACTGCTCTGCCCCGAGACTGGTCATAAGAGACTTGTACTTGGCCTTTTCCCAATCTTTTCACATACAGTATTGTGACTCAAAATGTTCTTCAGATTTTTGGTTTTGGTCATGATACAACGCTTTTTCAGGACCTGGCCGAGGCTCTTTCTTCCCTTCATGTCAAATTCTGACTCGTAATCAGGTTCTCTGAGGCTCTTCACTAGAAATAGCCTCCTCCCTAAGGATTGGGAACTCTTGAAGCTGGAGGCAAGAAGGTCCAGGGGTGACCAAATAGTCATCCTCAAACACTTAGGTACTTCTTATGTGAAGGATGTGTTTTTGCTCAGAAAACATAATAAAAATAATGTTTAAACAACCATAAGAATGCCTTTGGTTGGAATAAAAGAAAGGGTGTCTTGACCCTCAGATCTAGCTTATGTCCTGTCATCTCCACAAGGGTTTCCTTAAACCTCTAGCTTTCTCCGCTTGCATTTTCCTTCATTTGACCTCACAGCCCTTTTCTGCGTCATTTATTTTACATTGGTCTGCCCCTTGGCTTTCCGACAGCTCTTCTATTGTCGCTCTGCACATCATTTACCTTGCTCGATATGTATGTTGCACTTCTTCCAGGCATGTTATAATTTCTGTTTTATGGAACCTTCCCAAAGCATTTGAACTGCTGCTGACTCCCACCATTTCAAATCTCCTTCCATTGAATTCTGTCACTGTGTACTGCCCAGTTGTCCTTATAGCTCTGTGTCTGTTTCTTTTCATCCCTCTACCTACACCCTAAAATATCATGCACCTTAAGTGTCCTCTTTCTAGTCAAAATTATTTTCTGATTGTATACAAAGAAAGTTTGAATTTTAAGGTTGTGGGATCTTTGGTAATCTGTGAACTATTATAGACCAGCTCTCCTGAGAATTACACGTACCAACAAAATTTGGCTTCCGTGAAATCAGAAAGAAAATGCTCTATGATGAAATGAATCTCAGGAAATGAATGCCTGCTCTGACCCACTTCCTAGTTATCTCATTCAAACCACAGGTTGCTGATTCCCAAACTTATGTCTTCCTTTAAGATCTTTCTATTATGTTTCAAACACTCAAATGGATTGACCTACTAAAATATGGCATTTGACCCCTGTTTTTGATTAGTAAAAGGTTTTTCTTATATTAAGATTATTTACTGCATTTTCCATGTCTTGGCATTGTTTCTGTACCTTAGGCCGCAGGGAATTAATTTAATCCTTCCTCCATGTAATATCCCTTCCCATATATGATGACAGCTATGACAAACCCAGCCGCTTCAGCCTCTCTTATTAAAATGAGCATCCCTCAGAACCCTCATCTTTCTCTGAATGAGTAATGACTTGTCAATATCCCTCTTAAAAGTGGGACCTACAGCTGATCACAGCATTCCAGGTAGTTTTTGACAGTGGAAGGCATAGTGTGACTCTATCACCTCTTGTGTGAGACATGTAATGTCTTAAAGTTTCTCTGGTTTTCCCTACTTGTCATTCCTATTGAGATGCCAGCTAGAGCTCCAGAGTCTTTTCACAAGTGTTGCTATTGAAACATGTTCCTCACATCCTGTATTTTTATACTGTGATTCTTTTAAAAATATCAGACTTCATCTTGGTGGTTTCCACCTAATCATCCAACAGCCAAAGTCATTTTTCAGTTTTTACTGTCCTCGGAGCTTGTGCTGAAGCCCTGTGACATGCCGCTGCTTAGAAGCACCTTCCATTCTGATGCCGATTCATTCACCTCTCAGTTCTAGCAATGAGCTCCTCTGTCTATACTACTGTTGAAACCAATTCGTCAACAGACATACAATGAGAGGATTTTTCAATAGCTGCGGGGAAAACAGATACACTGAAGGCAAAAAGTCTCTTGGTTTGTCAGTCAAGAAATTCTCTCCAAAAAAAAAAAATAGCCAATCTTGTTCTTAGCATTATTCCTATAACCACCACTTCACATTTACTCAAAACATTAATCAATCATTCCTAGAATTTCACAGGACATCCATTACAAGCTCCCCAAATAATAGATGTCAGAAATTACTTTCCCACTGACAATTCTGAAATTACTTGTCAATTCTAAAATTATTTGTCCACCTGTCAGTCTCCTGGTACCATTCTCATTCCCCATGAATTCTCAAAAATGTGGTCCGTGGTTTTAAATTCCCATCTGTAAACATTAGGGGAGGCTGGCTAAACTGTGCCCAGGACCTCTCTGTGCATTTCTTTGTGCCTTCCTGTGAATCTATAACTATTTCCAAATAAAAATATTTTTAAAGAAGTCCCATCGGCAAAGTTCTTTCAACATCTTGGGATATAAAATATCTGGACCTAAAGCTTTTAGATGTAGTTTTTATTTTTTTTTAATTGAAGTATAGTTGATTTACAATGTTGTGTTAATTTCTGCTGTACAGCACAGTGATTCAGTTATACACACATATACATTCTCTTTTGAAATATTATTTTCCATTATGGTTTATCATAGGATATTGAATATAGTTCTCTGTGCTATACAGTAGGGCCTTGTTGTTTATCCATTCTATATATAAAAGCTGACATCTGCTAACCCCAAACTCCCACGCCATCCCTCCCCCAACCCCTCCCCCTTGGCAACCACCAGTCTGTTCTCTATGTCCCTGATTCTGTTTCTGTTTCATAGATAGGTTCATTTGTGTCATATTTTAGATTCCACATATAAATGATAATCGTATGGTATTTGTCTTTCTCTTTCTGACTTATTTCACTTGGTATGCTCATCTCTAGTTGCATAGATGTAGTTTAAAAATGAGAAGCCTTTTTTTTTTTTTTTTTTACCTTTGGGGCTTCAGTTTCTTCTTCACCAGGTTTGTTTTATTCTTTCTAGTTTGAAGACAGTTGTCTTTGTTAGAGAAGTGCGAACTCCATGGGAGTAGAACAGCCCAGCTTCCTCTCCACCATCCATTCTCAGTGCACCGTACCTACCCTTCCCTTGCTGTCTGTCATCTGTTCATCACTGATTCCCAGCTGTCACATTTTCCAGTAACTTTTCTCTCCCTCTGAGCCATCCTCTCGATTCTGTTCTTAACAAATTTCACGTCATTCCTTTATGTTGTTCTTGAGCACGTGCTCTCTGCTCTGCCCTTGACCTGCATACTTTAAAAATCCGACTTCATCTGCAACCTCCCTGGTGCTAAGTACAGTGTGACATGCTTTCCAAGTGCTGTGATGCTATACCCACTTTATTTTTATGGAGCAGAAATTTGCTTCTCTTCTATTACCATTTTAGTAACTCTTATGTAAGGGTTTTCTTTTTATCTTTGGAGTTTAAATTATTTATATACTAGAAAATTGCTCTGGCTTAAATGAAGAAAGAGGAGATTTTAACATTTTTGTCAGTGGGCCAAGATTTAAGACCTCCTAGAAATGGTATTTTTTTCTTCTGAAAGTCCAAACTGCTTTATCTAGACCCTCTTAGAGCCCACTCCCTCCGAATTAACCTTTTTCATGTGGATGTATTTCTGACCTCATCATTCACTCTCATTAGGGGCCTGTGAAGCCCAGCTGGGACTCTTTCAAATGATTTCTCATGTGAAATTGGGTGTAGCCCGTTAGAAACAATCCATCACCCCATCCTGCGGCCCCACGTGGAACATTCCAGAGACTTCTTTCTTAGCTAGACTTCTCCTGCTATGATTCCTGCTTTAGAGTGATTTCTCCCAAACATTCAACTGAAATCATTTCGCTCCATCCACGTCCCAGTTGGGATGTGGAATTCCTTACAATGTATACGAAGGAAAGTGTGAATGGAGAGTTTCTGATACGTCTTTATCTAAACTCCTTAATAGCTTGATACTAGAAAAGTACAGATTAACATGTAGCAAGAAAATACATTCAGCAAACATAATCCCATCTGTACCTGCCAAAATCTTCAATCCGCTTTACCAACATCCTTGTAATAACATTGTTAAACGGTTCTGACACTTCTTAGATAAGCTCTTCATTCAGCTCCCTGCCTGCTTCCAGAAGGAAACAGGAAAATTCCAAATACAGTCAACTTGGTTATCAAGGGCTTCTTATCCACTGTGTGAAGTAACCAGGCCCTTTGTTTGTCTTCTGTCTCCCTCTGACCCCCTACATTTGGGATGTATTAGTTCCACTCTGTACCACCACTTCGGGGCACTTTGAGAGAAAAGTAGTGTAGGTTGCCAGAAATGTTTTTATTTTACTTTTTATTAGCATGCCTAATAAAGAGCTGGGTGAATGATGTCTTTGGAACCAAAAACCAAAATGAATCCCAATGATTCCAAGTAAATCTGACTTTAAAACACTTAGTTCCAAGATATCTTGACGTAGCAACGATAATTTAAGCTACCATAAAAGGGCCTCCGACCCATAGAAATTGCTGGAGATTTCCTTTTCCTTTCTCTGCTGCGCCATTTTCTTGCTATTTTCTCTGTCAGCAAAGATAAACTATGCATAGTGAAGCAAAATTAGTTATAATAAATGAAGTGAGCCATTAGTCTCTAAAACCCTTGAAGATGTTGACATACCTCAATCAGGAGGTCCCCCCAATTTCTATCCATCTCTTATCGTCTTCAAATTAAGTGGTAACTGGAGGGGGGATAAAAGGGATAAAAGAAAAAAGAAGTTTATTAAATCTGATTCCCTCCCACTGCACCCTCAACCCCAGTTTCCTGTGATTATGTGACTGTTCTCTAGTTTTTATGTAGTAGAGGGGGTTTGACCCGCGTGTGGTTTAAATAGAGTTCGGAGGGTTATGAGAGCCAGGGAGCGGCTGAACTGTGTCTACCTCTTTTTCTTTACAGAAAATGTGTTTAGGTTTCCAAAGGAATGATTCGCAGACAAACTTTGGCCCACGATTTGTTTATAACGTGGAGTCTACCTGGGAACCTGGATTTTCCTTCCTGCAGCAGCCCCTGCAAAGAGAGAATCCAGCCAGGGCTTCAAGCCCCCGTAGAAGTGACTCTGAAATGTTTTAAACAAAAGTTAGAAATTGATTCAGGCAGTTCGTTTGAGCATGCAGGCTAGGCCATTGCTAGAAGTTGTATTACTTCCTATGGCACCTGGGACTGAGTTACTTTAAGTGCATAAATCAGCCTTCTGAGAAATAGTATTCAGTTTCCTGAGCTTAGTTTAAGCTGAATTACAAGTGACCCTATAGAATTATTTTATTTCCCTTTTGCCTGAATTCCTGTGGAAAGGATTAAAAACCCACGCTGTCTGTTTTTATTGGCATGTTTTTTGCTCACCCCACCCCATTTTAATAACTTCAGCCCTTTATATCTATATTCTCTACACAGCATTTTATAGAAATTTGCCAAACATGTAAATGCCCAAAGTGAACTAGGACCTCATGATTTCTACAACAACCGGTGCATATACAGAAGATGTGATGGCCCTTTGGGTACCAATAATTTCCCAGGGACATAAAAATGAGAACGGCTGCTTTTGCCAGGATCTCCCAGGGCTTCATGACATCACCAGGCGTTTTGTGACACCATCACTTTAACATACAGACTTTGGCCCTAGACTAGAAGCAAAGAAACATGTTTATTGATGGAGGCAGTGGAGTCAGAACTGGAAATTGGAAAGGAAAGCCTCCAAAGTTGCCTGGAGAAATTATCCCGAGGAAAAACAAGATCCAGACACTTCCAAAGGGGAAGTGAAGGTGGGGAGAGCAAAGAGGGTTGAGGGTTAGGCAACACTGAGTTTAAAATCATCCAGTTTTGAAAATACCAGTCTTTCATGGCAGTGCTTGTTTTTTTCCCATTTTAAATTGCAAGATATGCATGAAAGTCTCTGACCTTTTACCAGCTCAGATTCTAAACGAAGCAGGAAAGGAGAGGTATTTGCAGTAAAATATCAACGAACAAAAAATTAAGTTTGGTCCCCCCTCAGTTCACTCCCCACACCCCTCCACTGCCACCCCGACTCCCTTTAGTGCTAGATTCACTGGCGCTGGAGTTGGGAAAAGTACCTCTTTCGTTGTGGAATTTCCGACCACTAGGGGCGCTCTGTGGCCATCATCAACAAGAATCAGGTTGCCCCTTCATATCAAACGGAACAAAGCTGGAAGTCTCTAAAGGAATATTTCCTAGAAATAAAAACTCAGGAATTTATAAATTACCATGCACATAGAGCACATGTAAAAGTTCATAAAGTATTGGCTTCTAATTATAGCTTTTTAATACATGGCCAACATTTACCATGGCTGGTAACCATTGAAGGGTATCTGGGTTGTGGACCCTTTTCTA
>NW_020175192.1:9390824-9454878 GCF_003031525.2 Neophocaena asiaeorientalis asiaeorientalis
ACAGTTAGTGTTGCATCCAGATTTCATGAAAATGTCTGTTTCCCTCATCATATTCTAGACATGATTCTGGATTATGCCACCCTTGGAAATGCTGCCATGGAGAGAGAACTCTGGACTGTTGAAACTGGGTATCTGACCACTGTAGTATTCCTTAGACTTCGTGTGTCGTAAAGAAGAACCTCTAAATTCCCTGGGTCTTTCAGTTATAGACTCAGACTTCTGCCATCTCTCAGTCCATACCTGAATATAGGTAACACAATAGTAACTATGAAAAAAGATGAAAAACACAATCACCAAAGCTTCCACACACAACACCCAATACTCATTCCCACATACGCCTTAAACCCGCTTTACTGAGTGAACCCAACAATTTCTTCAGTTCTTGAACCTCAGAGAAATCCACATCCCCTGCATTCAGATGGCAGGTGGGGAGGTCTCCATTTCCCCATGGTTGTGCCCTAGTCCCCCTTTTACTGACTCATTACTAAGAGACCCCCCCCGGCTTCTTGGCGAAATATCCATGGACAGAAGGAGAAAAAAATGTAGACCTTTTTCAGACAGTGCTGTGAGATTTGTAGTCCCATTACTTTTTCTCTCCTGGAATTAAAATAAACCAGAAAGAGAAAACCAGATAAGTGAACTAAAACGATGATGAGGTCTCTCCTGTTGGTAGACCATCTTCAGGGGATGATGAAATCCACACTGGAGAATTTTATGATGCATGATTTCCATTGGGGAAACGTTTATGCTCCTTGGAGCAGCCAGTTTAGGGTTTGTTTGGAGTTTGTTTTCTCCCTTTTTTGGAGGGGGTGAAGTGTTGGTCTTACAGCAACATTATAGAATCCTGGAAAATACATAAAGTCTAAGAACCATAGCAATTAGAGATGGAGGAACCCCATTATATCATCCCTCAGGCCCAGGGGAATCAGTGGAGGATTCTTTCCTATAATAGATTTTCTTTATCTTGTTGACTTTCAACAGCTCCAGGGATGGAGTTTCCACCACTTCCTTTATTACATATTTCCCCAATCTCATAATTCTTACTGTCATAATTTTTCAGGGTGTTTAGTCCAAATGCTCCTTTTCTGAAAATGACAACTGCTCTCTTAAAGTTGTGACTACCTGTTAGAATGAGCCCTTCACTCTTTTGAAACTGTAACCATCTTCCTTTTTTATTCACCAGAATTCTCTGATTCTCTCTCTCTCTAGAAGCCATCGTGGCTGCAGGTGGGGCAGGGAGCACGTACAAGAAATCTTGGCGATTTGGCAAAAGGAGTTTTAGCCTGTTTGAGCTGCGATGTCTCAGAATTCCAACACCAGAGCTGCTCTGGATGTTGCAGGGCATACAGTGCCAGGCTGAGATCTCCTTTAGTGCCTACACGTGGAGTGTGCAGTTCACACTGGCATCCCTAGAACTGTGCAGTGCACAACCTCAACAGATGTACACAGTCCCATAAGAAATGCCGTCCCTTCATGTCCATTAATGCCCCAGTAAAGTTTAGCTGTGTATGAATGTATGTTGCTGTACATCTGTGCCTTTACATGTTGGGATTATAATTACAAAATGCGCAGGTCCATTTTCCTCATGAGGCTGAGAGCTGTGAGATTATCATAAACCCCTGTGATCCGGCCTCCTTATTTAACAGATAGACAGAGCTAGAAAAGTTAGACATTATGAGTCCAGACGTAACTGACCCAGATGACGAAATCAGAAAAGAACCTAAATATCCTCTCGCAGGCCATGGCACCTACTCAGTTCTTGTTCTTTTCTTTTTTAATTAACTTTTATTGGAGTATAGTTGATTTACAATGTTTTGTTAGTCTCTGCCGTACAGCAAAGTGAATCAGTTATACATATTTCCACTCTTTTTTAGATTCTTTTTCCATACAGGTCATTACAGAGTATTGAGTAGAGTTCTCTGTACTATACAGTAGGTCGTTATTAGTTATCTATTTTA
Source organism: Neophocaena asiaeorientalis asiaeorientalis (assembly GCF_003031525.2). NCBI lineage: Eukaryota > Metazoa > Chordata > Mammalia > Artiodactyla > Phocoenidae > Neophocaena > Neophocaena asiaeorientalis. The sequence goes on from NW_020175192.1 coordinate 9,392,783, forward strand.
TATATAGTAGTGTGTGTATGTCAATCCCAATCTCCCAATTTATCCCTCCCCCGCACTCTCCCCCTTGGTAACCATGAGTTTCTTTTCTACCTCTGTGACTTTATTTCTGTTCGGTAAATAGGTTCATTTGTACCATTTTTTAGATTCCACATATAAACAATGTCATATGATATTCGTCTTTCTCTGTCTGACTTGTTCTGATCGTCCACTTCCTATGCCTTTGAGAGTGTCTTTCCCTTTCTCTGGAACTCGGTTTCTTTAAGTCTGAAACAGAGAAATTAGGCTGGTAAGAGGTGGCAAACGAGTTTCCACAGAATGACTTTTCTAGCGGTGTTTACCTTTGTTTTTAAGTCAGTAGACTTTTTAATATAACAATCTGGATTTTTAAACTCTCACAAATGCCCCCTGGTTTCCTCCTCACATGCATCCCTACTCCCCTTCCATCTTCTAGCGCCATACTCCTTCTTTCTACGCTGAAGGTACCCAACTCTGGGGTTCTAGCCTCACCAGCTCCTCCTCTTTGAGCATTTTTTTCATTATTTGCCGGTGAAAGCGTCCTGGACGACTGGCTTCATCTTAGAGACAAGATCTGGCAGCCACAACTAGCCCCAATTCCCCCTGGCAACAATGAGCTGGAACCCATCGGGGCTGCTCCCTTTCAATGGGCCATGCTCTCTCCAAGCTCGACTCACTCCTCTCGTTTGGCTACCTGTTTGCCCCATGTAGGGATTTTAGTCTGTGACTCTTGGTTAAATGATTACGAGCTATGTGATTTTACACACTTTTTGGTTGCAGCACATGTGGGTGTGGCCCTGGGTGGGCATACTGTGATTCAACTGTCTATTCGATTAGGTCAAATAGCAAGTTTTTCCCGACGTGACCAGGCAGTGCTTTTAACTGACCCAAAAGACTGGTGGTCTTGGCAGTGTGTGGAGGCCGCCTCAGTGAGGCTCTGCTGAACTTCGTGTAGAACTAGGTGTCAGATTATATGCAAATTTGTATTTTGCATGGGAGCTGAGCGCTTTGGCACTTAATTTTTTGTTTAATATAGCTAAGTATGTAGCACTGGCCAAGTTCTGCATGTTTAATCCTTTTAACCGTTCAGCATAAATCATCCTCTCAGCCCCTTAATCATTCTTGTTATTCTTCTTTGAACTTCCTCCAGTTTCCTTACATCCTTCATTGCATAAAGAAGCGTTTTTTAACAGGCCTGTTTCACTTCCAAGTATCCATTCTGTGATGGAAACAGTGGGGGTCCGGATGATCCAGTGCCCTGAGAGAGTCCAAGGGAAATTCAAAGCTTGGTCCTTGGAAAGTGACAGACATTCACAGGCACAGGGATTGAAAGGGGCCAGCCCCGCCTTCTCTGCCACATCTGACCCAGAAAGACGATTTTGTATCCCTTTTCTCTTCAGTAATGCAGAGGATTTATAGGATGGTCCTTGGTGACATAGTCTGTGCTCTTTTATTGGGTCTTTATTGAGCATCTACTATACGAATGAGAGAGTTGTTATGCTTCCCATATTGACTGAAGGGAGAAAAACAGCTAGGGGAAGGAAGCCACTTGTCACATCTCTTAGGATCAGAGATTTATCATCTATCAACTGTTCCCCCTTTAATCTGGTTATCATGGTGCCAGAGAACAGTGTCTCAGGGAAACTCATGGGGGGAAAAAAGACGCTAGAGGAAGTCGCAAAAAGAAGGTGATGGAGAGACTGAACACACATCCGCTTTATCTGCCTTTTCTTATCTCTACAGGTCCTTCCCTGCCTCCAACTAGAATGCAAGCTCTAGGAATTTTGTCTTGCTCACCAGTCTACCCCCAAACCTAGAAAGGAGCGTGCCCCATAATAAGTGCTTAACAAGTGTTTGTAGAATGAATAAATAATCACCTTCAGCTATCAATTCATATTTCTGAGACAAGCTGGGACCTGGGACCCTTTACTGCAGTGCTTGCACCTGGGCAAACGTCACCTCCTCCTCGAGGAACAGAATACAAAGAAACTATAAGGGACTAAAAATAACCACACGCATGCGCAGTTGGGGCAAATTGTGAACAAGATCCCCAAAGACCAAAAACCCAATTGCTACTTCTAAGGAGCAGGGAGCAGAAGCAGGGTACTGCACAGGCCCCCTGCACAAAGCACCATCGAGGGGTAGGCAATCCATCTAAGCCATCTGTCGGTCCCACCCCTGGACCCACCTCTACCTTCACCCCATTTAAGGGACCAGCTCATCTCCCCCTCAGGGAGCGAGCAAGGGCACCTGTAACTTGTTTTTGCTTCCCCCTGCTGCAGCAGGAACCCCGGTAAAGCCTTGCCTGAATTGCTTGTCTGGTCTCTTCTCAGTTTCTATTGATTAAAATGTCCAAGAACCCTGGTCAGTAACACTTGGATAAGGATAATTGGTACTTCTTAATTCTATGGAAAGCAGGATGCGAAACATGGCTTCCAGACAATTATGAAAGCTTCACTCACTCTCCAATACACCTTTCAAACTGGATTTTTGCCTAAAGATCCTCTTACAGAGAAATGGAGAGCCACAACGGTTCAAGGCCATTTTGTCTGACTGATGCAGGGATCCCCGTTATTGGCCACCCTGCCAGTTACCCTTCAGACTCTGCTTGAATACCTCTAGAAACAGAGAGCTCGCTTCTCCCAGAGCACCTTCCATGGGAAGCTCTGTTAGAATGTTCTTGCCTGAATTTGGCTAATATCTCTTTTTTTCTCTAGCCTCCACCCATGGTCTTGGTTGTCAGAAGCAAATTAATCTTTCTTTCCATCAGGCAATCCTTCAGGTATCTTGAGACACGTAACACGTCCCTCCCAAACTTTCTCTTCTCTATGTGAAATGTCCCTTCTTCCTTTCTACACTTAGAAACATACAGCAGACACTCCAGCCTGGGAGTCTGGCATGTATTCACCTTGAGGACTCACACGTGAACAGCAGGAATGGCCCAGCTGGGTGTCTGTTTATGGGAAGGACTAAAGAGCTTCATAAGGAAACCGATTAGTAACTACATAACCAAGGACAAGTCATCCTTCCAGAGCCATCAGTCAGCAGGAGGGAGGAGGAATGTTAGGGGCATAGGCTCAGTTCATTCTGTGGATCAGCTTTCTTTCCTCCAGCAACAGTAAGCAACCGGGGGAGGGGGTCCCCGAAGAAAAAGAACCAGGCAAGGCTTTCTTGACAAAAGAGAAGCCATTTTTGGCCCAAGCCATTTTGTGATCTAAGCCTGGCCACAATGCTTGCCCTGAACGGGTCTCAGTAATTAATGATCTTAAGGGAAGTGAGGGAATGCAGGAACAAAGGAAAAGCAATCAAGAAATAATAGTTCAGCTATAAATTAGAGTCCTGGTTCCTCTCAAGGGATGTAAGTAACAATCTGATACATGTCTTTGAGTTCTGCAGGAACAAAGGCCCCCCACCCAGGTGGAGGATGGAATGATGATGTTGACATTTTCTGACCCTCCTGACCTCAGTCAACTAGAGCCTGGACTCTGTCAACCTTTGTCTCAATTCTATGCTGAATTCTCCTCTGCTCAAGCCCCTTCATGAATATGCATACACTGGCCCAGCCCCTTCATGAATATGCATATACCCTTAGCTTAAAACCTCCCCCGTTTTGCTGTTGGGGAGATGCTGCTTTCAGAAAGATCCCCGGTGTTCTCCTGACTCGCTGCAAGTAATAAATCCTTCCTTCTCCTGTGTGTCTTTTGGCTTGATGCCCACCAGGAAGCGAACCCAGTTTTTCGGGAAACAGAACTAGTGCCAAACTTGGGGAGAGGGAATATTGGGCATCAAAGGCCCAAAATCTTTGGTCCTTGTGTTTTCAAGGTTGAAACACACAGTTTTTAAACTTGGGTGATGTTATATACCACCTAAGTGGAGAAGTGGGGGAGAATATCATATCATATTGGAGGAGAAAAGACAACATTAACTCTACGGCAATATAGGACCAAGGATGGAGAAGTGGTGGAGGAGGCAGCATCACGGTGACAGGAGATGGTTCAGGAACAGCTAGAGTAGGAAGGGGAAATGGTGGCTGGGGGTGACAGCTGAGAGGAGAGGAGTCTGCATCTGGCACATCTGGGTAGGACTTGAGGGGCACTGGAGTTCTCGTAAATCTGCTAAGAGAGATGCTGCTTTATTGCTGTTATTCCCCCCAGCACCAGGAAACATGATTGTAAGTCATAATGATAACAACAGCTTCTACCTATTGAGTCTGTCTCATGAGGCAGGCACTGCATTAACACTGGGGGAACTCATTAATCCTCAATAATCTTGTCTGGTAGGTACAAGTCTTATTCCCATTTTATAGATGAGAAAATTAAGACAAAGAAGCTGTCTTATCCTAAAGTACACAGCTAGTCATGGCAGAGCTGTGAAACAAAGCTACTTTTACCTAGCTTTTAAGCCTGACTTCTGTAATGAGATAAAATCCTGCATTTTAGTACCATTTCCTTGAATCACAGCTCAGACTTCAATAGTAAAGTATATACATTTCAGTTAAGTATGTTTGCCTTAACCAATGCATTTTTTAAAAATTGCTGAATCTAAGTATATACAGCATATCAAGCAAAGACTTATGCAGGAAGTGAAGTTAGTTGATTTCTGCAGGAACTGTTCTTATCAATGGAGAGTACAGGATATCCATTCCCTGTCACTGAACTAGAGGTAAGTCTTCACATCGGTGTAGCCCCTTCAGCCGCAAAACTAGCAATTTTCAACGTGCTGTTTCTCTGAAGCAGCCTCCACTCATTATTACCAAGGCAATAAAACAAGGGAGGTAATGAACACAGTCCCACATCTCATGTGTCGGTCAGCATCTTCTACACCCCTCGATGCTCCCCTGGACAGAGAACTTCTCACTCTGTTCCAATGAAATCTAAATCTTCTCATGCATATTCTGGGGCATGCTGCTTTATAAAAACCTTTCATGGGACCATAAAATGCCTCACCTCACTGCCCCCAAGAAGTTAGCCGCAGGAATCTTTCATACCAAGATTTCACACGAAATCTTTCACAGTGTAAACTGTGTGGCCCTGAGCTGGACAAGTTCAGCAAATTGATATTTCTCTGGCTGGAGCACATCCGATATCCTTGTTAGGCTAAATGCAGTTAGCGAAAGAAAACAATTTTTAAAATTGCAGGCTCTTTGCAGTAAGCCGGGAGCAGTCTCCGTATAAAGAGCAAAGTGTTCTAGACGTCCTGATGATACTTTGTGCCCAAGAACACAGCCAGTTACAACCCAGCGGTACTTTACTGCTAATGATCTTTGAAGTTGACAAGGTTTGCGAAAGCTTCTCTGCATTATTATTACTATTTATATTAATAGCATTAGTGACCTCTTTCATTCTGCTAAGATTTAGCATTACTAATTGGCATCAGTATAAATAGAGGTATTAATGCTCTCATGCAATGCAAGCAGAGCCAACTCTGGCAGCTTTGTGGGTTTAATATGGAAATGTTTGCTGCCTAATGAGGACACAAAACGTTAATCTCCAGAACAAATTGTATTTATAGAGAAACTAATTATCATATGCAAATGTGACCCACATCACTTGCAAAATTCCTGTTGCCACTGGGCCAGGCCTCTGTGACCTTTTTTGAAAGGCAGCACTTTGAAGCAGTGGCTAATAGTTTCATGCGCTGAGGCTGATTACTTTTATTTTCATACAGAAATCAGCTACATGGGAGAGACTCCGGATAAACCCAGCAGAGCCATGCCTTCTGTAACCATGACCGGCACTCTACTAGTAATTTCTTATCCTTTCCTTTAAGACTCAGAATTCTTCTGCAGTTTTTGCTATATCTGAAAAACCAGATAATGTAGAACAGAATGAAGGATGTTTTAACCCCATTAATAAAAGAACTAAGATGTTCTTATAAATGCAGTCCTATTGGGTGAAAGCTATTTTGATATTATTTTCATAATTGTTTTGGGGTTTTTTTGTTAGTTTTCTTCTTCATTGATAAGAAACGACTCTAAGTATATGACACAGAGGTTAAATCTAGCGAATATAGTGTTAACTCCTTTCCTTGGTACTTTTTCCTCTTCTCTTTCAAATAAACATGTTCTCTAGTCTGCAATCTCATAGAAGTACAACTTGCGGGAACTTAAATGGCCACACATCACCCAGTGAGTCTAGATACTTCATTTGCTTGCAGATGAGGAAGGTGTGGATCAGAGAGGTCAAGTGGCATGCCCAAGATCACACAGCGAGTTGGTAGAAGATGCTGAGGTCACGTGCTCTTTATATATGCTTAAAAATTTGAAAACTAACCACCGCTACTGTAGTGTTGTCAAGTTTAGAATCACGTGAATGCTTAACAGCTTTTATAACTTTATATAAAAGATGCTGCTGACCAGAGAGCCTCGGCTAGCTTATGGTCCTAGCCCAGCTAATTCTCATCCAACACTGGGGATCTAATTCAGCATCCTCCAAAGGCCTGTTGGGCTCCAAGGACAGAAAGATGAAGGAAACCTTTAGAAGGGGGTCTCTACTGTCATGGAACCCACAGTTGGCTGAGGGAGACCAACAGTTTCAATAAGCCGAGCTAAGTGCATTATCAAAGTATGCCTGAGGGGTGTGAGAGCACAGAAGAGAGACAAGTACCCCATGTGAGGGGGCCACAGGGTGGGATAGTGTACGTGTTTCTATTGCCATGTAACAAATTACCTCAAATGTAGTGGTTTAAAAACATACATTTATTATTATGATTTCCATGGGTCCGTAGTTACTGCATGTGTTAACTGAGTCCTCAGCTCAGGGTCTCACAAGGATGCAGTCAAGGTGTTGGTCAAGCTTCCTTTCTAAAGCTCAGGGGTCTCTTTCAAGCTTGGTGGTTGGTGGCAGAATTCAGGCCCTTGCGGTTGTAGGACTGAAGTCTTTGCTTTCTTGCTGGCTGTTAGCAGGGCCTGCTCTGGCCTCCTGGAGGGTCCCCCAGCTCCCTGTCATGAGGGCCTCTCATAATGTGGCAGCTTACTTCAGCAGCAGGATCACTCTTCAGGATGGCCCAGTCCCTTTTTCTTTTTTTTTTTTCCTTTTTTTGCGGTACGCAGGCTTCTCACTTCCGCGGCCTCTCCTGTTGCGGAGCACAGGCTCCGGACGCGCAGGCTCCGGACGCGCAAGCTCAGCGGCCATGGCTCACGGGCCCAGCCGTTCCGCGGCATGTGAGATCTTCCCGGACCGGAGCACGAACCCGTGTCCCCTGCATCGGCAGGCGGACTCTCAACCGCTGCGCCACCAGGGAAGCCCCCCAGTCCCTTTTCAAGATCTGCTGATTGTCAGGTCTATGTAAGATAATCTTCCTTTTGATTAACCTGAAATCATCTGATTTGGGATCTTAATTACATCTGCAAAATCTCTTCACGTTTGCCGTGTAGTATGACCTAATCATAGGAGAGAAATCCCACCATACTCAGAGGTCTTGCCACCCTCAAGGGAAAGGGATTATACAGCATATATAAATCGGGGAAATCTTGGGACCCATCTTAGAATTCCACTTCCCTCAAGTGGAGAGCAGAGGGGTAGAGTTAGGTTTCAGAAGATGTGAATTAAATCGTGCAAGACAAATAGAGGTAAACATCTGTTTACCTTATAATTAATCTTATAATTTATAATCTTATAATTTTCTTGAAACTGTTTTTCACCAGAAACCTGTGTTCATCAGGTTTGGATGGAACATGAAGAAAAAAAGAGGAGTGAAAAGACAATTCACCAAGAGTTAAAAAACACAAGCAGACCAAACCAAAGCTTTGTTAGAGTGAATGAATGAATGAATGAAAAATGAAGGGACCTGGATGGGACCATAGACAAGGTTATAAGCCACCTGGACCTCTGTATGCTCATTGGATAATATATTGATGATTTGTAATATGTGAGAGGCAAAGGAATAATATGTCTAACACATAAAAACTTCTTATAAAGTAAGAAAATTAAAAGAAGAATCCTTGGAATGGGCTGAATATTGGACTCAGCAGTAGAGGAAAGAGCCACAAATGGTTCACAGGCATATTAAAGTGTTCAAATTCATTTGTAATTAAAGAATAATGATAATAGTTAATTAAAATATCTGAATTATATGCAGGCACTATTCTACTTCCTTTATATATATATCACTTCATATAGCATGCAACCCTAAGGGTAAATCCTATTATGGGCTCCATTTTTAGAGATACAGAGAGGTTAAGTTAGTTGCCAAAGCTCACACAGTAGCAAGTGGCAGAGCCCCAGTTCTACCCAGGTTGTCTGACTGTGCTGTGACCATCATGTGTTCCTGCCTTGAAGGCACACTGACAAGTCAACAATGGTTTGGCAGGTCATGTTAAAATAATAACCTAGTGGTGATGAGGGTTTGGGAAAATAGGCACTCTCCTATTCTACCATGAAGAATGGAAACAAACCTTTCTGTAGAGGTTTTAATAGTATGTATCTAAAATCTTTTAAAAAACGGCATAGTCTTTATTTTTTTTAATTAATTAATTTATTTTTGGCTGTGTTGGGTCTTCGTTGCTGTGCGCGGGCTTTCTCTAGTTGTGGCGAGCGGGGGCTGCTCTTTGTTGTGGTGCGCCGACTTCTCATTGTGGTGGCTTCTCTCGTTGCGGAGCACGGGCTCTAGGCGCACAGGCTTCAGTAGTTGTGGCACGCTGGCTCAGTAGCTGTGGCTCGCAGGCTCTAGGGTGGCAGGCTCAGTAGTTGTGGTGCACGGGCTTAGTTGCTCCGCGGCATGTGGGATCTTCCCGGACCAGGGCTCCCGGAACCCGTGACCCCTGCATTGGCAGGGGGATTCTTAACCACTGCGCCACAGGGGAAGTCCCATAAAAACCACCTAGTCTTTAATGTAACATTTCTTTCCCATTCTTTTATCCCAGTGAAGACAGTATGTATGTATAAATACTTATCTAGCTTTAAGCATACCTGTCAAGTTACTCATAACAGCAAAAAAATTGAAACAGTATTAAAAAATGGAAACAACAAAGCAGAGCTACATCAATTATTTTGCATTCACTCGGTGAAATACTATGCAGCTATTGTGACTACATTTTATATTTTAGAATATTAACAGGAAAAACTGTACTGTATATTCAGAACCAAAAGCAGATTATATTATATCACATAATTGTTTTTTTAAAAGCCTGCATATATGAATACCAAAAAAAGGGGTGGCCTGGAAGTATATTCATCAAACTATTAAGTGCGCTATATTCAAAAAGTGGTTGAATTATAGATGATTCCTTTTTTAAAAAAATTTACTTTTGAGTGTCGTTTTATTCAATAAGTATCATATACTAAGAAAAAGTAATGTAAATTTAATCAAACGCTCTTTAAAAGTCCTTTCATAATGCAGTCTAAGATCCATGCTCTCTAAGTTGTTCTGTATAAGGGGTCCATCTCATGCTGTGGCATCAACATTCAACTGAGTCTGGTGATCTGTCCTCTGCCCTTGGCTTGGTTACAGATTAACTCCAGAAAGTTAGAACTGGAAGAGATGCTAGAAATCAAACGATCCAACACTTTTGTTTTACGGATGAGAAGGCAAAAGACCACAGGGAATAGACAACTTACCCAAGGTTGACAGGCAGTGTGGGGCAACCTAGGACTGGAAGGCAGGTCTCGGTACTCACAGGTTGGTACCAGTTATCACTACACTATCTTCCTGGATTTGCATATCTTTAGTTGTGAAATCAGAGCCCAGATGCAGTGATTTCTCAGGGCAGATTGTGATGGTCACACACGCAGAGCTTGGGGTCAAATAACCCATTTCAGTGTCAGCTCTTCTGTTTCTGAGAGATCTTAAACAAGAGGATTGACTTTGAGCCTAATTTTTCTCAACTGCAAAATGGTGATTATAAAAATATCCACCTCTTAGGTTATAGTGAAGATTTTTAAATACAATAATATATTTAAAGTTTTTAGCACAATACCTGGCTCCTTGAGGTCTCAAGAAACACAGGCTCTTCTCCAGCTGTTTTGTATCTTTGGGCATGGGACCCTGTGCTGACTCCAGAGCTGTTCCGTCCTCTGTCAGGAGAAACACTTGAATGATGATTGGCTGCCAGGACAATGGTCCCATAGATAGTTAAAAGCCTCATCTATCTTCCCTGGTGAAGGAGGAGTTACTTTCCGTCTACTGCCTGCCCTCTGGGGAAATCACTTTTGCACCACCCCCGTAGTAGTAAGCCATCCAGATTTACAAGGAGCATAATTTATGAGCTAAGGAATGTCAGCTCCTGGTGTAAATAAGTAATGAGGTTGGGTAGTAAAACAGTCACTGAAGTTCACTACTCTGGAGAATGCTGCTGATGCTGGGGTCACTGCTTGCAGGACCTGTGCAAGTGGATGGTGGATAAGGATCCCACACACTCACAGCCCTTCACCCACTCATCACTCCCGGCTTGTGCAAAATTACAGAAGTAACTGGTGGTCAGAGCTAGAATTACAGGGGAGAAGGGAAAATGAGAAAACAAAACAGATCCAACGTGATGCTGGATCTCTGGGTAAAAGCTCCTTACCACAGCCCTAACCCTGCCCTCACCTTGCTCTGTTGTGTGGGCAAATCTTGAAACTTCTCCAAGATGCAGAGATTGGGCTAGGTGGTGGGAAAGAGATCTTCTGAGTCTGATGTCTTATGAAGATAAGATTCAGGGTCTAAGGCCCCCGTCCTAGGGCACTCAGAGAACAAGCACGCAAGTGAGAGGGCAAAACCCCAGTTTCATTGGAAATATGTGGGGCAGACTAGTAGAGAAAACCTCCTTCACACAGCTGCCCAGCCTTCGCTGGCCTGCGGCGATTCAAACCTGTGCTTCCATCACGGAGAAGCCGGTAGAGTTTATCAGGCTCTCGGACTTCCTAATCCCAGTGGCAGCCTGCTCAAGGGTTTGGCTTCATTCTCCCATTGCTCCCTTTCCAATATTGAAATGCGATGAGTTTACATTTGGTTGATTATTGAGCCGCTATTTTAAAATCGTGATAAAAAGAACTCATCACATCTGGCTAAGCCAAGTTGCAAGTTTTCCCACTGTTCATTTACGCCTCTTACTGGTGCTCTGAGAAGTCAGACTCACCTCCCACCTGTAATGCAACCCCTGACATGAGAGGAAGGAAGGCATTGCGGTCCCTGGACATTTGGGACCCGTTATAACCAGATGACTTCCAGAGGATTTGCTCTATCGGAGCAGCTCTATGCATGATTCTAATGTGCCGCAAGAAATGCTGTTTTCCATGGTCGTTTCCGGGTTAGGATAAGTTGACAGTTGAACACTTTTCTTTCTTGTCTGCCAAGTGGCAGAGAGGTGAAATCATCACTAAGGCTCACTGCCTTAGGGCTCAGAAAATATCAAAATTTCATCCCCACTGAAAGGCGAGCTTTTTACAGATTCACAGGAACTTAATAACCTACTGGACTGCAGAAGGGAAAAGAAGATCAGATCTCAAATATCGTGGAGCAGAGCAAAAGGCAAAATGAGCAACTACCTGATAAGTGCTCTTGAAAATGCTCAAATAAAAGCTAAATGGTATGAAAACAGCAGCTAAGCCCTGTGTCAATTCCATGGTCCAAAATTACAAAGGTTCTGGAGAAAGAGGCTCCCACAAAAGCCATCCTATCCAGGTGAGGGGAAGCAGAGAAACAGGGTCTCCAGGCCAGCGTAGTCATCGAAATGGTCTAATTAGAGAAAACAGTTAGGAGGTTGGCTTCCATCCTGCAAGTGATTCCCCCACTGATGAGATCCCAAGGAATGGCACGGCTGCAAAATTGCTCAAGTGGCTTCTTGCTTAACTCAGCCATTGAAATCCTCATGAAGTGTTCAGTTTAACTGTGGGTAGGATTATTACCAAAAAGCCCCAACGCATCAGGGGAAAAGTGTGAATATGTATACACAGAGCCACACGTAGGGGTCAAGAGGGAAATAGATTCAGGGATATTTAGAGATTTAGCTTTTAGCAAAAGTCATTTTTCTCCCTCCAGTAAAGCCTGTGAGCTTTTAATAGCCACTTTCCTTGATTGCCTTCTAAAACGCTGTCTGCTGCCCAGCGGCCCAATCTGAACACACAGACTGGAGGTCTTGAAGGGGAAGGGGGTCTGAGAGGCTCCCCATATCAGAATTCTGAAAGCTTGCCCCGACTGAGTCGACCATGTTGCTCTCCTAAATTATGTAATAAGATGAAGTCTCGAGCTTTGATTTTAAGAATCATTCTTTTTCCTTTTGAACATTTTTATATTCTGAGTAGTGAGAAGTTGGAAAAATGCCCTCCTCAGAGTTCCTTATACGTTTCTGAAAATATTATGATGACCTTGCAATTAAAATATTTTAGAAATACCATGAGATTGCTTACAGAGTAAATTACTACAATAATTTATTATCTTGAGAGCTAAGGATACTAACTTGCTCTTTATTTTCTTATTAGTATTTTGGAGGGGGGGTGGGAGGGGTAGAAACTATTGACCCTTTGACAGCTTTTTTCTTAACAGTTCTGTGGTTGAACTAGATCCCATAGTTTGGCACTGATTTTAATAGTAGAGAAACCCTGGCATACTGTTTAATACAAAAATCAACTAGTAGGCAGAGGACCTACCCAAGATCGAAGACACAGATGAGTGAACACAGGTGCCCAATACCTCTTCCCTTAGCTCCTCCCCAAGGCACACAACTTACCTGGTTATTGACCAGTTGAGAGACCTGGATCTATGGACTTGCTGCCATTTATACCATTTAGCCTGCCCGTCAGCTTCCAGCCACTCCCGTCAGCACGCAGGAGTGCATCCTATATCAAATAAGCTTTCTTGATGTGCCACTATTATATACTAACCCTGCTTTATTGTTTACCAAGACATTGGGTCTAAAGAGATCCCTATCCAGTGGGTTGGGCCACACCAACCACTGTGGTGACTTGATAATAATGGTCTTTGAAGAGTGCACTATTCTTCCTTTTGAAAAACTTGCCCATATTGATTTCCCATAACCACTTGCATCATAGAAATAGCTAACAGTTCTGAAAAGGAAGTCAGTATCCTGGTCTACATCTTAAATGCCACATTTACTGAATAGCTGGCACTTGAGTAGGTGTTGAGTTTCCTTCCAAAGTATACTGAAGACACAGACCTTACCTTAAGTAGGCTTTGGAAGAGGAGAATCACCAAAACCTTAATGAGAACCCAACATTGCAAACAAATGGGCCCACTTTTATTGAGCACATAGTATGTGCCAGGCACTGAGTGAAGCCCTTTACATATATTATTTCTAGTTTCCCCAGAAATTCTTCACAACACGTTACAAGGGCCACTTGATAGATGAGACAAATTGCATTCTAAGAGATTGTGACTTCTCAAATATCACACAGAAAATATCATGGTTAGGGTTAGAGCTAGGAATATTTCATCCAAAGCTGATATATACTCCACTATACCACATTGCCTCTACACAGAGTTCATGATTCACTTTCCTACCTGTCCTTTTGAAAAGAATCAAATAGTATAATAAAAATACGTTTAAAATCTTTATAAAACTATTCTGTGTAGTATGTATAGATCGAGTCATCACATTATGTACTTTGAGTATATTACAATTTTATTTACCAATTATACCTCAATAAAGCTGGAAAAGAAAGTTGAAAATAAAGCTTTAGATGTGTCAGCCAAATCTATTATATATTCATTAACCTCCAATATCTGAGTTTCAGTTGTGGACCCTCAAGCATTGAAGACTCTGAGTTATCCCCAACTGATGGTCAGTTACACAGTGTTAAATCTTTCCCGTTTAGGGCCAAGGCTCTTTTGTCCTTCTTACTGCCAATGGGCAGGAAAGTGAGATACATCCTCCTGAAACTTTAGAGAATGTGTTGATGGAGATGTGTCCCCAGTATTCTAGATTCCTATTTTGGAACTTAGAACATGAAATAAGCTTTATTAAATTATTGAGTGGATAGTCAAATGTAGGCTGAAAGTAAGGTGGCCAACCATCCCGGGCTGCCAGGGACTCAGGGCTTTCCCAGGATGCAGGACTTTCCGAGCTAAACCCAGTAAAGTCCCAGGCAAACCAGAACAAGTTGATCACTCTTGCTGAAATATGCATGACTTCATGGAATTCTGTACCTAGACAGGACCCTTTGAGTTTAGCTAGTCCAATAAACACACTGTTGTGATGAAAGTCTATACAGAGATTAACTTACAGAGCAGTTCAAACATAAACAGAATTAACAGCAGCTCACCGTGAAAGTACTAGACATATTTTATATTTATAAAATGCTATGCAGTTTATATACTCTTATTAAGAACTGTTCTCTATTCTTCTGAATTCCACCTGCCCTTTGGGGACTTTGGGATTAGACCACCTCTCCTGGTGGACCCCGCACTTACAAGTGGTAAAATAAGTGCTAAGACAAAGTTTGGCAAAGAGAGGACCTGAATTGATCTCCTCAGAGACTTTCCTGGCTCCCACATAGCATGGAAATCATCTGGAAACTCCCATCTGCTCTGTGAAGGGATGTGGAAAGTAGCTGATAATACTATCTTAGGAGCGGGGCATGCATCCCTATAGTAAAGGAGGAGGGTGAGATGTTATTGCTAAGGAATAGGTGTCAAATGGCAACTTTAAGCAGACCTCAAGGTTATATAACACTTCTGAGGGAAGAAATCAGGAGCGGGGCTCCAACCAGTTGAGAGAAAACAGGCCCCCTGTTTATCAGCAGCAGACAGAGATGCCAGCAGCATGAGATGAGATGCTTGGGCGGGCCCACCATCCTCCAGAGACTGACTGTCACCTACAGAGAGAGCAAGACCCTACAGCCCCACAATAGACTAAAGATACCAGGGTCCTTCTCCATCCTCCCGAGGGCACAAGACCCCCCTTGCCCATACATCAAGACTCACCTTAGGAAAGACGAAGATGGAAGGCTCAACTCTGAAAACTTGAACATTAACCTGAAGGCAATCACTACGAACTGAAAGGAAATCGTCTATTTATTTATTTAGGCCACGCTGCGCTGGCATGCGGGACCTTAGCTCCCCAACCAGGGATCAAACCTGCACCCCCTGCAGTGGAAGCACTGAGTCTTAACCACTGGACCACCAGGGAATTCCCAGGAAAACGTTGGAAAAAGAAGACACTGAGATATTGTCCACTGACAGAGTTAAGTTCCTCAACTATCCCGTAGGAAGGGAGCTTGTAAGGAAGAAGATGTAATAATAAAGAAATAAGCAAAGGAATGAATGAATGAATAGAAAATTTTTTTTGATTTTTGCACATCTAAGTAGTGGTCAGAAATTTTGCCTACTTGCTACAGAGTAATTCATTAGAGGATTTGGAAATTACAGAAAAGTATAATAAAAGTTTAATAATTGTATTGTGATAAATATTTTGGATAAATATATAGATAGATAGGGATAAATAGAATTATAATGTGTATGTAATTAAGCTCTATGTCCAATTCTGTATCTTGACTTTCACATGTTATATTATGATCAAGCAACCACGTCACATGTTCTTTAATAATCGTTAACAGTTTCATGATAGTCATCTGGAGGGACCATGATTCATTTAGCCATTTTATTATTGCTGACCATTAGTTTATTTACCCTCACTGTTATAAACTATGCTGTAATGAACTTGATATGTAGAGCTTTTCCATATATTTGACTATCTGTAGCTTTAATTTTTCAAACTAAAATCATTGAATAAAAGGATATGAACTGATTTTAATCTGTTGATAGGTTTGGCCATGTATTTCCTGCAAATCTACATCAATTTCTCTGTCAGCAGTATCGTATGGGTGCTTTTGTCAAGGCGCCATTGTTACCAATTCTAAAATCACTTGATAGGAGAAAGATAAGTATCTAATTTTTAATTTGGATTGTTCACTGAGTATTGAGGTTGAATATTTTAGTATGTTTATTAGCAACTTGTGATATGTGAAATCTTTTTTCTACATTTTTTGAGTATTGTCTTTTTTTGTGTGTGTGGTACGCGGGCCTCTCACTGTTGTGGCCTCTCCCGTTGCGGAGCACAGGCTCCGGACGCGCAGGCTCAGCGGCCATGGCTCACGGGCCCAGCCGCTCCGCGGCATGTGGCATCTTCCCGGACCGGGGCACAAACCCGTGTCCCCTGCATCGGCAGGCGGACTCTCAACCACTGCGCCACCAGGGAAGCCCGAGTATTGTCTTTTTTATTTGAATAACCTCATTGTAAAAGTATATCAACTGCCATACTAATTGCATATATTTTTTACATTTTCTTTCCCAGTTTTCGACAAGCCCATTTTTATTTCCACATGGTCAAATCTCATCCATTGCCTTTTGCTAAGAAAAATCTTTGTTCTAAAGTAACATAAATAGGGCTTCCCTGGTGGTGCAGTGGTTAAGAATCCGCCTGCCAGTGCAGGGCACACGAGTTCGAGCCCTGGTCTGGGAAGATCCCACGTGCCAAGGAGCAACTAAGCCTGTGCGCTACAACTACTGAGCCTCCGCTCTAGAGCCTGTGAGCCACAACTCCTAAGCCCGCGAGCCATAACTACTGAAGCCTGTGCGCCTAGAACCCGTGCCTTGCAACAAGAGAAGCCACCACAATGAGAAGCCTGCTTGACGCAACTAGAGAAAGCCCGCGCACAGCAATGAAGACCCAACACAGCCAAAAATAAAAAAATTTATTTTAAAAAATAAATAACATAAATAAATGTTCTTCTACATTTTCATTTTCATGTATAACTTTTCAATCTATCTAGAATATTTTTTTAAATTATTTATTTTATTTTGTTTATTTATTTTTAGCTGCATTTGGTCTTCGTTGCTGCATGCCGGCTTTCTCTGTTTGCGGCGAGAGGGGGCTGATCTTTGATGTGGTGTGCAGGCTTCTCATTGCGGTGGCTTCTCTTGTTGCGGAGCACGGGCTCTAGGTGTGCAGGCTTCAGTAGCTGTGACACGCGGGCTCAGTAGTTGTGGCTCGTGGGCTCTAGAGCACAGGCTCAGTAGTTGTGGCACACGGGCTTAGTTGCTCCACGGCATGTGGGATCTTCCCGGACCAGGGCTCGAACCCATGTCCCCTGTGTTCGTAGGCAAATTCTTCACCACTGTGCCACCAGGGAAGCCCTAGCATCTTTTCTTTTTTAAAAAACATATTTATTTATTTATTTGGCTGCACTGGGTCTTAGTTGCAGCATGTGGGATCTGGTTCCTTAACCAGGGATTGGACCCAGGCTCACTACATTGGGAGTGTGGAGTCTTAACCACTGGACCACCAGGAAAGTCAGTAGAACCTTTTCTTAACATAATGAAGTTTTAGTTTTTTCTACTTGGTTAATTAGTTGAGCTGGCAGCATTTACTTCCCTCACACCCAGTAATCTGAGGTGACTTCTTAATCAGGTGATAAACCTGTGTACATAGAAATTGTTTTTGTGCTCTTTTGTTCTAATCCATTGACCCATCTGATGATTTTTGTTCTAGAAGGGTATTATTTTAATTATTATAATTTTATAAAATTATAATTTACTTAATTGTATAATTTTATAGCTTGTATTTGCTCTTCTTTTTCAAAACTTTCTTGGATACTTATGCCATTTTATTATTATATTTTTTGCCAAATTTCAGGGGAAAAAAATAAACCTCAGGATTTCCATTAAGAATTAACCTGGGAAAAAAATTTTAAGTATTTAAATTTACCAGTTAAGAACATGTTTTGCCTCTCCATTAACTCAAGTCTCCTTTTATTTCCGTCAATAAAAATTTTAAGATATTTTTATTTTTGTTTGTTAGATCCCACCTACATTCTTTTTTTTTTTTTTTTTTTTGACTCTCAACCACTGCGCCACCAGGGAAGCCCCTACATTCTTTTAAAGTTGATTCTAGTTAATATTTTTGGCAACTTTTGTAAGAATGAGAACTTAAAAATAATTATTACTGGATATATCTGTTATACAGAAAATACTTTTACAAAGCCCTTAACTTTATATGCCAGACTTTCAGAAGTCTTCTTATCAGCACTAAGGGTTTTAGGCAAATTTTTGAGATTCTGCTTTGTATTTTCAAAATGTTCCTGCTATAATTACCGTTTGGTTTTCTTGTTCTATAACTGATGCAAGGTTTTTCTACCAGTTGAATTAATTACGACAAGGTTGTTGATGCTAAAATGTGTGTTAAATATTGAGATTTTAACTTCATATGACACATACATAATAAAAAAGACAAAACTTTCTTATACCAACAAGTAAGCAAGCATTATTGTTTCAAGGGTAATAGTTCTATGATTGTTCATTGAATTTCAAGTAGACCGTGTAAAATAATAAAACAGAAACCTCAATTAAATAGAGTTGGGAGACCAGAAGGGGGAGCTCTCACCACCCGCCCCGTGAAGTTAGCAGAACCCAATGGGAAGAAGAAAGACTCCTCTTCTTTCCTGGCAAGAACTCAGCCAATGAAAAACCACCGACTCTCAGCTTACTAGAGCCCTCCCAACTAACTTTTTCTATGAAACTGTTCTCCTTCCCTTGCCCCGCGGGGGATTTGCCCGTGGTGTGCCATGATTGCAGACCCCAAATTGCATTTCTCTGCTGATCCCAAATAAGCCATTTTTACTGGACTAAAATCTGGCAGTCTGTTATTTCTGGTCAGTAATTCCCACAGCAGAGCTTCTTGCAAATAAACTGGTCATGCTTCAGTATCCAAATGAAAAGATACGGAATAAATAAAAATCTGCTAGAAAGGACCTTCACCCTCATTATAAGAGGTGTTATAGACTGCAGTTCAGCCAACATAGTCATTCATTTAACAGATTTTTTCTTTAACCGTCTGACCTCTTTCATCCATTTCTCCCAGTCCCCCCCACCCCTCTACCTCTGGCAGGGTTGCTGTTATTATTGAAATTTGTATATTATTCATATTGCCTCTCCAGAAAGAGTTATAAATTTGCATGTAAAAATTATATATATATTTGTTGAATTTATAATAATTATTTAGACTTCATTCTTTAAGTTTTGCTTCTTTTAAACTTTTCTAGGAATTGATGGTATAGTTCAATAATAGTGCCGAAGATGATGTGAAATTTAGGGTAAACAATGAAATTTTTGTATATAGTTTATAATGAATTATACCAAGTATTCTCTTCCTATGGAGGTGGGAGAAGGAGAGAGTAAATATTTGCTGAAGAATAATATAATTTACCACAGTCCACCCTTTCGGTCTCAAATATTGATGGATCTTCTCTTTGCATTCAAAATAAACTCTTAGCCTTCTTGAGGAGAACACCCCAAAACACCCCAAGCCCAGGATCCTGTGCTGGCATCTACAGTAGGTCCAGATATGGTTCCTCTTGATCCAGACACCTATGAGCTAAAAAGAAAAGTTATTTATAGTCTCTTTTGACCACACACACACACGCACACGCACACACACACACCATATAAAGGTCAGATGAGACCAGAATGACAGCAATAAACAATCCCATTTGGAAAGGTGAAAAATGGGAGACACATAGCAGTCACTGGCCCAAAACAATTTTGAATTCCCGTCGGGCAAATGTTCCTTATGAAAATGCTTCATAAGAAGCAACCCCAAATCTCAGAGGTTTACAACCAGCGTATTTCTCCAAATTCTGACCTGGTTTGCAGGTCAGCTATGTCAACTTTCTCCATGCAGTAAATCAGGTTCAGAACTACCCCACGTGTCTGCTTACTCAGAGTCCCGGGATGAAAGAACAGCTACTATCTAGGGCGTATTGCTTCATCATGGTGACCAGAAGTGCAAGCAGATTTGTAGAAACGTATATACTGTTACATCTGTCCACGTTTCATTAACCAAGTCATGTGTTCAAGCCCAAAGCTATTATTATACTCCTCCCATGGTGGGAGGAGGGGGAGAGAATATTTGCTAAACAAGAATAGAATCTGCCACAGAAGATGAGATATGTTTTAGAGAATATTTCCTCTTCCAAAGGAGCCCAGTGAAAGCAATCTTTCCTAATATTGGAAGATCCCAGTGAGTAGTTAAATGTTCTTCATGTAAATTATTCTGTAAGCACAAGAAGTAAGTTATACTTACCTATTAGAAAAACATAAAGAGAAAGTACATAAATTTCACTTTGTATAGAAAGCTGAATAACAGAGAATTGGAAATCAGTTTGAATTAGCAAGAAAAAAAGGCAAAGAGACAGAATGATACAGATGAATTTCACATAAATCTGGGCAAATCCAATTAGGTAATTCACAATTCTTCCTCTACCTGTGCTGCGTTAATGGAAAAAATAGATAATTCCAGGGAACTGGACTAGGTTTATTTGAGAGGCCAATGTTTGGGTGTGCACAGAAGAATTTGAGCAGAAAAATTCTGCAGGAAGAATTAATGAAGTTATAAAAAGACAGATCCCATAGGTAGGGAAGTTACATGTCTGTCTCAGAAGAGTCTGTCTTTCTGGATAAAGTTGTCACAATATTTCTGAGCAACCAAGTACTGGGGTTAGCATCAGAATCTTAACTAAGTTAAAACTTTACATTAATCAGGGCTTGTGACAAATCTCCAAGAGCCTTAGGACAGAGCAGAGTGTAAGGAACTAAAACAAGTTCATTTTACCACCTCTTCAGAAGATGGAGACGCGGACAGGGCTTGCCCGAACATGATTGTACAGATATGAGATTCTGAGAGTCATATTCTTGGGCATTACAAATTACAGCATCATATCAGTGCACCCACAAAACACAAATGCTCAGCCCTTGTGGATATACAGGTGCTACTATCATGTTACAACATCAGATTTTGTATACTTTCTGAGTTGGTCCATTCTTTATCGTTTTTTTTTTTTCTTTTTCTTTTTCTTTTAGTTGCAGCATGCTGGATCTTTCGTTGCAGCGTGTGGGCTTCTCTCTTGTTGTGGCGTGCGGGCTCCAGAGTGCACAGGCTCAGTAGTTGTGGCACACAAGCTTAGTTGCCCCGCGGCATGTGGGATCTTAGTTCCCTGACCAGGGATCAAACCCGCATCCCTTGCACTGGAAGGAGGATTCTTCACCGCTGGACCACCAGGTAAGACCCTCTTTATCATTTAAGGCCAGTTTTGCTGGCTGCATTTCTGAATCCAACTCATAACCACTTTGATGGATAAAAAGACACTTTCAAATCAAAGGTGAGATCATCAGCCTAAAGAAATCACATGCCTGGCTAAGTCTTTCTAGGAAATCACTGACAAATATTGAACTATATAAAAAATGTATAAAATCTAAACTGAAGTGATGGTTGGGGCTGGGGAGAGAAGTATAAATTTATTGTTTAGGAAACTAAGTGTGGTTATTTGCACATCCTTCTGTTGATTTTACGGAGTCCCAAGTTTAACTTTTAAAAACCTTAGGTTTTCATCTAGGAATACTACTGGTAAGTATTCTGGTACTGAGTGGTCAGACCTCAGAAAGAGCACGTCTTCCACAAAGGTGCCTGAAGTAGGGAGGTTATATGCAGGCAAGTTAAGGAAAGCAAAAATGAGAGTGGGGAAGTTGCTTGCAAAAGATAAGGCACCATTTGTTTTCTTGTTTAACATGTTTATTTAGCAGCTAATATGTGCAAAGTACTTTATTATATGTGTACATACATACGTATTATATATGCCAAGGAGAATACCACAATAAGGCAAACTTGGAAGCTCACACTTTAACAGTGGAGGTAGAACACACACACACACACACACACACACATGATTGTAATACACTGTAGAGAATATGAGCCTTCGGGAAAAATTAATCAGTCATTTAAAGTACAAGACACAAAACCAGGAAAATGGTGTTCCCACAGCTAAGATGAAACCCAGATGCTGAAAGAAAGGTATTAATGTAATATCCTGAAAAATGCAGGAAAAAAAATGAACTTTTAATAGAAGGTCATCACAGATGAGCAAAGGAGAAGAGTATTGCTAGCAACGATGAAATAGGAAAAAATTGGAGTGGGAGGAAAAACATTGCAAAGTATAGAAAAAGAGGTTACTTCAATTATTTAAATACCTGAATGTTAAATTAATGACTTTTGCACATTGACTGAAATTAATGAAATCATCAGTGCCTGACACTCTCCATTAAGGTCTTTAAGATAATTGCAAATGTGATTAGAAATCCTATAAGTTAATAGAAATTCATGGAAGAGAAAAGAAAATCAGTCTGAGAATGGATGATGTAGCATCTTTTCTGTATATATATTCAAATAAATACACACAAATTAATATAAATGCATAAGAATACCCACTTAGAACGGTTTTAGAAATGAAACTGCTGGGCGACCTTAACAATTACAGATTAGCTGTTTCATCTTTGAAGCCTGGCATTTGTCAGCACTATTTATTCACCAATCTGTAATCTCTCCAAAGAACATAGCATGCAGCATGGCAGATCAGCCTGGTTTTCTAAGTGGCAGGCCCATTTAGGTGACTTCTATAAGGAAATAACCAGTCACGTAAATAAGGGAGAAGCAAAAAATGTAACCTTACAGTACCTTAATTAGTTCGTAGCTATTGTCCCAGAAGAGATTTCCTTTCTATCCTATTGCATTAGAAAGATATGGATGAAGGTCACACACTGACCAGTCTAATGTATCCAAAGGTAACATAACATTTTTTTTTAACCAGTTTAGAAGAAATAGTTCAGTATTGATTATTTACTTTCATTCTTTCTTGCTGAAAAAGAAAACTCTTAAGATACGTTTTTGCCTGTCTTAAGATATGAAGTACTTATCTGGCTGCATATCAAAGTACTGTTTTCAATGTATCGCTTCCATTGCTCTTGTATTACAGGCAATCATAATTCTACTTATAATTCCCTGTCTTACTTAGGATTTGCTTGGGACTGTGGTTTTTTAAATAAGAGATTGGGTTTGGGAAGAAAGACTGACTTTATTATATTATTAAAATCTGTTAATTTTAAAATTTATTTTCATCCATAAATATAGCTTGCATAATTTCTGGTTTTCAACATTTTATTTTTGGCCCAGAATTGAACCTATTCCGTAAACGTTTCACGGATACTTAGAAAAGGAAGATGAGTTTTTCCTTTGTGTATAAATATAAAAACAAAGTTTATTAATTAAATTATACCAGTCCTCTGCTTGTTTCTTATTTGTATTTAAACATTAAAGATTTAGGGTTAGGCTGTTTCTTCCCATAAATATCCCCTGCCCTGTATTCTGTCATGGTTAATTTTGCGGATTGGAAGTCAGGCTGCCTGTTTTAAATCCTGATTCCGAACTCACTAGCTGTGTCATCTTGGTCAACTAAGTTAATGTCTCTAAATCATAGACTCACTTATAAACTGAAAATAATAATCCCCTATTTCATAAGACCAGCTTTAGATTAAAAGTTGTAATGGAGATACAGTGTCTGGCATATAATATGGTCAATAAACGTTAGTTTTATTATTATTGGTATTATTATCCTCGTGCTCAGTTCATTTTTAACACTTTTTTGATTTGTTAATTTTCTTTTCCCTTTAACTGATATGTACTTGCCGAGAGATGGAATGATTGACCTTTGATCAAACTGATCCGAATGCTTTCTCTATAAAACACAGTAGAATGCTGGCCAGTGATTCCAAAGCATCCGTTTTTCAGACTAAGCTACCAAACCAAAAGAGCCAAAGAGGGAGCCTCTCTCCTGTTGCCTTAAAGTCACCTGGAGAACTTTAAAAAAGTAATTCTTGCCCCAGTGTTTTTGATTTGTTGGATAAACTGTTGGAGGCAAGCATTGTAAGTAGCAGAAGCAGTGATGGCAGTGGTCCACGGAGGCAAGGCAGGCCTGGTGAGACTTAGGAGTGGCCTAAACCTACCCACAGCCAGTGATGAACATTCCTGTGCTGGTGCACACCCATCCAGGTAATCCAGGTAGAAACCAGGCTTTCCGGTAGACTCCAGCCTAGCAGGAAACAGAGGGAAGGGCCAGTAGAGAAAAAGAGGCAAAAATCATCACGGGCTTAAGTCAGACAACGGATGGCACATTTTCTCTGTTCCAGCTGAGCTCACAGTTTAGTGGGAAAGATACACACAGCCCCAAGTCATTGCGTTACCTGTAGGACAGGACTCTAGAACCTGCAAGAAGAGGGAATCACTTAAGGAAGAGGATGACTCAGGGAAAGCCTCACAGAGAAACGATGTTTCAACTCTAAAGGATGAGTAGAAGTCCCCCCTGCCCCCAGCCCCGGCCTCATCCCTAGCAGAAAAAAGAGGAAAGGGCAGATGCAGAGAAAACAGACAAAATCTGGAATGGGCTGAAGTCAGCCAAGATGGTAAAAATATCTTAATTTTAAATAAGACGAATGAAGATTTATAGGTTAGTAAACAGGTTAGAAATATGCATTCCAGCCATTCAAACCTGAGCCAGTTACTTAACTTACACGCCTCTATTTACTCATTTGTTAACCAGGCGTAACCTGACACCTATCTGACCTAGGTGAGAGGATTAAAGGGTTAACGTACATCAAGCATTTAGTCCATAGTAAGCGCTCAAGGAAGATTAGGTTTTACTATTTTATTATTTTTGTCGTGTTTTCCGTTTATTGTTGTCTTACCGTTAATGTCTTTAAATTAGATTAGGGAATATGAAATTAGCAAACAACTTCTTATATGAAAATATACAGTGTCATTGAGGATAGGGTGGAGAGGACACTAGCGCTGCTGGTGGGCATGCAACTATTTCTGGGGGAAAAAATACAAATCAAGAGCCTTAAAAATTAATGTTTTTCCACTTTAACCCACTCATTCTATTTCTGGGCGTCTATCCTAAGCAAATACTCTGAAAATATGTAGAAAAAACCATTTATGCCAAAAATGTACATTATGAGATCACTTATAATAGCAAGAAAATTGGGAACAAAAAGATTTTAATCAGGCAGCTATGAAAAATGATGTTTACCAAGCATTTACAACATCACAGAAAATGCCTATTCAGAAACGAAGAAAGGAGGACAAAAAAAAAACTGCGTACATTATAATCACAACTCCACCACTTGGAGGATCTGCAGAAACAAAAAGATAAGAATCTGCATTAAAATGTTAATGGCTACTTTGGGTGGTAGGATTATGTGTAACTTCTCCTGTCTGTGTTGCTTTTTCAAATTTTCCAAAATGAACTTTTATTACCTCCATGCTAAAAATACGTTTTATGCAAGAAGAAATTGGGTAATATTAAGCCTTAGGTAGTTCTGGGAATATCTCTGCAGAGATGCGTGCTGGAAATGATTTGGAAGGCCTCCCATCTCTAGGCCTTTCGGATGGATTTCCTTATGAACGCTCCAAGAACAACCACGCGTAAGCGCTCATGACCCTAGGCTGCTTCCATGGCAGGTGACAATAACAGTTTTGATCTGGAATGGCTCCCAAGCAGTCCTTCAAGCCAGCAGTGGTATTTCACCAGGTAGAGCAGTCTTGTGGAAGGAAGACACTCCCTTGCTTCTTTGAAACTTCCCAAATGTGATGACGCGTGCCACCTGCCAGCCCTCTCGTTTCCCCCTCCACTATCTCCTTTCCCGTCACCTCTCATCTCTTTGCTTTCAGCTCCCTTGCACGCTCTGCGTGCTGCCTTCCTGCCCTTAGCCTCACCCCGCACTCCTGATGGAGACCCTGCACTGCTTTCATGCTTGTCAGTACCTCACCCTCCTCCGGAAACCAGATGTCAAAAAATCAAAGTTCACGCGGTCCTCTTTCATGGGCAAGTGAGGTTTTCTTACCTTTGTTGGCACAAAAGTCACTTGGTTGTCTTTTTAAAAAATGTTTTTTATACTAGCAGTGGCGTTCTTTAATCTACTCTAAACAGATTTCCATAGGAAAGTAACTCCTACTATGGATGTCTTAGCACACGTGCTATTTGATTACTGACACTGAATACAAGGAATATTTTTTCCAATAAAAAATAGCATTTAAGCAGGGAAGTGGGGAAGTAGTTTTTTTTTTCCTCTCCAAGGCAATTCCTGACCTATAGCCAGTTGTTATATTAATATTTGCAAGGCTAATTTCTGAATGTATGCAATTTGGAAAATAAAGTTAGAAAAATTTCAGGGTTAGTGTTCTAAATCTTCTTCAGGAAATCCATAATTGTCAAACTTTGGAAAGCAAAAATCTAAACTGTAAGCTTCAGTATTTCCAGTTGGTTATTTCCCAAGGCCTGGAGAATTTGAGAACCCAGCACTATATTATGGTTGAAACCCATGGCAATTCTATGTTCATATCTTTAAGACGCATGTTCTAGAAAAAGCCCTTGGATATCATGATATTCTGTTGAAAAATTCTGTTGTTTTTCCTATGATATTACTGATTTCAGTTGTTTCTTTTCTCATTTTAAACTATTTAAAATTTTTGCTTTTTTTCTTTTACAAATTTTTAATTCTCTTCTGGGTGATATATATATATAGTGACATGAGAAGCAAGCCTCCAATCTTTCTCAGTTGCTGTAGTTGTCCAATATTACGGAAATGTTCTGAAACAAATATCCTGTTACTCCACCATTAAAATCTGAGTATAACTGAGTATATTTCTACTGTTGGGGACAAAAAGTAAATTCCTCCATGGACCTTTTTGCATTATCAGTTTCATGTTGTGTGTCTAGAAGAAAAGCTGCATCCAGTTTGACACTGGCTTCAAGTCTAGACTCTGGAAGAGACTCCACAATGCTGAGTTAAAAGCCCAGAAGTAAATAAAAACCACGACCATTATAGCACCTTCAAACACTAAAACAACAGATTCTGGCCTTCCCTGGTGGCGCAGTGGTTGAGAGTCCGCCTGCCGATGCAGGGGACGTGGGTTCGTGGCCCGGTCCGGGAAGATCCGCGGCTGGGCCCGTGAGCCGTGGCCACTGAGCCACCGCAAAATAAATAAATAAATAAAAGTAAATAAATAAATAAACAGATTCTTCAGGGTAGAGCAATTTCCGTGGGCTAGTCCAAGTTCACCAGGCTGCAAACTTCTCATCCCAAGCGGTATAATTAATCAACTTTTCCCATCCAGTATTTCTGGATTCTGATTTTCTTCCCCGAGGTTTGTTGTTGTTTCATTAATTTGTTTAATACCCAGCAGATCAAACCTGTTAAGTATTTCTCCCCCACCATATGTGGCTCTTGATATCTCTGCTCAGTGTATCTATTTCTATTTCTAAGCCTGGCTGCCAGCTTGATGGTCTGCATAGCTTGGTGCTCAGCCAGAGGTTGATCGGAGGTTGGTCAACCTTGTGCCAGTAAGGTTTTTACTTTCTGCAGATGGATCTGTATGGAATGGAAAGTGCACTCAAACGTCAGGCCATTTTCAGGTCCACTGAGCCCTTTCAGGTCTTCTTGCATCTCTTCCACACGTGTGCACAGGCTTTATCTTCCAGGGATGCGTGGGAGGCTTGGGCCACTCGGGTCTCTGCTGCGCATGGGCGTAGTCTCTGGTCAGTTTGGGGTAGGCTGATAAGAGACCTTATCGACCATCTATGGCTTTCTCACCTTCGGGAATTCCCTGCCAAATCACTAGTGCGGGTACCATTCTGTTGCTCACTCCAAAGAGACCTCAAACCTCCAGCTGGTGGGGCCACTTGCTTTCCTTGTTCACTTGCCACCAAGAGCACTGCTTTAACAACACTTGAACAAAGAGAACCTCCCCTGGCACTGGAAGTAAAGCCGCTGGTTTTCATGGCCTGCCCTGCCCTGGATCAGCTACCACACCCACAGAGCTGGGGGTGGGTGGAGGAAGGATGGAAACTGCCTCGATAAGAGCACCACTGACAGTGCTGTGTTTACCTGAAGCTCCGTAGCTTTCGTGAGTCAGCATTCCTCAGTTCTGTGTGAGGCTTTGGGCAATTTCTGGAGCACTCAAATGGCCGTCTTTGACAGTTTTATCCAGGCTTTGCACTGCTTTTTGGGGAAAGGATTTATCGACCTCTTTAATACATCATGCTGGAAACGACTCTCCCTCCTGTTTGTAGTTTTAAAAAGTGAAACTCAGGTTGGTATAAGGAGAGGCTAAAATTGGAAGCAAGAAATAAGAAAAACAAAAGGGATCTTATTGCTTGTTAGAGTATGACTGATTTCCCAAGATTTGACAAGCTTTCAAACAAGATGGCTTCTACTACTCTCAAATTTTGGACCAACCCAGTTTATATGAATCAGAAAGGGTAAATTTATCTTTAAATTAGAAAAAAAAAACCTTGTGCAACAATTCTTAGGGATGCAACAAGGTATAGTAAAAACAGTATAATATAAGACATCTAGTAGTAGATCAAGATTCAAAATAAATCTTAACTATATCAGTATCACTTTGGGCAATTAAATTTACTTCTCTATCTCAGTTTACCAATTAAGAAAAGGATAACGATATCTAGTTCACAAGGATGTTAAGGGCATTAAATATGATAACAATTATGAAAAGAATTTGCTCATATCAGCAAGTAGTAATTGCTTAATTGATATTTATATCTTATTACACATTTTTTTCAGCCTTTCAGGAGCTCAGTTCTCTTCTGGTTAACTGGACATCTAGGAATGGGTCTACTTTAATTGATCTAGAAAGTCTAAATCAATGTTTCACTTTTATTTGGGACATTCTCTTCTTTTTTTTTTGCGGTACGCGGGCCTCTCACTGTTGTGGCCTCTCCCGTTGCGGAGCACACGCTGCGGACGCGCAGGCTCAGTGGCCATGGCTCACGGGCCCAGCCGCTCCGCGGCACGTGGGATCTTCCCGGACCGGGGCACGAACCCATGTCCCCTGCATCGGCAGGCGGACTCTCAACCACTGCGCCACCAGGGAAGCCCTGGGACATTCTCTTTTTAAATCACAGGTCTGAGTTTTGAATCAGAGCTCTGGTGATGCAGAGAAGTTTTTCTCTCTTTTTTAAAATGGCTGGCAGAGTCTTTTCTTTTAATTAATTAATTAATTTTCGGCTGTGTTGGGTCTTCGTTGCTGTGCATGGGCTTTCTCTAGTTGCGGGAAGCAGAGGCTACTCTTCATTGTGGTGCACGGGCTTCTCATTGCGGTGGCTTCTCTTGTTGCGGAGCACGGGCTCTAGGCACGTGGGCTTCAGTAGTTGTGGCTCGTGGGCTCTAGAGCACAGGCTCAGTAGTTGTGGCGCACGGGCTTAGTTGCTCCGTGGCATGTGGGATCTTCCCGGACCAGGGCTCGAACCCATGTGCCCTGCATTGGGAGGCAGATTCTTAACCACTGCACCACCAGGGAAGTTCCGAGAAGTTTTTCTCTTAAGGGAATTTAGTGCTCAGAAAGAATATAGATTTGTTTGCTTTGTTTTATCTTCATGTTTTGCTTTTTTTTCCATGTGCCCTTAAAATTGCATCAAGGTAGGCAAGATTATTAGGTTACATAAAATGAAGCTAATGATACTGCATCATTTTTGATCTACAAAAATGGCAAATTCACATGGTACAACATAATGTGTTGCAGAGAGAACTGAACAAGGAGTCAGGAAAGGGGGTCTTATTCTACCACTAATCAGCTGTCTGAGAACAGCAGATCATATGCTCTGTGATCCTGAAACCCTCTCTGGGGAAGTAGGGTACTGCTGATCGGATCTCTACATAAGCATTTCTCCCTCCTACTGAATCTAATTTCATTTCTAACAGCATTTGAAATGGCAGCAAAGACCAACAGTCAGGGTGGTGTAGGGTGGTAGGTCAGGGTGGTGTAGGGAATTTGTAATGTCCCATAGAATGACAAAATTCTCTCCTTGACGAAACTCGAACCAGGCTCCTATGAGCTCTCTGCTCAAGTAGGCGTTAACCTTGACCCCTAAAGTCTTGAACAAATGCTGACATAATTTCTAACAGCTCAGAACTACATCCCTGGGATGACCCTAGCCTGCTCTTAAAGTGCCTGCCTAAGAAAACTCAAGTCTCTCCCAAAATCTATGGTTTGTTTTGGCCAATACTTGAAGATAGGACCTCTGTCTCCCGGTACCTGTGGGAGGCTAGAAGCCTAACTTTGAGAAGTACCAGTTAATAAACCCAGATGTGTTTCACATGGACCAACACTCCCCTTTCTGGTTTTTATAATTTTTTACTTTCTTGACTCCACAGAGCCTGTGCTCACCTCCCTCCCCATTCCTTCATCCTCCCTTTGAAACATCCAGTCACCTCTGTACCAATCGAAATTGAGTTCAACGCATGCTAGACTTGCCTCTGTGGCAATAACATATTCCTGATGAAAATCTGACCTTACTACTTTAACTAGTGTCTGGCTTTGTTTATCTTTCATGCAAATAACCCCCATGTTTTGGAGATTTTCTAGGCAGGGAGGAGAATTAGCAGTCAAGGTCATCCCCCCATGAATCCTACCAGATGGTTGGGCTTCGTAGAGACAACAGATGTTCAGAGCAGTTTGCACCATTCTTCTTCAGAAAAGCGTATGATTGTTTATTAGATAAATCAAGAAAATGTCTTTTCCAAAAATAATTTTCTCAGCTTAAAAACAACACTCACTTCCAATAAAGAAAGAAACAAATAGCACTAGTAGTATCATTATCCAAAGAAAACCACTGTTTCCATTTTAGAGTATTTCTTATGGACTTTTTCCTATATACGTTCTACATAATTATAATAATGATGTTTATACAATTTGCCTACAGTTTTTCACATAATACCTTGGCATCAGCATTTTTCTGTGTTACTGCAAAAAATCACATAGCTGTATAGTATTTCATCATCTGAAAGGACCTGTACTTATTTTTAAATTTATTTATTTATTTTTGGCTGCATTGAGTCTTCATTGCTGCTTATGGGCTTTCTCTAGTTGTGGTGAGCGGACACAGCGGCCTTCTTACTGCAGTGGCTTCTCTTGTTGTGGAGCATGGGCTCTAGGTGCGTGGGCTTCAGGAGTTGTGGCACTCAGGCTCAGTAGTTGTGGCATGCGGGCTCTAGAGCACAGGCTCAGTAGTTGTGGCGCACGGACTTTGTTGTTCCGCGACATGTGGGATCTTCCTGGACCAAGGCTCGAACCCGTGTCCCCTGCATTGGCAGGCGGATTCTTAACCACTGCGCCACCAGGGAAGCCCAGGACCTGTACTTTAATAATTTTCTGTACTAGTATATTTAGATTAGTTTAATTTTTTTAACCAAACGTAATAGAACATCCTTTGGCATGATTTTGTTCTTTGTCATAGACAGAGTTATTTTATTGGGATAGAGTTCTAAATATGGGTCAAAGCACGTGAACAATTGCTTAAGTTGAACGGAAAATCTATTGAGTCTAACGTGCACAGTGCAGGGTGTTACGAGCAGAGATAAATGGCATTGCATCTAGAGTAAACTATTCATAATACTAGAGACATCATCCACTAGGAAAGATGAGGGTAGTTTTGGGGCCAGGTGTCTGTAAAACAGACCAATGACCATGGTTTAGTCTTCATTTGCTAGCACCAGAGATAGCTACCTTAACTTGGTATCAGAAAAAGGAGTCAGACCTTTCAATCCTAAAACTTAGGAAGTAACACAGATTTATTAGTTAATTCATAATCTACACAAATGGTGCATGGCATAAAACAGTCAAACCCAGAAATATCTCCAAAGTCTGTGATCATTTTTATATCATCCAATCCACACCATGGGGTGCATTCATGTAAAAAGAACAGGATCGGGAAATGGTATCATTAGTATGTAGCAGCAGTTGCCTTGTTAATGATTAAATCTCGTGTTTTTAGGCAAGCAAGATTTATGCTGAAGTTTTACTGTGTTCGTTCTTCTCCCAGACTGCAGGTATCTAGAAAGGAAACGATGTTGTCAGGCTGCTGTAGGGATGGGAGGCCATCTCATTCGGAAAACTGGTACCTTCAGGATCCCCAGCCGTGGTCCTCCCTCACTCTCACGCCATCCCATGACACCTCCTAAATGTCTTGGTTCTCATTCCGCCTTTTCTTCACCCTGTGGACTCTGCTTCGAGACTTTCTCTTTTCAGCCTTTGGCTCTACCTTCTTCCACCTACAATGAAAATGATCACATCTGCTTCCTAAGCTAGAATTCTAAGAAGGCAGAGATACTATCTGTCTTGTTCATGTTGCTTGTCAGGTACCTAGACAATGACTGGATAGTCAGTCGCCAGTAAAGATTATTGAATGAAACAAAAGAGATATGTCTGATTTCTTTCAGGAGTTTACCCTCTGATAATTCATGCCAAAATATTACTCATGCCTTGTTTACTCCTTCCAAGTGACGATGGCATTTTACCAAAGCTGTTCTGTACATTAACCTAAAGATGTAAGAAATGTGGAAATTTCAAATATAAAAGTATTGATAACATAGAGATGAAAGGGAGAAATGAGAAGAGTGATTTGTTGCTTTGCAAATTTATTGTAAATAATTCGAAAAATATATAAAAGAATAAAGAAGAAAATAAATCTTACCTCTAGCTCTGCCATCTAGGAATACGCATTACGCTTTGCTCCAGCTTCTTGCCCTAAAGGTCACATCAATCCTCTTCTCAAACTCAATGGCATTCTCTTGCCTGAAATAGTCTGTCCATCTGCTTAAACAAGCCTTCGAGGCCATGGCCTCTGTAGCGCAGGGATCAAGAAGGCTCCTTGGGAGCAGGATAGCAGTGGCCAGAGGCCTCATCTACTCTTACAATATTGCAACTTTGGGCAACTTACTTAAGCTTAGGGGGGTTCAGAGTCTCATCTATATGTGGGAAAAAATAAGCATCTCATGGAAGGTCAAGGATAATGAGATGCTGCACATACAGAAGCTCGGACTGTGGCTCCCAGGGGAGGTTCTGCCCCTGCTGGGGCTCCTTCTGGTTCCCACCATGCTCGTCAATACTCTGTAGTGCAGCCACATGAATTACCGTTGTCCGGAGGTTCCATGCTGACCCTCGCGAATCTCATTTATCTGTTCATGTTGTTTCTTTTCTTTCTTTTTTTTTTTTTTTTTTTTTTTTTTTTTTTTTTTTTTTTTTTTTTTTTTTTGCGGTACGTGGGCCTCTCACTGTTGTGGCCTCTCCCGTTGCGGAGCGCAGGCTCAGCGGCCATGGCTCACGGGCCGAGCCGCTCCGCGGCATGTGGGATCCTCCCTGACCGGGGCACGAACCCGTGTCCCCTGCATCGGCAGGCCGACCCTCAACCACTGCGCCACCAGGGAAGCCCGATCTGTTCATGTTGTTTCTTGAACTTGGGAGGCCACCCTTGCTCCTCATCATTGCCTTTATTTATTCATTCACTTAACTCCTATCTGTTGACTCCTGCCATGTGCAAGTCTCTGTGCCACCACGCTTTGGGCACACAGTGATGGACAAGAAAGACAAGCCGGTCTCTGCCCTCATGGAGCTTAGGTGGCAACACAAGGTACCGAATTACAAAATGGGAGGAGATATAGTCTTGCCCAAATTCCACTCAAGCTGCGGACCAAACTAGACATGTTCTGACAGGACTGGGTTTTTTTCCATAAAAATGTTTACTCTTATTGTAAATGAATGCCTATTCATCGTAAAAAATTTGAAAAATACGTGAAAGAATAAGGAAGAAAATGAATATCACCTATAGTTCTACCATATAGGAATATATACCCGTTATGCTTGTTCTGAAGTATCATTACCATATTCTTCTATACATATATTACGTATATACTATTGGGAAGTATACAAAATACACATTTTTCAATATTAAAATATTAGTTTTTAAAATCTTAATATATTTTGAATATTTTCCTGTCTCATTAAAATTCTTGGCAAATGTGTAGGTCTTCATGATATTTCTTAATATCATTCTCCAGTTGCTCAACATAAAGGAAATATTTTCACGAGAGAATATATTTAACAGAATGGGTTTTTTTTGATGTATTACGTGGCACGCAGTTAGGTTCTCAAAATTAAATGAAGCATCCTGCCTATATTTCCCCATATATATGATGAACCAGTAATTCTTTCAAGCAGGAATTGTCTCTGATTTGTAGTCAAAAATGAATCTGGGGCTTCCCTGGTGGCGCAGTGGGTGAGAGTCCGCCTGCCGATGCAGGGGACGCAGGTTCGTGCCCCGGTCCAGGAAGATCCCACATGCCGTGGAGCGGCTGGGCCCATGAGCCATGGCCGCTGAGCCTGTGCGTCTGGAGCCTGTGCTCCACAATGGGAGAAGCCATAACAGTGAGAGGCACGCGTACCGCAAAAAAAAAAAAACAAAAAAAAACTCTAGTATGAATGCAGACTTGGAGATTGTTGCTCTACCTTGAGGTTTAAGAAGCTGGGATCCTGTTCAGTCACTGGCTGTGGATCAAAGGCAGGAGTGGAGGGGGCTGGATGTAGACGCCCAGGCACAGAACAGTCCTCCGAAGGTTGTGAGTAGAGGCCATTAACCATTATTGGCAGAGACTGGGACATGAGCATGCCAAGCTGGACAAAGACATGGGAGGAGATTTGGGCAAAAACCAAGAGTGTGTGATACACTTTCTAAACCTGCTGTCCTGTTCTCTGCCGGCCGAGGACGTTCACTTGTAATCGGTCTGCCGCCTCCCCAGGGCTCAGCTCCTTCTACAGGACCAGATACCTACCTAATTGATGGGAACCCTAATTCCCTCCAAGTCTTCGGGAGAGTTTCCCTATTCTCTGTTTACTCGGAGTTGATATGTATCTTATGAATGTGCTGGATTGCAGGACATCTTTTCAAAAAGTGTCCCACTAATAACCTTTAAATACCTCTGCAGAAGGCTGCTCCAACCTCGGGGCCATTAAGCAGGTCCCGAGAAGAGAGCCCAAGGTTAACGAGAGACAGAACCCTCTCCTAAGGTTTCATTTGGGCCTGACACGCTGGGGTCAAGGAGTCACTACCGTGGACTCCCACGTGGGGGCGATCTTTCCCTTAACGCAGCATTGGTGTCCTTTCAACATTGCTCAGACGGAGGTGGGATATCCTGTACCAAGGAATCACACACTGTTATGGTTTCCAAGTACAGTAATATACTCTATAAACCTAAGCGACCACTCAGTATCATCACAGTTGCATTCAAAGGCACACCACTCTGGGACTAAAATGTAACAGAAAAGCAAATTAAACCTTTAATTTCGTGAAACCAAAAGGAATCATAGTTAATAAGGCATGCACGCAGAAATCTTATATTTCTCTTTTTTCCATTTGTTCTCTTTTCTCCTCTCATACCTATGGCTGGGAACCCAAATTCTGTCTCCTTCCTCATCCCAAACTCCAAAAAATCCTTGTCTTGCAAACTCAGGCCTGCAAGGGGCTTTTCTATCTCTCGCCCTTCTCTTTCCACACCTGTTCTCTTTCTGTGCCTTCAGGGAGTGTCTGTAGCTACCCAAGCTCTCTTCTCACCTGTCATTCTAATGTGTATTATGAAGGTTCAGGAGCTTATGAGACAAAATAGATGTATGTCCCAGGAGGGAAGGAAGGCCCATGAGAGCATTCTCCTAAGTGTGGGACAAGGGGGCTCATCTTGTCTCGCCAGCCACCCAGCCCCCGGTAGTTTTGCATTAGCCACCGGGGCACTGAGTAGTGGACATGTTCGAAGACCCTGGAGTCCCTGTGGGTTGCACAGTCATTCACGGTTAAATGAGCCCTGAGAAAGCCTCCTCTGAAGCATGCTTGCGACAGTGCCCTTGGGTCCCTCTGCTAACATTAAGTCACCTGGGTCAGATCTGTTTTTCTCAGGACTTTTTTTTAAAGGTAACTAACGTGGACAACTACAACATAGCGTGACCTCAGGGGTCCTTTGTAGGGCTGCCCGGACCCACAAACACCCCCTTCATGTGGCCTTGCTAAAAATCTTTTGATAGAATCAAAAAACAAAAAACCAAACAATCCTGGAAGGAAGGCTGCTTAAACTCTTTCCAGAGCAGAGCCTTAAGAGCTGTAGAGGACAGGACTTCACAGGGGGGGAAGGGCTTGTGATGTTGGGGAAAAGGAAGAAAAGAAATGTTGAGGTGCTGAAATTAAATTTTGTATATGTCCAAGCTTTCCCTAGGACTTGCTTATTCTTTCCTTTTCTCTACCTCTATTTCTGGATTGAAATCACAGGGAAAATTCTAGACAAGTCACATATGTATTGTGAGCATATTCTTTAAGCAAAAGTTGGAAGCTACGGTCTAATGGTCAGTTTTTCTTTCTTTATTTCCAGCTTTATTGAGACAATTGACATATAACATTGTATAAGTTTAGTGTGTACAATGTGACTTGCTATATATATATATTTTGAAATGATTACCGTAATATGCTTAGTTAACACCTCCATCACCTCACAGAGTTACTATTTGTGTGTGTGTGGTGAGAACATTTCAGATCCACTCTCTTAGCAATTTTCAAATATACAATGTAGTATTGTTAACTGTAGTCACCATGCTGTAAATTACATCCTCAGAACTCATCCATCTTGTAACTAGAACAGTTTTTCTTTAAAAAAAAAAAAAAAAAAGTGAAAAAATCTTCCATCATATAAATTTTGAAAAATATTTTAAAATATATATGTAAATTATGGGCTTCCCTGGTGGTGCAGTGGTTGGGAGTCCGCCTGCCGATGCAGGGGACACGGGTTCATGCCCCGGTCTGGGAGGATCCCACATGCCGCGGAGCGGCTGCGCCTGGGCCTGCGCGTCTGGAGCCTGTGCTCCGCGGCCTGAGGGGCCACGGCCGTGAGAGGCCCGCGTACCGCAAAATAAATAAATGATATATGTAAATTAATTGTAAATAATATTTTTGCTATTAGCCTTAGGTAAAGGGATTGTCGTTAATTTTTACATAACATACGCATTTGCCTTTGGGACACTGGTGCCATCGAGTTGCATCCTGTAATTTGTATAGGGGACTGTAGGTTCCCCTGGAACATGGAATGGAATGGTTATCCCAATTGTCTTCAAAATTTAAAAGGTCCATTGGGTGCAACAGTTTCCCATCAGCCCTCTGCTGGGTACCACTTTGTCACTCTGTTGCTACATACCAGGGGCAGACATATCCCAGTGAGTGTCACCTGGATACCACCACATCCTATAGGTATTGATCCTTAATGCTTTACTGGACATTGGAATCTTTTCCCCGGTACTGTTGCTGCTCAGCCATGCCCTGTACTGAATGCTTTGGCGACATCACCACACCCAAACTGATTTTTAGTAAGAAGGGGGAAAATGCCTCCTTTCCATTTAAGGTTTTAGTCTATCAGATGGCCTCTGAAGCACTACACTGTCGTCCAGTGTTTTAAAAGAATATTAGTAAAGCAGATTTATTTTTCTCCACTTGGTTCATTTAGACTCTCTGTGGCACTTAGGCGTATATTCATGTCATCCAGCTGGGAGACAGATCTAGAAGACAGACCACACTGTACACAGGCTTCCTTGCTCCTCTGTTGGGGAAGGCTGTCTCCCTGGGTCAAATTCTTGTTGCCAGGCAACTTCTTCCTTCAGAATGAGAACCGTCCCAAGAGGACCCTCAATCCATATGCAAACAGGCTCCAGGCAGCTGCTCTCACCAATTCAATAGACAAGCCCAGGCATGACTGACTCTCTTTGAGCTAAATTGAGATCCCCATTACATTAATTGAAGAGACCACAGATTCTTCTTTCTACTCTTGCTTTAGTGAGATTGTTTTTTCTTTTAGGATATATTAGATCCATAATAAAAGAACCACATTACAATATTATAATCCCTCTTCATTTATAAAACCATCCACCTTCCCTCTCCCGCACCAACCCACACATTCTTTTGCCATTCATCTTGGGTAAGAGGAGTGCACAGAAGACTCTTGAGTGAATTAAATTACTTTCT
Organism: Neophocaena asiaeorientalis asiaeorientalis; assembly: GCF_003031525.2. Lineage (NCBI taxonomy): Eukaryota > Metazoa > Chordata > Mammalia > Artiodactyla > Phocoenidae > Neophocaena > Neophocaena asiaeorientalis. Next base: position 9,430,456 of record NW_020175192.1, read on the forward strand.
TTCGTAGGGCTTTATGATTGTCCCTGTCGACAGTTATGCCTAAAGCAGTGGCTCTGAACAATACTTATTAAAGACTTTCGAAGTTCCAGGTGCTGTGCTAAGCATTTAGCATTAGGGCTAAAGGCGAATCCAGCATAATCCCTAACACCTAAGAGCTCATGACTAGTTGGAGGTCCACCATAAATGTAAGTTTTAATATGATGCGGTGTGTGCTGCAGTGAGTAATCTGAAAACCAAAGAAAAAGCAGCGTCCCAGTCTTCCTAGAAGAAGAGAAGCAGTATCAGACCGCCCCTGTGGTCCTTGACCTTGAGGTCTGGGATTTTTGATTCATGGTGGTCAGGCTTACCTATGAGCTGTAGTAGTGACTGTATTTTGGTGGCCACCCAACTGCTTTCCATTGCCACAGTCATGTTGAGACCAGATCCCCTAATTTTCAAAACAGGCATGGATATCTCATCTCCAAAGGAGGGGTGAAAACCTGGGCGACCGAGATTGTAGAGCACCACTCACTCTGCAGACCCCCGTGTTCCATAGACGCAAGTCAAAGCCGAGGCATCTCAACCCACTGGGAGGCCCACATAGTCCTCCCTGACAGGGAAGATTTGTCACTCTCCGTGAAGACTGAATTGACGTTAAAACTGTGGACTAAAAAATCACTCACAGCCTAAAAGTTGAGAGTTCTGTCGTATTCGGTGGGACTTCAAGCGCTGGAGGCAGCATCTCAAGCAACCCTGAGAGAACTGCTCGGAGGAGGGGGGTGGGTGGAAGCCAGGCTATATAGAAGTTTTGCAACAAAGGGCAGGTAATCTGAACGTCAAAATATTGTTGTTAATTAAAGAAAACCAGATATGTCAAGTTAAGGAATTTAGCCTATGTATGGGAAGATGCAAGAGCCTGGGCTCACTGAAATCATTCCTTTGATATGCACCTCAGCTATCTGCAGCCAGTATCCTGTGTTTTCTCATCCTGAGTTTCCTCAGGGCTCACCGTGGGGAGTGGCCGCCTTCCGATGTCTGCTAGATGGCAGATATTCTTTCCTTCCTGAGTTCCCCCAGGGCTCACCAGCTCACCACAGGCTGATGGCTGTGACATCCTTTGTTTACTGATATGGCAGGTAATATTCCATTTATCAGAACCTTAATTTTCTGGAAGACTGATGGGGAGAACCCAATTTAGTTCCTCAAATGTTAGGTTAAAAATGATCTGCAGTAGTTTTAGCAATTCCAGAAATAAGAGAGACACGTTGATTCCTCTGTGAGCTGTCAGAATGCCAAAGGGGTAACGCTTTTTCTATGGAAGGTGGTACAGTAAAGAACAGCAGCAAGAGAGGTTTCCAGAAGCATCCCAGACATCTTCAGACGGCTGACGCAGTGCCCGGCACAGCGCAAGAGAGAACATCGGTAGGCTGCTACCATAATCTGTTTATTGGTGGGCTGCACCAATAAACTAAGGTCCAAGAGGTTTAATAATAGGCCAAAATTCACATAGCACCTATGTGGCAGAGTTAGCAGTAAACATATGATGGAAGATCCAAGTCCCGTGTTTTCTTCATTAAAGCACAACCTCCACAATGCAACCAGTCACATTGCATTTGTTCACGCATTAGTCCCCAGAACTAGCCGTGCTCTCTCGGAAAGATGAGATGTGTCCAAATGAGATGTATTTTATCCTTCTTTGCATCTCCAGCTCTTAGCCCAGCACCATGCAGATTCCATAGACTCAGTAAATGTTTGCTGCGTGAAATAATGGGCTTCGTGTCCATGAAGAAGGTTTGACTGCATCTCCTTCGAGCCTCCGTTCTGGAAGAAGTTACAGGACAGTGTTGGAGACTGTTATTCACACAACTAATGGGCAGGCAGTGTGGCAACCGACCACATCAGTAAGTCTTGTGTCCTAGGTCATCTCTGGCACTGTGTCTTAAGTTGCAGCCCTGTTCATAAGTGGGATGACTAGTTCCATGTAGCCTCTCGGGAAGTCATTTGTCACTTGTCTAAAGCCTTCCTCATTTCCATCGTAACAGAAAATCTCCATCACACATCCTCCACCCAGTCCGTCATCTCTCCACCTTCTCCGTCTGAAGACAGCAAGTGAAATGGAACCAGAGGAAAGCTATGCTCCCACAGGGATGCCTCTCTATCCAGCCTGAACATAGCTGCCAAAATATCATGCAACTTCAGGGCATCAGGGTTGGTTTTTTTCCATGTTTGAAAAGCAATATCTGTGTAGCTTCCTGTCCCCAATAAGGGTAATCATTATCAGAATCTGTGCACATCTGAAATCTTGCAAAAGCATGAGGTAACTTAGCATCTGCCAGAATAAGAAAGAGCATCTTGGTCTGCTGACTTCTCTGCTTGGGCCTCATGCCCTAGAGAAGCTTCCTGCTAAGAGGTCCTGGCTGCTCTGTGGGGGGCAGACATAGCTGATCGAAGTCCCAGACGGCTGGATTTAACTCCTGCATCAGTGTCTTCAAGGTCCAGCGGCCACAGAATAATTTCAAGTTCAGACAGTTGTTTTGCTGATTACGTCACTGTAAGCACATTTGAAAATGATTTTGTAGATGTGGAGTTACCAGGTGTCTACTCCCAGGGAGGCTTTCCCAGTCACCTTGCCTGATCCCATTGAAAAAGAAAAGGTTTCACTGCATTTTCCATCAGCTGGTGAGTCATCCAGTATATCTCATATGTGCTCTGCTCTTAAGGTTATCCATGGGCAAATTGGAGCCCATTCAGCAGAGTGATTCTTGCTGCTGAACTATTACAGGGGATCTGATTAAATTAAGCCATAGTCAGGAGAAAAAAGCTCATAACCATCATAATCTGTGAAACCTTGACTCGTTTGCCGAGCATCACTTTCCCCAAGATGGGGACTGCGGCACATCACCAGGAGACGAAATCCTAAAATGGAATTCGTGACTGTTTACAATGTGTGCAGGGATGCTGAGCCTCAAAACCAGAGAGGGAGTGAAGCCAAAATACGAGGCATGGGGAGGAGGAGTACCCCATACGCAGTGACCTTGAAATCCAAATGAGCTCCTGGTAATTGGTTGGAGAGAATGATCATTTCCATTTCTGAATTTGTCAAATTGTTTTCTTCTCAGGGAAGAGGAAACATCTGCTCTACGAGGCTAACTCAGTTCTGAATCCGTTTGTCTCCCTGTGTTTTGCTGTAGCTGGGTGAGCAAAAGAGGGGACTCCATCTGGGCAGCAGAACCTGGAATCTAGTTTTCTGGCAACACACATCTTCACTTAACTTCCCCGGGGACTTCTCCACAGGCAGGGCAGGACAATTCAAAGCTGGCTGGGTTGCTAAGTTTGGGAACACTGTCTGTCCTCTTCTCACTGCCAGACAAGCTAACTTTTCTGCACAAGAAATTTGCCACCAAAGAAGAGGTAATATTTATTGAACACCTACTATGTGGCAAAGCACCATGATGCAGCTTACACATATAATGATTACCTCGTTTTATCCACACAATGAATCTGAGACTCAGAGATGCTGACTTGCCCAAACTGCTCAAGTGAAAGAGGAAGGACTCAAACCCAGATCTCATTGGTTTCAGAGCTCGTATTCTTTATACTGTATTATTCTTGTACCGATGCTGGGGAAAGCTACGCAGTATGTCTCGGCTTCCAAAATGGAATGTGGATGAATGAGTGTGGGCAAGAAGGAGTAGAAGGTTTCTACTGTTCGAAGTTTCTTCTAAGGCTTCAAAAGCTGGGTAACAGTGTGGCCTGATGACAGATGAATATGCCAGTTCATTTTTCTGGTCTTCGTCTTATGGGCTAGGTGTTTAGAAGCAAGCCCAATCTTTTGACATAAGTTGTGTATCTAAAGGGACGAGTTGTAATTCATCTAAGTGGTTCATTCTGAACCTCTTGGACCTTGATTTTGTAAGAAAAATAAACCACTGACTTCATCTTGGAGCAAGGATATTTTGACCTCAGAGATTTAGCCACGTACAAGCTCCCATGTTATTCATATTTAAATATATGCTTGTCAACCTGGTGCACTTTAGGTGGGGAATTTAAGATGTCAGGAGCAATGTGGTGTCAGCTGTCCTGGGTGCTGTACACAGTGCTGGCACCATCAGGCATCACTAGATCCGACAAATCTGACAAACACAGAGTTTGGCAGGGTTGCAGCTGTGATCACCTCGATGCCAATGATACCCCACTGCGCTGAAATTTTCAAAAGTCTCTGTAAATATTTCCAGTCCAACTGTCCTCCCCCAAAAGTTTAAAGTTGACTAGATTTACATTGACCAGCAGGCAGCCAGGTTATTGGGCTTTTTTATTCCAGTAAAGCTTAAATAACTACATGGTTATATTCTTTTAATCTTTGGGTAACTAAATTTGGGGTCAGCCTTAGACTCACCAGGCTAAAAACAACAAAATACCTTTAGTTGTTTGTTTTTTTTTTTTTTTTTTTTTTTTTGCGGTACGCGGGCCTCTCACTGTTGTGGCCTCTCCCGTTGCGGAGCACAGGCTCCGGACGCGCAGGCTCAGTGGCCATGGCTCACAGGCCCAGCCGCTCCGCGGCATGTGGGGTCTTCCTGGACCGGGGCACGAACCCGTGTCCCCTGCACTGGCAGGCGGACTCTCAACCACTACGCCACCAGGGAAGCCCCCTTTAGTTTTAAATAGACAATTTGACAGATTTTTTTAAATTGATGAAGAAGACTATACTTCTAGACTAGGTAAACTATTGGGAAAAGAAATCTTATATAGTAGAAGGTGGACGCCCTTCCTCTCCCTTGCAGCTAGTTATACTAGACCTAACTGTGAAATGGAATCGTGTAGAAAATATTAAACACTTGGTCTTCCAAATGTTCATTCTATTCAGATGACAAATTATATATTCCACTAACTTCCATAGTCTGTTGATTTCATATGTTGTACTCAACCTGTACATTCAAAATTCTTTTTGAAATCTTGCTATGTGCCAGGCTCCCTTTGTACTGTTTCAAAGGATGGGGGACTTAGGTTGGTTTTTGTTTGTTTGTTTGTTTGTATTTGCAGTACGCGGGCCTCTCACTGTTGTGGCCTCTCCCATTGCGGAGCACAGGCTCCGGACATGCAGGTTCAGTTGGCCACGGCTCACGGGCCCAGCTGCTCCACGGCATGTGGGATCTTCCCGGACTGGGGCACGAACCCGCGTCCCCTGCATCGGCAGGCGGACTCTCAATCACTGCACCACCAGGGAAGCCCTTAGGTTGGTTTTAATGCAGTGGTTAATGTGGAAGTCATCTTTATAAGACTGACCTAGTCGAACAATACCCGATTAAAAGGCTTTATTTTCAGGATCTTGCAAAGAAGTGGGAGGGAAAAAGGGAGAATAAAGGGTTAATTTTAAGCCAGGGTTCTTGGGTGGAGAGGGAGCCAAAGCTAAAATCACAAGGCATATGTAGCATTTGCTACAAAATCTGGTCAAGCCGTGGAACTTCCGTCTCTTAGACTTTGACCTCTGGTCTTCTGACCATGATTTAGCGAGCTTGGTTCCACTCTCATAAGTTTCTGATTTTGTTTTAATGACTTACAGTCCACTCTTTCCTTGATTTTGGCTTTTCAGAATGCCTGTGATCGTCTAGATTCCTCACATGCTTGCCAACCCATGTCAACATCCCATGTCTCTTGTTGCCCATGATTCATTTTCTAGACACCCAGCATCTACCGTGTTCCAGGCACTGTGTTAGGTACTGGATATACACATATAGGACAGTGTCTCTGCTTTCAAAGAGTACATGGTCCACTGAGGGAGGAAATTCAGTTAACTAGAAGTTGTAAGCTAGGTGGAAAATTCTGTGTAGAAGAATACACAGCTCACATTAAGACAGCGAAGGAGAAGCACTTATCTGGGAAAGGAGGAAAATTGTCATGGGTGCATTTCCAGAAAAGGACAGTCTCTCTACCCAGAGAAAGGGTGAACGAAGTTTGTCAGAAGGGTAAGTGGAGAAGGCAGTTCCTATAAAACCAGCTGGTCTGCACAAGGGCCAGGATATATAACAAGCATAACAGTGCATGGTTGTATAAATATGTGGGTGATTGAACATTGCATCCAAAGTGATTTTAGAATCTAGCATTAAATAATATTAAATAAAACAGTGGAAGTAACTCCCTGTCAACTGCCTCTCAATTTTGCTTAATTCAAGGAATAAATCTTTCCTTGTTTCTGAATCTATTTCCCGTTTCTCTGACACTTGCTGATTTCCCTTTGTGTCAAACAGAGAACAGGCTTCCAGCTCAGATACAGGCAACAGTGTCTTCTCAGAGCTTAATGATTTTGTTATATTTTTATTATATTTATTTTTACAGTTTTAATTATGGCAACTGATTGCAGTTTTCCATTCACAGCATTGATACCAAGTTTCATTGGAAATGATTTTATTTTAGTTAGAAGTGCAATCAATTGAAATAAAAACCATAGGCAAAAAGTAATACAGGTGGTACATGAATATGGTAATCATCATGAAGTCGGTATACCAATGACTAGAGTTTGATAAACACTGACGGGGTGTATTTGGAAAAGAGAAACTCATAAGATGGAGTGAAGTGTGAAAGTGGGAAATGAGCTGGAAGAGTTTGGCAGAAGCCAGCCTGGGAAGAGCATCTTATGTCAGGCTGAGTTAAGCTTCACCGGGAGCCATGGAAGGGTTAGAACCAGGAGAATGGCACGACAGGGTTTGCAAGTTAGAACCTTCCAGCAGGAGGTGAAGGATGCCCCAGAGGAGCTGAAGGAAGCAGATCAGTTAGGAGGCTAACAGGGTCCCGTGATGAGGGCAGGACCAAGAATGCAAGCAGCGGGGCTCTGGAGGAAGGGAGGGTTGTGTGTGACGTGTCAGTGGCACAATCACCAATGAGATGTGGAGGGAGAGATCTAGGATATTGCTCAGGTTGTTGCATGGGTGACATGGGGCTCTCTTAGCCAGGAGAGGGGATGTTTTCCCTTAGTTGTTCCTTTGCTCGATCACTCACATGATTTTGACCCTGAGTGGAACCCTAAGTCTCATGAACTCTGCATTAACAGGTCAATAGGAAGGCTCCAAGGTCTTCCCCTCACACTCCTGGCCGGAGATCTAACTCCTCAGACAAACAGAGCAGAACTCAAAATGAGCGGTGGAGTCAGCATCATTTCACGTTGTGAAAGAGTTTTTGGTCAAGGAAATGTGATACCCTCTGGCTCTGCCCTAAAATTTTCTGCAGTGCCTACAACAAATCAAGGTAGATTTCCTAGGTTAATAAAATTACTGTAAATCCTAAACCCCATAATTTCTGATTAAATTTTTGATCAAAGTGTGAAGATACATGGTCCTATGACTTCAGAATTTGAAGTCAGAGAGATCAGAGATGGTCTATAAACTAAGGAGTTACTGAGGGAGGTCTTTATTTGAAAAGAAAAAAAGGTTATTCAGAAGGGAGGATGGTATCTTTGCAGGAAGATTCTCGTACGAGAGTAGAATTATCTTATAATCAGCAGGAACCTGGTTACTGGGAATTCAGGACCTCAGCACAAGTGGCTCTCACCCATAGCACTTTCTCTCTTCCCTATTCTTCATAGTAGAGAGTCTAGGACCCAAGGGGAAATTGTCTGTTTTGTTACTTTATTAGCTGCTAAAGTACACACCAATGAAGATTTCCTCCAAAGAAGACGGAAAGGTCACTTTCAGCTCAACTGTGGGAAACTGCAGGGGCTCTAGAAAACGACCCTAGCTTGAAGCCCCCAAATCCTGGGGAAGCAGTCTAAGCCCCTCACTTCAAGAGAAAGGGCTCAAGATCAGGCAAGAAGGAATCACCTAATGAAAGTCATGGAATCGAAAACAAGTGTCTGCTTAACTCCTGAGGATAACTGATAATGAACAGGATACAAAGTTTACACCTAGATTATTTCCTTAAAAAATATAAGAAAACTTCTTCATGTATTCTTTCTAGAGGGAGTCAGGTTTATTTTCAATGAAATACATTTTTATTTAAATGAAGGATAATGTATGGGCAGTGATATTAGACTCTCTTGCCTTTAGCAGTATAACCGTATTAAGTCTGATGATGGGTATGGTAAGACCAAGTCACCCACCATCCTTGATGTAGGAGGCAGTTTTAAAGAATGGAATCGAAAAAGCTGAAGTCTCTGAATTATTCATTGCTTCATACTCAACGATGAGAAAAATCATCCTGTTATACATGCATAAAGACGGAATAGAGCGTGAAAAATTCTGGGCTAGATAATGGAAGTGGCTGAGAACCGTCCATAAATAATGTGGTCTCTTACGTGTAGGACTTAGTCTGGGATCTGACGCCTCTAATTTTGTCACTCTGTAGACCTTTGCCTGGATTATAGCTTTTTAAGGAAATAGACATCCCGGATGTAATCTAATGATTTGGTTTGAACATCCTGGGTGCAAGCTAAGGCAGAAGGGTGTGCGTGGGTATCCTATCAACTTAGGATCCTTTTGTGTTGTTTTATCAGATGTTTGCAATGAAGGTTGAAGACAGTATTACGAAAACTCTATGAAGCGTTATGTTTCAGTAAATTTCCGTGAAATTATAATGAAACATTAATGCAATAAGCCATTAAAAAATCAGAGACTTTATGGGAAACAGTGTGGCTACATAAGAAGCAAATACCTAAAATAAAGAACTTATTTAAGATACAACTTTCTATCTTTTTCAATAATTATGCTGCTCAACACAGAGTTGTTATTAAAAATGGATTTGCCTCCTGGCACTAGATTGAAGATACGAAAAAAAATGTTTAACCGATCAGTTTGTGCAATATAAAGTGTGTTGTTTGGGACTAAAATATTTAGTTTCCAAAATAAAGAACTGGAGGGGAAGGAGAAAGTGGAAGGTAGCATTTGAATACTCGCTATGAGCTAGACATTTTCTGGCTTCCTTCGGTGTGTTCAGATGTAATCCTCACTATACCACAGCTTTGTAAAGTCACTTGAATTCCCACGTTAGAGATCAGGAAATAAGCTTGGAGGAGGAAATTGTCCAAATTCAAAGTCGCTAAGTGGCGGGGACAGAGCTTTGACAGCAAAGCCCCTCCTCTTTGCACTGTAGGATGCTACCTACATATTGAAATTGTGAATTTATCCCCCTGGCTACACTTCATTTCCTTGGAAAGCCATGTTTAGGGAAAGGGGCATAGAGTCACTCAGCCAAGCGAATTGGATTCCAGAGTAACTTTATGCCACGCCACAAGGGCTCATATTCTTTCAAATAGAAACTTGGTTTTGCATGGAACTTGTACTGTCCATGTGGTGAAGAGCTGAAAATGAAAGAGTTGTTTGTGCTTGGCTCGGGGTGGGGGGGAAGAGGAGGAATACAATCAGAAAACCTGGGTCCAAGTATCACCTCTGCAACTGACGGATACGTAGCTTTAGGAAAAATTCTTAGCCTTTCTGAGCCTAAGTTTTCCTCATGATTTAGCCTACCAACATCCCAACGTATTAAGAGAATTAAAAAGAAATACAGGATGTTTTAAGTCATAAAATTTGATAAAATGTTATTATATTTAATAGTTTATCTCTGCATATGAACAAACACATACATAAGCTATTAAAGATGTTTATGTCTACCAAGGTGATAATTCTCTAGCCTCTTTGGCATGTTGTGAGGTGGGAAGAAGTGTTGTTTCTTCCATCAAATTCCGTCCCTAAAAGTTCATTTGAAGGGGGAGGGTTAGAGAAAGATCCCGGGTGGAACTGTTACACTAGTCTCTGTTTCCTCTTTAGGAACTACTGGTCTCCCTCTCCTGTTTTTAAAAGGATTAGGTGGGTCATGATAGGTTTCCTCCAGGTAACAAATGCCTTTTCCTATCCCCCTGGTGGGTGATGTTTTGGAGCTCACTGAAGTTCAAAACCAAAGGCTCACTGGAGAGGTCTGACAAATGCCATCCCAGGAGTGCAGTAGGAGTGGGTTTGACTGCTATGTACAACAACAGCCTTAAAGGTTAGGAATATTGCAGCTTCCTGTAGCAGCAGGATGGCTCTTTTGTAAACTTAAAGCATTTCTGTTTCCTGCCAAATTAGTCTTTTGGAGTAAGAGTTTCCATTGATTTATTTTACCCATCCATTGTAGAAACAGCAAGTCAGAGATAGAGTGCAAAGCGATGCTACATGAGATCATCAAAAATTTCCACTCATTCCAGCATCCCAAACCTCTCGATCTCAGAATCGCCTCACTTCACCCCAAATCTCTGGCCTGAAGCCCCTTTGTCATTTATCATAAGGACAGAAAGGCAAGAAGTCTAATGATGGGGAAGACAGTAGGTTGCAAAGACAGACTGTTTGCTAGTCCGCAGAGCCAGCCTGGGTTTGACACGCAGGAGTACATGAGTGAAGTAAACAGAGGATTGTAACGGTTATCCAGATACTGAACGTGGCTACGTGTGCATCTTCGCTGCTCTCCACGCCACCCTCTACCCCACATGCTCCAACCTCCAATATCAGTATGTCTCACGGACTCGATTTCAACCGAAATTACTGAGGCAGCTGCTTGTGGTTTTCAGTTCGGGGGACGGACAAACCCTCAGCTGTACGTTGAAGACACAGCGAAGTGTCTTCGTCTTTAATTTTTAAATATGCTGTGCACTCCTCGATGTGCTGAACGGCTGGCTGGGTGGACTGGACATGAGTGAACGTCATAACTTCAGGAGAGTGTGTGAAGAATTTGTATGTGTGTGTGTGTTTGTAAATCAACATTGCTACAAATCTGAGGACTCTGAATAGTTTTGGAAATTCGGTAATACAAACAGAAAAAACTGGCACAAAGTCCCCTCTTTGAACCTCCTAGACATCCAGACTGCTTTGGAAGTGACGCTAATGGATCTATCACTAGGTCATAGGAACTGCACCCAGATGTGGAGGTGGGAAGACTCAGGGTACCCTCAAACTCTGAAGGAAGCCGGTGGTCATCTCAAAGGATTGCTGACTTCGACTCCATACACTTCAGAAGTCCTGATTCTGTTTGGAGGAGTGAGGAAGGGGCTTGAAATATACAAAAAGTACCACCCATGCAAGTATCTATTTGCTAAAATATGGCTTTTTTGTTTAGACTAATTTCAAGAAGAAAAGGAATACCCTCATTTCTATGACTAAGTCTTAGAATGTGGGCAATTTCTCATGCATAGGCCCTTCCCTGAGCAGTAGGATGGACACTGAGTTTGCTTTACCGATAGAATGAGGAGGAAAGAACCCAATGAAGCCTTATTTTCTCTTAAAACTGTGAATTGATAAATCATGGACCTGATGGAGAAAATACGTTTACTAAAGCTCTAGGAGAGCTTAGCAGGGCCTGGTCCTGACTGGGTGCCTTTAGGCCATGGTGGCCACCAGACTCCCTGGACCACGGTAACAAGTTTCCCTTTCATGACCGAGTGGGTCTCCACACTGACATTGCCATGAGTCTGAAGAAGTTACTTGCTGTCTGTACAGAGCATGGTAACAAGCGGGACCCAGTCGATCACGATAGCCTCTCTGATACGTTCTTGTGTTGTAGGGGCCGGGGGAACTGGGGGAAAGAAAGTGTCATATTGCTTGGTTGGGACTCCTTCAACAAGGTACACAGTAGTAGGCAGACTCGACAGGCAGAAGATGATTCAAGAATTGGCAGGGGGGCAAAAGCAACGGACAGACAAGATGATCATGGGATCCATCAAACACAGTCCTACATTAGCAAAACCGTCACAGTAAAAGGCAAGGTGCTGGTCCAACAGACTGGACAACTTGTCTGTTGACCCACACTCCCAGATCTCCACAGAGTAGCATTTTTATTGCAGTATTGTCTTCCATGGAAAATGAACAAAACTTTTTAAATAAATCACAATTGCTTATTGCTTAGTATGTTGGATAATAAATTCTTTAGTTTATCAGTACCTCACGGCCTTCAAATGTGCATTCTTCAAATAGTTTCAATTACATATACATTCTTTCTCCTGAACAATAAATTATTCTTTAAAAACAAAAAGAGAAAGGAAAAGATACATAATTTTAAAGCAAAGGAAAACCAAAAAACATATATTTTTGACATTTATCTTAAACTTATATGAAAACAACTCTATGTTAGGTGTTTGTTTAAATATAAATAATAAAGGACATTATGTTATTTACAATGTTACATAGTAAGTTGAGAGAGTAAAAAAAAACTGACATGAACTCATAAAGACAGTAAATGATTTAGGGAAACATCCAAGTAATGTACAATGTGTATTTACAAAAGAATATATAATAGAACTTGTGATATGTGGCCGTTTCCTTTTGACTGCATCTCTCTGCAGTGTTTCATGGGTCTTTGTAGATAGAAATCTTTGTGGCTGGTGGGAAGCAGCCAGAACTAAAAGATAAAACTAGGTCTTCCTTATTTTCACCAATGTGAGCCATGCACCTTTCAACCCCGGGCCAAAAAAAAAAGTTACTGAGCAAATGACCCTGGATAAACTCTAACTATATCAAGACAGTCGCACTTAAATAAGGAAGATACGGCATGTTGCTCTTTGGGACACATTCATAAATACCCAGGCAGAGTGCCATTTTGTAGAAAGCACGAGACTGTCTAGGTACTCTCAAGAACAAAAGTCCTACCAGGCAAGGAAGGAGAGTAGGGTAGTAAAGGAATCTGGAGTGAGAAAAAGGAGTTTTTCATATACTATGCTCCACTCCACATTTCTCAGCGGGATATGATTTCAGACCCAGGAAACAACATCGCCGTCAAACTTCTGGGCAATTTCTGCTACCTGAAGACCCACAAAAGTTTCCCGTATGCGGGTAACGTAGGTTCACACTCCTTTGGATTGCCACTGCACTCCTGAGTTTATAAACAGGGATGGTGGCATTTAAACATCCTGGAGATGCCTCTGTGAACCCAAATCCGGGGGCCACAGCAGGTAGCCCCGAGGAGTCAGCTGACCTTTCCTATCAAGGGAACCTCTCATTCTATGGACAGAGAGCCTGTCCCAACAGATACGCCACCTCGGTGAGTGACCAGAACCAGTTGGAAAGAAAATTTCCTCTCAATTTTCATCTGTTTTTGCAACCTGAAAATTTACGGTGATTTTTCATACTGAGGAAAATGTTGTTCATTGCTCTCAACAGAAGATTTTATTTATTCCGGAAATTCTCCAGAATGGGACTCCAAATGCCTGAAGAGTTTGAAACAGAAATTTTAGAGTTTTAATTACAGTGGGACTTCTTAAAAATTGAAATAGACTAAGAATGAGTCAAGGTCTTCAAATGCAATATTAGAGTAATTTAGAGAATCTCTTCACTGCTTGACTGCTTTCTCTCACCTGCCATGAGCTTAACTGATTCTACAGAATTGGGAAATCAGTGCAACCTGGAGAGTTGTCAGGGGCCTCCTTAGGAGAGGTGGACAAGCACATGAAGATACCGCTGAGCACGGAGAAAGTGGCATGGAACCATGAAGGACGCTTGGGATACCAAATACTAAGAGTAACTTCAAGGACCTGTAGACAGGTGTCTCTGTGGATTGTAGAAACACTTAGGAGCTTAATGACATGACTCATGCTCAGCCTGCATTTTTCTTCTAAGACCTCCTTGCATGTCACTTCTTCCCTTTAATTTTAACATAGAGATTTGGTGAAGAAATAGATTCAGTTCACCTGCAAACAAGAAGAGTCACTCTCCTTGACTTCATGTCTGGTATTTTGAACCCCCTGCTAACCTGTTCCCCATTTTGTTCCATGGCTCCTAGGAGGCCACTTGGAACCTAAGTAAAGCTCCAGCCCAATCTGACAGAAATGGGGCTGTGATTTTTTTTTTTTTTTAATTCTCTTATTTTCCTGGATTAGCAGTTATTTCAAATGTTTCTACCTATAGGCTTTCCTTGGATTGGCAATCCCGAGTGAACGTGCAAAGTATAGACCCATCTTAATCCTGTTTTTGTGACAGTAAAGCAAAAAAGTAAGAAAGGGGGAAAACGGGTGATACAGCTGTAAACAGAGAGGTTAGCACACAGGTGGGAGTCATTTCTGCAAGGAAAGGTGCAATCTTTCCAAGACTATTGCCATTTCCTGATGAGTCATCACTCGTAGGAGGTTCTTACTAATCACAAATCACATGCACACTGGCCATTCCTGACAAAAATGTTCATGCATAGTTATGACTGAATCAAGGCAACATTGAAAAATGAGAGGAACATAATGAGGACAAAGGAATGGTCAAAAAACTTAAAAATTACTAACCAGGTCACACAGCTGCTCTCCCCCGTGTCTTCTATATATTCACTCCTCTAGACAGTCTAAGAAGGATTTCCCTACGATGACGTCACCAGTATATACAGCAGGCACATTTCACTCTAGAAGGTATTTCAGACAAATTGCTGAATGTGCTGTTGAAGCTGGGGTTTTTGTGCCATAATATGTCTGTCCTTGAGCCAAGAAGACACAACCGGTCACTAGCTCCAAAATCAGTGAAAAAACACAAGTCAGGAACGATTGCACCTTTTTCAGCCATGGTTTGCTCTTCAGCTAGATGAGCCGCTGTATCATTCCCCCAGAGAGAGAAAGTGAAACCGAGTCCTCGACTTAGGGGTTGGGTTTTACCCTGATCGGTAGCCAGAACCCCTTTTCTTTGCTATCCCGAAAACTTGGGGTTTTTTTGGCCGAGAAAAAAAACCAATCAAAATAAAGTAAATGGTAGCTCCTTTTGTCAAGCAAGCTGTCTTCTGATGAATCATACCGTTTTTGAAAAAAAAAAAAATCACAATATTACTTTCTTCCTAATATTTAACATGACTTAATGCAGTTTCCTGCTGTAATTAACCGTAAAACGCTGCTGGATCTACTATTATCTCAGAGCTCAGTGAAGCAGACCTTTGGCTGGCAGAGTCGTAGACACAACTCATTTCATATACTGAAAGCAAAAGAATATTTCATACAGAAGGGGAGTATTTGGATGGATGTGCCATTATAAGACGTACTGATTGAGTACTACTTGAAGCAGACAGAGGGACAGTTGCAAATCCTGTAAATCATACATCGAGTCAACGTCATAATGCAATGCACAAGAAGCCAGCAAAAACGGAATTTGCGGGGGTGGGAGAGGGTTTGCTGAAATACTGTGAGAAAGCAATCACAGGAACAGTACAAAACTTGCTCTCGACATAACATAACATAAAGGCACCATTGATATCTTTCTCGTTTGGAAATACTGTAAAAAATTGCTACATATGGCACATAACACATTTGTACATACATATATTTAATTTATAAAAGATTTTTTTTCCTGTTTTCTATTTGCAGGACTGCTAAAATAAAATAAATTGTTTAATTTAAGGTGGAATACTTTATTATATAAAATAAAGTTTTACAGGTGAATCTATGGGTTTATTTCGGTTTTATACAGCAATAGGGTCTTGGTTAGCGATTACACCGGACAGCCTGGCCTGCAATTCTTCCTGCGGAGAGAAGCGGCCTGCTGGGTTAGTCCTGCTGTCAGCCAGGTGGAAGGCAGGGGCTGCCTCAACATTGGCTGCCAGGGGGTTCTGTATGCCCAGGAAAGGTGTATCTTCTCCTACTCTTTCATCCTCTGTTTCACTCTCTGAGTTACTGCTCTCAGCGCTTGTGTTGCTGTCCATTTCCAATCTGTGGGCAATATGACCATTGGGCTTGGTTCTTTTAGCCCGCCGGCTGTTGGTGAGTTTCTTAACCGACTCTTGAGTCAGTTCATACTCCTGGGTCGTTTCATACTCTTCATCCTCCACTATCCTCAAGGGGCTAGGGGGTGGGCTGCGGCTCTCGTGCGCGGGGTTGCAGTGGAAGGAGCTGAACTGCTGAACGTGCTGGACATCCCTCTCCCGCAGCCATGGCGGTGTCACAAGAAGCAGGGGTCTCTCTTCTTCCACGAAGGGACTGACTGCCATGGAGGGCATGGACACCGTCGTGCTGGACACGGGTGGAGACATTTCCGAAGGGGGCGATTTGGGGGAGCTTGGCGTGTGGAAATCTACAGGTGACATACGAGCCGGGGTGGTCATTGCTGATACATACCTGTGTGAGCAGAGAATACCCCGCATAAGTGTGGTAGAATGAGAGCCGTAGAGCAGTGGTGGGGGGTGGGGTGGGGTCAGGGGGCATCGTTCACAATATTATCATCAGATGTCATCCTCAGAGAATTTCTATTCATCGTACACTTCTCGGTTTTTACACTAGGACATTCAGCACCCTTGGAATCTCAAATTAGGTAGCCAAGAGTCTCCTCACAGGAGTGCATGCAAAGATCAGCTAAATTGCCTAGCTCATCAAAGCGTTTGAGGTTTTCGATCTCGTCATGAATTTTAATAAAAGCACGTGAGTTAAGACAAGAGGGCGCCGGGTCCTGGAAACCTCTCAGTTTATCAGGACCAAGGCTCAGGGATTTGGAAGGGAAAGAAGTATTACTTAAATACTATACCTTCCCAAAGGCCAAGGGGTCTTAGAGAATGAAGCCCAAATGGGGAATGGAAGAAGCTCTAAGATGAGTTTCGGAAAGCTGGATCTGCATGCATTTGGATCTGTGGGCCTTGTTTCTCCTTAGCTCAGCTATAAGGTTATGTCTTATGAAAAAAAAAGAGCATAGTAACTTAGATTTATTCCTGATAACAGTGTAACACATTTATGTGCTTTTTTAACTTTTCCATGAAATGTTACTTCTTAACATTCAATTTGCAACTCTCCATCCCAGTGACCATGACATTTCAAAGGTAACTTATTTTGGGCTTCACAGTTACGTCCAGTCTCTGGTCTGCCTCTCTTCCAAAGCCCACCGCTGTATGCGTCTCTGGCTTATCTTCTGTGACTGCTCAAGACTGGGCTGTGCCGTGTCGCCTTATGTCATGTTACGTCTGATCATGCTCAGTGAATCTAGCTGTCAAGACATTGAGTGCACTGTTTTTACCATATCGTGGTTTCTTCCCCCAGAACAAGAAGACCTGATGTGGCACTGAGAAAGATGCGGCTTATTCAGAGTCACATTTCTCAGCTTGGATAAAAATGTCACCAATGCGTAGCACTAAAGGACTCTTTTCTTCACATTGGCATTTGCAGAGTCTAATTTGACATGACCTGTGATGACACAGGACAGCATCTTCTGAACTCTAGCTAACAGGAACAAGAAACCTATTAACTCTTGTGCTTATCAGCCATGATTCTGAGTCATATGGAAGTGAGATCTGGCTGTGTCTAAAATGGGAAGGTGTCTAGAGATGGAAATATTTGGGGATCAAGTCTCCAGACCTTTTGTTTCGGGGATACCTAAATTAAGCGCTCTGAGAAATGCTAATTCAAATCCAATCAACCCATAAAAGTGACTCGTCTTTTCCCTCCATGATGCCTAGGTTCAGGTATTTCTTGCAGTCCTAGCTAATATCTGGGGTATGAAAGGAAGCAGGGAAATGTCAAACTTTAAAGACAAATATCACATGTAGTGACGAAGACAGAATTTATCCCTAAACTCTTTTTCAGGTTTCGAAAAGGACTGAATTAGGACAGACTTCATACATAAAGATATAATTACATGAATTTAAGACTAATGTTTTAAACCAGTTTTGGACCATGTCTGCTTTTTCACAGATGAGTTACAGAGCAACCACTAATTCCATAAAACTCTGAAATACTATTTGGGGGTAAAGGCTTTTGAAAAAAAGTAATCAGCAGGCTCTATATGACCTGCAGCCTCCAAACCGGTCTCCTTTGAGGTAATTAGTTCCCAGTGCATGAGTGGAAGGGTATATCAAAATTATCTCCACCCATGAAAACCAAGTAAGTATCGCTTCGGCATGATGTAAACCTTTTACTAAGTGGTCAGAGATTAGACTGAGAAGACAGTAAAGTCAACAAACCAACAGACAAAAACCCCGCTGGATTTGAAAACAAATAAGTAACAGCTTACTGATGGGCTAGGAATGCTGGTTGGGTATAACTTTCTCCCCCAGTTTAGGTGAAAATGGATCCGGAGAATCTATGAATTCAGTATTCTTATTAAGCGTCGCTTTCAGCTTACTTCGCTCTGATCTTTATTTTACCTTTGCTGTGACTGCCCCCCTGACCCAACCCCACAGCCCCAGAAGAAAGCCAACACATTCTGGAATAAGGGCCACGTCAAAGGCAGTATCTGCCTTGGAAACCTCCCGCGAAGACTGCGAGGTGAAACATACGAGAGACTTATTGAGTCATCCCTTGTTGGAATGCCATAAAGGGATACCATCTGGAGGGATGCCAGCCGTCCCTACAACCGTCAGCAATGACACAGCCCTTGATTTGACTTAAGTGAGGCTGGAAGGTAAGGAAGAGTTAACACGTGCGACCAGGAGTCCAGCTCGACCAGAGTTTGGATAACTGGCCACTTAGAATTCTAGAAGGGTCCTGATCGATCACTGAGGCCAGCATTCTGCTCTCAAGGTACAATTGAGGAAACGGAGACATCCCCTCCTCCCCCCCCCACCCCAGCCCCGAGGGTCTGAGCCTAAGGTCAGAGCTAGGAACTCCGAGTTTGCTGCACCTTCCACATCGAATCATTCCAGCTCTTTAGGAGTCTGTTGCCTGTCAGCCACGGGGATGATGCGAGAAGCTCGCGAGCAGTGAGTTCAGTCAAACCCAAAGATGGCTTCGTCAACCAGAAGCACTCCTAGACCAGGCATCTGCCGCCCCTTATTCTCATTAGAGTGGGTTCCTTAGGTGGGACCGCAGGTCCTCTTACTGGGGTGCTCTCTCCTCTGTAGTAGCTTTGCCCTTCAGTTTTACCTTTCACTATGAGGAGAATCTCGGTAGGAGTCAGGGGTTTCTCTGGCATGCCTGAGGAAGCTGTTACACTCGCGAGGGCCTCCCAAGCCATTAAGACGTCCTCTCGGGCCCCCAGTAGGGCTGCTGTGCCTACTGTTTTCTACAGATGACATCACGATGACAGAGTGGCTTTCTGAAATGATGCTTTCAGTGTGTCCGTTGCTCCAGCTACAGAGGAAATGTGAGAGGCATAGAGAGAGAGAGAGATTTTTAATCATAGGCACACATGGAAATGAAAGGAAGTGATCTGACAAGTCTTGCGAATGACTGGTGCATCAGTAGTTCATTACGATATGACTTGTCTCAGAATAGAATTGTTTATAAAGTTGCTCGCTGCCGACAGGACCTTGATTCAGACTGGCTTTGCGAGGGTACACTTTATTCATGTGTTCACCCATTCAACACACATTTACCAGATGCCACTTCGTACTAAGTATTCTTAGTCTCTCTGTTCTTGAGTGTCTTAGATTAAGGAAGCACTTGTCTCATGGGCCTCACTTGGAAGTGTAGTGCTACCCTTGGTAGCACGCATTCGGATAGCACCAGAGCATGTGAGAATTCAGGGTTCAGCTATTTAGCCAGTTCTCATGTGCATATCCCAGGGCAATCCAACCACTGGAAGAAGTCAACTTCTAAGTATTGTATGGCATCTGAGACAAACTCTTCCCAGTGTAGTAATTCTGTGAATGGTCAGGCATGAGAAAAGACGATCTCTAAAATAAGGGACAACGATCCTATAAGGTAGCTATCGTTTCCCCTTACTCTGCTAACGGAAAAATTGAGGCTCAGATTCAAACAGCAATTAAGCGGCAGAGTCAGTTTGACGTCCAAAGTCTGTTTTTGTCCCAAGCCATACGTTCTACTGTACCTCACTGCCTCATGAGTACCTCCTGTCCCTTTTGTAGGCAGTGAGAGCAAAAGACAACGTGTAAAGATTCGTTCTTAGAGAAATGCCATGCGATTTTTTATTCTCATACCTGTGACTGGGAGTCTGGGTGACAGTAGTGGAGTGATGAGCTGTCGAAGTGTAGTGACTGGTGGAAAAAGACGTCTCCGCCTCTCTCTCGACAATATGCTCGCTGGAGATGACATTTTTAGATACGTATTGCTGGATAAACAAAGAGGCACAACTTGAAGATTTAGGGAAGTCAAAATGCTAACAATGTCACATGCACACACACAAAAATCTCTACTTCTAATACACATGCTTCGTAATAAATTGTTTTTCCAGTGGCCAGACGACAAAACCTATCCCAGCTACTGTAGTCTTTAAATTAGGTAAATGGAGTTGATGGATTGCTCTTTGGATACGCACGCAATGTAGGTCCTGCAGTCACGACTACGTTTTATCAGAAACAGACCTATTTCTTCTCTTTCGTTTCCAATTGATAACATGACTAGAATTCAATACAAAAGTCTGCCCAATACTTATTTTTGTAATAGTTGTTGAAAATCAAAAACGACGAACAGATATTTGAGTGCAACGAAAGAACAGAGATGGTTTGTCTCGTTTCAAATTTCAAGTCACTAGAAGAATGAAAAAAAACTCTGTTTTGAACCTATCTTTCTCTTTTAATTTCTCAGCGCCCGTGGTGCCCTAATGATATCGTTGAAATTTTTAACTTGTCAGTGGTAAGACTAACAGGGTTACTGAGAGATTTGAAAGACTTAACAACAGTTGTCAAGGTTACACATCTTGACAAACCATATAATAGAGGGCCTTATATTTAGTGCAAGTAGATTCTACTTTATTTTCACCACCAAATCACAGTAGCTCTTACCGCCTTTTATTGGTGAGAGAGGGACATCTTTAAATTGCCTTTTAAACACTGTTAGTATTTACACCAAATTGAGTTAAATAACGGGTAAAGACACGGATAGGAATAGTCTTAGATGAAATAGGGCAGTTTATCATCTGATGGGTTATGGGCTCTAAAAGAACCTGATATATTCATGGAAACCAAAAAAAAAAAAAAAAACTGCAACTTGAATTATGCTTGAAATTATGGCTGGTTCTCTTAACCATGGAAAGGTTATTCCATGTGGATCTTTGCTTTAAGGAAAAGAGAGATGGCACTGTCATATGTAACGGTCTATCTTTAGTCTGCGTACCAAATGACTCTTGCGCCTTGGAAGGCAATGTAAGCTCAGTGAATCTAATGAAAATCATGTTTAAAAATGATACAACCCTCACTAGATGCCACTGGGCTAAGTGTTTTATAGGGATTATCTTTTTAATGCCCGCAAGAACTTTTTGAAGTAGGTTTTATTTTTATGATGAAGAAACAGGGTTTAGAAAAGTTAAAGCTCACAGTGACATAGCTTGAGCCATAACTGGAATCCAGGCAGTCATTCTGCCTCCTATGTATTATATAAAGTGACAGATTATAGGTGTGTCAGTAGTGAATGAATCTAGCAACTGTGCAGAACATTCCAATGAACATACTGGTAGGGGGAGGAACGCTGCCAGTATGTTAATTTATCAGCACCTAACAGTCTCCTGTGGGTCTTTCCTACAAGACTTGCCGGTGGTTGAACCTCCAGCAACCCTGAACTTGGGTCTCTGATATATTTGCTCCACACAAAACCCATCTTTGACTATAGGATAGAAAATGGTACTGCAATATAATCTTCCAGCTTTGCCCATAAAAAGCCAGACACCAGAGGGGAATGGAGAAAACAGGAAGAATGATGGCAGAGTAGGAAGGTAGAACTCCAGAAGCCAGGAGAGCTGAGTCCAGCTCTGCCCTGGCCCTTATCTGTAAAAAAAAAAACTATGTAAAGACTCTCCGAATCTAATATTTGATGACTTCATTATATTTAAAAGCTGAATGCTCCAAAATTTAAAAAATAGATCTTCCAATGATGAAGGATGTATTTCCTCTGGATGGTTTGGCATCATGTAGAAAGAGTTGGAAAGTATTAAATTCTTCTGGTTTGGCTACTGAGAAGCAAGGTTGGTAATGGCCTTGACCTTTTCATGCCCTAATGTCTCCCTTTGTTAATCAGAATCAGTAAATCATCAGGCACCGGGCAAATGAGTCTAATAAAAAAATAAATGACTCTAGAGCCTTTAGTTCAGTTATCAGGGCTAATCAGTTATAGACTGAAGCAGCCTTCATTTCAAAGTATAAAAAAAACCAAAACATTTCCTTCTGATTCTTCTATCATGGATTTTATTATTTTTCTTTCTTTCTTTCTTTTTTTTCTGCTCTTTCTTCTGGTTATGGTTTCCCTACAGAACAAACCCAACATGGTTATTCCGATTCCTTAATGAGCACTTTATAAGAGGAAACGTGCTTGTTTTACAGTCACCAAATCCACTTCAAAAAATGTTCCCGTTATTTTCTCTTGGCGAAACCTTGGATTCCTGGAAGCCCTGGTGATTAATGGCAGCAGCTAAGAGCCTAAGAGCTTTAGAAAATAAACTTCAAGGTGCCTGAACAGAGGAGAGATGCTGAGCTTTTCCACTGGCCAGAGTCAACATACATTCACCAGCTGCACGTTCTCGGGGGGTGGATTGGGGTGATGGGGCCCGTTGGCTATGTTCACCATGTTGTTTCGTTCAGAGCGAAGACTCTGCCGAAGCCGGTCATGAAGCTTTTTCCGTTGCTTCCTGGATAGGAAAAAAGGAGCATTTATTTTTTCTATTATTTACATTTTTCAGTACAGTCAATTCTTTCTTCTACCAACACACAACTCAAGGCAGTGGCTTGGGAGGGAGGGCGGAGGAGGGAGGCAGTGCCACTTCATCTCAGGAGGGGAATCACCTATTCTTAGCCAGTAGATTTAAGAAGCTGCATGGGATTCTTACAGAAATTGAACTGGACTGCTGAGAGATAAAAAAAAAAAGAAGACAAGTCAAGTTGAGAGCTGGCGAATACCCCAACTTTCCTAATCAGTCCATCTTTGCCTAAGTCTTAGGGATGGTCATTTGTCTTAGGTAACAATTCATGCTATGCAACTGACAAGGTTGATTTCATTTATAGTTTTGCCTGTCTGTGTGTCTTTCAAGAAAATGCAGTTAGTGTTTAATCTGTGCATCACACATAGTGTGTGTATGTATAGAACTGTACGTGAGTGAAGATACGTACTTATTTTGCCGGTAGATTTTGGCACAATTATAATATGATCCTACTCTATTACCACTTCTTTCTGTAACTAGGGAATGAATATTCACGTATTCAGATCGAATATAATAAGACTCATAAGGGGGATTCCGTGAAGGCTTATTTATCTCTATCGCTTGCTCAATTCTGGCAACACACTAAATAAATCCTGGGACATTGAGAAAATGCCATCCATGCCCTTACTTTTATACCATAAGAGCATATTGTCTTTGTTCCTCAACTTGGGTCATAATATTAGTCCCATGACTAGTTTTGGCTCAAGATTTTATATGATGAAGTGACAAAATAAAACAAAGCTGTTAATAACATTATTTCAGCCTTGAAGCAGGAGTTCTATGTATGAGAGAAAAATGAAAAGAATTCATGTCAAACGGTAATTGTATTTGTTAACATGAACCCAGCTTTTAAAGGACCGACAAAGCAAACACAAATCTGTTTTCATGTTTCTCTTTTATTCTTTCAAAGCAAGTTTTGCTTAATTCTCCTCCTGTGAGATTCCTTTTGTACATCTCTCACTTTGGGAGCATTGGAACCGGTCACCTAATTAGATGGAATTGAAAATTCATCACGATCATATTTTTTAAAAACCCCTGCATTTCAAACAGCACCAAATGCTCCCTTTATCCGCTAAGTCTGAGTACAGTCGGACGTGTTCTCAGCAGTGAGATGACACGCTCCTCCCCCACAGACACCTGCGTGTGTCCCTGTACAACCCAGTCCCTCCCTGGGACTGTGGTCAATTATCAGAAGTCTTCTGAACACTTTCACACAAATAGGCAAAGCTTTCTAATGTACGTGATTAGGAAAGGTCCTCAAAATGGATTATTCAGGAGGAAAAAAAATAAGGAGAAAATCCCTCTGTGGCGCCCACCCCATTTTTTCAAGACCAGGCAGTGGAGCTTGCCGGCCAGGCTGTCTGTGCGCTAAGGAGAGAGGGGGTGAGGAGGGCGTTTACTTGGTTTTGCAGTAGGCCACCACACACATGATGCCGACCACAAGCAGCGCAATGCAGATGCCGGTGATGGTGAGTACTCTCTTCTGGTAGAGCTCCTCCGCTTCTGGAAAGGGACGAGAGCAGACGTCAGCAAACGTCCCTGACCCTTGCCGGGACTTACAACTGAACAGTTGGCATGCTGTATTGTCCATGTTCACAAGAAAATACCCACGGGACACTTCACTCCTCTTGCAGACGTACTTAAGGTGTAGCATACTCTGCACTACATTTTGAGCATAAGATGGCAAAGCCCGTTGGGGGCCATTCATAATTTAAAAAATGATATTATTCAATTACTTTAATGATAAGTTATAGATATATGTGTACTAAACTGACACATCATAAACATTAATTATAAAATAATGAT
This sequence comes from Neophocaena asiaeorientalis asiaeorientalis, assembly GCF_003031525.2. Taxonomy (NCBI): domain Eukaryota; kingdom Metazoa; phylum Chordata; class Mammalia; order Artiodactyla; family Phocoenidae; genus Neophocaena; species Neophocaena asiaeorientalis. Next base: position 9,454,719 of record NW_020175192.1, read on the forward strand.
TTGGTTAAAACTGTAGATTTTATTTTTTAAAAAAATCTCTTGCAAAGACAACAGGAATCAACACCAGTAAAAGGAGCCGGCATTGGCACCACTGGGACCCTCTGTCTCCTTCTTTCCTTCTTCCCATCCTCCCAGCCCCCTCCCCCCTCCCTCACCCTGA
>NW_020175192.1:9454970-9470275 GCF_003031525.2 Neophocaena asiaeorientalis asiaeorientalis
CCCCCCTCCCTCCCCCTGAGCTGCTTTGGATTTCCCAGCTATTTCCTATTCCTGTGGTCTTTACAAAGAGCCACTTCTAACTTAAAAAAAAAAAAAAGAAAATCAAAGACATTTGCAAACATGAGCTTGACTTGTAGTTAGCAACAAAACCGATGCAGGATCCCTATGATTTAACAGTAAAATGCAAACATAAGCACCATGACAGGGAGTAGCAGGGCACTGTATCAGAGAAACCCCATACGATGGGTGGGATCGTCCCGTCCTGGGCCATGATGAAGATTTGTCCTTTGAGGAACAATTATTATTACTTCACCAGTTGTACTTAGAGACCTAATTTATGGCACTACAAAACCACTGGCACAAATGATACATGATTTGAAATAGATTGTACTCTCCTGCATTGACCAACTTGGCCAATTAGCTAATGTCGGTTGCACTAAGGAGATGGGATGCTTAGAACTTTCAGGTGAAGGTACTGCTGTACCCCCAGTGCAAGCAGTTTCTGCTTCATGGAAGGCTTTCTATTTGCCAGTCGGGTTTTGTGGGGCTAACTTGCTTAGACTATGGTAGGTCAGGTTCTTAACAAGATTGGCTGATTTAATGGTGAACCTGATCCTCTTAGGAGCTAAGCTTCCAACCAGTCCAATCACACATATTATTGGGAGATATTCACGAGTTCAATGAGAAAGATGCATAATAAGCGGTGTGAGCTGTATTTGCTCTTCTGATTAACAAGCTGGTCAAGAACTGGGGAATATTTCACCGATGAAGGTCTCTTATCTGGACATCAACGTGGTGCCTTATGGAACATTTTCAGTTTACATTCTCTGTCTCAGCAACCACACTTTTTTTCTCTGCCGAGAGAGGGCAAGTCGCTGGAAGTCTTCTTGAAATGAAAAAGTGCAATGTAATTTCTATGATACAGTAGACTTTATCATTAAACAAAACATTTCCTACAAGCCAAGCCCATGGTAATGAAATTCCAGTTAACAGGTCAGGAGCATTGTCAAATCAAATTAATAAGAGCACTGATTATTATTAACAGGAGGAAGAGAAAGAAGTAAGAGACCAGAATGCTGCAGAGATTATACAAAAACAAACCAAAAGTGTTGGAAGTGGAAAAGAAACAAACGGAGAGGACAGACGGGCTGACAGAATGACGGAGAGAGGGAGGAAGCCAGGTAGGAGGGAAAACAAGGTTAAGAAGTGAAGGAGCGATCTGAAGTCCCTGGCACAGCATGCCTGGTACTAAGGGAGGAAAAATAAATACATAAAAGAAAACCAGAGGGAGGAGGTGCTGGGGTGGGAGGAAAGGTGGATGCAGATTTGGAAGGGTTATCCCATACAGCATAACTCCTAACCTAGACTGGCGGTCACGTGGAAGCCACAATTAGAAAGCAAAGCAGCTGGTGCAGCTGATGCATTGCGGGGCGACAACGGACCAGGAGACATAGAGCGGTGTCACGTAGTTTTGTGCCGCAAAAGTCAAATGAGGACGTGGCACGTGGATGCTTGTATGTTAATTGCGAGTGTCTGCTGCCTCCTACCTCCCCTCCCACATAGACACAGGACAGGGAATTCAATTTCATAAGGTGTTAATCTGTGAGCTGATGCCCCTGGGGCCTCCGCCTGGACGGGGCACCCGGATCAGTTTTCAGCACTAAGTCTAAACAGCAAAGGCATCGCCCCACTGGTCCTTCTCCAGGGATGCAGGACACAGAGCAGGGATCCTTTGGTTGTGATGAACTGGTTACAAACCAGAAGTGTAAAAGTATCATTGCCTAGAAGATGAAGACCCTACTATACCTCTTTCACTTACTCTATTTTTTTCTTCTTTCCAAATGGCAAGCACTTGGCAGCATTGCCATCTTCCCATTCTGTCTTTAGAAAAACCTGGGAAATCGCTTCTGCACACTGCAAAAAGAGGACCTAGCCAAGGGCCATAGGGGGAAAGGCATCGTGCCTCTCACGGACTCTTTGGCAAGTTTTTTGGTGGTTGTTAATTATAAAATAGACTAATTTGGGTTTGTGAACAAATCGTATATGATGACTTGCCCATTCTTCCTAGGTTATGTCAGAAGACACAGTTTTTCCAGGAAAGTCAATCATGGAAATAGAGAGGCAGCCCAGTAAAGGCCAAAGGGCAAAAGAAAAGTGCTAAATGAACTAATTAAAACCGAGGCCCCTAGAACACAGATGTGGATCAGGGTTCTGTATTCACATCAGCATGTTTGCGTTAAATGTTTTTCGTCTAAGTTTCTGATTTTCCAGTGGTTTACTAGATCAGGTGACCCTCACAAAATAAATGTGTTCCAGGAGAAATACCTGATGAACAATAATATAAACAATGAGTTTTTTTTAAAAAACCCTCCCCCCCCCTTATTTTTTTCCTAGTGTGACAGGGTCAATAGGACAAGAACAGATTAGAGGCAGCGTTGAAAAAAAGAATCCATCAGGCTCGTTGGCGGATCTGCCTTATTAATGAGTTGCAACACTTCTGAGTCTTTATGGTTTGGCTGGATGCATTGAATGAACCAGATCAAGCATGTTTTTCAGACTGATCTGGCTAGGCCAAGAGACAGAAGCCTTGGCTGTCTCAATTTTAATTGACCTTTAAAGTCGGATTTTCCTTAAGGATGGAATGTTCTGGCTGGCTGGGGACTTTGGAACCTCTGGAAGGTTTGCCCTTAAGAGGTCAAACCTTAAGCTTACCAAAGTAACCCCTGGTGTGGGTACCACATCAGTGTGCCTTTACTAACCCTTCAGATCTTATTGAGGGAGGTTATACATCTGAAATATCCATCACCCTACTTCATTGTTTGGGAAGAGAAATATTAAATTTAATAATTATACCCTAAAGTGATAAAGCAGGAAAGATGCTGTTAGAAGAGGGGAGGTGACGGTGGTATTTTTTTCTTCCTTTCAGGTAAGGCCAGTAAGTCTTTTTCGAAGTGGGATAATTTTTATCCCAAGGAAAGTAACCTGAATAGATAACTCCCCTCGTGTAGACCACCCGCCCCCTGCGGGATGTTGGTGGGACCTCTTGTGTTCCTTACTCTTGGGTGACGTTCTCTGATGTGCAAAGGACCACTCAGGTGAACGTGGGGCTATTCCCATCAAATGAATAGTTTTCTCTTGGAATATTTTTGGGGGCGATGAGCAATTAATTGAGTTTCTATCCCTGGAATGGATAGAGCTTGTAACAACCTGATTTTCCACAAATTATGGGAAGTACATTAGGTGTAGACTGTGATGTTATCATTGAAATGAAACTCACCGCATGATGTCACTGACACCAGCTGGTGGGGGACCAGATATTCCTTTATTGACCAACGGTCACGTTCCTGGGGGCCTGCACTGTGGAGCCTCTGGAAGAATAGAATGGCTTCCCCTTCCTCCCAAGACTGGCCTTTTCTCCCAACTCTTTAGGGTGAAGGCTTTCCAAAGAAGTCTGCCCCCAATTCACATGCTCATAGGAGATATTTTACATTTGCAGTGTGAAAATGTCTATTTGATTACTTGTTGGGATATAGTGACTCAAGTTTAATTCTGTTAGTGCTAGAATTTCCAACTAAAATAGCACAAGGCTATTTCATTCTGTTTTCTATTTCCTTGTTCATGAGATAATGAAATCGACTGGAGCAGTGCTTGAGTATCTCCAGAAAACCAGAGTAATCCAAGTCTATGCATATAATATGTTGCAGATTAAGATGTTACTACATTAATAGATGATTTTTACATTGTATGTCAAGCTCCCATCAGCCTAAAACGTGGAGCGCTCTTACACTGATGTATGTAAAGCTTCTTCTGTTCTCAGGCTTCTGGTTTGGTTCTTCCTACAGCCTTATAAACCACTCCAACGTACCCCAGCTCGGAAATAACAGCATGGCCAGATCAACCAGTGGGTCAGAGAACATGGGATATATGTGAATTTGCAGCAGGTAAGGTGATTTTAAACTCTAAGTGAAAACTGGGAATCTAAAAGCTGGTGCACTCAGTACCATGTTGGTAAACTAACCATAGATTGAAGGCAAAGAAATCACTGTTATAGCTGTATGATCCCTTCTAAAGAGAAAGGAAATTAGTTAGGAACTGAAAGGGAAGAATAGACAGGGGGGGAAAATAAAAAGGGTTTCAGCTCATAGGCTCTAAATTCTGCAGGCTAAAAGGAATGATGATTGGTCCATACCCATAAATTCAATCCCAAGATGCTCTGCCAATGCAGAAAGTTGACAAAAAAAAAAGAAAGAAAGGGAAAAAGTTTCAGAAAAGAGCAATACACTACAGTCCAAAACACATTACACACGACTATTATGGCTCCGTGCGTGCACGCTGAACAGACAAACGGCGGATGGCTAAGGAAGCAGTGCTCAGGTACGCCCCCACGAGTCCACAGAGGGAACTTCTCTTTTAAGAGGTGCGCAAATACCAGCACACTGTGTCTTTATTAACCCTTAAAAGACCTTACTGAGGGAGAAGTTGTACGGCTGAACTCTCGTCTATGCTGTTTCATTATTTGGGCATAGAATACTGTATTTATCATCAGAGACAGCATTTGGCATTATTTCATTCTTCTCTTTTCAAAAGGCAGACTTGAAGTTCCAGGGAGGTGAAATTGTTTTGCCCAAAGACACACAGTGGCAGAGCTAGGAGGTGAAGCCAAGTAATTTGGTTGGAAAATTTCATCACAATGGATTTATATAGCTATGCTCTAATATTTCTTGTTGCTTTAGTTATTTTTAAAAAACTATTTCCTTTTCTCCAAACCTTCTACTCTCTCCACCACGTACATGACAAGGAGCAAACATTTCTGCTCAAAAAGCCAGACGGGGCACTGGAGCCTGCTTCCAGTTTTCCATATAATTCCTGTGTGGCATAGGACAGCTCTGAATGCCTCACTTTTTCAATGGGTTAAAAAAAGAAAAAAGAAAAAAGAGGTGGGGGGAGGATGCAATTCCTGGGTTCTTTAGTTAAATTTAATTTACTACTTCTTCAAATCACGAAGAGCCAATTAGATGATCACTTCCCAGTGCTTAGCTCCAATGCCCAGATGACAGCTGAAGGGCACAGGCACCCAGGGAAGCTGCAGGGCTGCCCAGGGAAAGGGACTCAAAGTTGTGTGCTCACAGCCCACAGTCCTGGCAGACCTGACTGACGAGGGACAGGGATTGCAGGACCAGCAGAACCTGCACAGGCTCAAGTGACGAAATGGGGCTGAAAAACCAAAACAAACAGAAAAAAACCAAAGACCTCTGGAAAGGACCCATTCCATTCTTGAAACAAAAAGTTGTTAACCAAATTTCATCATGTGCGGCCCTTCAGGATTTCCTTATTTGTGCGTGGGTGGTGGAGAGGCAGGTGGGAAGGAGGGGCAGGATAAAAACCAACAGAGGGGTTCTGTGGTCTATCTTTCTTCCCTTGGTCACTGATTAGAGAGGTACCAGGACAGTCCCCCAAATATGACAAGGCATCTGTTAAGTTTGAAAACATGTGGTAGAGGGGTATTTCTCTTACAGAAGCATCAGTTTGGACGTGAGCAAAGCCCCTCATATAGAGAAGGGAAAGGAGGAGGTAAGTATGTTTGGAGTCATCCTCGTTTCAGGTCCTTTCTCTGCCATTTACCTGTTCAGTGACTTTGGACAAGTTAATTTCTTGTTGACAAAATGCTTATGATATTGATAAATGCCTCACAGGGTGACCCTGTGGAATAAAGGAGACATGAAGTATGTCTGCCAACAGCAGAGGGGTTCAACAGTGTGGGGAACAGACATATCTGGAGATTTACTTTGGGCCACTTACTGCATGGATGTAGGTTTACTTCTGATTAATTTGACGGCCCTCAAAACTCTGATAGCTCCTGGGATATCTCAAGAATTTAGATTTAAAAAAAGAAACTTGCCACCTCTTAAGGAAATGAAGTTTCCTAGATTTAAAAAATCTATATCTATATATAGAGATGATATAGATATATACATAGTGCATCTAGTAACAATGATAAAGAGGCACTTGATATAACAGAGAGTTCCGTTTGCCTTGAGTCCAGGGTACTCAGGCAGATCACCTACATTTTTCATAAATTTAAAGCCAGAGGATGTAGGGTTACTTTGGTTGCACAATGTTCACAGCAAAATTAACAACTTTTTCCAATCCAAACGATTTCTCTTGCCTCTGTGCAACGTTCAATTTGACAAACTGACACCCCCCCCGCCCCCATTTGTTTCCTCCATATAAACTTCGGAACATCAAGATACCAAAATTCATTTTCCGAAGAACTGATCATAAATTTCCTCACACATTTACGTGAGAAAGTGACTCACTTTTTCTCCCTAGAACCGTATCTCTTGCCTTTTCCTCCTGCGTCAGTAATAATTTAAGGGTTAAAATCAAGAGATAACTACAGAAACTCTTTCCAGAGAAGAGAATCGCGATCCCGTGCCTACGTGAACACTGCTGATCGTCTGTGTTAGTTGCACAGAAAGCTTGGTTACGTCTTCAGTGAAGTTGCGGCATGCTCGTGCATACATATCACTGCATTTACGGTTTCAGAGGTGAGTCTGTGAGCCTAACTCTAATCTCATTTCATGGGAAGTCATTCATATCAGGCAGCTCCAATTTCAGTAATTCAAAGGGAAATTGGTACTTAAAATTGGAATCTCTTCTGGCTACAAGCCCTAACAAGGAAACAAGCAGAGGAAGCATGCATCAGTCACACTAGTCCCATAGCAAATACTACTCTAATTTATTTTTTACTATTGGTGGCTACATTTCTTTCATTGTGAGTCAGAAAAGTAGGATACACAAACACTTTTCATTTTCTGAAGCGGTCATTACTTTCTATCTTTTCTATTTAATCTAATGTTGGCTTAGGCTTATTACATATCATGTGTTTCCTATTGAACTTCTGCCTAGCCACTCCATTTTTCAAATTAAATTAGTGATTCCAAAACACGAAGGTTACTGTAAACAATTTAGTTTCCTTTTCTACATGTGATTTCCTGCTGTGCAGTAAGCAGTATAAAAAATTAATTTAAATCTAAGAGTCTTCAGAAACTATTAAATATTGACTCGCTAATCCTTTGTTTTAGGATTTTTATAATAGTTTGAAGAAAACTGATTAACCTGTAGGTTAATTTAAATTTTCAATTGCATTAGAGAAAAGAACAAGAAAACAACTTTTTTAAAAACTGAAACTGTCCATGCATGCAATTATAATTTCTGTTAACTCTGAAGACATTCAGGATTTGATTCCTTAACATCTTGGGTCTCCTTATGCAAATAATCTCAAAGAGGTAGGTGTCCTATTGACTTTCTGCCCCTCTGAGGTTTCTAGAGGGGTCCTGTCAATGTCATTTCTAAATAGGAGCAATTTAGCACCTGACTTCTAATTTTCGACTTACCTTTACAAATGTAGATTTTTTTTTTTTTCACATATACCAACCCATATTGCCACTGAGCCCTTCGAAACGTAATAGGAAACTCTCTCCTTCCTTCCAAGTTTCCACATGCCATGAGCAAGTATTGATGCATTCACAAAAACACACACAGTGAAATCTCACTAACGCTCAGCTGGAGTTAATGATAATTTTGTCATAGGTTGAGTGTGTCTTTATTCTACTTTCAGCAAGATACACGTTTGATAAAGAAATTAATAACTTCAGAGAGTTTTAAAAACATTTAGAAAAGTCAACACAAATAATTTAGGCACTAGTAACCTATGGTTCAAAAATACTTTTAAGGCTAAGTTTACTCATTCTGAGAATATGCCTACAAGTTCTAAAATTGTACTCTTTTAAAATAGTCTATAATTTGGGCTATTCTATAATTACTTCCTATTAAATGTTAGTTTATACATGACCTATTTGCTCCATACTGCCTGTAACTACTGAAGCTGTGAGTGCTTTTTTTCTAGAACGTCTATAAATTGATTATCGATTGTCTATATATATACACACACACACACACACACGCACTCTCTCACACACACACACACACACACACAATGATGAACAGAATCCTTTCAAGTAGGAATTCAGTGTCAAGAAGGGTGAAATTTGAAGCTGACTAACCTTGACAATATCTTCCTAGAAAGTACTATAAATATGTTTTATTTCAAGGAAAATGGCTTCCTTCAAGAACACTCTATAAAATATACATGTGTTCCTTTCTTTTATATTTTAAATCAGTTTTTATAAATCAATAAATGTCCCATACGACACCCTGACCAGACAAACCGTATTAAATCCTAATAATGTAAGTTATGTGTTAATAAGCATTTTAAAAATTGTACATTCTTTTAGGATGTGATTCTTCAACTGAAAATGTGGTTGGGTAAGTTGAACAATGTTTCTCTTTGAAGCTGGGGAATATCTTTCCTTTTAAAATGTATGTTATGCATTTCAAAAACTTTATGAACACCAATAAGTAAATTTTAAACATTACCATGGTGGCAACACTTTTTAAGTTTTTGTGTAGCCTTCATTGTTACTTGAACATAAAGTTCTCAGAGCAGCAAACATTTATTTTCCTGCCTTCTATGTGAAGGTCTGCAGAAATAAACATTGAGAATTTAAGACATGGAAGTTAGAAAATTAACTCTGGGCAAGACAATTTTGGAAAGCAGTTTCTGATTGGAAGCTCTTGCTTTTCCAGACATGAGGCAGCACTGATGCATAGTCACTACAGATTTTGTTTATAAATGTGCTTCCTATCAATCTTTGTTAAATCAGGTTAAAAATGAATGCTGCTTTCCTGGACATCTTCCAAAAGTGCCACTGAAAGCTTACTAAAGAATTTATTCAAGGACTCACACTCAGATTAAATACACAGTAGCTATTTTAAAATTATATCTTATGAAAGAGAAAATGGTCTAAAAGAGAAGCTGAGAACATTTTTTCAGGTTATTACCATCAGGTCTCACTGCATTATCAATCATTTTGGGGGAATAGCTTCATTTTTTAATGCTTTTCTCTATCTGGTACTTCACCATTGCTTTCAGTACACAATGGTATTCCAAAATTTTAAGTACAATGCACATGTTCAGAATTTTCATTAAATTCTAAAATATAAATGTATTGAATTTACAGAGTCACATGGATTTGCTAGATCTATGTCATTTGAATACAAACACATTTCTAAAAGGAAATTACTATATTAAGTAAAATTCTACTTTTACCTTCTGTTTTTACTTTCCATCTTATCTACCTTTGTAACAATATTCTACAGCTGTAGAGAGAACAATTCTGTCCACTAAAGGCATTTTAAAGATTCTGAATAAAGGGGAGACCGTGTTTGAAAATTTAGCAATGCCAATTTACCAATTTTTCACAACATAAAATGGTCTGTAACATAGTTTTTGACCTGTAGCCTTTGTAAATACATAATAAGTAAGTACCACCTCACTAAAAAAAAAAAAAAAGTTGTTTGAATAGTATGGGCCTAATAGCCCCATAATGCATATGAAATTTCTTTATTCTTCCATGTCTGTTAACATACATAAGGAACAGAATCTTATTATTTGCATGTATACAAGTAAGAGTCAACTCTCATTCTTTCTTTTAGAGCCCCCAAATGACCAATTGCTATCACTGTTGCTTGTGTTACATGAACTTACACCCTAATACGCTATGTGAAATATTTCTTGGGGTGAGAAATTGACAATCTGAATCAGAGGTTGACAAATCCATTACGATGCTTTTGTAAATAAAGTTTCAATAGTACACAGCCATGCTTATGAGTTCATGCATTGTTTATGACTGCTTTTGTGCTACAGTGGCCAAGTTTTCTGTGGTTACGACAGACACCGATGGTATGGTCTGCAAACACAGAAGTATGTACCGTCTGATCCTTTACAGAAAAAAATTTGTCAACCTTTGATCTAAATGGATAACAATATGGAATCCATTTTAAATATAATGCTTTGAAAGCTCCAGAATTAAAAGCTACAGTCCTCGTTCACAAAAGCAGGAGAAATACATAGTTTAGTTATACGTGCAATTATATACAATGTGAATTGGGTCTTTTAGGAATGATGTCCGAGACTTCATGAAGCCACAGAAATCAATCAAAATTTCCCAGTTCTCATTAAAAAATATGTATCTAGCAGTGAACTGTGATATTTCAAAGTAACTAATAAATATTTTTAAAAAACAATTTTCCTAAAATTATTACTGAAACTAGAATAACTAACTAACATAAATAAATGATTCATCTATAAATATTCATAAATAAATAACAATTCATCTAAAAATCATTTAGACCCGAATCACTTTTTTCCTAAACAAGGTCAATAGAAGCCTGGCTATCTCCTTTGCCATAAGATGTTTGTTTTTAATTTTCCTACTCAGTGCTTTTTTTAAACTTAAATGCAAACTTTTTGGTTAATGAAGAGAAACATCTGCACTCTTTTTATTCTGTTTATTTGTTAGAAGTAACACATTCTGAACCGAAATGAACTTACCATCATTTCAAGTGTGTACTGGTTACAACTTAGCGAACATCCTTTTCAGGATGGGGTCATTTTATAAAGAAGATGGACTGTCCAGTGGAATGATTTTATTTTATCAATAAAAGTGAGACTTTTAAATGCCTTTATTATCATCGCACTGTGTGATACAGACTATCATTTTGTATCACATTGTTCAAGATCAATTTCAGAAACATCGGAGCCTCACACACCTATGAGCATCTGGGAGCCAACTAGTCATGAACAGAGGAAGTAATACAATTGCTTTTGTTAATGTTCTCATGCGACAGGCAGAGGCAGTCAATGTTAGACCTGGTAAAACACATCTAGCTCTAGGTGAAATCTGAGGGAAGATGCAGCAACAAGAAAGCAGCACCGACTGGGCATGCTCCTATTCAGGCAGAGACAGAAAGGGAGTGGACGTACTGTAGAAGCTGGCCATTACGTAGTTTTGGCAGCGATCACCAGTAAACTCATTTGGGCACCTGAGAGAAGAAACAAAAAAAACAATGGTAGAAAAAACAGAGAAAAAGAGAAGAGGTGAATATATGCTAGAAAGAAGCTCCTTCAGTGACATTTGATTGAACTTGGTGAGTTCACCCTCAGGAACTGAGTCTTTGTCCTAATGGTGGCTTTTAGACTCTGGCGTTTCCCCCAAAGGGTTAAAAATTCGGACAGAAATGATAGAAAGATCCCAGCATTTTAAGTGACTGCATTCTCTCAAAGGGAGTCACTTGAAGTGAAAGCAGATGTTTCCTTTCACTAGGTTTTCTATTTGACAGCATTGGTCCAAAATGTTGGAAGGAAGGGAGTTCTGGTTGGCCGGCCCGCCATGATCACCAGCATCACCGACCATCCTGATGGGTCATTCTTTTATAAAACTGATGACCACTGGGGTCTGTGTTGAGACACAGTTAAACAAGGTCTCAATGAATGGGTTTACGCCCTGAGTGGTTAAACCATAATTAGAACAAAAGGAATCAGTCACAACTGAGTTGTAAAACCACCAAGCGGTAGTGATTGTTGCTGTAGTTTGGGGGAGAAAGCAAATTTCAGATTATTTTAACATACTTTCTTGGGTTTGGACTTTCATGGGCACACTCTCAGTACATCTCGCTCCAGTGAATCCAGGTTGGCACCTAGAGGGTAAAAATGTAATAAGATATCGAACGCTAAAGACACTGAACTTTCAGACTGGCAGTGTTCCTCCTATGCAGTATGGAGGCTCCTACAAATGACCTGGTAGCTGAACAACGCAAAAGAAAGGAGAAGACAAAACATTTAGAAAACCATGTCCCGTGAAAACTGGGGGGTATGGATTTCTGTTGTCTGCTTCAGTCTTCATAACTAGAGTGAGGTTGAAAAGTTGAAAAGAAGTGGCAAGTTCTGGGCAGCTAAGTCATTTTCCCTTGGGCATTTCTGAAGTTGTCACTGATCAATCGACTCACTATGTTCAAACACCGGTTTTGGTAAGAGCTTGTAAGGTTCCATCCACCATCATCTTTTATTGTTTAAACGATCCTGAGCTTTTTCTTTTGTAGACACCACTTTGTACTTCATTTCATAGGTATCTTTATAAGTGAAATCAACAAACTACAATAGAAGTCAAGCTCTTTCACGCCCTAGTGATTACTGACAAGAAAAACTACATCTCTTTTTGTTTTAAAGATATTACAAATTAGGTCTTATTTTTAATGGTGAAAGGAAGAGGCAGATTTTTATGAGTACGAATTTCACTTCATCCAATTATCTCAAGCCAAAGGCAAATACACTTCTAAAATTTAAACAGTTATTCCTCTACTGAAGTATTTAATAAATGTCATTTTGCATTTAGGGTAAATTGTTTTGAAACTGTATAAAATCTACATTTTACTCACTCGTATATATTTGCCTATCAAAGTTCCAGAATCCTGGTAGAATACTGTTCTTAAAGCCTGTGACGGGGCTGTGCCTAATGTGGAAGCCCTTTACAACTGCTCTTTTTGTTGCTGTCACTCCAGTAACTAAAGCATTTCAGAATGGATTCATTTTACCCAGTATCATACTCTAATAAATAGGGTCATCAAAAAGTTCCAGGACGCAAATATACCTCTTACGGGTGCTCCACAACCATAGCCATGATTATCAGTAATAGTTCATCTAGGCCATAACCATCATGCACACACCTCATGATTTACTTACAACCCTTTCTTCTCCAGAGTAAATAAAAATAAACACCATCTTTTTGGCATCAAAGAGATGTGAATAAAACGATTCATTTTTGCTAATATAAGGTTGATTTTTTTTCATTTCCCTTAAAGCCAAATTCAGTGCCAAAAAATGTTCTCAAGTGATTCGGTACATCTACTTCACCTATTTCAAGAATGGCTTGTAAGAATAAATACTAGCAGTTCCAGATTTTCAGCCCTATAAGTACTTGGGTAAACAAAGTATAATTATGATCATTAAAAATAATATTGGGGGCTTCCCTGGTGGCGCAGTGGTTGAGAGTCCACCTGCCGATGCAGGGGACACGGGTTCGTGCCCCGGTCCGGGAGGATCCCACATGCCGTGGAGCGGCTGGGCCCGTGAGCCATGGCCGCCGAGCCTGCGCGTCCGGAGCGTGTGCTCCGCAACGGGAGAGGCCACAAGCTTAACAACAAACATCTTGTATTGATACAGTTTTTTCAGTTCTTCAAAATATATATTTTTTTAATGAACTGGTTATTTTCATTTATAATATTTTTGCTTCAATGAGTAGAGGAAGATCTGCCTAGAGAAATACAGAAATAAGAACTATAACCTGTGAGGTTGGGTCATTTCTCATGAAGATGTCATTCTGCGTGCTTCAGTAAGAGGGCCTTCACAGGTAATTTAAGAAAAATATACGGAAACTTGTTTTCCATATAACTTATTTGACATAAAAAGTTTTGAAGTACACGGGTTTGTTTGTTTGTTTGTTTTTGTGGTATGCGGGCCTGTCACCGCTGTGGCCTCTCCTGTTGCGGAGCACTGGCTCCGGACGCGCAGGCTCGGCGGCCATGGCTCAAGGGCCCAGCCGCTCCGCGGCATGTGGGATCTTCCCGGACCGGGGCATGAACCCGTGTCCCCTGCATCGGCAGGTGGACTCTCAACCACTGCACCACCAGGGAAGCCCTACGTGGGCTTTTAATTTGTATATTTGTTTCTGAACCAGGACTATATAAATCCATATAGACATACACTATAATTAAGTAGGTAATTTCAGACCTAAGAATATATTCTATAATGACCATTTCATCTTAAAAATTTAAATTCTTAATTTGATCACACAATAATCCACTTGTTTCATACAAAGAACATGGTATAAGATATGTGAATATGGTATGTGTGTGTGTGAGAAGACAGAGAGGGAGAGAGAACCATTGGAGGTAAGAAATGCACGTATTATTTAAGGATCATGAAATTAACAAATAGCTGAGAGATCATGAGTCCCTTAAGAGAAGAAACGCATTTATTAGAAGATTGCCGTTTATGCATCTAGGATGACACTTTTGAGATCACTGGTCAGAGGACAACTAGATGAAGGGGATCAAAAATCTTACCCAACCAATTTTCTGATTCGTACAAATCCTGAGATGATGTTTCCTAGGAAACTAGCATTATCTCTATCATAAGGTGATATATCAATAGAATATTTGGTGCAGTAACATTAGATCTGCTTAAGGTATGCCAATCCTTTTTGGAATTATCAGCTATAACCGAACCAGAACTCTCCTTTCGCTACTGTTTACTTTCACTTAGATGGATTTTCTTAGCGTAAAAGCCTTATTATTATTCAAAGTGGGGTCCAAGGACCCATAGCACCAGCATCTCCTGGAATCTTGTTAGGAGACACGTAGAATCTCAGGCCCCCATCCATAACTACTGAATAAGAATCTGTATTTCAACAAGATCCCTAAGAGATCTGTTTGTACATTAAAGTTGAGGATGTCAGGGATCCTGACCTCCAAAAGGCCCTCTACCCTGGCATCACAGAATCTTGCTGCTTGCATGTGAGAAGCCCATTTGGCTTCATTGGGCCTCAGCTGTCCTCAGGGATAAAGTGAAAGGATTTAACTAAGTGATTATCAAAGGTTTCTCTTACCACGAAGGTTCTGGGAATCACCCTCACACATGGAATCACTATGCAAAAACCCAGACATCATTTCTTCTGAATGTATTACCAGTCAGGGAGGACTCAAGAACTTAAAAAATAAATTTCTGATAGAATGGATTTTTAAGACAAGCTGGAGGCAAAATAAATTTCAAATACCTATTCCTAAGCAATTCAAGGGTTCAGCGGCTATAATCATTATGTAACTTTTGTGGACGTCTAGAATTGTTACCAAATCAGATGGAAGGAAGTGGAAACAGTTTCTGCATAAGCAGACTGCAGACTGCATTGACTGGGTAGAGGAAGCATATGCAAATGGGAATGCACCTGATCTACAGGCTCTGATTAAATTCTATGGAATTACGTCTAAAAGAATAGGCAGACTGGCTGCTGACATATTTCTTTATTAGCACTGTACTTTAAGCACCCAATCTATCGCTTTCTTCGGAGATAAGAGTACGGTAAATTTAATCTGATTTTGAACAATATTCTTTGGCACGAGTCTGAGCACCTTCCAAGAATTTTATGTCTTAGAAGAATCTGTTTGAATAAGAACCGAGCCCCTATTTTAGCTCCAAAACTATATATACCGTTTGTTTTACTGATCAGATTAGAAGATGGAAATATTTTTTTTTTAATTTTAGGGCTTCCCTGGTGGCGCGGTGGTTGAGAGTCCGCCTGCCGATGCAGGGGACACGGGTTCGTGCCCCGGTTCCGGGAGGATCCCAC
>NW_020175192.1:9470296-9500284 GCF_003031525.2 Neophocaena asiaeorientalis asiaeorientalis
GTCCCCAAAAAAAAAAAAAAAAAAAAAAAAAAGTTTAGTATTTGCTCTTAACACGATAAGCTATCTTTGTTCTGTGATTGTTCTTCGTGAGATGAAAACTCATAGACAGTTTTGTCTGAACTGAAGCAGCATCTCTTCCAACTCGCATCACCTCTTCCCTG
The DNA here is from genome assembly GCF_003031525.2 of Neophocaena asiaeorientalis asiaeorientalis. NCBI lineage: Eukaryota > Metazoa > Chordata > Mammalia > Artiodactyla > Phocoenidae > Neophocaena > Neophocaena asiaeorientalis. Next base: position 9,470,458 of record NW_020175192.1, read on the forward strand.
AGTGCCATATTCTCACCTCTACACATCCACACCCTGGGAGAAGGATTCCTTATTTGGCTCTCACATTGCACGCTGCCCTGATCTCTTCCAATGTCCTTACCTATCTGTCTCGTGATTACCTCTTTGTGAGGACGCTGACCACATTCGGATCATTTTATAGCTCTAATGTTTAGCCTGGCTCACGAAGGACTCTCATAAAATGTTAGTTAAACTGAACCTGACTGAGGATCAGTGTTCAGTAAAGGACTGTATTAAGGAGAACCTCACAGTCAATTGATTTGCCAGGTACAGCTCAATAACCGGCTTTTATTTTTATAGTTTGTGACCGACTCTCTCCTCTGTATACTTCCAAATAATTTTTTATAGGAGCTCCCAGTATCCTCCTTATAGACTCCCTCCCTTAAATAGAAACCTTTAAAATTGTGTCTGGAATTTGGAAAAGACTCTTAACTCTTTAACAATAAGTCTCTTACCTCAAATTTAAATCCTGTTACTGAAATACCATCTTACCTAGGATTCAATAAAGCCATTACCGTCGAGTAACCAAGACTTCTGCACAGCATCAGTAAAATAAAAACTGTTCTTAATAATAACCTTAATACATGGTGACGGTCCTGATACGCTTACTATGTAATCGATCATCAGCTCATGTAATTTTGTGAAGCGATTTAGTGCTTGGTGTATTTTTTACATTCTAATTGAATAAAGTATTTCTCATTTTTTTTTTGGTGGAGACACTAGACATAGTCAAAGATATTTCCAGAACTCCAAGAAACTTCTGGTCATTTAGGGTTTGCTAATTTTACAAGCCAGTATAAATGGTTTTGTGTTTTTTTAAATTTATGGTCAATTTATAAACCGTCCTTAGACATCCTTTCTCTTCCTTTCTTTATGTCTTGGTTTCATTAATTTTCATTAGGTCCTCCCTTGATCAAGCAGGAGAAGGGAAACAGGTTTACATATGAGATTTTGTCTCTATTTATTCATCACTCTACCATGAAATATTCAGACAATTTTTTAGATAATTTTCTTCCAAAAAAGAAGAGCCCCTATTTTCTTTTCACTCTACCTCAGTACTAGTTAACTGGGGTAGTTCCTTCATATTGTACAACAGCTGAAACAATTTCTTTGATGTCCATGTTTACAAATATCAAGTAATGGCAATGCCAACAGATACATATTGAGGATTATCGGTGTGTTTAAGTGTTAGACGTTAAGGACTTTTGCTCGTACTCCGTAAACCAGAGCTGGCAGTGTACACAGCAGGTCAAACAGTGCTAGTTTGTTTTTCTACAGTATCGTATCGCAAGGGCTGACTTTTCTCACCCCTTCACTCAGGATTGTGGCTAGAACTCGCCCACTCACTGGCTGAGTATCTGTGTTGTAGATTATTCTTTCCCAAATGGATTGTTACTAGTAGTCTGCATTTTTCCAAGATGAACTTCGTTCTCTTATCCACCATGAAGTGAAATTTCTTGAGGTCTGTATATGCTTTTCTAATTTGTGTTCTAGTGTTCTTTATGGTATCATCTGCAAAAGACATTTATTTCCTCAAGGGAATGCCTTCTTCAGTACCATTAAAGAAAATATTAAATATAATATATGCCTTCAATAACATTTCGTTCAGATCCAACCTTATACCTCCCCATCACTGATCATCCCATTTCTTTTTTATTAAGATCTGGGGGCTAGTTCTCAATTCTTGAGATAACAGTATACATAGAGTGGCCACAGTGGACTCATGGGTAAATACTGAGGGGGAAAAAAAAAAATCTAAGTTATCCTGGCTCGCCAATGTTGTTTTTCAACATCTATGACATACAATCCCACTAATGAGGGTGTCAGTGTTTATGAATTAACCCCTCCTTGTTTGAACCCTGGTGCCCTTCCCAAAGCTCTGTTTGTACAGCTTGTTCTGAAACGCTCATCTGTAGATGAAAATCCTTGCCGTTGTTTACTCTAACTGATGTATCCTTTACTTTGGGGTCAAACAATTTCATCGGATATGGGCTCAATCTACGGCCCATGCATCGACGTGTCCTTGTGACACAATGACTTATGGACTCGGCTAATTTGTGGTTTGGTTTTCCTCCCTGGAGGATGCCCTTCCCCATCTCATCACACAGCTTAGCGATTCCAAACTTTACGGCTCCATCTACTCCAGCCTCATTTTATGATGAAACATCTAAATATTCACTTTTGACTTAAATCACTCAATAGAAATATTTCAAAATGGTGCGTTTTATTTTAAATAGACTATATGCTTCTCAAGGCGAGGACTGCATATACTTTCTTCCCTGACGGAGTCTCTGCCTCTGGCTGGTTGTGGTCCCCCACGGTACATTCCCTTAGCTCCCTAAATTCTCTTCATAGCACTCAGCACACCAATCATTTATAATTAAATTAATTACTTAAAATACATCGGCTACTCACAAGAGCCTGCAGACTCCATGAGGGCAGAGACCACGTGATTTTGCTCACCACTTCATACCGAGCACAAGCATAGAACTTGCCTCTTAGAGGGAGATCAATAAATACATGTGGCTGCCTAACTGATTTCAGGAGAAAACAAGGAACCAAGCTCTTAAGAACACTTAGTGTACCTGATTTTACGCCAAACTGCAGCCAAACTGGTTTCTATAAGAACAAAAGGATTTGCTTCCCTCTGTCTTCACGCAAGTCAAAAATGAGCTAATAAATACCTAGGAAGTACAAAGCAGGAGTCTAGATGCAAGAGGACACAGAAGAAATAGAACACGTGGTCATGTGAAAAGCTGACTATCTACATCTAAGCCACAAGAGTCCCGCCCACTCACAAAGGTTGCTCTCCCTGTCAAACGTTACAGAAGGTAAGTGTCACACCCACTCTGAAGGACGAACGCTTCCAGAGCTGGCTGGACTCCAGGTCTAACCCAAAATACATCCCTTTGTTCTATTCCAAATTTCTCCTTCTACAGCCATGATGATGAGGCCACAGGACACAACTTGAATCTGAACCATCACCCCCTTAGTTATGTTAATTCAGCTGCTAATATGTTATAAATATCATCCTCCACCTCCTCATGGCCATGCCAGGATTTTATAAAACTGTAACCTTAGCCAGTGTCTTGACTTTCCTCATCTTACCCGGTCCCCAGATGTCTCCAGCCTGTATGGAAGTCTCTCTTCCGTAAGCACTTGCTATGTTTATGGTGTCACTCCCCTGCTCCAGAAGTTACGATGATGCCCGATTAGCTATCACGATGTCCAAAGTCCTCTGCCTGGCTTTCAGAGCTCAGAAACTGACTCCTGTCTAACTTACTTTGTTTGTTTTGTTTTACTTCCCAGAATGGAGCTGCTCGTCTAGCTATGCATGTCACTGGGTCTCATGGGAAGATTACTGCAGCCTCAGTGTCTGCCTGGTATATGGAACAAACTCCATAAATGATGACGATGTTTATCAAGTCTTCAACTAATTCCAGTCTTTTCCTTCTTTAAATGCTCATTACCATAACGCTCAGCACTGTACCACCTGGGATATAGTCACTTTAACTGATGCACTATTTTAGTTACTCCATTTCCGTAAATAGACTAAGTTCCCGGGGACCAGCGACCGTGCGTCATGTTTTCTCTGCGTTTTCAAAAATGCCTGGCATAGATGTAGCTGTTCTATAAACAAATGTTAATTCATATTTCATTTACTGAGTTTAATTTATTATAGCAAATTTGTTGTGACTTTATCTCCTCTAGCTATATATTTTTCGTAACTATTTCGATAATAATGTGTAATACAATATAGGCCCTTATATATACTACATGCTTTCATAAAAAATAGACAAAATCATAAGTTCATGTTTAAAGGCACCTCCCGTCTTCCTATGTTTTGTTTGCTTTTTGTTTCTGTTTTTACATATAAGGAAGTTATTGATCAGAGATATTACATGATTAAATGAATGTCAAATGCAAAGTTATAAAGCTAGCTGGTGGCCCCAACAAATCAGATAAAAACTGCTAGTGTTAAAATGAAGAATTGGGAATTAAATATGATAACACAGTCTGTTAAGACAGGTGTATATATTTTTCCAGTGTCTACAGAGAGAATGTAATTCTACCATTATAAGGAAAAAGAAATCTTGCTTCCCCAGAGTTAGAAGTGCTTTAGCAGAAATGAATTCATTTAATTTCACTGACTCCCTGGGAAGAAGTTTGGAGAACATATTAACTCTATGTTATAAATATACTGTCCAGAGAGTTGAAGTGAAAGAGCTCAGACTATTCACCAAAACTGGTGGTTAAAACTCTAATCCCCACACGGGGAAGGCACATCTGCCCATAGGACAGCATCACGGGTTTATAAATACGGTGTGGTATAAAATCATTTTTCGATTAAAAAAAATCACATCGACATCTTCCAAAATAGTTCTCTAAGTAAAGCTGTTCAGAGGAGCAGATATACAAGAACAAGGGGAGAAAACAAAGAGGAACATCTGGACAATGTCACATTCAAACTGTCCTGTTTCTTTGAACCATGTGACTACATGGGGTACCAGAGGGTAAAAGACGGAATGATACTTTTCTGGTCTTTATGCAACCTGGAATAGTAACTGTTTTTTTTTTTTTTTTTCCCCCAGGATAAATTTTAAATTACTATAGAGAGAAGAGAAATATAAAAGATGAGATACACCACAGAAATTCCCGCACAGTTCCCAGAGGAGAAGTCCAAGTAACCAGCAAACCTCTCCTCAGAGAAGTGTTTAACTGTTATATGGTTAATCCATTTGGAACACCTTGTTCTAAACAGAGAGACAAAAGAGCTTTGTGTAAAGTCTTCGACTTCAACTCCCAAAAAGACAACAGTGGATGAGATGACCAGAGAGACTACTTGGAAACTCGCGTGCTTGTGGTGTTTCTGAGTCATGTCTTTAGCCAGGGATAAAGCTGATTTTGAATGATGTGGCACGTGCTTCAGAAACGTTTTGCCCTAGACAGATGGACCATGTGGAAACTATGAACTGGCTTCATACACAGGACCATGATGAGCCCATGCAACACTTTCGTGTTTTCTGTTTCTATGCAAGTCGTCCAGTGAACAACATAATATCGTAAGACATGGTAAACGATGTGCCTTGGTTTCACTTCTGACTAAACTATTTTTAATGTTATAGATGTTTTTAATACAGGGATTAAAAAACAATTAGACAAATTTAACAAAAAAGGCATGACATATTTTGGATAGTGAACATATTCCAATGCTTCCATCAACGTACTGGCTTGCTCTGATGCATCAGTAAAGACATGGTGCAAAAGGGGGATAAAACTGATCAAAATCACAGATGTCAAAGATTTTCTTTCCAACAAGATCTCGTAATAAGCTTTAACGCTTTTCTGAAAGATTATATTACCAAAAAAAAGATACAATAAAATTATAATGCCAGTTTGCGGAGAACTAGAAGACGATTAGCTCGGGGGAAACAATATTCATTCATGGGTTGCTGCTTTCATAACTGCTGGAGGAAGACAACATTTCACTTTAAGATTAGAAAAATATATAACAAGTATTCCTTTCTGGATTGGGCTTAAAATTTAATGAAAAGCTGTGTGGGTGAAAAAAATTCCAGTTGTTGGCACAATACCAAAATGGAACAAATGAACAGCACTTAGGCGATAGCACTTTTTGTACAGGACGTGGGAGGGCCACAGAAGAGCTGAAATTAACACGTGGAAAATAACTGCACTGGTTCCTAAGAGGTATTCAGAAACTATCATATATACTCACTCAGCTTGTAAATCTTTGCAAAGGCTATGGTGAAAAGTGATCATGTTTCATTATTATAATTAAAATACAGTGGTCTCAGATGCTTTTCTAAAGAAGCAAAAAAGAGAAAACATAGATAATCTGGGTACAATTGTTTAAAAAGGGGAAGCATTTAAAGGAACTATAATTTTAAGTGTTTTTTTAAGTGATTTATTAAAACGTAATTAGGTTGTATGTCTATGACTAGGACAGAGTAACAGGATTACCCATATAATAAATGCACCTCATATTTTATAGATTATAATTCTCAGCTTCTGGTATTTTCTATTTTCATAGAGAAAATCTTACAGGAAACTATAAAATTTGGTCATCCCCAATGTACACACTGCTATATTTAAAAAGGATAACCAACAAGGACCTACTGCTCAATGTTATACAGCCGCCTGGATGGGAGGGGCGTCTGGGGGAGAACGGATACATGTACACGTATGGCTGAGTCACCTTGCTGTGCACCTGAAGCTATCACAGCATTGTTAAGCGCCTATACGCCGATATAAAATAAAAAGTTAAAAAATAAACGTGGTCATCCCCATTCACTTCGATAAATGTGGGCAGGGAGGAATGTTTGGGCTGTATTCACAGCAAGTTGGCAGAACCAAAGTCTAAAACTGACCAACTTTAATTCTTTGCTATAGGTATGCTGAGTTGAACATACTGGTGATCAAAAAGTGAATCTTTAATTTTAAAACAATGAACACTGAGAGTCATAAAATCCTTCAGACCTGAAAGAAATGATTTTTTCTATATACTCTTTCATTTTTATCTTGCTTTAAAGCTTTGAAAAGACTCTTACTTATTAACTTTATCTTGGCTTATAACTATTACCTATATCTATGAAAGGGATATTTAGTAATTGAAATTAGAATTTTACTCTTGTGATTCCTAGTCTTTTTTTTTTTTTTTCCTGTACGCGGGCCTCTCACTGTTGTGGCCTCTCCTGTTGCGGAGCACTGGCTCCGGACGCGCAGGCTCTGCGGCCATGGCTCACGGGCCCAGCCGCTCTGCGGCATATGGGATCTTCCCAGACAGGGGCACGAACCCGTGTCCCCTGCATCGGCAGGCGGACTCTCAACCACTGCGCCACCAGGGAAGCCCTGATTCCTAGTCTTTTATTCACTACAAAAGTAATAAAGTATAAAAGCATAAGGTACTATAAGGATAATAAAAGTAGTAATAAAATAAATAAAAGACTATAGCTACTTTTATAAGTTGTCCGTTTTCATTGATAAAATCGGCCACACAACCAGCAAAACTTGTCTTCTCTGCTTCTACTCTATTAAAAGGAGAGATTTTGAGGGCAAAAAAGCAGATCTGGGAGGTACTTGCTTACAGCCCTGAGGTCCCACGAGACATTCTGCACATAGCCCGTGTCTAGATCAGCACAGCGAACAGCAAAACGTTTCTACTGAAACAGCGTTTTTGTTTGGTGTTATGGTTTTAAAATATATGTCCTTTAAGACGCATTGTATGACTTACAAACAATGGAGGCTTTCTTAGAAAAGGGACTTAAATGTTTGCATACTATTTATATGATGTAAAAGGGCATTGGCCTTCTTAATGATTTCTTGCGCCTTTTTTCTCATTTTGCTAATTGCTCTTTCTGTTAGCTCACCTGTCTCTCTGACAAACTTGTTCTTCTTTGTCAACATTTGGGTCACAAGCTAGTAATATTCTGGAGCCGGAGATGGTTGTTCTGATGACATGTTTTTTTTTCTCATTTAGGACAATCACTGCTACTTTAGAACAGTGGGACACAGCTCTTAGTCAACTGCCAAAGAAATGTGTATTTTTCACCGCATATTCAAATATCTTTTACCACATCAAATTATTTGAGTCCGTGGACCACAGAGAGCCTAAATATCAAGCGTAGACTAAAACTGCATGGCACAATAAACACGTGCTTTTTAATGAGACCTACTAATTTTAACTGCAAGGTTTAAATATTTAATGTAACCTCACTGACAACATCTTTGTTTAATTCTATCTGTTGAGAGAGAATAACTGTGATACTTCTTAATGGTTCATTAACTCCTTCAGGTCATTGGAGAGCGCGCCATTCTAAATACATCTATAAATAACTGTAGTACATGAAAGAACGCTCTGCCTTCTACATGCAATGATGCTAAACACACTAAATGCATTTCCAAACAAATGCAAGTTGCTGGTTTTTCATTAGTGAGATCGACCTAAATTCCATTTTTATAAAGGAGTTATAAAAGAATAAGCTAACGCCAAGTGTAACAGATGTGTCAGTAAAGAATCTTCTGCCCTTCTGCTTCGTTTAGTTGTCCTATTCGTTTTGCAGGTGACCACTGGGGTAAAAAGGAACATCATCTTACAGCTTCATCCATACATTGGATGGAGACGTAGGTATCCAAAGTTCCAGACCTCTATGATATTTGCACATCTCTCTTAGGTAACAACGAGGAAAACCACGAGGAAAGCAACTTTATAAATATGAAGGCAAAAAAACCCCCAAAACAACCCACCTTGAAAAAAGCAAAATAACATTCTGGATATAACAGAGAAGATGATAAATGGTATGAACTTTTCACAACACTTTAAAAATAAAACAGCATTATTCAAAGGATGCAATGGAATTGGAAAAAGCAGCAACAATACATCATGAGACACGGAATCATCTAAAAGAAGCAGTCATGGACATAAGCCACACAGAGGATTTCTTTTCTTACTTGCACAAGTATCTTGAGGGGTTTGAAAGGTCTTTCACCATGAAGCACTCGCCTCCATTCACACAGAAAGTTTTCTCCTTCTCTGCACACTTGACAAGATGGCTTGTCCCAGTGGTAGATGTAGATGTGGCTGGATAAAAGATAAAGAAGGGGAAAGGTTTATACCCATCTTTCCCTCTTCTAAGCAGCCTTTAATCTTAAATTCTCTTAAAAGGAAGAGTTCATGTAAGATACGGCGTACTCCACTAAACTTTCAGGCTTAATAAACAACAGCAAAGACGTTAAGTACTTTCTGGGTGTAATTAAATATAATAAAATTATAAAAGGGTAATTATAGTTAATTAATTGAATTATAATTAAATAGGCAACAGGTTCAACATTTCTTATAACTAATACTTTATCTTCTAAGGAAGCTGGAAAAGAGAACATCTATTGTCATTAAGAAAAATACATTTTCCAGGAAGGCTCAAAAATAATGACATAAATTCACATCAGTGCAACTGAATGTAGATATCAATTTTTAATGGCAAGTAATTAATAAAATTATTTTATTTTGAAATTACGTGATATATGTGTATGGACTTGATATTTTTTAGACATAATGTATAGCAAAGAAAAATACAAGGTGGCTTATTTGTTCCTAATGAAAAAAATATTATTAATTGAGTATGTATTAATGTATAGATCAGGGGGCATTCTGTTCAAAATTTCCATTCTATTCTAATTTCTACTCAGAAGAATATTATTGAATGTCTGATTGCCATCACGCTTCTGAAGAAATACAAAGACAGTCTAACATTGCTGCAAATGTAGAATAAAGCACTGCAAAATTCATCCATTCTGAAGTAGGAGTAGAAACAAGTTTTAATTTTGCGTTGCAACATCTTCACGTGATAAATCTGATTATTCACTTGCCTTCAATCTTCACAGTTATTGGAAAGTCAGGCTGACACTGATTGCTCCACCATTAGGTGCAGGGATTAAAGGAAGCCAAAGTCCTGAGACTGTAAGAGCATTTAGTCTCAGAACTTCTCCCCACTTACAGTATTGGGAGCACCTTAAACACTGCTCAGTCTCAACCCCAAACAGTCTAAGTCACAGCATAATGTTTATCACTGACATTATCAGGATGAAATGTAAAACCAACGTGTCCAGCCAATGAAGATTCTATTTACCCTCCCGGGGTAGGGAGAGTCCATCTTCAGACATAAGTTTTTCTCGTTGATTATCTGACTCATTCTTAGTGACTTTTAATTCTTTGTCTTCCTTATCAATTTCTATGTTATGATCTGCGTGTGAAACTCAGATGCCCTTGTTTATTTTATTTGACCTGTCGTATTTTTCCATTTTCTCCTGCCTTTCTTTTTCGTTTCCTTCACAAGCACACATTTTGCTTTGACATTTAACCTAATTGTGACCCTAACTCTGCTTGATTTTTACTCTACCTGATTGAAATACCGAGCATCTGATTATTCAGTTTCTAAACGACTCGAGGCCTTTCTTGTCTCTTATTCTCCTGTCTAAGGCATGTCTGGGACCATTTCTCTGTTCTCACCATGGCTTTCAGGAGGAACAGCAAAGGACAGTCAAAATGATTTGTCCTTTGGAGACATCTGGTTCAAATCCCATCTCCTACTAGCTTTGTGTCCTTGAGTAAGTCACCTAGCCATCCAGATGGTCAATTTTCCCATTTAGAAAACAGGGTAAGGGGACTCTTACAGGACTCTTATAGAGGTAAAAGGAATTGGCACAAAACTGGCACCCGATGAATAATAGCAGGTATGGTTACTGAAAAAGTAGGGAAGAATCTTAATTTTGCTATCTATCAATCAGAGGTAAAATCTGATAACAGAAATCTGAAGATTTCAAAGAGGCATGCTTTCCTTGAATCATTATAATGGGTAATTAAGAACTGGGTCAATTTTCAAATTATTCCAACACAAAGTCCTTTTCAGAATGCATTTCCAGATGTCCAGCTCAGGTCTACAAACCCAAGCAGAAGAACCAGGGAGAGAGAGCAGAGAGGTGATGTTACCCTCTGCCAGCAGCTACACTTTTACCATCTTTATCAGGAAGAGGGGAAACATAACTTGCATCCTTTGGTCTATAAAATCATAGAGTAGACAATTTCTACACATCACTTAGCACAGATTTTAACATAATACTATATCTTCACGTGAAAAACTGTTTACTTAGGTGCTATGGATATTTTCATCCGTGGCGACTGCTTGTAAAAAAATACTAGGAGGGAGTTTGTCTTAAAGGTTTTGTGCTTACGAGTTTCAACTGCTGACAGGGATCTACGGGATGACAAATTGGGCAGACTATTTTTGCCAAGGGGACCACCTGCAGTGTTCTGTCACCATCGTTCCTGCAAAGGAGCTCTGAGCCTCAAGCAGACCCCAGTGGTCCCTGAATCCCTGACAGGCTGCTAAGAATTACCCCTCATCCAAACTGGACAGCAAACACTGCAGCAGGCTCTTTCAGGACAAACGCTGAGGCTTTTATTAAAAACAACAAAACCAGCCCCCTCCTCGCCAAAGCAGACCCTCCATATTCACTGCAAACTTACAATGAAAATTAGCTGTGACAGAAACGAGATAGAAACATCATACCTATTCCTTGGATTTTCTGATCTTGTGTTATCAAATAAGTAGGATTAAGAAATGTGGGTTAAAACTAGCAACAATCCCTTTTTTTCAGTCCTTTAAAAGTAATTTTTCTTGACATGATTACCCTGCAGCTCTGAGCTTTGACACATTCATTTGAAAAATTCTTAGATCATGACTAGACACTAGGAATGGGATAGTTGATAATAAAATAATTCTTGGAGAAAATGAAGTAGCAACTCTCTTACATGTCATGGACTGTGCTGCTTTTATCCTTTAGTAGCAGCGAAAACAAAAATGATCATGGAATTGCAAAGCAGCAGTTAACTCCCAGGTGACACAAAGTGTGGACCAACTGGGTACAGCTGTTCTGAACCAACAGCCAAACACAGGAATACGTTGTAATTGTCAGAAGAACCTGGATCTGGATGGTGATATACGCACCTTTCAGATTTTTGCCAAGTTTCCTTATATATTCTCCTTAGTTGACCGCAGTGCACAGTCAGCCCTGAGCACATCTATAAATTTTGCAGTGATATCCTTTCTCTTTGGCCTATATACGCTGTAGTGCTAAGTCAGTTTCCGTTTGGTAATTCTGCCAGAATTTAATGGAACAGACAAAGCAGGTTCTCAAACCAAACTGTGGAAACAGCATTCTTTCTGGGGGAGCTGGCAGGAGTTTATCAGGGGTAAAGCTAACAGTTTTGGCAACAGAATGTGCTTTTGATATATAAAAGATGAACTTCATAGCTGCTCCCGGCAGTAGGTAACATAGATCTCACTCATTCAGTCCTTAATAGAAACTGCTTCCCTCTGCTTTGTAACTAGTTTGTCATAATCTGGGAGTTGGTCAACTTCTAGTAAGTGCTAAGTGGACAGCAATTAGGAACAGTGATAAGTGTGACTTCATTACTTTTACGTTTATCATTTATATGAACGTTTTATCCCAAACACACTTTACTTGGGATGTTACCAATTACAAAATTATAAGGAAGAAAGTATAAGTACAGCAGTTAGTTTGTTACTAGAGAATTTCTTCCGAGTGTTTTACTCTCCACCCTGTCTGTCTTGGTAGTATAGATCAGGACTAATGACCATTCCGGGGAAGTCTGAACAGTTCTCTGACTTAGCCAAGGATTTGGACACTAAGATTACCATTTAAAGATTCCCCAGGGGGCTTCTCTGGTGGCGCAGTGGTTGAGAGTCCGCCTGCCGATGCAGGGGACACGGGTTTGTGCCCCGATCCGGGAAGATCCCACATGCCGCGGAGCAGCTAGGCCCGTGAGCCACGGCCGCTGAGCCTGCGCGTCCGGAGCCTGGGCTCCGCAACGGGAGACGCCACAACAGTGAGAGGCCCGCGTACCGCAAAAAAAAAAAAGATTTCCCAAATCCTGCACCAGGAAATAGGACTCCCTCCTTTCTAGCTTTCCCTCCCTTCCCTAACCCTTCTCTTCCCTCCCACCCTCCTTCCCTCCCTCCCTTCTTTTTTCTTTCCTTTCACAGTTCTTTAATGACCGCCTATTATATGCGAGGCATAATAATAACTAAAGTTACTGGGGTTGAAAATTGTAAGACTGTAAACAATTCTCCCTAAAAGGAGATCTTTATAGAGGAAATGTAGTGAAATGACCCTGGAGTTAGCTGAGAAGAATCAGGGGGCCAAGGCACAATTTTGCCAATTACTAGCTGCGGGGCTCTGGTCCAGCTACTGCCTCAGTATACTCTGCGGCAAAAATGAGGTATCGCAGGGTTGCTGCAGAGTTTGATAAAACACTTTGTCAGTTGCAAAACTGCAGACAAATAGAGGATATGTTTCCATTACTGACGGCGTAAATACGGAACAAAGAGAAGCAAAAACATTTCTGTCCAGACGCTGTAAGTACATATAATCAAGTCTCGAATGTTGCTTCTTAGCAAATGATTCTTCTACAAAATGTGAAGAGATGGTCTGATTTGGAGGGGTAACCACTGAATGATCGCAAAGCATCAAGTAAATATCAATAATTTAACTTCTTCAAAACCACTGTCAATAATTTATACCCATTCAATTGGCTTACAAAATAAAACTGAAGAACAATTTGAGTTAAAAGAAAAAGAAGCTATCTTAAATGTGTAATTATTTTCAACTGTCCAGATCCACACAATTCTCTAATATTTCTTTAAAACATTTTTTTATTGAAGTATAGTTGATTTACAATATCATGTAAGTTTCACGTGTAATTTTCTAATACTTCTGACTGAGCTTCCAAGTTACATGAATTCACTGTATTTATAATCTTGTGTGTTATTGTAACAGTTTAAAAACTGTATTTAAAAATAGCACGATGTCCACAGAACATGGGCCGTAGTATAAACTTTGTTTATAACTCAGCATTTTGGAAATCACGTACTACTACACACTTTAGTAAATACGCAGGATAAAACTTTGAGGAGTAACTGAGTGTTCTCTGCTCATGACTCAGTATTTTCCCATGGAGTCACACAGTATTTCCTATAGAATGCCAGCCTTTTTCTGCTCAGAGACAGGCTAAAAAGAAAATAATGCTGGAAAGGACAGTTCCCTTTCTTGCTTGTGTTAAGTGGTGTTTTCCTTATCAGTGAAGTAGACAGCACTAACAGACCAGGGCCATTACACAAATGCAAACGACTGATAAGAAGCCAGTCTCTTCTCCTTTGACAATTAGCAGGAATTAGTATGTGTACAGTGTTTACCCCAAGAAGCAATCATTAGCTCCTATCTTCCCTGAGCGAATGAGCCCTGACTAGGAGTTTTTAGGACAATTCTTAACGATTTACTTGCAGAAGATTAAATCACTCTCTGAAGTTTTCTCAATAACATATACAAATATTAACAATTTTTATATTCTAACATGAAACTGTCAATCGCTACAAAGTTGTAGGATTTTTAAAAAAATCCTTACCTGTGATATCTTCCATGGCTAAGTATTTAGAAATCTGCATGCATTCCTGCTCTTTGATTTCCCAGTTTAAAAAAAAAAAATCTGAAATTATTATTCTTGCTCAGAATATAGCTCCTCAGCAATTATGTACCAGAGCACTTTGAACTTCTACTGGGAAGAAATGCTTATGTGGTTCCTGAAAATGACGCTCTGGCTCAGAAGCTGGGCAGGACAAGCCATGCCACCTAATGCAGCTTCTATAGATGCCAACGGAAGGACGGGGGAGGCATTAGTTCTCCAAAGGAAAATCCAGAGCCAGACTCAGAACCACTAAAGCATCACCATTCTGGGTTGGCATTTTTTTGCAAGTAGTAATTCAATCCGTTGCTGAATAGCAAATAGGTACTTGAGAAAAAAATGATAGAAGATCAGAGAAACCCATCCTGACTTGGAGGTTCCCAGAGCCCATCTCCTTGGCCTCTCCTCTACTGAACTCTGCTATAGAAACAAACAGGGAAGCCAGGGAAGAACCATCACGAGACCAGAAATGGAACCAGAACTTTCTAAAGTAGAATTAGGGCATCTCAATTCATGGACCTCAGGACTTGGTAATACGGTAGATTACCTACAAGGTGAGAGTCTGTCCAAAGAATAAGCCGACACCAAGGGCTGGTGGAGGTTAACTGGTTTAAGTAGTGAACTTGAGCTTTGGCATCATAACACACATACAATGGTAGACCCAAAAGAATCTTCACATATTGTATAATTTACCCCATATTGAAAAAGAGGATACAGATCATCTCAAAAGAACAGTTCTGCAGTCTTTCAGCAAATACCTCCAGCTAAAAATTCACAAACGTGTACAGGCTGCCCAAGGTCACATAAGCGAATTTGGACATGCTTGTTTTCGGACATGCTTGTTTTCTGTTGTCTTATATGTAATGTATGTAAGACATATAAGACACTGTTCAGTGGGGCTGAAGTAGGTTAACAGGATTGCCTTTAGATCCCTCCCTCCCTTACAAGCTCTCAGGGCAGACCCTAATATTTTTTCTGCCTTCTTCAGCAGAATGAAAAGTGACCCTTGGGTGTTTCTCCTCATAAAACAAAATTCTAATTTTTGTTGTAACGCTGAGCTCATTTGTAGCTAAACAGAAAGGAGATCCTAAGTTCCCAGCAGTTGCTGAGCAAATGCTTTGGTGTCATTAGATAGTGTTCTCCTTAGAAAAATAAAAATTGTCAACAAAGGTTATTTTTCAAACACAGAAGTGGCTATTTTTTTTTCTTTTTTTCTGACAGCACATTTCACTCATGACACAGTGCAATCATTCTAGTCTACTACTTCTTAGAGCAACATGTCAATGGCATAAATGTCTTCTAGGATGTCTTAGCTTTTCTAAAGAAGAAGGAGTCTCCTCCCACAGTGGATGGCTGGCCAGGCGGTTACAAGAAAGCGACATTTTCTTCCTTACAAAGCCAATAATCTTCTCTTAGCTAAGAAGCCAGCTACAGAAATACAGTTCTGCTATATATTTTCTACTAATCACTGACAGTTTTATCTGAGTATAAAATTTCCATAGCCAGAAGTCAACGAACTTTCAAGCTGTTCCTTGAATCTTTTCCTATCAACACGTATTCTAAAAGAGTAAGATTCATCTAGCCTACAAAGCAAATATTAGCAGTCAGCTGACTGGCTTAATTTGATATATTTATAGACCTCATCAGGCTAAAGGTAGAAGGGGCACATTCTTTACTGTATTCTGCACATTTTATCAGTATCAATTTGGTTGGGAGAAGGTCATGTCAATGTAGAAAATGTTAACCTGTCATTTTCCAAATTAGTCAAAAGTTTGGAGCATCATACAGAACACATCAAAACAAAGGGAACTGATTAAGGATTCAGTTACTTGGCGAGCTGCTGAAATTACCATGTGACATTTAATGACATAGGTTAATTTATTCATCAACCAAAATACACTTAGAAATGAAAGTAGACAGAAGGTCAAAAGATAGAAACTATGAGACAAATTCATTATCTTATTCATCAAATTAAAAAAAAATCATGCCATATCAAAAATAAAAGCCATATGGTCATTTCAGTAAATAGAGAATCAACATTGATGAGACTGAAAATCAACTTCTCTAAAACTATCCACAAAGTATTCTTACCCCCAAAGATCAAATCTGAATTTAATCAAGCACCCAGATACAGCTACTAATTTACAGGAAGAACACAGGTCAGAGGAACATATAAAAGAACACCATGGGATGCAATCAGCAAAGCCCAATCTATGAAGAACTCTACAGGGCAAATAACCTGATTTCTTAAGAAAAAATTAAAAGAAGATAAAAAGACAAAGAGAGCTAGAGCTAGAGACAGACCAAAGGGTGAGAGAAAAGAAAAACCTAAAATACAGACATTAAAAAGAGACATTAAACCAATTGCAATGAATGAAACTTATTTGGATCCTGATGTAAGAGGAAATCTGATCACTGATTACAAAGGGTTATCATTAATTGGTATATATGTCATACACTACCCAAAGCAACCTACTGATTCAGTGCAATCCCTATCAAACTACCACTGGCATTTTTCACAAAACTAGAACAAAAAATGTCACAATTTGTCTGGAAACACAAAAGACCCTGAATAGCCAAAGCAATCTTGAGAAAGAAAAACAGAGCTGGAGGAATCAGGTTCCCTGACTTCAGACTATACTACAAAGCTACAGTAATCAAGACAGTATGGTACTGGGTACAAAAACAAAAATATAGATCAATGGAACAGGACAGAAAACCCAGAGATAAACCCACACACATATGGTCACCTTATCTTTGATAAAGGAGGCAAGAATATACAGCGGAGAAAACACAGCCTCTTCAATAAGTGGTGCTGGGAAAACTGGACAGCTGCATGTAAAAGAATGAAACTAGAACACCCCCTAACACCATACACAAAAATAAACTCAAAATGGATTTAAGACCTAAATGTAAGGCTAGACACTCTAAAACTCTTAGAGGAAAACATAGGCAGAACACTCTATGACACAAATCACAGTAAGATCAAGTGCTTCGTGACCACCTAGAGGGATGGGATGGGGAGGGTGGGAGGGAGACACGAGAGGGAGGGGATATGGGGATATATGTATACGTATAGCTGATTCACTTTGTTGTAAAGCAGGAACTAACACAACATTGTAAAGCAATTATACTCAAAAAAATTGGTATATGTGTCAAATGCATTATGGTTATGTTTAAAAATAGCCCTTATCTTTCAGAGGTACATGCTGAAATACTTATACATTGAATAATAAGATGTCTGGGATTTACTTCAAAATAGTAAGAGGGAAGGGAAGTGAGTGAAATCAGGATAAAACAAAACTGATAACTGCTGAACTGGATGATGGCTCCATGGAAATTTGTTATATCATTCTTTGTACTTTCATACGTTCAATATGCATGTTTAAATTTATACATATATATGTACATGTTTTAATATATCCCTACATACATTTAAAACTTAAAAATGCAAAAATATCAATTTCAGCCATTTCAAAACATGTCTTTATAAAGTGGAATTAGAATGATACTGTATGCAACCTAAAGATGCTGACTGTTAGCCACCAATCTAAATCATACTTAACCCTGAAACTCTTAGAGGGGTGGTTTCCTTAATATCAAGAACAATATCAATATCCTTTATAACAACATCCTTTATAACAATATCCATTTCCTTAATATCAAGAACAAGCCAAGAATGGTGACTACTGGTGCTACTATTTAACACTGCTCTGAAAGTTCTAGCCAATGCAACAAGACAGGAATAACAAATTGTGGTACAACTGTAGGAAATGAGGAGATAAAATAAGCACTATTAGAAGATGATATGATTGGATACCAGTATTACCTAGCAAGAAAACCTAATAAAATAAAAGGATTATATTCACAACAGCAATAGGAACTATAAATCATTTAGGTCAGCTAGGTGTGGACCTAACAATAAATATGCAGAATAGGAGATACTTTCAAAGGGTAATATATTAAGAAGGGGAACTGGGTCTGTGCTTGGGGTAGAAGAAGGCATTATATTAAAGGGAAAAGCAAATGAATTTATGGAGGTAGAACAATGAATGTCACGGTCAGTGAAAGGTAGTAGTTCAGTTTGGGAGGTGGATCATAAATAGGGAGGTGAAGTTACTGAGGCTATAAAATAATAATACATCCATATTAAAGAAGCCCTCGGCACTCTGGCTGGAATTAATATTTAATCTGTAGGTCATGGACAGAGTTGGGTTTTTGCTTACGGCTGTGATTAATAAAATTAACGGTCTATTCTATAGCCTTTGGAAAGGGAGAAAAATGGAGATGAGACCAGTGAAGAAGCTGACACAAAGGTCTAGATGAGAAAGGAAGATTGCTCAAACTAGCCCAGTAATGATGGGAGAGGAATCAGCGCCATAGTGAAGAATTAACACTACTTTGTATTCATATACGTTAAAATTAAGCAAGAACTAAATGCTGGGGTTTGTATTTCACACCTCGTATTGCACCTCTTTCTAAGGCATTCAAACTGCCTAACACACGTTTCCTCTTTATTCTTCACACTATCTAGGATATACCCAGGATATTATTAGACAGAGGAACTGTGGGCCATTCTCGATACTCAAGAGTCATTGGTAAAATTAAAATGTCAAGTCTTGTAGCCACAACTACATGACTAACGCTTTCCTAATTTAACTATACCACGTCTGTTGATATAAAGGAACCCACGACGAGCAGACAGTATCATAGTTGGCCTGAAATCCTAAGTTACACAGATGATCAAGGTAGTGATATTCCTAAAAGTTATGAAAGCATCTCCCTGACAGGAAATGATTCCCGACAAATCATTTTAAGTAATCTATATTTTCAGTGTCGTGCATAAAGGCACCTCTATAGAAGTATAGAAAAAAAAAAATGGAGTCCAGACAACACAGACACCATCTTGGAGCCAGGCCTCTTTGATCAGTGGATCTGTAACACAACAAGCTTGAAGAATATTCCTTAGAAAGGCACCTTTGCAGCTCTAAAACCCCAGACAGTCCATTGTTACACACCATTTAGCCACGTTACAGCAATTCTGTGTTTGTGTGATGGCTGTAGACATAAAGAGCCAAGCTCTGGTTCCATAAGTTCAGCATTTTCCTCACTGAGGCCAAAGGTTGCTGCGTATAAAGGAATGAAGCCGTAAACGTATGTTCAGAACATAAGAATCTTGCTCTCTAACACTTGGCTAATTTCAGTGTGTGTATTTTCCCAGAACTCCCTGGAGTTCCTTGTTCCCAGGTTTGTGATCAGAATAGCAAAACAAACCTCTCTGTAAGAGGATGTGTCATAAAATGTGTATCTGCAGTTTTTAGGGTCCTAGCACAAATTCTATGTCACCAAATAACACACAGAAACCTAACTGTTTTCAATACCGCTATTGCCATTTACACGTGGCCAATCTGAACAGGAATAAAACAAGGTTTCCAAAACACAAATAACTTTATTTACTTATTTATTTTTCTTCAGCATTTTTTTAATTGTAGTTGATTTACAATGCTGTGTTAATTTCTGCTGTACAGCAAAGTGATTCAGTTATATATATATATATACATTCTTTTTTTATATTCTTTTTCATTATGGTTTATCATAGGGTACTGAATATAGTTCCCTGTGCTATACAGTAGGGCCTTGTTGTTTATCCATTCTCTATATAAAAGCTTACATCTGCTAACCCCAAAATCCTACTCCATCCCTCCCCCAAACCCCCTCCCCGCTGGCAACCACAAGTCTGTTCTCTATGTCTGTGATTCTGTTTCTGTTTCATAGATAGGTTCATTTGGAAAACACACATAACTTTAAATGCTTCATCTCAAGAAAGCTTTTTGCCCTGCCCCGCAGAGGACCAGCTGGTCTCATAATACTTAGCTCATCACAGGTCTTGTTTTTCTAAAGAACATATTCTTTTTAGGTTAGACGTGGGGATGGGGATGGGGGAGGAAATATGACAGTCAAATCCTGTGCCTTTACAGGAACTGGGCCAAAATTATAAATTAACCTTGACTACATTATCCCTAAAGAAGCTCTCTTCAAGCCTTGGGGTTTTTGTGGTGTTTTGTTTTCAATTTCTGGGCCTCGACACCCAAGCTGAACAGACACCTGTTTTTCTACTGTTGCCATTAAACCTTGTTGTTCAATAAAAAAGGAAACAGACAGGTGCACACTTTGAACTTTTTCCAAAGTACACAATATTTTTTTAAAAACTGGAGCCATGTGTTCAGTGTCTTACTGTCATCATCTGGTCTAGCTGTTTTATATATCTACACCGTTCACTTGTTGGAAAAACTCAATGGGAATCAACATCCTGCTTACAGGGAAACCAAAAAGGGCATGCTGAAGTATGTCATGAAAGAAAGGTGGAGTAGAGGTCAAGGTCTTATCTAAGTTGTCTGGCCATTTCCCTGCACTGCCAGAAACAAGGCAGAATATTAAGAAGGTCCATATGTAGAATCTTAGTTATAATTTATTAGTTTTTTTTTTCCTGGCATTGATATATCTATCTGTGTATATGGACTAATAAAACACTTCCATCTCCTGAAGCTATAATAATTCAGAATGGCTGAGGTCTTCCCCCCTTTCAAATACAAACCATTTCTGTAGACAGTGCAAGTCTGTGTTTAATACAGATCTTTGTTCTTTCCATCCATTACTAAGGTGCTTCATATTCAAACACGGATGAGGGAAGACAGTGTAAGTGGGGCTGTGTGGCACATCAGCTGTAAGGGAACCACGGCTCTACAAAGCCACCCCAAGGGGCTTCCCTGGTGGCGCGGTGGTTGAGAGTCCGCCTGCTGATGCAGGGGACACGGGTTCGTGCCCCGGTCCGGGAAGATCCCACATGCCGCAGAGCGGCTGGGCCCGTGAGCCACGGCCGCCGAGCCTGCGCGTCCGGAGCCTGTGCTCCGCAACGGGAGAGGGAGAGGCCACAACAGTGAGAGGCCCGCGTACCGGGGGGAAAAAAAAAAAAAAAAAAAAAAAAAACCCACTAAAAAAAAAAAAAAAGCCACTCTAAGATCAAAGCAGGCAGAACCCAATTCTTGGCCAGGTCCACTTTGCCAGTTTAATTCCCATAGGGTTCCTGCAGAACAGCCAAATGTCTTCAGCTGAGATCTGTCATTTATGCAAAAGCTTTTAAGAAGTCAAACACTTTCCAAGACCCACTAGCAAATCTAGTAAGAATCTGCATTGCTCTTCTGCTCACACAGGCATTGCCAACACCTAGTGAGAATTCTCCAGTTCAGTAACTACTGAATCCAGCGACTACCGTAATGGTGAGACACAGGCAGTGTTATGATTCTGAACCCCACTATGGGAGAGTTCACGGACGACAGGCAAGTTCTGGTTATATTTCTTAGTAGAAACAAGGCTTCCTAGGCTGTGGAGATCTTATTACTAAGAAGAAACCAGACCTCGGACTCTATTCTTTGAAAAGACCTGTTTGATTCATGGCTTTTCCCTTAAGGACGCCTTACTTCTGAAGAACAGTGAAAACCAGAATGCTTTTGTTCAAAGAGTCAGAGATTTTTTCTTGATTACACACCTTTCTGGTGTGTTGGATGCTCAATCTCAGGGATGTAAATGTCTTCATAGAGATCAGCTCCAGATGGGTGATCTTTTCTGTTGAGAAACTCGCTTCTCCCTGCACCTTAATGCCTAATGTTCTATACCCAAAACTAGAGCGCTTAAATTTTTCTCAAAGTCTGAAGAACTCAGGCAAGTGAGTTCTACAGATGCCACACAAGTTCCTGGAATTAAATGGTGATAATGAAAAAAGGATCTTAATTAGAAGACAGATGTTGTTAGAACTCAGTAATCCTTCACTGCCCCTTCACACTGTTTCCCATTAAAAGGTTATCAGAACCTGTCCAATGGTTACATGGATCCATCACAGCCACTAGATTAGGCCTGAAGTGCATGCTTGGGAAGCTAACTCTACTTGCCAGAGCACTCTGTGTGTGTGTGCGCGTGTGCTCGCACGCGTGTGTGCGTCTGTGACTACAGCTTTCCTTCCTTAGAAAATCAAACTGCACTCTGTTACCCATTGGCTTAAAGCCTGCTTTATATTCTTAGATTTGTTTTGTAGAAAAAAAGTGACAGGAACTGAAGGATTCATTGGTAAATAAGGATGGAGGCTATTTTGTCCTTAACGCAATCTCACCACTCCTGGAATCAAAGCTCTTTCCCTCTTGGGCCTTAATAAGGGCCCAAGATATCCCATGATTCCCCCCCATTTTTGCTTTCTAGACTTCTTGTTGCTTTTTGTTTAATCAGTTGACATTAGTTCATCATAAAGCCAAGTGTAATTTTAAGCAGACTGAATAAAAACGAATTCATTATTTACCAATATTACTAAAATATATGATTATTCTTTAAAGTATTTCAAATTCAATTTTATCCTTTGCCAAATTCAATCCTCCAATATCAAGTATCCACCTAGTGATTTTGCCTGTTTTCATTTTTTGTTTGTTTTCAGCATTTGAAGACCATTTCATCTGTGAATTATTTTAGTTGTAAATAACAAATTTTAGTTGCTCAAAGGTGAACAAGCAGAACACATGGATGAACAGATGGAAATTGTAAGTGAATGCATAGTGTCAAAATATTTCTTCTAAAGTCAGAACTAGGCATTGGCAAATCCACAGTAATAACCACAGAAAATGTTGGCCATGCATATCTTTAAAATAAAAAAAACCTTACCCACGAATGTCAGAGAGAAAGTAAACAAAAAAGTAGTCTGATGGTGGATGGTAGAGAAGGAGAGAGAACAGGAAGGATTTTGCTTCTAGGAAAACTTAGCACTTCTCGGGACCCAACGGTGAATCTGAAGTTCAATTCAATTAGAAACGTCTGGGATGCCAGTTTTGTGATATAAATAAGGATGTAACATCCTTCAGGGAATACACTTAGTCACAGGAGGGGTTTACTGCAACTGGTAGGATTTTTTTTTTTTTTTTTTCGGTATGCGGGCCCCTCACTGTTGTGGCCTCTCCCGTTGCGGAGCACAGGCTCCGGACGCGCAGGCTCAGCGGCCATGGCTCACGGGCCCAGCCACTCCGAGGCATGTGGGATCTTCCCGGGCCAGGGCACGAACCCGTGTCCCCTGCATCAGCAGGCGGACTCTCAACCACTGCGCCACCAGGGAAGCCCAACTGGTAGGATTTTTGATGCTCAAGTGAAAGGTGGTTACTTCCCTCGGTTTGTTCTTTCCTGCTGAACGCACCATATTCCTTGGGCTGAGAGGCTGGAAAATTGCAATTTATGGTGAAGTCTAGCTTCAAATCCTGACATGAAGTTGGGGTTTCCTATGCAGAACTATAATAGTAGCAACATGGCAACAAGAAAACTTACAGAAATTGAAGAAGTCTAATGAAATGGAATCTATTAAATGGGCAATGTGATCTATGTTGCTGGAATCACATTCTAGAGACAGGTAAACCAAGTATATATGCACAGGTCAAAAGAGAGAAGGTGACTGAACTAGGAAGTGTGTCCTGGTCTTCTGACTTGCGGGACCAGTGCTCCAAGCTCTAGATGACGCTGCTGACCATTTGACAAACTCTGTGAAAGAAGTCATGAATGATCCAACTCTAGAGATACGAAATATACCTGATTTATTAAAATGCTTCCTCTATTTTATAAGAAACTCTGTGACTAGGCATAGCATGAGGTCAGAACAAAGTTCCAACTGTTCTTAGATCAGAGAACCATGGGAGCCGAGGTCCAGACGGATGGAATCCATCACTATCATAACTCATGACAAGAAATACCAGGGGTGGCACTGAAGTCTTAGCCATAAGTACCCTGAAAATGATCAGGAGCATTTTATAATCCAAATAACAAAGAGGTCACACCCTCATTGCTCAGCTAAACCTGATGACTTAATAACGTAAAAATGTGCTAAGGTGGATGAGAGAAGTAATCATTTTAGGGAGGTTGACAGGGATCTGTACTGATTCCAAACATACAACTTGCTATGCGTAGCATTTCCAATTCCCCAGGCATACATTAAAATAAGAAACAAGTACCTTAAAAAGTATTCACAAATAAAAAAGAGAAGAACCAACATGTCTGATTATCTTTCTGCAAAGGTTCCTAGACTCTTTGCAGGCAAGTCCCACTAAATGTATCATCCAAAAGGGAAGTTAAATTGAAAAAGAAAAAAAGGTTATAAAAAATTAAATTGGATTGTCATCATTACCTGTGATAGAAACTGCCCTTTTCTGTCCCAGAGGCATGAATGTCAGAAAGAATGTCTTGATTCTTTTACATGGTAGAGTTGAGGTCTACAAGGTACTGCTTTGGAAATGGTTTCTACAAAATGTCAGAAATGAAACCATCAGATTCATTACGGGCTCAAAGAGAAAAGGACAAGGAAAGGGGCCATGTCCAGCTTACTAGTTACTCAGGTCAATTCTCCTACCTAGTATCCAACTTAAGTGTGAAATCTTAAAAAGTAATGCCATCTTTCTGGGAATACAACCTTTCTGTTGCCTTTCTCATTAACAGAAGAAATAAATCTACCCATTATTAATTGTCATATTTCTAGAATATGACCCATCACAAATTATATCCCAGTGAAGCTAAGAGCTCAGTAAATATGCTTACAACTACCATTTCTGCTGGGCATGCTATTTACCATCTTCTGGCTTTAAGGTAATCTTCAAGGTAGATAAGGGAAAAGCACAAAAGAAATGAGAAGCAGAAAGAGAAGACATTTTATGATTGCAAAGATGGAAGAATTCTCTGGATATTATATTTTCACTTTAAGCATCTTCCTCTTGATATCATAAAACTTTATCCTTTTCTACAGTAATCTTGTCATTTGAAGTAGAAATCATATTCACCTAGCCCAGTAGGTATCTGGCATCAATATTATTTGCTGTAACTTGTAAAGGCATGTCTTTTGCTTTTATTCTTTCAGGGTTTCCTTTTTTGGGGGGAGGAGAAATAAATGCTAAAGAAACTCAAAAGTTATCTGTATGGTAAAGGCAATACAATTCTTAGCAAAGAACAAGAAGGTGCATATTCATGAAATACCTACAGTGTGCCAGATATTCTAGCCCCATAGTCATCACAGTAACCCTAAGAATAGGTAACATTTTATCCTTTTCACAGGTGAAGAGGTTGAAAGGGAAGAATTGCAGGCCTGTATTCTCAGTGTAATAAAGGAGAGAGAAATTCCAAGGCAGGTTGACTGCAAGGCCCATAATATATCCACTAAAGCATTCCGTCTCATGGTCCTTTCAGTCCAGAACTACATATGTGACGTTGTAGTTAAAAATGAACAAAACAACAAAACAATGACATCCTTTCCACAGACTATTAGAGAAGCCATATTCTTCCACCTTCCAGAAAGTATCACTTTCTGAATATTTTCCCTATGTGTGTAAACTATATGTCAGGAAATGAGACTCAAACATTACTTTTAGATTATGCATTCTTAGCAGAAGACAGGAGACCAATGTTAGTCACATCAATGTTATTTTAGTCTTAATTCAGGGAAAATGCTCAGTCCGTATTATCTAGTATTCTATTGTCTGTTTCAGAATAAAATGGTTATCTTTTCCGTTAAACTTTCCTAAGAACCAGAAAACTAAACCAATCTTGAATAGTTTAGTCTAAATTGGGAAAGTTATCAAAAATCTGATGATATGACCATCCATGGTCACAGTGTTGTAATGGGTTCGATCTAACCTCCATTCAAATTATCCTCATTTTTCTTTTTAAAATTCTTTTTTGGAAAATAACTTCATTTTCATTTTTTAATAGTCTCCAAATTAGAAAAAACCACCTCATTTATTTCTTTCTGAAGCTAAAGTAAGAGAAATTATGCATGTACATATTATAAATGCACAAATATAAACACACTGAGTTATAGACCTCTTTGGGGAGTATGGCAGTAGAGCTATTCCAAATGAAATGCACATAAATTATATAAAATGAAAATTATCTCCAGTGACATTTGAAGTTAGGCTCATTTTGTTGACTGGTAATTCTTCTCTAACTTCATTTTCATATAACATATAAATCACCCACAAGAAGGCTTTAAAAATGGGTCCTGTGGTAGCACGCCTAATTGAAAGTCAAATCCTGACTACTAAGTAATTTAAATGAGCAACTATTACAAAAATGTACTTTCTAAAAAGCTAACATAAGACCGTTTTCTTCTGGTTAGGTTTCATGTAAGGATCATCTAATCAGAATTGTTTTACATGTTCATCCCTAACAAAACGAATGCTATATATCAGAGAGTGGCAGACATAATTAAAGTGTTCACTAGTGGCAAATGCCTGCAAAGTTGAAACAAAAATGTATAATACCAAGTTAAGTTGCTTCATTTTCATCAACCTCTTCTCTATTCGATAATACAGTAGCTATTTTAGTAATTTTTTATTCAATTGACTCTGTCAGGTCTTATCTTTACTTATTAAAAACTTGAAATATTGCAGGGTAAATCATAAATTTGCTCAAAGTAAGTTAAAGATTGTATATTTATTTCCGCAGTAACGTAAGACGGTTTAGGCACACAGTAAAACCGTTATATAGTTTTTCAAGCTATAAGTGCTTGTAAGAGACATGACTAAAATATTGAACCTTGTACTTTCAAATGCACCATTAACATTTTTAGCTTAGAAGCCTTTGTTTCCTAAAAATAAGCAGTCAATGTTAAGCAGAAATGTCAAGAAATCAATAAAAAGTAATTAGGAAAAGTGTTTAACGTCCTTGAGAAAAGCTCTGAAGGCAGAAAGGGAGCTTCGACAGAGTGAACAGTCAACATTCCTACGTTTTTTTTCCCTAATAAAAAGAAAAGCCAATCATTTAAATTGCTTTATTTAAAAAAATAACCGTATAAATGTCGAATGTCACCCTGGGCCAGATTGCAGTTAATGAGGTTGTTTTCCATTATAAAAATTCATAGCTGAAAACTGCCTTGCAGAACTGACTCTGCTACACGGTATGAGATATAGCCATGCATGGTGACAGACAACAAAGAAAACCTCATTTTAACACATAGGTGCTTTGGTAACTATTTCTATCATCTCTGAGCAAAGATACTGAGGGAAAGGAGATAATTATTGAGTGACTTCAATGAGACAGTGAAAAATACATATGACCTCACAAAGTTCTCCCAATAGCCTGTAAGTTCTGTATTATTTCCCCAACTTATAGGAAAGCAAATGATGTCTCAGAGAGATTAAGGCGTTTGCCAGCATCCTACAGATGGAAAATGGCAGTTAAGATTCAAACTCAGATCTCTGAAGACAAAGTTCCTCCAAGTTCCTCCAAAGTGCTCTCCAAGGCACCATTCAAGTATTTTGAGTACTTAAAATGGTGGCTCTTATGATTTTGAGGGCCACTGACTCCTTTCAGAATCTGGGGAATTTTGTTTACACGTGCAAACAAAGAACTAGCAAACAATTTTGCAGGTTCATGGATCCCTTCCTCTGAGGCCAATTCATAGTTATTCCCTGGATCTCCAGTTAAGTATTCTTCCTGTGAGGTCAGACTCTAAAAGAGCTGTGACTTCTTCTCTGATTCAGAATACTCCATATTATTCCATCAGAGATAAGAGAAAAAGCTATTCCCTTCTATTCATTATTTTTACTTGCTTTGTTTCAGAGGCCTTTTTCAATAATCTGTGTTCACTATATTTGAAGCAATCATAGGAACATTTAAGAATGTCTCCAAAACTATTACAGGATCATGATGAGATAATATAAACTAGGAAATGAAAACTTACTTAGGAGGTTTATTTGTCTTTTTTGTGGTAAGTATAATTAGGGTGATTGAACCTTTAGGATTTTATTACAGATACTGTCACTATGTTTCACAGGTTACCTACGATAATGAAAGAATATCTTATTTAAAAAGTGCCCCATAGATTAAAAAAGCACTTTGTACCTATAGAAGAAGGCTAGTGACGGGGAGGGGGTGGGGAAGAAGAGGGTCTCCAGCTTTTTCCTTTTTATTGAGAGAAGAAAAATACTTGATAGTTTTACATACCCTTATTTTTTTTTTTTTTTGCGATACGCGGGCCTCTCACTGTTGTGGCCTCTCCCGTTGCGGAGCACAGGCTCCGGATGCGCAGGCTCAGCGGCCATGGCTCACGGGTCCAGCCGCTCCGCGGCATGCGGGATCCTCGCGGACCGGGGCACGAACCCGCGTCCCCTGCATCGGCAGGCGGACTCTCAACCACTGCGCCACCAGGGAAGCCCTTACGTATCCTTATTTTTAAGCATTATTTAATATAGAAACCCAATTTTCTGAAAGACAGCTACAGCAACAACTTATTCTAACAAAAATCACATTCCTTCTAAAAGAAAACACAAATACCATGGACCTCTTAGACATATTTTTATTTATGTGTTTGTTTTGAAATACACAGCTTCAAAACACCAGGGGCTGTATTTAAAGCTTTTTTTAAATATAACTTTTAATAGAAACCTCAAAGTTGAATCATCTTAACGTTTAGAATGGAAATCCACTCATGTAATTCTAGATATTACTGGCCATGAAATAGAAATGTTATTGCCTGAAAAAAGGTACTTTATTTTGCATTAATTTTTTTTTTTGCCTCTCACCGTTGTGGCCTCTCCCGTTGCGGAGCACAGGCTCCGGACGCACAGGCTCAGTGGCCATGGCTCACGGGCCCAGCCGCTCCGCGGCATGTGGGATCTTCCCGGACTGGGGCACAAACCCGCGTCCCCTGCATTGGCAGGTGGACTCTCAACCACTGCGCCACCAGGGAAGCCCTTGCATTAAATTTGATTGAAATAATCTCTGTCTGATTTTTTTCCCCTTTTCTGAAATGCTCTGAAAACAATTTTGAGGAAGCATTTTGCCTTAGTGACTTATGTTCCTACTGTCCTCCTCTCAAGAGTATGACAAGATTGGAAAGAGAATCTAGCTCTTAAGTCTGCACAATTTTCTTACCTTATGACGTTATTATCACTAATTTTAGGTAATATTTTGTTACTACTACTAATCAATATAAATATAACAATGCATGCTTGTTTTATAGAAATGGAATGGCAAGTCTGCTGTATCCAATAATTGGTTATGAATTCCTCTAATTAAGTGAATTAAAAGTACCATTTATCAAGTGATGAATAAGCATTGCATCCAAGCACGAAATGCACTTTTCCTTATAATGTATTGTTTTCTCTTTATATGGATTTTGCTTTTAATTTTTCCAGAATATTCAGATAACATTGGAACAAAAGAAACAAAAAACTGGTTTCACAATAGGACTTTGTAAACTTACTAAATAACTGAAATTATATTTACTTCAATAATAATTAAATAGCATTTATCTACAAAGAAACAAAAAGATTCATTTCTAAAGCTTTCTTTCTGTTGAAATCCTATTCCACAGGACTAATTTTGACTACGAGTTTTACTGACCAACTGAATCAAGTTACACAAGTGAGATGAATTATCTGGGGAAAGATTATTTGAAAAAACTTAAAATTCTTTAAGAAAATCACCAATCCCTTCCTTAGGACTTCAATTTAGGACTACTACAAAGGAATTTTTACAATCTTTTTGAGGATCTGTAGTGTTTGTCATAATTAAAGGCTAACATTCCTAAGTGAAAATAGATTTCCTTAAATTATTGTTATTTTATAATTCTATAAAATTATAAAGTAACAATAATTTTCCTCTTTTCCTTAAATTATTGTTACTTTATAATTCTATAATCTTGGGAAATCACACACACACACACACACACACACACACACACAC
>NW_020175192.1:9500400-9623125 GCF_003031525.2 Neophocaena asiaeorientalis asiaeorientalis
TTTCCTTAAATTATTGTTATTTTATAATTCTATAATCTTGGGAAATCACACACATACACACACACACACACACACCCCCTTATACGTGCTCACAACCCCCAAAGTGAATTGTCCATCATACACATAGAAGTCTTCTCCCAGGCACGAGGCCAAAATGATCCCGTTTGACTTGCTCTGTAGGACACCACGCAGCGTTTCAGATCAAATAAGAAAACTATATATACAAATTTTTTTTCTTGTTTGCCTACCAGATCCTTACAAGTCCCATTTATCTAGTAGTAGAAAGATAAATGAGAGAAGACATAAAATATTCAAATACGTCTATGCGATCTACATATGAACAGAGTTAACATTTGAAAATCTTCAGCAAAGTTTTCATCCAAGATGGGTTTCTCCCTGACAGTCACAAAACCTTTAGTCTCGTTACCCTGCTATCAGCTCAGAGTCAGTCCTCAGAGACAGATTTAGTATCTGTGAAGTTGTCTAAACCTTGCTTTGGATCATTTTTATGAGTCCAGTTTATCTCATTCTGCTAGATCAACTCTCTGCAAGGCAACTCCTCTTGACTCCTCTGACATCCTTTACATCCATGGGTGTCTACGCCATCCCTGCGGTCTAAAATTGGGCAAACTTCTCCCATACTGTCCACTACCCATCCCTGTATGTTTGGGCTCCTGAAAGAATCTCATTCTTTTCTCTAATTTACAGCCTAGGACTAAACCTTTTGTGTTTAATGATAAACTTGGTATTCCTGGATTGGACCACACTCTCGTATCATTTTCCCTGGTCCTCTGGCTCCTTCCACTCTGGACTGCTTTATAAAACCATCTGTCTGACTGAGCCCCAGCCCCCAGGAAAGGAAAATCTGAATGCTGGCTGGCTCCTCTGTTTGGCCCCAGCCTCGCAGCAGTATGGGTTACACAAGAAGGGATGAGACTCTTTCTGCCATGTCCTAATCAACAGTCCTTGTTGCTTAAAAGTTAAAACATAATCTATCAAAGGCAGTTTCCTTCTCTAGGACTGGAAGTACAGTTCCCTTCCTAGATCAAGATTCACTAAGCTGTCATGCCCTGCCTGAAAGCAAGACGGCCAGATTTAGCAAATAAAAATGCAGGATACCCAATTCAATTTGAATTCCCTATAAATAGTGGATGCTTTTTAGTGTAAGTATGAGCCATGAAATATTTGGAACATACTTTAACAAATTATGCCTTTTTTATCAGAAATTCAAATGTAACTGGGTGTCCCATAATTTACCAGGCAACTCTAACACATGACATTTTAAGTGTTTCCTTTGCTAAGAAAATGTACAGTCACACACACACACACACACACACACACACACACACACACACACACAGAGTCATAAAAATGAACCACGAGGCTGTATTTTTTTCATTCGGTCCTGTAACTGGTTTTATCAAACTGGCACAGAGATTAGAACCATACTACTATATTGTTATTTCTGACACTTCACTTATCAAAGTGCACTAACTTTGCTTTGCTTCTTTAATTGAAGTATAGTTGATGTGTAATATTATATAAGTTACAGGTATACAACATAGTGATTCACAATTTTTAAAGGTTACACTCCATCTATAGTTATAAAATATTGGCTATATTCCCTGTGCTGTACAACAGATCCTTGTAGTTTATTTTATACCTAATAGTTTGTACCTTTTACTCCCCTACCCCTATATTGTCCCTCCCTCCTAAAGGTTCTATGATTTTAAAAGGGGGATTACACAATATATCAGTGATGCTGGTGGTTTGGGTTAAACTCAACAATTTTCATATTTAAGCAAGACCTGACGTGATTTTTTACAGATCACAAAGTGCTACATCTTAATCTTA
This sequence comes from Neophocaena asiaeorientalis asiaeorientalis, assembly GCF_003031525.2. Lineage (NCBI taxonomy): Eukaryota > Metazoa > Chordata > Mammalia > Artiodactyla > Phocoenidae > Neophocaena > Neophocaena asiaeorientalis. The sequence continues at coordinate 9,502,255 of NW_020175192.1, forward strand.
ATTTCAAGCATCCTAATTCTAATTCCTCAACTTGTAACTGGTGCATATTGGGACAGGAAAGAAAGAGTAGATCAAAAGGCGATCCCCTCTCAAAGTGGAAAAAGACCTAACGCCCCTCACATATTTCCTCACATATTTTCTATTTCTATAAATCTCTAAAGCAAAAATTGTGCCATTTTAGCAGTTTTTGTCAAGGACAGCAGAAGCCAGTTAAGATACGGTGTCACTTATCACATGCTGATTGCTATTCTTAAAAGTTCTACTTTATTAAAATTAAAAAAAATCACTTGGCTACCAAAGAACATGTTAGTGTTCAGAATTTCAAAACATATTTAACACTAGAAACAACTACATTTTATTAAGTCAAGCCAATATTTTCGGTGGTCATAAAAAAGCACATCCCAATGGTCACAAATCTAGAATGACAGGCGTTAACTGCATCTCCATCCCCACAGATTAGTAATTTCATTGATGAGACTTTCCTATAGCTTTTACTGGCCATCAGCAGATGAGTGAGGGGGTCTGGATGACTAAATGCACCAATAAAACCTTCCTGTAAATGGTAAGTATGAGATTGTTTGCACTCTGACTTGAAGAATGCTGCATGTTAGTGGTATTTTTCAAGCAGAAATAGTTGAACCTGCTCCACTAATTTCATGACAGTAGTGGCAAAAAAAAGCATGAAATAATCACTGCACAAAAACACAAGCCGCATTTATGCATTTTTCTCAAGTCATAAACTGGTCTGAGCTTTGGGAAATCAGACCTTGCCTTTTCATACAGATTCTGAACTCCTCCTTCTGTTTGCTTGTTTATTACGCTGTTGTCTCATCATAAAATATGTAAGGACTCGTTTCTAACTTTGTCTATGTGACATGGAGATTCATCTTCTAGTCCATTACACAAAACCTCCTTGTGTCTTCTGCAAAGCTGTTTATACAAGTTAGTCACCCTTAGGAGACTTCAGCCTGAAAGTACTGCCGCTCCTCAAAGGAACCTATCCAGATTCTAAACAGACCCTTAAAGAAAGAATCATTTTGAAGATTCAATTCTAAATTCATTCAATCCAGCTCAACAAATCGCCGTAAACATGCACCAGTTTGTCACACTTTTAATTTCAATATGTACCCCCTCCCTGCCACCTGTGGTGCCTCCCCAGAGAGATGGAGAATAGGGAAGAAAAAGTTAAGGAAAACCTTCTCTGGAGCCCACCTTGCATATATCATTCCTCCGTTAAGACGGCTGGTGGGCAACTGGCAATTTTAAATTCACTCATTTCCTCAGAATCACTTCTTTGTTACTCAAGGGCCACAGCTCTGGTCTATAAAGAGCCATTAGGGGATTCAGGGGGCTTCCCTGGTGGCGCAGTGGTTGAGAGTCCCCCTGCCGATGCAGGGGACACGGGTTCGTGCCCCGGTCCGGGAAGATCCCACATGTCGCGGAGCGGCTGGGCCCGTGAGCCATGGCCGCTGAGCCTGCGCGTCCGGAGCTTGTGCTCCGCAACGGGAGAGGCCACAACAGTGAGAGGCCCGCGAACCGCAAAAAAAAAAAAAAAAAAAAAAAAAGTGCTTGCTCAGTATATTCCATTTTCGCTGATGGTATCTGAAATTAATTAGTATACGGCAATCAGCACATGCAAAGGAGTCAGAGGTACAGTGATAGTAAGACCATCTTTATCGGGAGTCACTACTTTACGGTGCTAGCGTGTCCCTGTAGAAGACTTCGCTTTTCCAGTGGTTGAATTTGTTCTATCACTAGCTCAATGAGAACAGTAGGCATTTAGTCATCAATTGTCTTAAAAGTCCCCCAGTTAAAGACCAGAGCATAAACTTTAAGTTGTGTGAATATTTTTACTCCAAATTCTTGGCAAAATATTCCTGAGTTGGTTCCAGATCTTTTAAAAGCTTGCTTTGTTATTATTAGTAGTAGTATTTTTTTGCGGTACGCGGGCCTCTCACTGTTGTGGCCTCTCCCGTGTGGAGCACAGGCTCCGGACGCGCAGGCTCTGCGGCATGTGGGATCTTCCCGGACCGGGGCACGAACCCGTGTCCCCTGCATCGGCAGGCGGACTCTCAACCACTGCGTCACCAAGGAAGCCCTGTTATTATTTTTTTTAATAGAAGCCTGTGTATAAGAACAGATTTTCGTTTCTATATTTTCCTTCCTGTGAGTAGACTGACCAGAAGAAAATAAATTACATTTTCCTTACCCATCAATTTATCAAAAAAAGACATGAAAAATTGCAATCAGAATGGCCTCTTACTGAAAAGAGTCCCTATCAATCCCCAAAGTCCTGAAAGAAACTATTTTAGAAGAAGAAAAATAGGTAGAAGTTAAAGAGAAAGTAATAGAATAGTCAATTCTATGTAAGACATAAGATTTGTTTATATGTGTTTATGTGGTAAGAAAAATTCTTTTTCTTATTCCAAGTACTAATGCTACTTCAAAGATATACAAATGATATCTAGCTGATGAAAAATTCAGAGATTTCTTCTACTACATGCACCTCCCACTCTTTTAGAGATTGGTATCGTGTCCAATTAAGAACACTAAACCAAGAAGTCAGCTTTGCATGGACCTTCACAAAGAGAATTTTTTTTAAATGGCCTATTACTATTAGGGGGAAAAAAGACTAATTTGATCCTGTTATTGATTTTCTGACTTTCGATTTGATGTCTCAGATCTCACTAGAAATGCCTAAGGCATCCAAATAACTGTATCGCTTTGCATGTAAGTTTTAAGTATGGCATTATAGCCCAGGTCAAATATCTGTGAAAATAATAAAAATTTAAAAAATGATCACCAGTACAGTTCTACACTATCATGGGACAAAAGAGATCAAAGCGTTTCTCAGCTCATTTGAGAAACAAAACAGATGAAAAGATGTTTCATCTCTAGCAGTATTTATGAGAGTATTCAGCCCCAGTATAGGACAATGGAGGGAAACGTTTGAAGACTCCAAAGGGGTCAGTGCAATCCTGCCTCTGATCAGCATTGTTTGTGTTCAGGCTCTAATTGGCTCAAACTCCTGTGAGGCTTCAGGGGCAGACAACAAGGTTAGAGAGGTGGGAATGTCTCTCCAACCTTCACGTATAATCTCTGAACCCCCCTCATCCTTTGACCAAGATAAACACCATTCCTAAAGAAATCCAAATGTCAAAATATCTCTGTAAACAGAGAACAAATATAATTAAATGCTACCCAGCTAAATTATTGATTCATTTCAAGTAAATCAACATCACCCTCAAACAAATTGGCACTTTTAAGGTACAGGTGTTAATATTTATGCTCGTTGCCTTACTGTTGAAAAATCCAACCACTGGGGAGTGGAAAGCATAAGAAAAAAACAAAAGTAGGACCGTAAGACCAATTAAAGTAGTCTCGGCAATCTTATTGTTCACCTCCTTTACTTTTTTCTTCTTCTTTTTTTTTTTTTTGCGGTAATGTAAGACCAATTAAAGTAGTCTCGGCAATCTTATCGTTCACCTCCTTTTCTTTTTTCTTCTTATTATTTTTTTTTTGCGGTACGCGGGCCTCTCACTGCTGTGGCCTCTCCCACTGCGGAGCACAGGCTCCGGACGCGCAGGCTCAGTGGCCATGGCTCATGGGCCCAGCTGCTCCGTGGCATGTGGGATCTTCCCGGACCGGGGCACGAACCCGCGTCCCCTGCAACGGCAGGCGGACTCTCAACCACTGTGCCACCAGGGAAGCCCCTCACCTCCTTTTCTTGATTCCTCCATCCCTCAAGTTTCAAAAGCTGACTGTTTTGCAAATGAAAATTCACAATAATACTGAAAACATTACCAACGTCCACAATATCCAGAAATCCATTCTCCTCTGAAAACTCATCTCTACCAAAACAAATGACCAAACACAGGTTGTTTCAAGCAGGTTCACTTGATTTTCTATACACACATGATTTCACGCATGGCCATTAGGCACATTTGAACTTAGACTGACATGCTTTTCAGAAGCACAAACGTTTTCCCACGAGCTTCCGGAGAGAAATAATTGAGACTGATGTCCTGGAGTCATTTTTGTACATGTGGGCAGTCTCTGATCAACGTGCAACATGTTTTCCTTAAATATCCATTTCTTACTGATTTTTTTTTTGGTTATAACTTACTTTTATTTTTACAGTAAGAGAAAGAATTCAAACATTTTTTTTTTCCATTTTTGGTACTAGGTGTGCACCCAGGTTTCAAAGATGAGATGAACATTAACTCAATTCTTTTAGCCGACGTGCAGGATTAGCCCAACGTACCAATTAGCAGGGGTGAACAAAAGAAGGATTTATTGTATTTGTGGTGAAAAGGAAGCATTTGTTGAATAAATAAAAAGGACTGCAGATTTTTTAGAGGTACTTCTGATCTAAATTCTATTTACATAGTTACACAATTTGTATAATAGTTTGTACATATGTGGAAAGGTAAAGGTACTTTACCTTTACCTTCAAGAGACAAAGGTACTTTGTCTCTTGAAGAGAATTTACCTTTAACCTACCTAGACAATTTGATTTTCTGTTTGTCAATTTTGAGTTAGATAAAAGCATTCATTTTCTTTCTTTCATTTCCTTCACAATATGGCTACATTATTTCATCAGTTATACATATTAAAATATTCCATTGTTCATTATCTCATTTCTTTAAAAATGAAATGGAAAACAATCTAATAGATTATATATACCAATACATATTTGGAATCAATTGCGTTGAATTAATAAATTTTTTGCTAGCTACAAACACAAAAGGCAGATGTAGAGCTCCAGTGAGAACACCTGCTTCAAAAATATTCTGATTAGCTACTATGAGATTTGTTTTGTGGTGATGAAAATATTCTGAGATTAGTGGTTATGGGTCACACAACTTTGTGAATATACTAAAAGCAATGAGTTGTACACTTTAAAAGGGTGAATCTTATGGTATTGTGACATATCACAATGAAGTTTTGGCAAAAAATCTTTTCTGATACCTTGAACAGGATACTTGAATATTTGAATATTTTCTTAAATACGTCTTTGTCCTGTTGATAACGAAACCCCTATATTACCAAATAAAGATTTCCACACTGACATTACAGTAAAATTTGAGCCACTAGTAATATGAGCATGTTTCCAGAGAAAAGATGGCTCCAGACAACAAAAGGCAAGAAATTCTAAAATAATCTCAAACGCTGTAATAATCTCATTTATGTGGTGACATAAAACAAAAAAAAAAGCCAAAAAATTTTGTTTTCTTACATTTGAAGCCATCTTTCCATTCTTTTTCCAAGTCCCAATATTAAATTACATCTACATTTGACTAAGTTCAAAGATGGTTCACACAATCAGACAACTGTCACATAACTCTATTACATTTAAGGCTCTCCTTTTTAATCTTTTAATTTAAGTATAGTTGATTTACAATGTTGTGTTAGTTTCTGGCGTACAGCAAAGTGATTCAGTTGCGTATATATGTATTCTTTTCCCTTATAGGTTATTACAAGACACTGAATATAGTTCCCTGTGCTACACAGTAGGTCCTTGTCATTTATCTATCTTATATATAGCAGTACGTATCTGTTAATCCCAAACTACTAATTTATCCCTCCCCACCTCTCACCCTTTGGTAACCATAAGTTTGTTTCTATGTCTGTGAGTCTATTTCTGTTTTGTAAATAAGTTCATTCGTATCATTTTTTTAGATTCCACATATAAGTGATATCATACGATACTCGCCTTTCTCCACCTGACCTACTTCACTTAGTATGATAATATCTAGGTCCGAAAGGTTTTCTTCTGACTTCTCTAGGAAAGCAGGTTTTATTCTTTACAACTGTATTAACCACTAACCCAGGCAAGCTGTTTAATCAGAATCTGGGTCTGACAACTGCTCTAATGTACTGATTCCATTTTGGTGCCACCATGGGCCCACCAGGCTCCTCAATCACTGTCAGCTACAGAATAGGAGGAAGCAGACAAGTTTCATTTTTAATGATTAATCAATTAAAGGCAGAGTTTCACTTGCATGGTGCCTTTATCTATGCAAATTACTCATACATAGCCTCAAAACTAATTGACCCTGGGACACACACACTCATATGAAGTGGGAACCCAAATACAAATTCAAGGGATGAAACAGAACATATATCATTTATTTAACATAGTTAAATGTACTTGGCAACGTAACAATGGGTGAGTTAGCTTTACGGTTTTTAATCACTGGAAGCATTTATAATGGCAGTTGCGGAATTCCTTCCGGGAAGATTTATGCCTTATTTGAGAATGGATGAGGTAGGTAATGTATTTCCTTGGTCTATCTAGGTGAAGTTCTATCTGAAGGTAGTGGTTAGACTCAATGCCCTCCAGAAATCCCTCCTAGCCTTAAGATTTTAATATTATATGAAAAGTCAAACCCAAGTAAGTTTTATCATCTCACCTCCATGATATATTTGGTCCAAAAAGGACAGAAGAGAAATTCTCTGCAACTAGCCTTGGGAAAGTGGAATAAGCCATAGAGGATGCAAAGGCCATCCTGAATTAAACTGAGGCGGGTGGGATGGGGTGTGTGTGTTTTCCTTCCTTACCTGGGTCTCCAGCTGACCTCCTCCTAGGTCTTTATTTTGTCATTATCCCTTGTTATAGATGCTCAGGTCCCTTTTATGGGCCCCTTATTCCTAAGACTTTTCACCATCTGGGTTTTCTCTCTAGTGTAATAAGAGACAGGTATGCTGCTACTGTAGCACCTTAAAGCTGTGCTTGGGCTTCCCTGGTGGCGCAGTGGCTGAGAGTCCGCCTGCCGATGCAGGGGACGCGGGTTCGTGCCCCGGTCCAGGAAGATCCCACATGCCGCGGAGCGGCTGGGCCCGTGAGCCATGGCCGCTGAGCCTGCGCATCCGGAGCCTGTGCTCCGCAACGGGAGAGGCCACAACGGTGAGAGGCCCGCATACCGGAAAAAAAAAAAAAAACAGCTGTGCTTATTTTTACAATGCCCTTGCTCGAATGTGGGCACATCCTACACAGTCCCTGGAGAGCTAGAATATCCTGTCTGCCCTCATAACTCTCCTGTAATGAACTTTTCTTACAGTTGAATCACCAATGTTTTTCTTTTTTTTTTTTTTTAAACATCTTTATTGGGGTATAATTGCTTTACAATGGTGTGTTAGTTTCTGCTTTATAACAAAGTGAATCAGCTATACATATGTTCCCATATGTCTTCCCTCTTGCGTCTCCCTCTCTCCCACTCTCCCTATCCCACCCCTCCAGGCTGTCACAAAGCACCGAGCTAATATCCCTGTGCCTTGCGGCTGCTTCCCCCTAGCTATCTACCTTACTACGTTTGTTAGTGTGTATATGTCCATGACTCTCTCTCACCCTGTCAAAGCTCACCCTTCCCCCTCCCCATATCCTCACCAATATGTTTTTCTTGATGTGACCCTCCTTCTACCCGTCTTTCATTTTCCAGCTGTCCCTTGAATGCTATATAAAAAAGCACTTTTATTCTATGTCCTTTACTTATGCATTTACTCACTGAAAATCACTGTTATCTTTTCAACACATTGATGTCTTAACAGATTGTGCCATATTATACCGAGGTATCACTGACAGCTCTGAAATTTGCTTTCCTAATTTGTAATAAGCCTAAACTATAATTCAGATGTTATAAAAAGCAACAGTGCCATACTCCCCTGATTTATGAAAATCATATCAGCTTCTGCAATTTATTTTTGGTAACACAGTTTTAAATTGATTGCCATGTCTTTTGATTGGTCTCCTATTGCTATGTACCAACCAGTTCCAACACACACATATATAGGTTGGCTTTTCAGCTCTAAATGTAACTAGCTCTCTTTTTTGGTGAGCCATGTAACCGGCTGAAATTCTACTGCAGTGTGCATTTATTCTGAGGACTATATCAGCCCCAGGAAAGAGTCTTGACAGTTGAGGGTAGTTCAACGTCATCCTATCAGCCAATAAGAAAGCTTTTTCAAGTTCTTATCTATAGAACAAAGAAGTACTTATTTAGCACAAAGCAGTCCTCTGATTTGTTCAAGTCAAAAATGAATGGTTAGGGCTTCCCTGGTGGCGCAGTGGTTGAGAGTCCGCCTGCCGATGCAGAGGACACGGGTTCGTGCCCCAGTCCGGGAAGATCCCACATGCCACGGAGCGGCTGCGCCCGTGAGCCATGGCCGCTGAGCCTGAGCGTCCGGAGCCTGTGCTCCGCAACGGGAGAGGCCACAACAGTGAGAGGCCCGCGTACCACAAAAAAAAAAGAACGGTTAAATCTGGATATAAAGTAGGAAACGTCTAATAATTAAATTCAGAGTTTCTCTGAATTATCATGATGAAAATTATAGGCACGGCAAGTTCAGACTGAGGACTAGTCCAGGACTGTCTCCTCCGGTGTGCCATAGTAATTCTTCAACAGAACAGACTGACTCAAGCTCAGCCCACGTAATACTACTTCAATCCACGTCTATGAAGAACTTGGTCTTTCAGCTCTAAAGTTGAACGTAACAATAAAGTCGGTTCTCCAGATGGAATTGCAGGCAACGTCCACGCAATCCTACAGTTGATAGAACTTTTCCTCTCTTAACTGGCATCAAGTATACGACTCAGACATATGAAACAGTCATTAAAGATTGATTACGTTGCGTTTAAGGTTCTTGGAAAAGAATTATGAGAACCTGTGAAAAAGTTTTAAAAGACAGGAATAGGTAAAAGCAGGAAAACATTTGAGGCTGCTTAACGTAATCAATATTTCTGAGATGATGATAATTTTCAAGACTCTGTTATTTGCCCAGAGATGGCTGTTGATGGAGCCAACTTCCGAAATGTTGATGGAAAGCAACTTGAGAAATTGAGGAGGGCTTTCAACTGAAGGGCACTATACCTTTTTTTCACTAAGGAAAAAGAAATGTGGATTTCCACCACTTATATATTTTTTGCCTCTCTAAGGTAATTAAGGAACTTTGAAAATCAGGAGGATCATGACATTATCCAATACGATCCAACTCCTGGGAAAGCTTTTCTAAGACACGAGTGGCCTTTTCCTTTCCCCTGTCTCCCTGAGACTGTTGGTTTTGATGGGAACAGTTTCCTTCACGTTATACTTCAGTGACATAAAGTTCTCTTTCAAACAACACAACTGATAAAACCATCCTCATTTCCTCCTGGGGCTGGAGGTGAAGAGGGGAAACACAGAAATGGAAAACTGGCAAATACTCTTGGAAAGGAGGCCAATGCATTTTTGGGGTCAAAAATCATCTAATTTTGTGGTCACTCTCATTGACGAGTCAGTCTGATTTTTAGCCTCCAGACACTGGCTTAAAATACTGAGGACATTCCTTTGCTTCACTCTTTTGAGTTGTCTGATCACAGCCTTATTTGGATATTATACTTTGATAATAATGGGATAGATAATATCTTGCTTCCTCCAATTATTTAAGTAGTCTCATTTGTAAGCATCTGATTTTTAATAGATGTTATTTGGTAATATTAGCAAAAAGGAGTGGTACTTCTGATCATGTGGCATTTCATGAATCTGGAGACCCACACAGGCCCTGCAGAGCACCACCACCCAGTATCACCCAATATCACAGCGACTATGTAGTCACCCAAGTTCAAACTGGGTCTCGAACAATTTGTGATTTCCACAATTCTGTTTTTCAATCCCCCAGGGAATATTTGCTGTAGCTAATTCTTCCCCGACTGCTCTTAAGTCATGTTTGTATTTCCCCATAAACTATGATAAAGATACCCTGACAGGGCTTCCCTGGTGGCGCAGTGGTTGAGAGTCCGCCTGCCAATGCAGGGAACACGGGTTCGTGCCCCGGTTCCAGGAGGATCCCACGTGCCGCGGAGAGGCTGGGCCCGTGAGCCATGGCCGCTGAGCCTGCATGTCCGGAGCCTGTGCTCCGCAACGGGAGAGGCCACAACAGTGAGAGGCTCGCGTACCGAAAAAAAAAAAAAAGATACCCTGATATTCTCTAGTTTTGTTTAGCAGCTCTTGAGTTCCCATCCTCGCTGGTGAATTTCACAATCTCAAGATGGATCAGTAGGCTAAGACTTCACCTGCCCTCTCTTTTTGTATCATAAGTAGTTAAGCAGGTGACTGCTAGGCAGTATTCCAGGTCTCATACTGAGGGGGCTTAAAGTGAAGAGGGTGGGATTAGGGGCATCCTGGGAGACAGGTTCTAGCTCCACTTGACCACTGCTGTGGGATTTCAGGCAAATACCGTATTCTCTCCAGGCTGTAGGGTCCTAATCTGTAACAAGAATACTACGTACACTGCAAAGCTCCTTCCATTTTACTACAAGAACACTGAATAGGAGCCATCTGAAGAAATATTATTAGCGTCATGGGCTGTGTGCTAGAATACCCTCTCTCCTCTCTCTCCCTCTCTCTCTCCTGCTCACATGTGCACACACCCACACATTTTGCTTGATTCGCAGGATGATTTGAGACATGACCTAATTTCATTGAGGCTCAGGATCTTCTCAGTGTGGGTTTTCAGAGTTGCTTTATACAATTAAAATATGGAATATGAGACCAGGGCTCAGACTTTATTACCATTAGTCATGCTCAAAAGAAAAATAAGGAACTGATCTAGTGCAATGATGGGTCAGCAAGAAGAAAAAACAACCCCAATAAAAAGAGTACTTTAAACGCTGAAGCACCTCCTGAGACTAAATATTAGGAATACTACAATCTCTGAAATGTCAGGATAGTTACACAGTGAAAACTCTTGAAAAGAAAACACACTGAAATTGGAACACTCATCTATGGGAAGAAAACAGACATATGAATATTGGCAAAGTCTGAGGATGAACATCTGCATTCTAGGACTTAAAATGATGATAATAATTGATATTAACAAGTGTTGGATATAATCTAGGACATGTATTTTTTAAATGTGAGTTTTAACCCAAGAGATTCTAGGGGTGAAAGGCAGAATAGAAGATTAAGTTATGACCCTCTAGACTTAGTGAAAAGAATACACTCGACTCTACCTGGTAGAATGTGCTCGATGCATAGTGGCTAAGAAAGCACAGCTGAAATTAAGCCAAAACCTGGTCCTCCATCCAGAGAGGAGGAAACAAAAGGCAAGGGGAAAACAGACCAGCATGAGGGATGCATCATGTTCAAAAATGAATCAAAGAGAAAAGGGGTCTGCCCTTGTTCTTACAAATGAAAGTAGAAGTCTATGTGGCTCCGCTGTCTTTTACATACTTGTAACAAGTGTAATGTAGGAGTAATGGAACAAAAACTTTTCTTATTCACAGGAACACCTCTCCCTATTCCACGATGGTTCCCAAGATTTTGATCTTACTGGATCAAAGAGAAGAAAATGAACAAAGTAATCTATACATGAGACCACAGTTTCTCCAAGGGGAATCAACATTTTGTAGTTATATTTAGACTTAGTACCTTCATCTAATGATTTCTGAAATAGGGAATGCTGGGTAAAAAGGAAGAGCATGTCACTTCTGTCTTATACTCCTGATGCCAGGGCCACTTAAAGAGTGTGAATTCTTTGAAAACTTAAATATCCACTTAAAAATGAGTGACCTGTAGAGAAGACAAATTAGGCTGTCCTTGGAGCCATTAGCTAAAACAATCCTCTTTTTGAATAATGTAGCTTTTTTTTTTTTTTTTTTGGGGGTACGCGGGCCTCTCACCGTTGTGGCCTCTCCTGTTGCGGAGCACAGGCTCCGGACGCGCAGGCTCAGCGGCCATGGCTGACGGACCCAGCCGCTCCGCGGCATGTGGGATCTTCCCGGACCGGGGCACGAACCTGCGTCCCCTGCATCGGCAGGCGGACTCTCAACCACTGGGCCACCAGGGAAGCCCCATTTTGCATAATGTAGCTTTTTGCATAATGAAATCTCTTCTAAGGTTATGGGTATGTGCAAACAGGCCACCCTAATAACCTCAAGAAAAAAAAATGATTTCCTGGTTGTTCACAAGCAGTCAAGGCAGCTACCAGCAAAAGCACTGGGTGATAAGTTTCTCCTCCATCAGGACGGTGATGATTTGCTTGTATTTTAAAACCCTGACACGTATGATGTCGTCTCCCCTCCAGATACCTAACTGGACTTGGATGTCAGCGGGATGACCCCTGAAAGGGAAATTCCATACGTGACCATCTTGGAGGAGAGGGAGTAAAGAAGGAGTGTTTCTCTCTTCTTCTGCTCAGTCTTGGTCCCTCGTCACAGGCACTGGGCAGAATTTCTTATGAGGAGCCACACTGACTGTTCAACACAAGACTGTGACCCAACGTTTATCAGCAAACGCTCTTCAGTCCATTCCAGATAGACCCTGCGTTCATTACTTTTCTGCAACTTAGAGGGCTTGGGCCTGAAGGAGTCAAAAGGCAAATGCTGTTGTTCATTGTACCTGCAAATCTTAAGCCAACTTATTAATACATGGATATTTTTGTGACCCACTTTGGAATACTGGTGAATTGCAAAGCCTGACTAATTCTTCCAGGAAGCTTTCATTACACCATCTTTCTTCCCTTCGAGGGGACTTCGATTCCCTGGACCAGCTTCCTGGGGCCAAAGCCCAATTGGAATTTAGAAATGAAGAAACAGTGAGACTCTGCCTGTCCCAGTCGTGCCAGGCAAAGACCCTACATGACAGAAAATCGTGCGCTGCTGGACATATTGACTTTGCTAACAGGCTGAATGAAACTGACTCGCTCATGACCCATTAGTCAACTGGCTGGCATCCCAGAGGCTAGAAAATAGCTGCACAGGATAAATCACTGTGTCTGTTGCCAGTGGCCAACTGTGCTAAATTCTCATAGTGGATGTATATAATAGGTAGTGCTGCACTTAAAAAACAACCAACTACCTGACTGAACTTGGAAAATACTTAAAGTATTCACAGCATGCCAAGTATCCCATGCATATTAGAATTGGGCTTTGGGGGTTAATTAAGTTATGGAAATAAAGTAGGAAGAATAGGAAATAAACCTCAAAGGTTGACTTATTTGCTTGTCTTGGATTAGAACAGTACTGTGTTTATAGTGGATGATCAGTAAAGGTGTTTTGCTGCTAGCTATGGAGATGATGATGTGATAAACTCAGTATCAATTTTTTTCTTCAGGGAAAACACGATACAACGAATTTGCTTTTAATTATCAAGGCAGAAAGCAGCTCAACTATTAATATAAAAAGCTAAAAGGATGCCACTAAAGTTATCTCTTTCGTACCAAACTTGAATGCAAGAAATTAGCAGGAAAAAATAAAAATTTTACCAAGGAATCACACCAACAATTCCCACAACTTCTTTGCTCTTATTCCTACATTTAACTTTTGCATAATCTTCTTACTTAAAAGCTACCTTCTCCCAAAGTTTTAATCAGTTAAACCAGAGTACATAAGCACTTTTTAAGAATTGCTCGACATGTCACAATAAATATCTTTACTCACTAGTATATAAAAAAATTGGTGGTTGCAATTAAAATTCTCTTTTCCTCAGACAATACTCAGTTTCTGTGTTTCTTAACAGCGTGTCTACTGCAAGCTGGAGGAATGAAGTCTTGGACCAACAGGTGTATTTTGGGGGATATTATCAACAGAGGGAAATGACGTGGAATACAGGGCTGAGTAGAGGCATGAAGATAATTTGCATTTCACCTTTCGACTTGTGTGAAAACAAAGTTTATGACCTTCCTCTGCTTGGGAAATAAAGGGGTTTATGCTCAATAAATGGCTAACACACAAGAGGGGGAGGGAAGGAGGTAGGGAAAAAGGGAGGTGAGGGAGAGGGGAAGGGGGAGGGAAGGAGGGAGGAAGGGGGAGAGAGGGAGAGAGAGAATGACAAAAATCCCTAGATTTCCACATAACATTCAGAAGGCTATCTCTCAAATAGTAGTCAGATACTCCTACTAGGAATCTAAGAAAAAAATAAAATAACCTCAAATTCCTCTTTCTTTTGTGATGGCCACCCCAGCCTAAGTATCAAGATCCCTGATAAAGGGTCATCTGCTCAAGGTTACTATTGATGTCCAAAAGGCAAAGAAAGGCCATGTGTGTACCTCTCTTGCTTTCTTTATGTGCCTGTGGAGTTTTATATTCACCAGGAGGCCTACAGGTGGTGATTTTGATCCTTTGGGTCCCTGGGTCTTTGCAGACTATCACTGACTCAGAGCTTTAGAGGCCGGAGAAAACTGAACAGGGCTTAAAATGTTGGGTTGAGTGCCCTGCAGTGTCCTGAGTGTCCACACAGCATCCCATGTGCTCCTGGGAAGGGAGCTGGAGGCACCTGGCAAACTGTGACCTCTGGGTCTGTGTTGTCCTCACTGCACACGTGGTCAGGATGGCCCAGCCACATTAAACTGGAAAATAAAGGAGGTCCAGCCTGGCTGGAGTAGAGCTGATGTCTTCACACGTTGATGGGTGAGTTGAGGGGCCATTAACGTTACCGCAAGGTTGGCTGCAGAAGGTAAGTGCACATGGGGCCAATGGAATTATGGGTTCCTGGGGTCCCATCACTACTTCAACAAGAGGAAATCTGATTTTATCGTTTTAAAGCAAAGCCATAGGATTTCATTTTCCAAAAACAAGGATTTAGATACTTTAACAAATTTTTGAAAAGCACTGGGATCTAAACCAGCATTGAGTAGCTAGCTCTATTGGAGACCTACTCATTCAAGGTCATGCTACATCCAGGATCTTGAAGTTGAGGATATACACAAGTTAGGCTCAGGAAAGGGCATGGACATCTCAGACCACTTTTCCTAAGAGAGACCTACAGTCCTAGATAGACCCCAGAACTAAATCTGCTTCCCACTGCTTCCCCTTTCCTGGGCCAGGCCAGACAAATGATACAATTCAAGTTATTAAGATTAGAATGGAAGCCAAAAGATTTTCAGAGGCAAGAGGTAGGACTCAATTTGACTAGGGCATTATCATGACACGTACAGAAAATCCCGCACTTCTTTAAGGTGTGCTACTCATGACCCTGAACTATATTAATAGTTATGAAAAAGACGTGAACCATTTCATAAGATAATGAAATGAAAATACAGATGTAATGTTACCACATCGTTTCTTATTAATAGGTAGGTAATCCAAAGGGTGCCCTCACCACAAAAAGATATAACTTAGCTTTAAAAAGACACACAATTGCAGGCACTCCTGCACATTTCAAAAATTCAAAAGGCGGGCTTCCCTGGTGGCGCAGTGGTTGAGAGTCCGCCTGCCAATGCAGGGGACGCGGGTTCGTGCCCCGGTCCGGGAAGATCCCACATGCCGCGGAGCGGCTGGGCCCGTGGGCCATGGCCGCCGAGCCTGCGCGTCCGGAGCCTGTGCTCCGCAACGGGAGAGGCCACAGCAGTGAGAGGCCCGCGTACCGCAAAAAAACCAAAACAACAACAACAAAAAAATTCAAAAGGCAAACTTTGTCATGGAAAAAACAGAAATAACAAGAAAATCAGCTTATTCACAGTCACAACAGTCTACAGTTCTAGAACCAATCTTTCTTCATTCTTTGTGCCAGTTGCAAATATTAGGAAAGGTGATTTTTATCATGTCACACTTATGCAGAAACAATACACTCAGTTGATGAATGCTTCCTTTTTTTGTTGTTGTTTCTCTTGATGTTGCTATAATCCTAGTTTTATCTACGAACTGCTAAACGCCGAGTCCATTCTAGAAAAGCAGATATTATGAGAATCTGTGACGCGAAAGAGCTTATCATAAAAATATTTTCGAATTCTACTATTTGATCACAAAAACTCCAACTGTACAAAGAATAGGCTCACTGTTTCTTGGACAACTACACAGTTGGCTGTATGCTTGCCTTTTCAGTCATATCAATCCCTTTGGGTATTCAAGATACTATCTTGCTTTTCTTGGCTGCAGCATCCCTCTTGGAAAACATCTGGACCACAAGGCACATGTTGTGTTTAAGATTATGGTGTGACGACCCTAGGAGGCCAGCTAGAGCCTAGACAATACAAGAACAAATGCGATGCAGAGTAATTCAACATTTCAAAAGCTTAATAAATGAACCAGCAACAAGCTGTGGGTTCAGGAGTATCATAAAAACAGGAACAAGAATTCACGGAGAACCCGACTGATCTAACAGAGACGAGAATATTTACTTCGCTTTAGTAATTAACAACCTAAAGCAGCAATTATTTTAATAACTTAATATGGAATTTAAATAATTGTGGAAAGGCTGTCACTATTATTTCACTGGTCTCCTGGGGCTTGGAAAATGATTTTCTGAGAGTTTTACCACGGAGGGAAACTCCTTGCATATGTAGATTTGGGATTCGATCATAACTCAACAAATATATTTTGTGCATATACCACACAAGGTGTCGGGACTGGGTAGAAGGGAGGCAGACAGGTGAAGGTTAAAAATAATAAACGGTAATGATAACAGGATTTCTGTCTTAAAGAGTTTACAGTCTAATAAGAAAAGTAAGGCAAATATGGGGCTTCCCTGGTGGTGCAGTGGTTAAGAATTCGCCTGCCAATGCAGGGGACATGGGTTTGAGCCCTGGTCCGGGAAGATCCCACATGCCACAGAGCAGCTAAGACTGTGCGCCACAACTACTGAGCCTGTGCTCTAGAGGCCATGAGCCACAACTACTGAGCCCACGTGCCACAACTACTGGGCCTGCGCTCTAGAGGCCATGAGCCACAACTACTGAAGCCCACGCGCCTAGAGCCCGTGCTCCACAACAAGAGAAGCCACCACAATAAGAAGCCTGCGCACCGCAACGAAGAGTAGCCCCCGCTCGCCGCAACTAGAAAGCCTGCACACAGTAACAAAGACCCAACTCAGCCAAAAACAATAAATTTGAAAAAAAAAAAGTGCCTTGAGGTTTGCGAGTCACGGCATAAATCTTGATAATAAGCATATATTTTAAATAAATAAATAAAAATAAAAGGACCTTTATAAAAAGAAGCTTTTGGTAAATCCTTATAGCTGGGAATAAAGGCAGTTTCGTTCTATGCTTTGAAAGATGGGTATAATGCCAATTCAAGGAGATTTGTTATGGAGCAAAGCATTCCACGTGGGGTGAGTGGCACAGGTGGAAAAAGCCACAAGGTATTTGAAAATTATAATGAGCACCGAAGGACCACCTATCTTAGCTCTAGCTTTAATTTTCTATGTATTTTAGTCAATTCACTCTTGTTCTTTCATTAAAAATATTACTTGCAGCAACATGGATGGACCTAGAGATTATCATACTAACGTGAAGTAAGACAGAGAAAGACACATATTATATGATGTCACTTACATGTGGAATAGTCTATGTTTTATATGTCTTTTAGATAAAACGAAATGACTTTACTGTACACCTGAAACTAACAATACTGTAAATCAACTATACTTCAATAAAAAAATATCAGTAGCCTTGTTCTGCCCTTTCAGGATTTCCCTTCCTATGTAACATTCAAAGCGAATTCCCATTTTCTTTGTAAGAACTGGTCAGGGTGTTAGGGAAGCCCATTTCTCCTCTTCCGCTGCTGCAGCTACATAACCACCCTGTATCAATCTTTGCCCCAGGCCTGTGGATACTTTACTGCACATGTGTACCCACACGAAGCCCGGAGGATAACAGAAGGAAGTGATGAAGACTGGGAAAGACGTGTTTAGGGTGGTGGTACTTGCTATGTGCCAGACACTGTCAAAGTGCTTTACATATAATAGCTCATTTGAACTTAACAACTCTGTGATGTAAGTGCTATTTTTATCCCTATTTTACGGATGAAGAAACTGAAGCCCCCAAATAGTAAGTAAATTGTCTACGCCACATATCTAATAAGCAAGTTGAGCGAAGAATCGAACCCAGGCAGTGTTTGTTCATTCTGTGCCCTTAAATACGTCCCTATGTTGTCTCTGATCACGATGATTCAGGGATAGTGGTGGCATAAAACACATAAAAACACCGTTTCTAAAAGCAATGACACCAGCTCTCCTCCTCCCCAAAATACCTGTAATGAATTCTTTTTAAAATAAAATCTTTCATTCACACATTGTGATAAAAGAAGTCCAGCACAATTACAACTGTTGTAAAAAGGGCTTCTGTGTACTCAGGAGCTGCAGGCTGGCTACAGCTAGGATTCATTTGAACCATTTGCTCCATTTTTCACAAGAAAAGTTTGTGGTTTGGACCCAGTGATGTTCTCATGATCGTCATGTAAGAAGCAATAACTGCTCCTAGGTGGACCCTGACCGTCTCTCCAGGCACTGAGCCAGGTCCCAGCCTGAGAGGATTAGTCTTGGCTAATGGTTTTGAGCTGCTCGGTTTCCACTGGTAATGGATCATCTGTCTAGTCTGACAAGCTCTTTAATAGCTCTTTCTCCTCCCAATGAGTTCAGGCTCATGCTCAGCTTTGCTAATCCCATATGTGGTTTCTGGTTTTTCCTTTGTTCTTTTCTCCTTTCAAAATAACTTCAAGTGACTTTATAGGATGGTACTCTGTTACATTTTCCTTCAGTGCACATAATCCTTTAGCATCCATCCATCCATCTATCCATCTATCCATCTATCCATCCATCTATCCATCCATCCATCCATCCATCCATCCATTATCAATCTGAAATAAGATAAGCTCATCTAAAATTCTCACAGAGGATACCAGAACAATCTTGTTTCAGCCTTTAATGAAATGTTGGTCGTGATAATATATTTATTTTTATAGTTTTAAAATGTATTGAGTAACTATAATAATAATACATTTATTAACTGTTGGGAGATAATCCTTTACGTCAACTGTGTTGTGTAGGGAGCAGCCTTGGAAAATAGAGTGTCTCCCCTCCGGAGCCAAGAGCTGGCTTGTTTTTTTCTCCAGTACAATAAAGATCAATGATAATACATTTTAGATTTTACCAGTTCTTCGTAGCTTCTCGTCTCCCTGCTAATGATCCATACTATCTTTTCTATTTTATTGCTATAGAGTGGTCTACTGAAGATGGTTGAATGTGGTTGATATATCTTTATATAGATCAGGATTTTTAAAAGAAATATCAATAATCCCCAACTCTCCTGAATCTGGCACTCATTCGGGATTGAGAATATGAAGGATTTAGCTGCTGGCACCACACAGGTTCTTGCATCCCGATGCCGACAATGGGGTAATACAAATCAGTTCCTTACTTCGGTGGTAACTGCTACACTTCCTGTCCTCTGTGGTATCACTGGGTCATTAAAACCAAATGATCTGCCTTATGCACCGCTCTGAAGCTGCCCATAAATTGAGTATATCTTCCTCCACCTCCCCTGAGACATCACTGGATGCTCTCAAGCCAGAGCTGGTCTGCCCTTCCAGTCCCTGGGTCTCCCCCTACTTAGACCTCCCTCCGTGCATTTTATCTCTGAGGACGGCTGTGTCACTTGCCTTCTAGAATTAGAGGATCTTACTTGAAAGCAGGTGTCCAGGTTTACAGCACCTTCCCTTAGCTCTGGAGAGCTCTTAAGTTGCAATCAAGGGTGCCACAAACAATCCTGTATCTAAATACAGATTTTTTATATCTTTTGAGTTATTCTAAACCTGAAGGCTGACACACAGGCCAATACTTTTCTCTCCTCAACATTCCTGGCTTCACCTCCCTGACTTGGCTCATTCTAATGTGGATCTAAAAATCTCATTGAGCTGTCATTTTGGAGATTATGTTATTGTTTCTGGCATTCCTTAATTTTTCTGTAATGCACCATCCCTAATGGGATACAGCAAAACTTTATTTCCTTTTCTTTTCCTTGTCTCCTTAGTTCTGAGTTCAGACTCATTTCTTTATTTCAACGTTCCAATATGAGTTAGGTATAGTTTGAAACCCTAAGCGTTATTTTCTCTCTTTTATCCATAGGTTTTGGCTTCTTAAGGAAAGAAATAGAAAGGAGCCATATTGGTAACTTGTATCTGCCACACTCAGGGAGAGAGGACCAACCCAAAGTGTAAAACTAAGGAGGTTTAGTAAGCTAGGCTGAATCCTGGAAAGAAATATTTAACACAGCCATTATAATGATAAAAACACACTGTATCTTTCTTTTTATGCTATAAGTTTACAATTAATCTGTTCTGGAGATAGGACATCAAAGTTATAGAGAAAGTTCCCTATTTCTAAAATTAAAAAAAAATAAACTATAAATACTAAAATGTCTTTGAAAAATAGGCATCAGACGGTCAGATTCTCCTGATGAGGGGCTCATCTGCTTTAGGTTCTCAATTGGAGTGATTCAATTTCTGTTGGAAATTCCCTGGTAAGAACTATATTGCCTCAGATCCCCTTTCTCTCACTTATTCTTGGAGGCGATCTTCCACAGACGCCCCTCTGAACTTGGCTCACAGGTTGAGCACATTTTCCTCCACTTCTATGAGTCACGAGCCGGATGCTGTAAAGTGGAAAGCTTTTCAGTGTTCTTTGTAGATTTTTTTTAAAAAAATCATTATTTTAAAGACAAAAAATAGCTCAGAGATGCTTGAGGTTAGTTGTTGGTCAACTGTATATCTACAGCCCACTAGTACCTTATTTAATTGTAACATATTCAATTTTATAAGTAATTCTCCATGGAGGATGAGGGAGTTGAAACCCTGGAAGGCTAGGGGCAAACATAAATCAGCATCTGCATATGATGGAGGTGGAGGAGGGGGGACAGAGGATGAGGTGGAGGGATGGAGGGAAAGGTGCTGGGCTGTGCCTGGAAAACCCTCCGCCAGCCCAAGACCCCGGCAAGTCTCCACAAGAGGAGGAGACATCCCTTACTTTCATTCTAGTTGAGAATCACTGATTTAGACCAAGTCCCTACAAAACAATAAATTAAAGCACAATGAGGCTATGACTCCCCAGATGTGATGAAACCAGTTATAGTGACAGAGCCGAGAAGTGAATTCAGGGTCATTGACCCCAAGTCATTTCATTTTTCCTAAAAATTGCATTGTTAGTTTGTCCAGGTGAAAGAATACTTAGTATTATAGAATTTCGAGATGAGATAGTCCTCAAAGTCTATATAAATGCTCTTTTATAGCCACTTTTCTTTGGCGATAGGAATGTTCTGAATCTTAATTGAAGCAATGTCACTATCTTGCTTGTGATATTGTACTAGAGTTCAAAAGGATGTTACCACTGGGTAAATGGTATCTGGGATCTCTCTGTATTATTTCTTACAACCATATGTGGAACTACAATGATCTCAAAGTCAAAAATTAACTTGAGAAAAAAATGCATTTAATTGTCAGCTGGATTTGCCTAGAACTAGGGTATGTTTATGTTTTTTTGCAAAGGTCGATAGAGTCAAAACTATCAAAAAACTTTACCACCTACCTAATTATGTCTCTGCTCTCACAGCTAGTTTAGTAGATATCTCACAATACAGTGTTCAAATTGATATACTGTCAAGAGAAAAATCAGTATTAAGTATTGACTAAAGACGGCTGTACGAATTTGAGAATTAGTTAGGTTCTCCCCCTGCACATTTGAAGAAATGGTTAATTATCAAAAAACGGTGTTTTAGGATTACTTCCCCAAGTGATACCTCTCATTGCTTTCTTTTTTTTTTTAAACATCTTTATTGGGGTATAATTGCTTTACAATGGTGTGTTAGTTTCTGCTTTATAACAAAGTGATTCAGCTATACATATACATATGTTCCCATATGTCTTCCCTCTTGCGTCTCCCTCCCTCCCACTCTCCCCATCCCACCCCTCCAGGCTGTGTCATTGCTTTCTTAATAATAGAAAAATAGATTAAGAAGGAAAGCAGAAAAGTATGCACAGTAGATGAGGACACCTCAGTTCCTCAAAATGTAAGTCTTTTATCAATATAAAAAGTAAACACCTGCTAAAGTCACTTTCTTTCCTACTACTCTTTTTTTTTTGTTTTTTTGCGGTACGTGGGCCTCTCACTGTCGCGGCGTCTCCCGTCGCGGAGCACAGGGTCCGGACGCACAGGCTCAGCGGCCATGGCTCACGGGCGCAGCCGCTCCGCGGCATGTGGGATCTTCCCGGACCGGGGCACGAACCCGCGTCCGCTGCATCGGCAGGCGGACTCTGAACCACTGCGCCACCGGGGAAGCCCTGCTACTGCTCCTTTTGAAAGTGGAATACCTCTTGCCCCGGAACGGGGCACGAACCCGTGTCCCCTGCACTGGCAGGCGGACTCTCAACCACTGCGCCACCGGGGAAGCCCTCCTACTGCTCCTTTTGAAAGTGGAATACCTCTTGAGAAAAAGCAAAAAGAGAACCATCCTATTCTGATGAGTCAGAGCAGCAGCAAAAATTGTGGTGATGAAAAGTTTTTTTCCTATGTATTTATCTCTTAAATAACTCCTTAAATGTGGGCAATATTTAAGGAGGTCTGAGTATAGGCATGATAACAATTTAAAAAATGGTTATGTGTCTTCTGGTTTGCTCCCTTGTCCCTCTGAGCTAGGGATTCTAGAATTCATTTTTATTCGTGAAGCAAACTAGAAGAGCCTGAAGTTTTATCACAGGAATTTAGACCAAGTTCCCGGCTACAGGGCATGATGAATCAGCAAGAAACACTAGCAAGTTTCAAACTGAAATAAAACATAACAGCCTTTCGTCAGCATAAAGGTACAGAGGTAACAGAAGACAGCACTGTCAGAGGCAGCTTTTCCCTCTAACCCTACAAAGTGAGGAGGGTTGGAAGACTTCCCTGTGTAGGAAGGAGGGCAAACATTCAAAAGAATCAGAATGAGGGAACCCTTCTCCTGGGAACATTGCAGGCTCCAATAAGACGGGGATGGCAGAGTGTCGAGTCTGAGTATCTATTATGAGTGAACAAATGGGACCCTATTTTTGTCTTCATGAAAGCAGTTACGCCTAAAAGTGCGCTCGGCTTGTTTGGTGGCTCCTCCCTTGCCATCACTTTTGTTCCAGAGACTGCGGAGTTGAGGCCAATTTGCATTTAGAGTCAATTTCCAAAGACTTGACACCATCTTTCTGCAGATGCTTTTCTTAAACTGTGCTGTTCTGAGCTGAGCTGCCCTGACAGCCCAATAGCCTGTGTTTCCTCGCTTTATGGCAATTTACATCAACATAAGCCTGAATACTGTCAACTGACATAACACAGTAAAACAGAGAGTAAATAAACATGGCAATAGACTCTGTTGGCTTCTGGTCATACATGCAGAAATGGTGAGGTTCTCAAATGTGTCTGCCCTTCACAACAGTATGTTTCTTGATGGAGCTGATCCAAAAATTTAAAGCTAATTTTATAAAGTCAGCATTCTTGTTCTACATAAACAATAGCTAAAGGGTTTAATCAATTAAATTGCCTGCTCAAACTGAATAATAATATTATTATTATAAAAATAAAAGGCTAAGTATTCATTATGCTAAAAGTATAGTTCACTTTGTCATTTTTTTTTTTTTTGGTTCCGAAACTTACCTATGAATTTCCTTAGATATTTGTCAAAGTATGTGCTCTATAAATCAGTTTAGAGAAGGTACATATTTTTTATTCTAAACTAAGTTATGACAAAGCACAGTTGCTTCCAGGAGAGCAATAACTTTTCCTATATAAATTTTATGTCAATTACAGATTTACAACAGTTTTCATTTCCATAAGCCTTCCCATAACTACTTATTATTCTATTATTTTTTATATGGGAAAATAAAAACCAGTATACACTTGGGAGACAGCACCAGCTGCCTTCTCCATGACAACATTAGAGATATTCCAGGTGGCAGAATAATCTTCCGTATAGCTCTAGAGCATTTGAGATTTGACTTCTAGAAGGAAACCAATATATTGTGAAAAGGAAAAGGGAGCATCAGACGCAGGTATTATACAACTAATGGTATGTTACAAAATTATTTTACTCATGACTAAGTTTTAATAAACTGACTACATCTTTTAAGCATCATAAAATCTTTTTAGTCGTCATATTGAAAACCACAAGGCTCACGAAACTATACGTTAAAACCCCAAATTCTAATATAGTGACTACAACTTTTACTTTGCTGAAACTTAAGAAAAAAACACCTTATTCTAAGAGGAACTGAAATAAAACTAATAGCCAATGACTATAATTTTTAACACGATCAAGGAAGAACAGGTATGACTGCTCCCATTATATTACTAGAAATATGGACGCAAGAAGAAATTTACAAGACTCCTATTTTGGGATTCTCCTTTTGGTTTATTCATTTGTGTTTAGTTTAATATTTCCAAAAGAACCCAACTCTAATAGTAAATAGGTGTTTGGGGAACAAAACAAACATCATTGGCAAATGTCTTGAGAAACATTGGACTTAAAAAGTCAGTAGGTTATTTTAATTCAGGAATTCTCATTCTTGTATACGATCAAGTGCTTTGTGAATCTCCAGGAAAGGGACATTAATTGCCACATTTTGCCCATGGAATGATCCTCCCCTCACTATTTTTCTGTAGCACACTTATTAAGGTGTGTTCCAGGGAATTCATCGTCTGAAATTCTTCAGTCACAAAATTGCTACTTAGTGAGGATATCCTGCGTTTGGTTGTGATTTTAATTTGGGTCCTCAAAGTAGTGTTCTGCATTAAATACTGACTACTTGCCTAACTTCAGGACTCAAGGTTTGCTATAGAACATGAGAAGAATTGGAATGAAAGCAACACTGGATTTGGGAGACAGAACAGCTGAGTCCAATGTCAGTTCTGCCTCTAACAAGCTCTGTGGCTCTGAGGAGGTCATTTAATTCCTGCAGACAGCAGTTTTCTGGTCTAATCGCAGGAAGTTCAGCTAAAAATCTCTGTGGCTCTTCCCTTCTGATTCTTGTAATAGCAAAGAGCATGTTCCCAAGGAAGTATTTCTTTATCCAGCCAATGCCCAGCAGTTAATTAATCAGTGGGTAGAGACTGATAGCATTTCCACTGGATCCAAAGCTGGTTTCTCTGCCAGTAATAAAAATGTCAGAAACAGGATGTTAACAAGCAATACATGATAATTCGGTTCCAGGGTAAGTAATTTCTTACTCTGTAAGTTGTATTGTAAGTAAGGTTGTATTTTTAATAACAAAACAATTCTTGACTGGTGCAAAACTTATGTTTCCTACCTATTCTCAGACCAAGACTACTTTATAAGTATGATCCTAAATAATATGGATCACACTTGCTTACAATTTTTTTTTTTCTGCAAACGTAATGGTCAATATATCACAGAAGTGTTATAAAAGAAAGTGGCATTTTTTCACCTTACAGATTAATTCTTTCCTCAAGTACACTAGAATATGTTCATGTCTATGACCTTGGACTGAAAGGACAATAATATCATATATAATTTCAGAATCATATATGAAAATATCATATACAGTAAGGAAGAATAACCACACAGAGTGCCATACTACTAGTCACTTATACAGTAAGAGAATAATAGGTGAAAAGTTAAAAAAAAAAAAAGATAATGAAAAGAAAAAAGTCAGTTAATTGCTACAAGTATGCCTGACTTTCCCTCATTGGACTTACTGGGGTCAGGGTACCTGTGTATGATTATACATATAAATTAAACAGGCAAAGGCTATAATGAAGGCAAAAGATTCAAGATATTCAACAAATTAATGGATGTGATCTGTTCACATGAGTTGAAGTTCAACTGGAAACCAAAAAGTGTTACTCTTAGGAAAGGTTTTTTAAGAAGTGGAGACAAGTAAAATGATGGCCCAGATACTAATGAGAGAGAAACCTATTGGCTGTTAGAGTGGGCTTAAATTAGGTATTGCTGTCATTACTGAAAATAATAGCATTATGGCTCCTATTAATCTCCAGACATGGTAACTAGGGCATGAGCCATCCAAGCATGGAAGAAACACATCTTTTGGTTACATTGACATGATAGGGAAGTATGACTGCCCTATTTTTAAAATTTTTAAAAAAACATATTTTTTGAAGTGGCAGGAACACCAGCAGGACACTCAAAACCATGGCCATGCCTACAACTGACTTTTTCAGAACAGCCATCTGACCGTGGCTCTCCCTACTCTGAATTTCTCTCAACTATGTCACCACCTCAAGTCAAACAGTGGGAAATGGGACAGAGAAGAACTCAAGATATGTTGGCACATTATCGAACGCTTCCAGTCACTGACTGGGACATAGTGAATTCAGTTCACATGAATAGACTGTATCCCATTTTAGTTCTTTATTTAGTAAGATTGGGGGGAAAAAATAGAGGTGCGTGGAAATAAATTATTTAAAAGACAAGAAGTAAGTTCTTCTGATGTCAATGCACTGGATGGTTTTTCCATCAAAAGAGATAGTGGAGCATGAATAACTACTTGCAAGCATATGAAGAGTTATTAGGAAATGAAAAGAACAGTCAACTGTCCATTTGAATGGGAGATAACTGAAACATGCAGTTCTTCTACCTGGTAGAAGAAAGTACAGTACTCAAGTTTTAGGGTAAACACTTCCTTTCGGGGAAAATATATTTAAATTTATACTCTCCAAGTACATAATACTTACACAGCCTGTCTAGTTCATCTTAATAGGCTAAATGCTCCAAACTCCTCTGCTAAACATAGCATCGCAGAGTCTCCAATACTTACGAACTAAGTTCCAATTCTTCAACTCAGCATTTCAAGTCCTTTACAGGAAGGACTACAAATCCGATTTTATCTTCCTCCCTTTCCGCACATGGGTTCTTTTCTTGAAATTATGTATATTCCTGCTATATGAAGACTGCAGATTTTTCTATCTCTGATCCTTGGAATGCTTTTTCCACTCCACCAATTTTCCCTGTTTAAAATTTGACTATTCACTTGAGGTGCCCCTTGATTTGTTTTACCAGATACATCACCGTGTGTGTAGCATTCATTTTCTCTGACTCTTTATCTGTCCACACTGAACTGGGAAATTCTGAACTACTGAACTATGTTGAACACTGAACTACAAAGAATTACAAAGTTCTGTGTACTCTTTGAAGACATATGAAGTCCCTCTCAAGCCATTAAGTCTAAACTTTATTATATTTCTTTGAATTTTTCTCTAACAGTGGTTAAGTAGAGGGGCTTTGGAAGAAGACTAGTTGGGATCTACTTACTACTTACCAGCCTGGGTCAATCTATTTCCTCATTTAAAAGAGTAACAGCTTAGTAACAGAACCTCACTCAAAGGATGATTAAAAGGATTCAAGCAGATGACAAATGTCAAACCCTTAGAATTGGCTTCATACACAAATAAATAAGTATTCAAGATTTATTATATGAAACTGGAAGAACTATCCTGAAATATTTTAAAAGTCAAAAGTTCCATCGTTATACAAGGTTTAGGTTCAGGTAATCCTTGACGCTCTTACAATTTGACTATTTTACACTCACTGTGCATTTTTGTGTGTGAAACTGTGAATTTACTAAACATATATTAAATGAATGTAGATAGGACTTAAGAGAGCTTACAGTACATTTAGTTTTGAAGAAGAAGAGCAAAACTAAAAATGCATACACATTATGGAAGTATATGACAGAATGTAGCTTTACACAGTGAGATGCAAATTGTGGCTTTTAGAAGTTTACTTTGGGGGTTATAAGTCTACTATGTGACCTTTATACGTTCAACTTTTAGACCCAGTTTTTAGAGAATTGTCTATTTATATTTACTAGTCTAACAGCAGGGGCTAAACAGGATGCTAGCTTGGGTCTCTTCCAGGCTTATTATATAATTTGACTAAGTAAAACAGATTACACTCATCAATAGCTCACAAGTTCCTGTATTATTGACGTTCACGTGAAGACAGATTACTTGCCTAATCTGCAAATGAGTAAGACATAGATAACCCACGTTAAAGTGCTGAAAATCAGATATTTAAGGTACAGTGTTGAAAAATCTAAATATTTATCAATGTTGCTTGATGCACATGAACGGGCTTCTCAGTAGAATAAAAATAGCATCATTTCCCAAGATTCCAAATCACCTTATTACCTCCAAAAAGGAGTTACATTATTATTTTTTTTTTTTTGCAGTACGCGGGCCTCTCACTGTTGTGGCCTCTCCCGTTGCGGAGCACAGGCTCCGGACGCGCAGGCTCAGTGGCCATGGCTCACGGGCCCAGCCGCTCCGCGGCATGTGGGATCTTCCCGGACCGGGGCACGAACCCGTGTCCCCTGCATCGGCAGGTGGACTCTCAACCACTGCGCCACCAGGGAAGCCCGAGTTATATTAATTTTGATTATGTTAAAAGGAAACACTTTGCAGTGATCTTGTCACTGACAACACATTTCACCTATAATCATTTTCTTTTGAAATGTAACATATAACAAATGAGCATACTAACAAATTTAATTTTATTTGAACACAATTTCCATTAACACATACCTGAAATGCAGTGCCTTGCACATAGTAAGTCCTCACTATACAGGTACGCAAAGAATGTGTTTACTCTGTGTACACGTTTATATGTTCTATCTCATTTTGCACCGAGGATCTGAAGCATTAAACATTTAATTCCTGGCAAATATTTTGTGATGTCTTTAAAGTTCCTATCATATCTGCATAATGAACCTTAATGAATGGGTCATTGTTTGTTTTCATGTCATAGAAACTGAAGTCGTATGCATGTTTATTTTCAGAGAGTTTCCTGTGCGTGTTGTAAATTTGTCTGAACCGCCACATTTCTATGGTGACATTATACCAAGAGCTAATTATTATGAAAGTTTGTATACGAATGTTTTCCGAGCCGCCAGGAAAGTCTTTTTTTGTTTGGTTTGGTTTCATTATTAGTTCATCACTGTGTAAAAGAAAAGGTGTTAGTATAAATATATTCTTCATGCAGGTCTATGTTGTCTTAATGTACTTTATAATATTGACTTACTTTGTTATCTTCAGTTCTCAGTTAATAAGTAAAAAGATGTGATGCAATATATAGGAGAAGATGCAGGAGAAGGATGAGGATGCAGTGAGTTAGGGTTAATAAAAGGTCTGTTAAGGTACAGGTGGTTCATTGTGTCTAAAAAAAGAATTTATTAGAACAGTATGGAGGTTCATTAAAAAACTAAAAGTAGAGCAACCATATGATCCAGCAATCCCAATCCAGGGCATATATCCAGAAAAGATGAAAACTCTACTTTGAAAAGATACATGCACCCCAGTGTTCACAGCAGCACTCTTTATAATAGCCAAGACATGGAAGCAACCCAAGTGCCCATCAACAGATGATGAGTTTAAGAAGATGTGAGATATATATATATACACATATATATGATGGAATATTACTCAGCCATAAGAAAGAATGAAATATCACCATTTGCAGCAATATGGATGGAACTAGAGATAATCATACTAAGTAAGTCAGAGAGAGAAAGATAAATATGTGATATCCCTTACATGTGGAATCTAAAAAATAATACAAATGAATCTACATCTACAAAACAGAAACAGACTCACAGACATAGGAAACAAACTTACAGTTACCAAAGGAGAAAGGGAGGGGGGAGGGATAAATTAGGCATATGAGATTAACAGATACAAACTATTATACATAAAATAGATAAGCACAAGGATTTACTACATAGCATGGGGAACTATATTCAATATCTTGTAATAACCTATAATGGGAAATAATATGAAAAAAGTATATATATATATATATAATCACCATTTGCAGCAATATGGATGGAACTAGAGATAATCATACTAAGTAAGTCAGAGAGAGAAAGATAAATATGTGATATCCCTTACATGTGGAATCTAAAAAATAATACAAATGAATCTACATCTACAAAACAGAAACAGACTCACAGACATAGGAAACAAACTTACAATTCAATTAAAAAAAGGTTTATTGGTACCATACTGTCTTCATTATTGTAGCTTTGTAGTATAGTCTGAAGTCAGGGAGGCTGATTCCTCCAGCTCCGCACAAAAACAGAAATACAGATCAATGGAACAGCACAGAAAGCCCAGAGATAAACCCACGCACATCTGGTCACCTTATCTTTGATAAAAGAGGCAGGAATGTACGGTGGAGAAAGGACAGCCTTTT
This sequence comes from Neophocaena asiaeorientalis asiaeorientalis, assembly GCF_003031525.2. Taxonomy (NCBI): domain Eukaryota; kingdom Metazoa; phylum Chordata; class Mammalia; order Artiodactyla; family Phocoenidae; genus Neophocaena; species Neophocaena asiaeorientalis. The sequence goes on from NW_020175192.1 coordinate 9,532,183, forward strand.
CAATAAGTGGTTCTGGGAAAACTGGACAATTACATGTAAAAGTATGAGATTAGAAAACTCCCTAACACCATACACAAAAATAAGCTCAAAATGGATTAAAGACCTAAATGTAAGGCCAGACACTATCAAACTCTTAGAGGAAAACAAAGTAAGTCAGAAAGAGAAAGACAAATACCGTATGCTAACACATATATATGGAATCTAAGGAAAAAAATGTCATGAAGAACCTAGGGGTAAGATGGGAGTAAAGACACAGACCTAGTAGAGAATGGACTTGAGGATATGGGGAGGGGGAAGGGTAAGCTGTGACAAAGTGAGAGAGTGGCATGGACATATATACACTACCAAACGTAAAATAGATAGCTAGTGGGAAGCAGCTGCATAGCACAGGGAGATCAGCTCGGTGCTTTGTGACCCCCTGGATGGGTGGGATAGGGAGGGTGGCAGGGAGGGAGACGCAAGAGGGAGGAGATATGGGAACATATGTATATGTATAACTGATTCACTTTGTTATAAAGCAGAAACTAACACACCATTGTAAAGCAATTATACTCCAATAAAGATGTAAAAAACAAAAAAAGGTTTATTGGTAACATAAGAGAACAGATAAAGAATTTTTTATTTGCCTGATTGTAGCATGCATTTTGATTTCTCTGTTTAAACATACCAGCACTGATTATATTTTATTTAGTCACTTCTTTTCTACAGTAATTATCTATAAAATCTATTCTGCAGATTACCGGAAAACCTTAATCAGTATCCATGACCAGACTAACATGATCTTCATCTGTACTGCTGATTCCTACTATCCTGCCTGAAAGGAGGGGGGGGTCTTCCAAGTAGTGATGGTGGCCAGAGCTACTTAACACAGAGTAATGAGAAGAGAATGGGCTTCGCAATCAGACAGATCTGATTTTCCATCTTTGGCTTCATCATTTATTAACACTGTGTTCTTATGCTTGTTACATAACATCCTGGATCTTTGAGTTCCTCCTCAGTAAAATAGGGATAATAAAAACCATGTATTTTACTGTATTCTTTTGAAGAGTAGAAAATATATCGGTAATTCATTCATTCATTAAATGCACTAGATACTTGGGGTACAAAGATAAATAAAAGGAGGCTTCTATTCTCCTCAAGAAGCTCACAGTCTAGAAGAGGGAGACAAATAAATAGTGAAGTTCACCAGCATTATAATAAACTTTGGTAGAGGGCACATTGGGTGTAAAAAGGAAGGAAAGGTAAATTCTGCCTTTCTGAGGGAAGGCTATCAAGAAATGTTTCAGAGAAAGTCATCTTCTACTAAATCTCAAAAAGATTCCGTCCTGTGATTACTAAGTGGTGTCCTTTGTTGTTGTCATGTTAATATCATCACCGGACTCTATACTATCTGTCTCCTTCATTAAGCAAAATCCTTTATCTTAGTTGTCAGAGGCTAAATCTACAAGTTCATAGAAATCATGTCCTGGTGGGGGCAAATCAGATGATGGCTCACAAACTGGATTCACTGGAATTACTTTGTGCAGTGAGCTTGGTGGGGTCAGCCACTCCTACCTCTTGCCTGGGACTTTCCTGGTTTTATTGCTGAAAGTCTAGCAACCCCTGTGCTCCTTCAGTCCTGGTTTTAAAACTGAAAGTCCCCTGGGCTGGGAACTCTTGCAGGCCTCGGCAAACAGGGGCAACTGGTCACCCTAGGTCTACATTAATAGTTAATATGGCTTAAGTAGTGGATTTACCATTCTGCTCACGGTGTATTCTTCATCTTGAAAATGTGAAACTGGAGAGGATTTCTAGTCAACCCACCACCAGACCCATAAACAATAACTTTTACTAAGGACATGGCAATTATGTTAGACACTATACCCAATTCATTATCTTAATTCATAGTTAAATGTAATAGAAGGTAAAACTGAAAGATTAACAAAACGGTAAAATGTCATAGGTTAATTTACAAAATGACATCCTCAATGTCTAAAATAATATGACATTTTGACTATTTTGAAAGCCATCAAATTTTCTTTATCTCTAAGAGATTAGAAAGGAGCAAGGTAATAACTTTAGGTGAGGATGTTTAGCTCACAGGAGTAAACATACTCAGAAATTCATTAGCAAAAATTCCTTTCATTCTGATCAAAATGAACATGTGTTCACTCAAGAACATCTGAACTTACTATTTTGCTCTAAAGGAAGTGAGTATGTGAGACCGGAGAAATAGATTAGGCCTGGAACTATTCTCTACATGTTGAATTAAAAACGTCCTGGTGGCGCAGTGGTTGGGAGTCCGCCTGCCGATGCAGGGGATGCGGGTTCGTGCCGCGGAGCGGCTGGGCCCGTGAGCCGTGGCTGCTGGGCCTGCGTGCCCGGAGCCTGTGCTCCGCAGCGGGAGAGGCCACAACGGTGAGAGGCCCGCGTACCGCAAAAAACAAAACAAAAAAACATTTTGACTGACTTGATTAGTCAACTTAAAAAAATATATACCGGATCATTTTGGTAACAAGTGCCCCTATAGTCAAATTAATCTCAAATAGTCGTGTGGTATTTTGTAATGTACAGTAAATTTGTATTATGCTACAGTGGCAGGAAGGGGAGAGGAATCCATTTAATCTGTCAGTGTATTAGGGTAAAATTAAAGCGACAGTGTTTTTGAGAGAGCTAAGTGTTTAATTCTTTTGAGAAAGAAAACGAAAGTTATCATGCTACGATGATTACTGGGTTACAGAGTAAATAAAAGGAAAATGGCCACAATTTTGAAAAGTTACATTTCATTTATAACATTAGAACTATCTAATGTTATTATCTAGATAATAAATATATACTATATATTATTAAGAATTTACTAAACTATTCATCAATACATTTAAATTGCTGGCATTTATAGCTCTGGAATTCTGAAAACTATGATGGCTACAAGACATTTCATCTTTTATGTGTAAAAATAAGCATGAAAATATAAATCACTCATCATTTGTCTAGAACTGATAGCTTATTATCAATGGAGTATAAATATTTACTTTTCCTTTTCTATACCATGAAAAAATATTTTTCAATTTTCATCCTACTCAAGCAGTTGTCAGTATTTAATAGCCAACTTGTACCCAGCTCAATTCACCAATGAACTGAAACTTTTTAATCTTGAGAAATTAAAATTAATGACATATCTCTTGCAATATACAGACTGAAAAGATATACAGCATGGAAAACTTTGCACTAGTCTATTTGCTGCACATGTGATAATCTCTTGCAAGTACAGTAATGAAAATGGTTATCTACTTCTTGTCCCCACTGGTGAAGTGATATTAATTAATTTCACCAAAGCCCGCAAGTCTAATTTAACCTCCTTTATTCTTATGTTAATTGCTTTGAAGAAGGTGAAGCAACTGATTGAGACAGGAGGTTATTTCAAAAGCCTAGAATATAATGAGAGCACTTCTCAGCACTCATTAAAGCTGACCACCATAGAATGCTACAAATGAGAACTTTAAAGAACCTTTAATTGTACTCAGTAAGAAAGTCTACACTAGACATTTCAAACAAGACCAATAAAAAAAAAAGTCTACCAAATGGGGGCCGTAGGACCAATAGCCAAAATCCCCAATGCTGACAGTGATCTTAGACCACAGGTGACATTTACATTATTCTTTGTCTATATCTCACTCCCTATCTCCACCCATCATCCTCCACCCAAGCACCCCCTTTAAGCAGTTCCTTTTCGATAATATTAGGTGGTCATTTAAACACCAGAATGAGACAGATGGGCTTGGCTCTACTGCAGTATTGACCTTCACAGCATCACTCATCTATTATGGCCATTAAAACAATGATCACTGCTATTATTATTATCAACATGATTAATTACTATTATTGCCATGCTTTCAGTTATATAACCCAAATAAGTTAGTGAAGAGTTAGCAAAGTATGCAAGTATTTCTGATCCTCTTGATTTGTAGCCAATTAAATAGAGAATGACTAGAAATTTCTTTTTAGTAAGTTCAATGAAGTCCAAATGAACATAATAAAGTAACCCTTGAGTATTTTACAAACAAAAGAGATTATGTTTATCAAATAATTAACAAACTACCATATTTTAGTCTATACCTGCCCTCATTTAAAGCTTCATTGTAATTGCCTTTATTGTAACATGTTTCCTACTCTCCCCAATAACCCCACATACCCACACCAAGCAGGTAAATTCCTCTCTCTGGTCTCTCCTCTGAAGCACTTAAAATAGTTGTGGAATATAGCTGTCGCTCAATAAAAGATGGACTAAATGTGTTATAGCTAAGCAGAAATGATAAAATTCAGATAGCCTGAATTGGATTTAAGTATTTTACTTTAGATGTCTCTGAATACAACCATGATGGTTTTGTCTGTAAACTACAGGTAAACCACCTTCATTCACATCTGGGCAATAAGTATTTCCTAAACAAAAAGGGAAGCCTCTGAAAGATCGGATTGACTGAGGGTTGAACAAGGTCTGAGAACATCCACAAAAGTTGTTCTTAATTAATGTGTAAGGTTTTTTTGATTAAAACAAAGGAATTCTTGTGCAAATAACTAGATACATACTAGGAAGGAAGTGTTCCTTGTTGGTGCAAAATAAAACAAAACAAAGAAACACTATGAATTCAAAATTCTCAAGACAAATATACAGCTTAGTTTGGTGGGTGACAGAGCAACACGAGAGTAAATTTCAACCATAACACAGGTGGATGTGGTCCTGCTCTTCTTACTGCCAGTAATAGGGATAACACGGGTTGTTGTATAGTCTTCAAGTCAGTACTACGAAAGCCATTCTCTCTTCATTGCATTTTTTGTGAACTAGTGCAAAGCATGGAATGCACCCCAAGGGGAAACTGTCATTCTTACATTTTTGCAGTGACATCTAACACAAAATCCGACTGCTCTGTACGTTTGGCCCACAGATGTGATTGAGAAGTACCTTAGTGTAGCAGATACCGCACTAGATTGGGAAGCAGACTTGGGCTCAATTGAAACATGTCACAATGCTCTTGGTGGGATGAAAGGCATCCACCACTCAACATCTCTGAGCCTTAGTTTCATCACCTTTAAAATGCTCCAGGGAGAGGGACGGTTTATACTAAATGATACCATTTGTGATTTCTGTAATTCTAAGAAATAGAAGTAAAATTATCACCACTTTTAAAATGATATTTGTTATGAATAAAAAAGGCATATATCCAGTATTATATTAGGGAATTTCTACTTTGCCTGGGTCCATTGGATATTTAATGCTTTACTTTTGAATCAGTCACTCTAGAAAGATCATCAGAGAACTTATCCAAGCAGTTTTCTGGGGTCGGGATGAAATTATCCCAAACTTTTCTCAGTTGCCACATGCCAAGTGCCTGGAGAAGTATTTATTCAAGCAATACATTCATAATCATTGCCGTCACTCTTTGCCAATTAATTTCCTCAAAACACTTTTAAAATGGGGCAAAAATTGAAAGGAAATCCATGTTCATAGTGAGGAGAGATTCTGGTGAAATTTTTCATGAATTGCTAAATCTTAATCTCGCTAAATCTTTTTAGCAAGATTAATGAGCTTCAATTATGCTTTCTTCGATTTATTAAACATTACCTTTTGGTTTCTACACGTCTTGGATTTTGGATGATTTCAGGTTTGTTTCATAAAATAAAAGTTGACAGCATTGATAACCCCTTAGATGTCAAAACAGTAGTTAAAAAATAAAACTGAAGTGCATTGCTAAGACAGAAGCACATACAAAATTTTATTTAGTTCTAAGATGCTCGTGCAGGGTTAGAAATAAAGGGAAATGTTATATGCTTCCACAGAAATACCTTTTGTTCTGTGTATTAGCACAAAGTTGGAGTCACCCATGACTAAAATATATTAAAAGCAATGAAGATTGCTTTCTTCAATTTTTATGACGATACAGTAAATTTCAGCCTCCTAAAAGGCATGTTACCACATTTTTCTATCCACACGTGGAACCTTACATGTATAAGAGAGAAGTTTCATTTGTGCCCTTGTGGCAGCAAAGAGCATTCAGCTGAAGCGTCATGGTGGTACAACGTCAAATAACCTCAACTCTGAAACAGAACACTTTCAGTTCACTGCCCAAGTCATGGGTTCTTAAAAATCGATGTGGAGGGATGTGAAGGATTATCAGAGAGCAAGACAGTCACCAATTCAGTGTAGCAGTCAGCCAAGAGTAGATTCTTTTTCTGAAGGTGTCTGGCTTACCATCTCTAGATAGGGATGGATCATGTGGGAGAAAATACAGGACTGAATAGGTTTTTTTTTTTCCAATACATTTTCCACTGTCGAAGAGCCATAATTTAAGATTACAACTTGTGGGCTTCCCTGGTGGTGCAGTGGTTGGGATTCCCCCTGCCGATGCAGGGGACGCAGGTTCGTGCCCCGGTCTGGGAGGATCCCGCATGCCGCGGAGTGGCTGGGCCCGTGAGCCATGGCCGCTGGGTCTGTGCGTCTGGAGCCTGTGCTCCGCGACGGGAGAGGCCACAACAGTGAGAAGCCCACGTATCGCAAAAAAAAAAAAAGATTACAACTTGCTCTTTATTCTTCTAACCCATCAGAGGAAATGCTGTAAGTATAAACAGTGGAAGACAGTGATTTGTAAAACATAACCAATTTTTTTTTTGTGTGTGGTAAGCGGGCCTCTCACTGTTGTGACCTCTCTCGTTGCGGAGCACAGGCTCCAGACGCGCAGGCTCAGCGGCCATGGCTCGCGGGCCTAGCTGCTCCGCGGCATGTGGGATCTTCCCGGACCGGGGCACAAACCCGCATCCCCTGCATCGGCAGGCGGACTCTCAACCACTGCGCCACCAGGGGAGCCCAAACATAACCATTTTTAAATTACTTGTTATGTGCTATCATGCATTGCACAAATATTGCTTAATCTACTCGACAACAGAAGAACTAGAAGGCTTCAGACTATCAGATTCTATTATTACTGAACTCAGAGGTGTCTTACCTGATAAACTGATAGATAAACCCTATCATCTATACCTTCTTATAATCGTGCGACATCTATTATTCTAAGAATCAATTTAAATGAAAACTTTATGAAACTTTCAAAGAGATTTTACTTTACATAGTATGATACATGATCAGATCACATTGACAAGATAGGCGGTTATCTGCTCAGTTGCTGAGATCATCTGGCTGCTTTAAAATAATTTGCTTTGTAGTGTCTGTCTGACACTAAGCCCTTTAAAAGATGTTTTTGGTTTTGCTGTTTGCTTGAATTGTGCGTGTAAATACTATGGCCAAAATGGGTGCTTGTTGTGAAACACAATTCAATTTTCTTTATAAATTTATCTGTTTTATTTATTTTTGGCTGTGTTGGGTCTTCGTTGCTGCGTGCGGGCTTTCTCTAGTTGCGGCGAGCGGGGGCTACTCTTCGTTGCGGTGCGCGGGCTTCTCACTGCAGTGGCTTCTCTTGCTGCGCGGGCTCTAGGCGCACGGGGTTCAGTAGTTGTGGCACATGGGCTTATTTGCTCCGCGGCATGTGGGATCTTCCTGGACCAGGGCTCGAACCCGTGTCCCCTGCATTGGCAGGCGGATCCTTAACCACTGCACCACCAGGGAAGCCCTCACGATTCAATTTTAACTTTCCAGTTCCATGAAAATAATTTGCACATTCTCGTTTCATAAAGCAAATAATTACTTTATCACGTGTGGCTAGTTAAAAAAGGAAAAAGGAGTTTTTGCATCCACACCCTAAGAAGAAGGGGAGGGATGCGTTAGGGTTAGTACTTGGATAACTTGCCAGCCCATTTCACTAAGTTCTCTGGGCTTATTACTTCAAAGAACATAATAATCATAACTGTAGTTATTATTGTTATTATGTTAATGAGGGTAGCAGAAGAATGGTGTTATAGGTCAATACTGCAAGATTTGTTTTGATCTTCGGATGCAACATACTGTATAAGGGAAACAAACTTTATTTTTAATTTAAAAAAAGATACTATGCCATCCACCATGTACCCAGGTAAATTAATCTCCACTTGACAAATGGATGGTAGACACTGAATTTACTGACAGTGTTGCTGTTATAAACAGTAACATTAAATGTAGACTAATTTGTCTAATCTAGAATTTGGGGGTTCCAGGGTCTCTGATATTTTTCACGTGGGACAGTCTCGTGATGAAGGCATTACAGAAAAGACAGAAAAGTGATGAGATCAATATGAAGAAAAAGAGAGGTGAGAAGTAGTGAATAAAAAATGCTTGACAATAAAAAAAAAAGGTGGATGAAAATCACACATTGGAATAGGGGTCAGAAAAAATGGTTCTAGTTTCAAGGCAATCAGAGGAGAAGTTAATGCAGAAAGAAAGTGACAAGCTACCTCTATCAATTTGGTGCCAAAAGGAAGTTTGGAAAAGTAACGTGGAAACTGATATCTTTTCTTTCCACTTCAAGTGTATATGATGACTTTCTAATCACATAAATATGTTTATGTCAATTAGTTTTCTTTTTATTGAATTAACTAACCAAATTGTTTATATAAAAGTACTTTATTCATAGAAAGATTTCAGGGAGTCCATCTTCTAAAACACTCACTCTTTAGGAATCCATGAAATATTGACACTATTAGTTTCTACTTTTAGGATTTTCTTTGCATTTGATCAAAACAAGAAAAAGATATCAAGAAATTGGCGTGTGTGTATATGTGTATACATGTGTGCATATATCTGTGTGTGTGTGTGTACATATGCTGCTTAACATTTATTAAGCATTTTAAGATGAAAATCATCTTGTTGATTATGAAGATGACTATAATTCATATATTCTGTCTGAGCTTTAATTAATTAAGGCAAGGTTTTCCCTATAGTGTAGACCACAAATTATCTCCAGGCAACTCCTAACCCGCCTCTCTCATTTGTCATAAAGGCTCTCTGATGCAAGATACCTGGAACAAAGAAGGCTCTAATCAAATCAGCCTTTGCATTTCCGGATGAGGCCCAACAAACACGTCAATCGTGCTAAAAAGCAGAAGGAATCCTGAAACGGAATTCATCGTAACACTATGAAGATGAACAAAGGAAGAGGTAAAGGAAAGTAAAATCACCCCTGGCCTTTGTCACTGAGCTCTCTCCCAACATCCACTAGTCAAAAGAGTTAAACTAGAAATATTCAAGGATGATTTTCTTTTTAATCTGCTTAAGAATAAAGCAGCAGAAAAACAAACCCATGAACAGTATTCAGGAGAGAAGGAGTAACAATTAAATCACAAAAGTGGGGCTTCCCTGGTGGCGCAGTGGTTGAGAGTCCGCCTGCCGATGCAGGGGACACGGGTTCGTGCCCCGGTCCGAGAAGATCCCACATGCTGCAGAGCGGCCGGGCCCGTGAGCCATGGCCGCTGGGCCTGCACGTCCGGAGCATGTGCTCCGCAACGGGAGAGGCCACAGCAGTGAGAGGCCCGCGTACGGCAAGAAAAAAAAAAAATCACAAAAGTGTCCTAAATTATTCTCATCACTAGTTTCTGTCCATAGCTCTCCGGGTTCTCAGGGGTAACAGAAGGAGGGCCGGGGCTGCCCTCTTCTCACTGGGAAATGGATGATTTTAAGCAAAACACAGAACCCCTGGGGGGATGGCGGCTCCACTCTACAGGGTAGAACAGCTTCATTCAGGCCTCACTCCCTCAGCAAATGCTCTCTGAACCCCCTCTACGTGATATGAGGTAACACACAGCAAAGCACTTCAAGATTTTTAAGATGCTACCCAAAGAATTTTAACTTTTCTAAACTCATTGATTTTTCACTCTTTCTGCATGCATCACATTTACAACTTCTAATACCTTGATATGTTTCCTGTTTGCAGAGATGCCAAGTTTTGATGGGAGCGGGAGGGTGGAAATGGGGACAGGGCGGCAGATAAGAATGGAATAATCCCCAAAATATCACTAACAGTCCTTACAGCCATTCTCTTAGGAGCATATGCAGGAGAGAGCTGAAGAGGCAGCTGAAGAAGGGTAAGGGAGAGTTGTGGACTGTGCTTGCAAGGACTTTTTGTTGACTCAAAACTGAGTGAATTTTCAGCTTCCAACCCTTCCTCTCTTCTTGGTCCTGAGACTGACACACAGTTCAACCTCAAAATCCCCTCACCTCAAACCCTAAGTATACCTGTACGTGATCGAATGGCCAAACAGCTCAAGTTTGTGCTGGAGTCCCCTGGCACGATTAGTATACCAAGGCAAAAGAAGAGCTTCAAAAGTGTCTTAATTAAAAAAGAAAATCCTTCTAAATCAATAGGTATACTTGGTTCTGTAATACATCAAAGGTAAAAAGTCCAGGTGTTTGAAAATTTAATGACATAAAAATGCTCAAAATAGAATATTAAATTTGTAAAAGCAAGATATGAAATTGAATATATAGCTAGACATCATTTTGGTAAATGCACATAACTCCATGGGATAAAAATAAGAAACACTGGAACGTATTACATGTCATTTTCTTTTCTTTTCTTTTTTTTTTTTTGGCAATTTTCACTTTTCCAATCCTCTCTAATGAATATAAGAATAAAAAAACAATAAACAATATTTCTAAATGGCAGGTTTAGGGTTCAACCTGGCTAGGAAAAATCAAACTTCACTGTGTTAGCACATGCCATGAGCCAGAACTATGGATTTTGAAAGCCCTGACTCCATAAGACAAACTTCAGCCATTTCTCCAAAGTAACTAATGAAATATTTTTTAACCAAACGTAAGATGAAGTATAATATGTTAAAGAAATCCACTTTAGAAACCACTCTGTTAACTCAAATGTCAGGACACAGCAAAGATAAGCTCCTTAACTACATCCCAGACTCCAGTATGATTTGACTCATCTGATCCACTGCTTTCTGGACAGTTAGCCATCAGCTTTGAAACATCCTGAACAATTCAAAATGAATGTAGCTTTTGGCATTCTTAGTTATTTTCCTCTTCTGGCATCCATAGGAAAAGATTTCTGTATTTATAAAATGTGGGATTTGCTTATCTATAGAACTCTTTTGTTATTTCCATTTGGGCCTGGGGGGCATGGGGTGGGAGGTCTAGAGTGGACCTTGGTAAAAAGGAAATGCCAAAAGATGCTTGCCAAAGATTCAACACATCTGAGACGTTATGAAAGTGTCCAAATCAATACAGTTGGCAAAAGCATTATGTGGTATGCATGCCTTATTCTTTCACTTTCTGCCTTTTTTCCCTATAAATTTTCATATTAGCCCTTTATCAATCTCATTCTCATTATGAATGAGAAACAGATAATGAACATCTAGAATAATGTAAACTAAGCAGTATGACAGCAGGGATATTTTGAGGCTTAAGCAAGTCATTGCTAGAATGGATTCAGTTGTCAAAATTGTTTCCATATACACCAGCGCAGTACACCCTGCCTTGCAAGCTTTGGATATTTTACTCTCTTATATTAAAGGGAATATCCTTTATCAAGGAATGTTAAGGAAAAAATTCTATTCTGCATAACCCAAAGAAAACTGTTATTAAATGAAAGGGGGAAAAAAAGGACTTATTGTTGGTAGCAGAAGTTAGATCCATACCGATTATAAAAATAAAGGCTCTGGACACCAACACGTCTTTCTCCTTTTTCTACTTCGAAATGAAAGTTGTAGGTTTGTCAGAGTCAGCAATACTTACAGACAACACACCTCCTACTTCCTCAAAGCAACAGGAATCTTATACTACAGAATTTAAAGAGAAAACTAGTGTTTTGCTCTGGAAAGTAAAAAAAAAACAAAAACTGAATATGAGAGTAACGCTTGGTATAATTAATAATGCCCGAGCGTGATCTGGGATTATACTCCGGCTCCGGCATGCATAGAGCAAGCAGCAGCCCCAATATACCAGGTGAAACAGCTCTGTGGTGATGTTGGTAATCCAGGAGTCTCACCATCAGGAAGACTCATTCCACAATCTTAGTCTTAGTTGGGACACAGCCAAAACCAACCCAACCCAGCCCAACACCTACACTCTTGAAAATCACCTACACTCATATTTTTCTGATCAAGAGCCATTAGTGATATAAACAGGACGATTTTCATGAGCTCAGCCACACAGAGCACTCCGTTGACATCACAAAGCACAATACATCTTACCAGGGAATCCTGGCTGGGACTCTTGGCAGGGATTAAACAGCTGAGGCAGGGGGAATGTGGACCTTTAACCAAGACCACACATTTTAAAGAAGCAGTATGGTCACCCCTCCTCCCTCTCAGCAGCACCATCACGTTGAAAGCAGCTCTTTTGCCCCTATCCTGTTTGCCCATTTCTGTTCTCCTCTAACCTTAAAAGAACCTAATTATATGACGGAGATCACCAAGCAATGGAAACTAACTCCTGACCTGTGCTCCCCTGACAGCACACCATGCCTTGTCTAACCTGTTGATTCTTTTCCTAGATAAAAAGAAGAATGAAGAATTAAGCAGTTAAAAATGACTGGCTCTCTAGGCCCTAAAGCCCCCCTAAGCAATCCTGCAGGCAGATCACAGCAGGTAAGATAACATCTGAAGAGAGTCGGCCAGTCTGCACTCAATGGAGAATGATGCAGAGTCCAACCTCAAGCCTCGATGAGTCACTGCGATTCTTCTCCCCGCTTTCTCCCTTTAAAAAATGTCATGGCTGAGCAGAATCTTCAGAGTTGGTCTCTGGACACGAGTCCACCTTCTCCCCAGATTGCAGCTTTTCTGATTAAAGCACGTTTCTTTTTTGCTGACACTTGGCTCTCGAATTATTGGTTTATGAGCGGCAAGCAGCTGAACCTGGTTACAATGTGTGGGAAAATGTCAGAAGACCTTGTTTATAAAAAATTCAAAGAGGCAAATGCATTTTGGAACTGATAACTTGTTTGAAATACTCTGGGTGTGTCAGTCATCAAAATCAGTCAGCCAGTTTTAATGATTAAGTTTGAGAGAAGACCTTATAAATGATCCAACAGGGCGAGAGGAAGAAACACGTGAATTCTAAGTCTGACCTGGTGAAAAACAGCCTTCTAGCAAGCACTTACTCCATCTCCACAAATCCACAGTACTATTAGAAGCAGGGGTAATTTTAATATATAAGGAAATTATATTTATCACTATGCTTCCCTAGGAAATTCTACTTTTCAAAAATCTGACTAACTTCATAAAAAAATGATACCATTGTTTTGATCTTCACACCCTAGATGGACAAAAATAGACTGAGGAAAAACCACCTAGAATTTGGGTGATGTTTCCAGAGCTTTTCGTGCATTGTCAGTTTCAAGGCAAACTGAAACTGATATACTAGGAACAGGGAACCAGGCTCTCATTTTTTCCCTTGAAAAATATGAAAATGTTGCTTCTATTTGCCAGTCTGAAAACCAAAGAGGGAAGTCAATGAATCTAAATTGAACCTTTCGTGTATTGTTCCTAGAGGGGTTTTTCACTTGGAGTTATGGTGATTTCCATTCCTTCTCCTGGAAGCAGGGCACAAGAGGGCTGACTTTGAAATGCTAAAAAACAGTCAGTCTCAGATTTCTGCCTCACTTTCATCTGAACACGTGATTTTGAAGTCCCTCTGCCAAAGAGTCCTATAAGTTTATAGGGTTTGCGCATTCAATATGCAGAAAAGGGAAGTAGGTAGAACTAAGTCCTAATTTCCAAGCTAACATGGAGAAATTCAGCTTTCTCTCTACTGCTTGGGACCCTAAGACATTTTGGTGCAAAGTCAAAGAACTGTTAACAAAATAAGTTCCCTTTCAAGAAACACAAGATCAAGATCAGACAGCAGAAAAGAAGGAATAGAAACTGGAATTTTTGCATCACTGAATGAGTTTTAATTCAAATGTGAACGCACCTTTGAACAGAAAATATTAAATATTCTAATCACATTAAAATACGATACGCAACTTCTTGCTCAAGCTTTTTCTTTTAATACATTGTTTAAATCAATGGAGGTATTTTCATTATACTTTTAAAATCCTGATTGTAAAAATTATTTGCTATTTTTACTAACTTAACAATCACTGCTTTAAATAAACAACTAAATACGGAAATGTTTGTATTAACTGCCTACATCTACGGTCATGCTATGTTTCATACACCTCCAGTATCATTGGCTTGTTTCTGAACAGTGCTAGTAGAAATTATATTGCCTCTTTCCATTTACCAGCTTTGAAAAACTGAATAAATGTACCAACATGTTGACTGCCTCCTTAACCTTGAAATATTCCTTTCCCTGGAACATAGCGCATATATCACTAAAATTACATGGATGAAGGAGCTACAAATTGAGAATGTTATTATTAATAGGCTGTCGAAATCTGTCAAAATCTTACATTAACTGTGGTACTTCAGAGCTCATATTTTGAGCAAACTGAATGAACTAACTTGTGGACTTTAATGAATATTTAGCCTTATTTGAATATTCCATGAATAAAGAGAAAAATATTAATAATGATTTTGGAGGAACAGTATTTCCTATGTGCTTTTTGTAATAATGGTACAAGTACAAGCTGAGAATTCACACATAGCATCACTAACATAAAAGGATTTGTAAGGCTAGGTAGTATGCTGTGGGGATACTACACAGAGATTTATAGTAGAATGGGCTGACTATAAATCCAATACGCACTTCCATATGCAATTTTCACACCAAAATAAACCTCAGTACACAAATTACTGGCACTTATTAAAGAGGATATATATCCCAAAAGAATTTTGATTCACCAGCAACAATGAATAATGTCAATATAGGATAAAGTAAAAATGTCTTTCATTTCTGTATTTTATCCATTTTAATCTTTATAGAATATCAAGGGAAGAACAATTAATATTATTTAACTGAGTGGCCCCTTCAGGAAGAAACAACGAATACTTCCTGGAAATTGGAGCATAAGTCACTTCCTACCATGAATCTACTCACTCTGTAAATGTATAAATATGCAAAGACTTAGCAGGACACAATAAATACATGTTGAATAAATATATGACCTTGTCATTCAGAAACTCATTAATTTAACGACCTCTAAATCACTCATGTGTGCAAAATCATTTCCTTCCTTCCTTCCCCATATTCAATTAGTCCTGAGGAATTCTTTCTTCATAATCTCTCTTATACTTATGGTTTTCTTCCCACTCTCTCTTGCACTATTTATATCATCATCATCATTCTTATTATTTTAATGTCTGGACCATTAGTTTATTCTGTGACATCAGTTTATTCCAGAAGACAATAACAGTACCCAGCTCGTGCTTTCTTGTGACGATTGGATAACACATGTGAAACATGGAGCACACAGTGCATGCTTCATAACCACTAGCTATCAACCAATCCCTTCATACCGATCAAACTGGCCTACTATGTGCCTACATGCCCATTTCACTCTTGACCTTCCTTTAATCTGAAATATACCGACACCCATCAGAATTGTATATATCTTTCAATGCCCACCTTGTTTCCTTTATCCCTAAATTGAACTAAGTACCCTCATTCAAGTCTTTATTCACTGTTCCCTTCTTGAGGCAGCCTACTTTTTTTTTTTTAACATCTTTATTGGAGTCTAATTGCTTTACAATGGTGTGTTAGTTGCTGCTGTATAACAAAGTGAATCAGCTATACATATACATATATCCCACATCCCCTCCCTCTTGCGTCTCCCTCCCACCCTCCCTATCCCACCCCTCTAGGTGGTCACAAAGCGCGAAGCTATGCGGCTGCTTCCCACTAGCTATCTGTTTTACATTTGGTAGTGTATATATGTCCATGCCACTCTCTCACTTCGTCTCAGCTTACCCTTCCCCCTCCCCAGGTCCTCAAGTCCATTCTCTACGTCTGCGTCTTCATTCCTGTCCGAGGCAGCCAACTTTAATCATTCTATTTAAAATCACCGTGCTTCTCCCCGAGAGCTATGACCACCTTATGCTATTTGCTCCATACAAGTTGCCACCTTCTAAAATAGTACATGATTGACTTACTTACTTATTACCCTTTTGTCTGTTTTCTTCCTTTAGGGGTGAACTCCTAGAACAAAACCTACTGAGTCATTCAATAAAGAATATGGAAAAATGGAAAAAATGAAGTTTTCCCAACCCTAAACATTTAACTGATTTATATAAAGGAGCATAGCTTTTGGAAAAAAAGCACAGTGAGGTGGCATCCCCATTTTTTAGATCTGTCTCTGTTTCTTGCTAACTATGAAAATATGTCAGCCAATCATTTCACATTTCTGTATCTTGGTTTCCTCAGGAGTAAAGTAAAATATTTTGATCAGCTTATCTGTAAGAGCTCTTACATCTTTAAAATGTCAATGGTTCTCCTGCAATCCTGTTTCATAAAATTCAGATACTTCCAAATCACTGTTATCTCATCATGGACAGCTCCAGTCATCACATTAATTTATTGACTACATCTGGATAATGAGTAGATTTCTGCCTTGCTAAAATGATAGAATTTGAAGCTTCTGCAACTGCTCTCCAACAACGAAGAGAATTTCATTGTCTTCTTATGGACCGGACCTGCACACTATGTTGTGGCAGAGTAAGAAGTCACAGCAGTAAATTTAAAGTATGCATCCATACGCTTGTCCACAGCAACGTGAGTAGATGGCATTTTGCCAGCGAGGAGGGCTTTCTCTCTCAACCCATCTAAACCATGGAGCTCTGTTTCTGGCTGACAGGTGGAGTGATGATTACCCTTCTCAGCTCTCCTTCTAATTCCCGAGAACAATGCAGATAAGATGGTAACACAAATCACACAGAGGAAAAGCCACGTGAGCAAACCAAATGAAAAGGGTAGTATATCCACGTCTTGGTCAATATGTCCCTTGGAATTCCTGTCCCTTTCTTCAAGCCCGTTATAGCAATAGCAAGGCGTCAAATTTAGAATTCAAGGAAATGCAACTTAATTTAAAAAAACTGCATAATGGTAGCTCACGACTACATAATGCTATGTACCAGGGACGACTCCAAATGCTTTATATACATTAACTTATTTGATCCTCATAACAACCTCAAGAGGGAGGTATAATTATTGCCACCACTTCACAGACAAGGAAATTAAGGCACAGATAGTTTACATAATTTTTCTCTGTGCTAAAAGAAAAAATTTGGTTTAAATCCGCTCCATGATGCCTTCAAAGCTCTGAAATTCTAATTGCAATTATGTAATAACCCAGTACATTTAAAATATGTATCAGTCTGGGGTTAGAATTCCCAATATAACTCAGTATGTCCTAATGAGCTCAGTTTTTAAGAAAGTTATAACCTAACCCACTATGTCCTCAAGACATTACCGGACTCACCATTATGAAGATTCTATATTTGATAAATCCCACTAATAAGTAGCATAGATTATCAAAAGATTTTGATCCAAAACGGATAAAATTAAAGTTTCAAGGTGATAAAGCATCAGCTATTTAAAAAACTCAGCAATCTAGAACAACTAATTTCCAAGGATTTTGAGAGGCCAAAGACTTACTATATTGATCCCAGTGTTTTTATAAATAGTTTACTGATTAGTAAAATGTAGCTGTGTGTACCTGAGGTTCCAGAGTGCAGATGAACTACAATTAGAGGATCACAGGCATATGAAACTGAACTTCCTAAGCAGGGGTTAAGGTAGATATCTCCTTGCTGTCACTGAAGTAGAAAGATAAAAAGACTGAAGAGATTATTTTATATATATATATTTTTTCCCTATGTAAACCCAAGTCTTCACAGATGACATGACATTGTTTTTTCTCTTCTCTTTGAAAAATCATAAGAGTTGTCTGATGGGAAAACTGTAAAAATCCAGCTTGCTCTAAGGATTATAGCAAGGAAAGATCAGAGCTGTAACACTCGGTGCGGCCACTAATAACTCATAAGATTTGCTTTGTAGGCAATACTTAGCAGCATGTACCAATCAATGGTTACTGATTCCTTTTGCTCCCAGAAGACCAAGCAATTATGACCCAGGAAGCTCCACCAAGGGATTACAAACAAATGCTAACAAGAGTTCAATCCCATTGTCTTTAGATCATTCCATTTATTTATGGAGATTTTATTACATGACACCAACATATTTCATCAAACAAATACTTCCTGTTACTTAGCAAAGGAAGAGGCAACAATGAAAGTCATCAGGCTATTCGTAGTCAAGTCTGTGGTTCAGGTCTCATTCACTCTCCCTCCCCCACCCCATCTAGGGAGAAACCACAGGTCTAGACCAGCTGCTCCATATCCTCTGATGCTCTGAGACCCTGGCTTCAGAGGAGGGTGGGAGAATTGAGGAAGACGTGCAGCAAGATCACTGGAGAAGAAGGAATGGTGGGGAGAGTGAAGAGAAAAGTAACTGTGGGATGGCAAGGACGTAAGAAATGAGGGGACGGAGAAGAGAGGAAAACTAGAGAAATAAAATTATATCAACATCGGACACCAACATAGGTAGCAAAGTTAAGACTTGAAACTTCTGGTGTCATTTGTTTGCCTGTTAATTATGTTTCCTTTGTGGCCACCGTCTTTGTCCACAACGTTGCTCTCATCTTCAAATGCATATGAATATATGGACATTTGGTTTAATTTTAAATTATGAGTTGTTAATAAAATGAATTTGGAAGACACTTTTTTTAAAGTAGAGAATTATATGAGTATTAAATTCTGTACTAACTTTTGCTTAAAATAGAGCTCATATATTTCCCCTTCAGCTGAGATAGCAGTACCTCAAGAAAGGCAATTCAAACACTCAAGTGCATACCACTGAAAATTATAGTAAATCAAGTCTCGTCTTGTCACACTATATTCTTGATGAAAAATTAAAAATGCTTTACCTTAGGAAGCTTTCCATTATAATTCATCAAATTTTATTGGGTCTATCAGCTTATTTCCACTGCACTGTCAGAAAAGCCTATACCCCGGTAAAATCTGCCCTAGTATGTTGTCAAATATTTTCCCCTTAGAAGTGGTGGCCTCATTGCTCCAATATTGATTCAGAGTCCAATTTCTGCAGCAAATCTATCATAGTTGAATAAATAAGAATCAAGATGTCCAAAGCATAAAAGTTTTCACATATTTCTAGTTCTACAATAAAGAATAAATGAAAACATATATTATTACTGATTACTATACATGTTTGTAGATATAGGGCTAGAGTTTTGTTTTTATTTTTGTTTTTAAACTTATTGATAAACAACCTTTTCCTCTATACTTTAAGTGACTTTATTTACCCAATTTTAGTTATTAAGTAATTATCAAATCATTTCTCCTTTTATTTAGGATATTATATGTATAAGCTAAACATACATACATTATTTGTAGAATTCATATATATATATTGTATTGTTAACCAAATTAAAATAACATCTATGTTTAATTCGGCTCGTGTAAAATTATTCTATGTAAATTATTATTTTTATGCGTTTTGTGAAATTCTGAGAACAGCTTAATTCCTATCTTTTGGGGTCCAGAAATTCCAGTTTGGGACAATGAAAAACGTTAGGTGAACATCATTTCTGTTCAGATAAAGAAGGATTCACGATCTTTTCGGTTCAGCTCTTTCTGTGCACTACACCTAAACTGTATGGATTCTTTTTTACTACTCTAACCTTCCCATAGAAGATACTTTCATGACAAACACAATTTTAGTTACTACCTGTCTTTTTCTCTCTTACAAGTAACTCCTTATCATTCTCTCTGTAAGAAAGCCCCTCACACCGTGATTTTTGGACATTACCCAAACAGTAATAATCTATGTATCCTAACCAATTTTTTATGGGGAAAAACCACTCTTTTTAATGATACTACGGTTTAGGAAATTAGTAAAGTTCTGTATCACTCTAACACATAACAAGTTAATCCACTTGTTAAGACTCCCTACAATTTATTCCTAGGAATGTTAACATACGTGAATACTGTTTATATGAGTGGTGCTAGAGAGAGGAAGAAGAAAGTTAATACTTCTTAAGCCCTGTTCTAATATCAGGAATTTTTTTTCCACATAGAGTAACTTACGTAGCCCTTAACACAATCTCATGAACGTTTTAGGGATTAACATTCCCATTTGTTCTGATGTAAAAACTAAATCTCAAGTGGTGAAGTGATTTGTTCAAGGTCATACAGCTTATAAATGGTAGAACTGGGATTTGATGTCGTTTCCAATACAATTTCCACTACACCATGATGCTTCTTCAACTCTTATCTTCTAAGTTTTGCATAAGCTTTCGCAAACTCCCAAACTTACTCTCCAGATTTTGTTACAAAACTACTCTGTCAAGATCAAAGGAGGAGAAGGATAAAGTGAAGAAGGGTGTCAAAGTAGAATGAGAGAGAAAACTGGTACTGGTTTCATATTTACTATATTTTAGGCTTAGGACTTGGTGTTTTCCCATAACTCATTCAATCCCCCAAACAGCCTCAAGAGATGCACACTGCTATTCTCATGAATAAATGAGAAAACAGATTCAGAGGGATGATCTAACTTGCTCGAGGCTGTGAAGAATGGCAGGTAAGATTAAAATTCCGGTCTGCCCCTCACAGACTTAGAGAACAAATTTATGGTTGCCGGAGGGGGAAAGGTGCGGGGGGGGGGATAGACTGGGAGTTTGGGATTGACATGTACACACTGCTACATTTAAGAGAGATAACAAACAAGGACCTACTGTGTAGCACAGGGAACTCTGCTCAATATTCTGTAATAACCTAAATGGGAAAAGAATTTGAAAAAGAATAGATCCATGTATATGTATAACTGAATCACTTTGCTGTACACCTGAAACTAACACAACATTGTTAATCAACCCTACTCCAATATAAAATAAAAAATTTTTTAAATTCTGGTCTGCCCAACTGGAAAGCTAGTGCCCTAGGGCAAGACAGAAATCAAAGCTGTAAGAGATATCAGTAGTAAACTACTCAGTAATCTGCTTTGAGCATGAATGTTCCTCAACAATGTCACTGATTGAATACTTCCATTAAGAAGAAACTAAATTCTTTCCAAATAAGTAGCACACTTCAGTAGGGGCTAACTTTAATTGTTAAAAAATTCTCCTATATACTACGTTGTTGGGAAAGGGATGTCCAACCTCCACTCCAGAGGGGCGTCCTACACTGATCAAAAGCAGAGGGGTAAAACTCTCTTCTCTAAAGAAGACATCTATAGTGGAGTGATGAAAATTTTACTAGTTAGGATTTAAATAATAAACAGGAAATCACAATCATTTAAATTAAGGCAATACATACTATTTGAACATAAAGGCTACAAACAACTTGGAAAAGAAAAGCAGGGTATAGAGAAGAAAAGGATTATTTCAGTTTTTAGTCTCAGCACTGACACTAAGTAGCTGTAGTGTCCTTGGGCAAGTCACTTCACTTTTCCAGATCTGAGTTTCCTCCCTCAGGAAGTCACTCAGATAATCTCTCCAAATGTTCAACATATAAAATTGTATGATTACAGAATATCAATTATATTATTCAGAAATGACCTTTGAATGCAAATACACACACACAAACAGTGGGTTCAATTCACTGCAGTAAAGATGGCAACAAGGTTTAAGATGATGAAGATCGATCTTATTTCATTCCTACTCGTGTGAACAATATATGAACCCAAGTTCCTTTTCAATTTGAGAACTAGATAACTTAATGACAGATTCCAGCCTTTCTCTGGACAATGAAACTAAAAATCCTCAAGATTATGTTAATGCCCTTGTTCTGTAAGCCATAACAACACGCAGAAAGTATGATTGAAAAAAATATTTACAGCTATCAACTTGCTACAATCTGAAAGTAATCTTACATTCTTTACATGGCAGAATTATGGATATATTTTCCATTTTAAGAGAGTGTTCCTAAACAGATATTATCTTCCCAACCACTTCAATGGTTTGGTTAAATAGTGTCATAGAGGCCAAACAGGAATCAGCCAAAGTTACCCAGCTTGTTGGTAGCAGAGATGGGATGGGTGTCGCTTTAAGATAAAGGACATTGCTGGGTAAGTGTTCAGTAGTCCACAGATAGAGAAGAGGAATACTATGGGAGGAACAGGAATGGCAGTCAAAATGTGAATAAAATGAAGGTAAGGGGAAGAAACACTAAATTCAGAGAGTATTTGTGTAGGAAAGTAAAGAAATAACTCGAGCTGTGCAAATCGATTCTTAAAATCCACTAGAACAAAAGCTCTGTGAGGGCAAGGATTTCACTGTTTTTTATTGTGATATAACCAATCTAGAACAGTGCCTGGCCCATAGTAGGTTTTTGAGATGTATTCGCTGAACAAAGAAAAAGAGTAAACAATAAAAGAAAACTGAAACATGGACATACAACAATAATAAAAATGCAAACACGAGCATAAAAGCAGGCATGGTATTTTATGGCTGATAGAAAGTGCAATAGATTCGGTGGACACGAGTAACATTAGATGAGTCATAGCTTTTTTATTTTGCTTTTTTTTTTTTTGCGGTACGTGGGCCCCTCACTGCTGTGGCCTCTCCCATTGCGGAGCACAGGCTCCGGACGCGCAGGCTCAGCGGCCATGGCTCATGGGCCCAGCCGCTCCGCGGCATGTGGGACCTTCCCAGACCAGGGCACGAACCCATGTCCCCTGCATCGGCAGGCGGACGCTCAACCACTGTGCCACCAGGGAAGCCCAAGTCATAACTTTTTTATGCCTTTCTCAATCTACAAATTATCTCTCTCTTCATGTTTTAAAAGGATACGATGAGGTATTATTAAAAGGGAAGGAAGACAGAACAGAGATGTATGGCCTGGGACATAATGATTTTCTGGGAATGCAGAAATGCTGATATGTATATTTATATGTTTATACAGTGGAAAAGAAGGAGAGATAAAGAAAAGGGATGAAAGTCTGAATCGATGGTGCCAGTAACAAACCAATATATTGTTTACTGGATGGAGACATTTTTTGGTATGTGTTTTTGTAATATGTGTAAATACTGTTTGGTATTAAAATGCAATGAAGTTCTATAGGAAAGAAAAGGCAGGTGAAGATGCATTGATATCTTAGAATGCAATGGAATTTTGACATATAAGGCCACCAAGGCATAATTAGGAAAATAAGAAAGAGTCAAGGTATAATTGGGAGGGTGGGAAGGGAGAGGAAGGAATAAGGAGAAATAATCAAAGTGGGATATTCAGGAAAGAGGTGAGCTATATAGCCATCTGCTGCCTGTCAAGAAAGAGATCACCCTAGAAAAACCTAAGCTGTTTTCAAAAGCAAGCGGAACACTGTATGTGTGATAAAATAAAAAAGAAAAAGGCCATAACTGCAGAAAATTTCGTGAGAGCAAAAGAAGAAAATCAGAAGAAAATTTAATTTTAATGTTTTAAGTGAACCATACACACGTGACCAGTGGTCACACTGGAAGTACTTCCCTTAACTACCAGGCAGATGCCACTTAAACTACCAGAGTTAGTCTTCAGCTCTAACTCTCTAGAACAGGGGAAAAATGATAGAAGAAAACTGTTTAGGATTAAATTTTGGGAGACAGGACATTACTCTGTTTCCTACTATTTGGGATTTCCCTAAATCTTTCAGAGTTTTGTGAATTTTAGTAAAAGACTTAATTTTACTTAATCCTTCAGAGTCTGGCTTTCCTCATCAGTAGATTTATAAAATTACTTGGTTCAAATTGAGGAGCTTTCAGCTTTTTCCATCTTAGGCTCTCAATAAATATGGTTAAAGCAGAGAAAAGTTATTTGGAATCACCATTCTGAAATACTATAAGTACAATTGCAAAGACCTAGAAAAATCTACTGGACTTAAAATGAATGCCACTTTTCAATGGAAGGGAAGAAATCCTATGGTATATTCAATTAATTGTGTTGAATTTTGCATATGGCAGTACTTCATATTGTCACTCTGGTAACAATGGCTTGCCATGAAACCCAACAGTACAAAGATTTAAAACAAATTTGGCTTAAGATGAAAATATTAATACATTCTAATAACCAAGAGTCTGTTGTCAAGCAGGTTGTCCCATCCAAAAATACATTTTCTTTCAAGATGGTATGCTAGTTTCCTGGTTACAATTCAATTAATCAGTTCTTTTTACAGTCATCTAAGTTTGCAATCTCCCAGAGTCAGATCCTTCCATATAAACAGAGGGTAAGAAAAATCTTAAAGCCCAGGCAAGGAAAACAAATGAATGGTTCCAGTATTAAGTGACTTGATGAAAACTAAAAACTTAACTAGTCACAATATAATGATCATAGTGGGAAACCACTAACTATGCAGAAAAATATTAGAATTACATATACATTTTAATTTTTTCATATTTTATATATAGTCTATATATTAAATTATAGCCCTGTATTATATTTCTTAATGTCTACATGTATGCATAGATTAATACGGTGAGAACATGCAGTTATATTGCCTTATGAAAGACATACCCATTTTAGAACGGCTGACATAGCCTATACCTCTAGGCAATTTAAAAGGTGATACTTTGCCTCTTATTATAATAAAGACAGAGAGTGTCTGGATTTTAGAAGAGTCAGTGAGGGAGAGGGTAATTCTAGTATTTATGGAATAAAACCCTAATGTGCTAATAGGTAGATTGGTTTGGGAAATAACACAGCAGACACAATTACTAGGATTGTCTCTCTTCCACTCTCGCAGGCTCCAGGATAAAGAAGAATCAATTAGCCCTCAACAGACTATGACCTTGAAGACTACAGCTCTGTGCATAATACGCCGAATATGCTGAGCCAGATAGAAACGGAGAATCAAGTCCTGAGACCACGGAAGAGCATGGTTCAGATATGACAATGCCTTTCGAAAAAAAATTAAAGCTGTGACAGCTTCGTGCATGCCAAAACCACGCAGGAGGATGAAAGAAAAGACCCGGTTCTTCTGTGACTAAGCGACAGTTTCTTAATGGAAGAGCAAAAAGTGAAACAGATTGCAAAATGACAACCTAATTCCAAGCTTTTTTTTTTTTTTTTGCTTTCCTTTCGTTAATGGTTACAAGACTCTTAACCAACAAAAGCAACCACTTATGGGTGTTTGAAAACAAAGCTCCCTGGACCAAATCCCTTTCCAAAATAAAAGGAATACAGACGCACAATTTTTAGGATATTCGTGTTTTTGTTGTTTTCAGGCACTAGTTCAAAAACTTAACCCAGAGTGTTCCACACAGCAAACCCTATAGGCAGTAAAGTGTTAACCAACTGTGTAGCCCTAACTTTTCAGGAGAAAACTACTTCCCAGACAGCTTTTGTAGGCGTATCTCCAACGCACTGAGAATGCTGCAGCTGTGCATCTGGCCAGAACCGGCCACTGTGATGCTTTTAGGCAGCAGTAAATCTTTTCCACTCAATAGAAATGCCGGAAAAATCAATGTCCTGGTTTGGAAAAAAGAAAAGAAACTGCATGGAATGTATAATCTATTAAAACACTTAGTAGAAGAATTTACCTTAAAAAATAATTTCTCAAAACATCACAACATACTTTTTAACATGGTCCTAGATCAGGAAACTGTGCTGGAGCTTTCTTTGTTTGCCTCTGATGACAAAATTACAGGGTTTAGTTGAAGAGTGTTTCACAGGGTCCTCCTTCTTTTTCTGGACAGCTAAACCTATTCAGGCACATTTTAATTAAAGACTTAAGTTGAAAATGATAAAGACAAAGAAGTAACCTTGTCTTCATGGTGAATTGTGCTTCTCTTTGCAAGATCTGTACTTGCTTTTTATAGCCTGTCATTTCATCTGGGTATTATTTCCCGGTCACTTTGCCAGGTGGGAAGAGGCAGTGAATACAGTGATGGCTGTCAGACCTTTAATGACACTTCAGGGATTTGATAAAGATACAAAGCAGTGTCTGCAGAAAGGAGGTTCTTCCCTAACTACACCTGAAAAACAAGCCTCTTTTTTCTTTAAATCTTTGCCACAGAAACTCATGTGTATGAAATGAGCTTGAATCACAAGCACAAATGAACTTTTTCTGCATTTCTAGAACACACAGCTCTCCTTCATACTGAATATATCTGAAAAAAGATGTTTGTATTCTTCATTACCATCTAGAGGGAACCAGAAGGGGTATTTCATCACCGAATCCTTACCCTCAACTCTCCTTTAACTCTAAGAGATTTTACACACGTTATTCAGAACCAAATTCTCTGATCCTTTACTTTTTTCTAAGTAAATAGTCTCAATGGTGAAAAGTGATAGAAGATAGAGAAACAAAAATAAATTAGAAACATAAAAAAAAAAGCTATAGAAAACTCCTCTTCTATAACGACGTTTAGAACAATCTGACTGGTCATGGTTTCATCCTTGACAACTTTTCCATTTTAAAGCATTGCAATGACCCAGAACATACAGCAGTATATCGCTCTGTATTGTTTTAAGAGCGTGGCCTCTCTTTACTCAGGTGACGGATAAAAAGGACACATCTAAAACAAAAAAACGAGGTACCTTACTAATGGATCTTGTACTTTTTAATGACTGTCAAGGAAGCTACTTAAACATTTGATTACAGAAAACAAAACTAATTGGACAAACCATAATGGAAAAGAATATGAAAAAGAATATATATATATATGTATATGTATAACTAAGTCACTTAGTTGTACAGAAGAAATTAACACTGTAAATCAACCATACTTCAATAAAACTTAAAAAACCTAATTTGGGAAAATCCTTTCATGCAGATTTGTACCACGTCCTGAATAAAATAAAACTGCCCCATAATAAGGGCTCAGCAACTCAAACCACTATCTGAGCACGACAGCAACCGTCTGATACTGCTGAGAGGTGAGCACTATACGCATGTAAAGATTTCATGCGGTATCAGGAAGAACCGATTAAAATACAAACGTGGGGAGAAGTGGTTTAGGGAACAGGAAGAAGAGATGGAGAAAGAGAACAGGCAGCTTGGGCTGGCTGGGAGGCAGAGGGTAACAGAAAGGTGAGGAGAGGTGATCGGAAGTTTATATGGGAAAACAAAAAGACACAGGAACATACACAATGGTCTGATGTTTTAATCTAAAAAGTGTTAGAAATCAGTGGAATGTAACTGAAATTCAAGCATGGCTCCCAGACGCTGAAGTTTTGGGTTCCCCACCCCAGATTTAACAATCCAGGTAGAGGGAGCTGCTGCTAGAGCATCCGTTCTAACCAGCAGTTCACACGGTCTTTTCACTCATCTCTCCACGCCACCCCGGAGCATCCCAGTCACATGATACACTTAAACCAAACCATGCCATTAAAATCCAAGAAGAAAAGGACACAGCTACACACTCTAGAGAACACTTCTGAGGACCTCAAGCCCACCCCTCTCCTTCACACATCATCATCCGTCTGTCTCTACTTACAAAGTTTAGGAGCAGTCTGGAGATTAGTTTCTGTTGCTTGTGGCTGAGTGGCTGCCTTGGGTGTTCTCACCTCAGGGTTCCGAGTGGGTAACGGGAAGGATGGAGCAGTGGATGGCAGGAAAGAAAACGCGAAAATACGATTCTTCGGGGTTGGTACCGCTGAAGGCTCCGAGGACACAACGGCATTGTCAGCTGGCACTGTAACTTGAACCTCAGTTTCAGAGTGAGCCCTAGAGACAGGTGAAGTGTATGCCTCAGATGATACCCACACAGCTGAGGCAGCAGTTGGATCCAGAGAAATAATAGGGTCCTGGCCTAACCCTCCGGGGTCAAGGTGAGTGGGAGAGTCATACTCAAAAATCTTGTCCACAAACACCCACTTGAGGCCGGCGATGCAGAGGCAGAGGCTGACGAGGCAAGCCAGAATGGGGACGATGCAGATTTTCTCTGAGTTGAGGCAACCTCTCAGGCGCTCAGCTTCCAGGCAGACACAGCAGGGAACAGCCAGGCCCACGAGTCCCGGGGACCTGCCATCTTCGGTCTGGGTCTCCGGCATGTCTTCTGCTGCCGGAAGCCCATCCAGAGATGGGTCTGCGCTCAGCTGAGTGGAGGGGCTGGAGGACCTCTCAGCAGCTGCCTCGGACATGTCTGGGGGAGAAATCTCCATCGGCTCACCTCCAGAAGGCCTGGCCTCCCGCACCGTCCATTACCATCCCCCAACCAAATGATACAGCATCTTACAGGGGGAAATCGATAAGTCCTCCAAGTCCAGAGCCATTACCGAAAGCAAGAGGAGTTCAGGAGGAAAGCAGGCGGAGAAGAAAAGAAAGCCTCTAGCAACTACCAAATAAAAGTATATTGTAATTCTTTACTGCTGTTTCTGGGCCACTTTTGCAGTTCTTTTAAATGCTTCTCCAAAGCATCCCGGCTGGTCAAGAAGGACAGAGGCCAAAAGAGAAACCGAGCTGATCTGTTGGTCAGTTAAGTAAACCAGTAGCCCAAACTGAAAGGCATGTTTCTCACCTCGAGCATCTGAAACTGGGGTCTGCTCAGATGGAGAAAACAACTGTCATGCAGGAGAAGTAAAAGCAAAAGCAGGACCAGCGGCGGCGGCGGCGGCGGCAGCAGCGGCGGCGGCAGGAGAGGCAGCAGTGACAGTAGCAACAGCATCCTGTTGTGTTAACGCGACGGCTGAAAGGGGCTGAATCATTACAGAGCAGCAGGTGCCTGCCCTCCGAGCATCACTGCAAACAGTCTCATCGCAGAGGGATCTGAAGGCGAGAGCGCGGCCAGGAGGGGCGGTAACTGCGCTCCCCGCCCTGCCTCCACCCCTCACCCGGCAACCAACTATTCTTTGTCCTTCCCGAGCGCTCATTCACTTTCTTCCTCTGCGGCTCTTCCCTTCTTCACCGTCTCTCTACCTTCCTCTCCCCTCCTCCTCCAAAAGCGTTCTCTCTCTCTCTCTCTTTCTCCCTTTCTCTTTCTTTTTCCTCCCTCCTCTCCCACCCGCCTCCCTCCATCCGCACTCTGGGGCTGCTGGCTGGTCTGAGTAAAATCAGTATACCCAGCAACGCGGGACTGCCAGTGACTTCCTATTTTATCCAATTAGAAGGAATAAAGGCCATCAAATCAAAGAGAAGCTGGCAGGCACCAGTTAAGCTTAGTCCCCATGGCCCCCAACCCCGTTCGCCTCCTTCTCTTTTTTTTTTTCTCCCTACCGAAGCTGCCCCAGTTTTCCACCCCAACCTTGCTTGCTCTAAGTCTTGCTGGCTCTCTTTCCTGCACCCACTGTTGGGTCAGAAAAAGCCAGCGATCGATGCTAGCAATCTAACAAAGCTGGGATGGGGCGCAGCGGGGGAGGGAGGGATGTAGGTGGGACCTTATGGGTTGGACCTGAGGCTTGGCAAAGTCTGATATCTGATTCCTCCCCAGAGAGGTAAGCTTTTCAACAGCAATTTCTTCCTGCCTGCTGCTGAGAGATAGCATTCCTTCCCCAGCCCTCTAATAAGTTTTGTACACCAAGAGGACTGTTATTACCTGAATTTTCAACCAACAGCGAGAACATTTTTTTTTTTTCTAACCATGGACAGCTCTGCCTTCAGCCCTTTTTGCAATGACCGGGTTAGACTTGGTGATGCCCAAGCGTGAAGTGCCGAGTGTATGTTGGAGGATGGGGTGCTAGGGGAGGGGAGAGAGGTTCATATGTCCCCACTGTGGTCCCCTTTAAATTTCCATTGCCCTGTCCCACTCACAGCAGTCCTGGACTAATGTCCAGCAAACAAGAAATGCCGGTAAGTAAGAGAGCTACAGAGGAAGCAAAGGCGCCCACTTCATCCTGAAATTAGCCTTCATTGTGACTCCACACTGTTGGAGGTTGAATTCCCTGGGCACTGTAATATATACCGCATGTCTTCAGCTATAACCGCACTGCAAAGATTAAGAAGAGTTTTCTCTAAGAGCATGCCTTTGGGGTTAAGTCTCAGTAGCTTTACCTTACAGATAATTTCGATGCTGACTTTTTTCTTTTTCCTTTTAAAACAGCAGTGGTTAAAAGACTGGAAGAAATGCACTGTACTTTATAGAGTCCAGGCTGCCCTGACCCTCCAGTTCGTTGTGTGTCAGCACACGCGATACGCATCTGAATCTCTAATCCACGCTTTACTGTGACTGGACACCTGAATGGTTTCCAAGGAACCATTTTGCTCACATATGTCAACAGGAGTCTTAAAAACTGTCTCTAAATCCATACTACATAACCATCATGTGAGTCCCAGAAGCAATAAAATTTAGAGCTTAAATCCTGAGAGAATCTGCTTTAAGCACATTATGGTTTGTATAGCACAATCGCCACTGCTTTGAAATATTTTTAAGCTCTGAGTGGGCATGAGATAATATTATCATTTCTTTCAAAACTAAATTAGCCCGTAATTATAAGTGATTTAAAGGGTAGTAATATCTTAAAATGTGTTTGCAGTACTATCACTAACAACAATGACAAAAGCCTGAAGCAGTTTGCATAATTGTAATTATGACTCTGACAAACTTACGGGCAAAATGAATTATCCTTAAGTTCATCTGTATATAATCTGCACTTATATACCGGTAACTGGTACTTTAAAATAATTCATATGCCTACTTTCTAGCTTTAACTATTTGATTTTAAAGCAGAGATGTTTCTTAAAGATTCTAGCAATGGACATGAAATTTCACATCACAGAAAATCTATATGGAGGCAATTACAGTATTCAAACTGAGAGGTATTAAGATTTTAATTATCAATATTCATGTAAATTCTCAAAATCAATACAGGCAAGTAAATATTTGTGCCAAATTAGAATAATTTATAATTCCTTTAGGTATCACCCAGGTTAAATTTGTGGTACTTAACTCCTCAATTCTGCCCCAAACCAATATTTCACTCAAGTATAATATACTGGCATTTCACCCACAGCCAAGGTCACCTAGATTTCAAAGACCAAAATGGGGTTCAGGTAGCCCAATCAGGCAGCTAAGAGAAGACACTGAAAACAGTAACCTATAGTTAAGAAGAGTGGTCCTTCACTTGCACCAATGACAACTAGTCACCTCACCTCCATCATTAAGAACAGACGTACTCAGCAGACAAAGAAATGACTGGGCACTGCTCTAGTTGTCATATTAAAGGTGACCAACACTTACAAAGGAAAAGAACAGATTAGGTAAAGGCGAGGACAAAACTTCGGAGACAGAATCCTGTCGGCTGCCACGGCTGTTATTTTCCCCTGGACTACACAAATCAGACTGTGGGATGTGTATGTGCCCTCCCTGGAGATGTAGCCTATGAACACTGTGGCTTCTTGGAGCTAAGATCAGCTTGCAGGGAGCCAGCAACCTATAAAGTTGTTTCCCATCCAACTGGAAGGTAAACCTAATTGAGGAAAGGGAGTAGGACAGGAGGTGAAGAATAAAAGGAATTTTCCATTAGTTCTACCCTTGAGACTACGAGTCAGAAGTTGCCTTTATCCCTTTACCAAATCTCTATAGCAATAAAGAAGTGAGAACAGGGTAGTGTGAACAGGATTAGGGATCAGAATTCCGTCCAATAAAACATGCATGTTTGTAGGAAGAACTGCAAGTACACCTCACTTTAACCCTTTAGGCTCCATCTCCAATAAAGCTCAGGAACACCCATATTTCCATGTCCCTCTAAAAAATGAACAAAAGACAAATTTCCACTACTTTTTAAAACCACATTACCACCCCCTTCATAACAACAAAAGCTACTTTTTTTTTTTTTTTTTTTTTTGTATGCGGGATCCTCCCGGACCAGGTCACGAACCTGCGTCCCTCGCATCAGCAGGCGGACTCTCAACCACTGCGCCACCAGGGAAGCCCCCCAAAGCTACTTTCATTGAGCTCCACCATTGTGCCAGGCACTCTGCTAGGTTCTCAGCATACATGATTTCTGACCTTCGCTCATCCTGTATAGTACATATTATCTTGAAAATAATTTTTTAAAAATGGACTCAGGCAGCTTAGATAACTTAGCCATGGACATACAGCTCTTAAGTAACAGAACCAAGATTAGAACAAAAGTCTGACTCATGCTCTTTCTACTGAAAAATACTGTTTCTCGTTTTTAATCAAAAGAAGGCATCTCATTACATATTGCTTACCTATTACTTCAACGGGAAAAATAAGTGAACCAGAAAGTGTAACCATGAAATAGGCATTTTAATTTTACCTTAATGTAGCTGGTAAATGAACTTAAAGGTGCCTAGTTTCCAAAACAAGAGGCTTCTAAAATTCTGCCTAGGGATTTTCAGAAGTTACAAGAATTAAGCATAGGTTTTTAAAATATGATCTATTTACAGTTTCAATTGAATGAGCTCTTGTACAGTCTCAGTTCCGGGATTTTCCTTGGAAAGCTATTTCAGTTACATATTGCTATGAAACAAATTGCCCTGAAATAGCTTAAAACAACAACCACTGTGTTGTATCTCACTAGCCTGCAGTTTACTGGGTTCAGCTGAGTGATTCTTCTGCTCCATTAGATGTCAGCTGGGGCTGCAATCCCTGGAGGTGTAACTGAGCTGAAACATTCAAGATTCACGCACATGACTGGCAGCTAATGCCACATGGCAGCTGGGAAGACAGCAGGGACTGTTGGATGGTGCACCAACATGTGGCTTCTCCATGTGGCCTGGGCTTCCCACAGCATGGCAGCTGGGTTCTGAGAGGGTGCAGCCCAAGAGGGAGGAAGTGCAAGCTGTAAGTCCTCCTTAAGACTGACTCTGGAAGTGGCACGGGCTATGTCCACTGCATCCTGTTGGCTAAGCAGGCACAGTGCCAGCTGAGATTCAAGGACAGGGGAAATAAGTCTTGATGGAGAGTGTGACGAAGAACTTGCAACCACCGTTAATCCACCACGGCAGTGAGGAAGTGTTAGTAAGTCAACCTGGCTCAAGAGAAGACTCAGTGATGTAGAGTGGAATTCGGCAGAACCAAGTCAGCACACACGTATTTCTGATACACAATATTCCAGCTTCCTCCTAAACCAGCTTCAGTGAAGGAAGCAATCCTATTATATCATCCAATAAAAAATACTCAAATTCCTCTGCTACTTCAAGTCAAGCTAGGCGACAGCTTCTGCATTCATTTTATTTAATTATCAGAAATATTTAGCGTAACTCCAGGAGATGAAAGAAGATGAAAGAGGATGACCATAGTATGTAAACTTATTTTCTCTTTTACATTTTGTTTTTGGTGTGTTGGCTATTTCACTCTGAAAACATTTAACTCTGAAAAAGTTTACCCTTTCTCCTTAAGTTTATGGCTGAAAAAGTAGAATTTACTTTGTGGCATCTAAAACCATGACGACAGCAGTGATTTCATTTTTGGATTCCAATCTTTGAAGATGGCTATGTATAAGTTGTAATGATTTATTCATTTGCTAATGAACTATGAAATCACGATTTTCACGAGAAAGCTTCAGGGCCTAAAAGGATCCCTAAAACTTGCTGCTTCTTATAAGAGGACCAAGTACTCAAATGGATCCCCTATCCTCCTCCCATCCATCTGGAAATCTTCCCCATCTCACATCTCAGCTCCTCCATGGAGCCCTTCCGTGCTCCCAGGTCACAGACACAGCATTCCTTAACACTACTTTTATTGGGGCACATCTTCCAAGGTGTTATTATTACTATTTTGCGGTACGTGGGCCTCTCACTGTTGTGGCCTCTCCCGTTGCGGAGCACAGGCTCCGGACGCGCAGGCTCAGCGGCCACGGCTCACGGGCCCAGCCGCTCCGCGGCATGTGGGATCCTCCCGGACCGGGGCACGAACCCGTGTGCCCTGCATCGGCAGGCGGACTCTCAACCACTGCGCCACCAGGGAAGCCCGAGGTGTTATTGTTTAACTATGTTATGTATATAGGACCGAAGGATGTAATATCTTTGAAGACCAGGAGGTCTATCAGTATCTGGCTGTCCCAAACTAGAGCTCTGCTATCCGTTCAATACATACATTTTGTTTGGTTTTATTTTTAATTGCGATTGAATTACACAGATTACGGCACCTCTAATAAACTGGCAGACTTTTTTCATGTCCACCTATCTATTCAAAATACCCTCTATACTCCCCTCCATTTTTTCTAATCTTTTAATGTCCAGTTCAGATACGTGCTTATCAAATTTTTATGACTGTTCCCAAATACTACGCCTTTTATGAATTTATCTTCATTTAGGGAAACGCTGTTACCCCAACTATGCTTAACTCTCAACTACCACAGATCATTTCAGTGGATGGAAGGTTGGAAATAACCCAACATTTAACTGTTTTTCCTGTAATTCTCTCTTCAACCAAACAGAAAAGTTCTCGGAGGGCAAACCAAGTCCACGTGCTCTTTGATGTTCTCCTACATTATTCATAACGCTAAACAGGTGAGATGAAACTCAGGTCACCTTACTGGGCAGGTACTTTTCTGCCCACTTTGAGGATGAGTCAAGAATCTGATTCTACTTTATTTTCACCCAGTGAAAATTATCTCAGAAAAGACTTTCTGACTTAATTGTAAGAATTATTTTGTGAGGATCTGTATCTAATATTTGTTATTGACTCTGGGTCTGTGTCCTCATTTTGTAACAAGATGATCAATTTACTCTGGCACATTTTGTTCTTTATAAGTTTAGATCCTTTGATCTTCAGCTACAGCTCAAGAGACAGTAAATGATGTCAAAGATGAGGATGTGAGAATTTTATATAGAAAGAGGTTTTTATTAAATCTGATGGTTATAATGTGTTTACTTTGAAAGAACCTATTATTTTCTCACTGCCCGTAAGTAAAATCATTAGTTATATACAAATGGTTGATTTTGGTTTTAGTTTTACACGTCACCTTTCTTTTACAATGACCCTGAACATGTTTGAAACTAGATGGAGATGGTGGCTGCAGGTCACTGTGATAAATGCCAATGAATTGTTCACGGTAAACGGTCAATCTTATGTTATGTGAATTCCAACTCAATAAAAAAAAAAAAGACACGGCACACCCGTCATGGTTTCAGCGTCCCCAACATTTACTGTTAAAAGGAAAACATAGTCTATCTGACCACTTTTACTAGTGGACTGCACTAAAATAATGAGACTTTGTCATGTATAGGTTGCCCTTTCTTCTACAAAATCTTAGTAGGTCCTGTAGCATTGAATCTCTGACAATTAATAATTAACTAAGGACTCTAAATTGATGTTGATGATGCAATACTGCATCCCAAGGAACTCAGAAGCACAAAGACATAATAAATTGATGTGTCATTGAGAGTTTCAATTCAAAAGAAGTTTTATGAGAAAATGAGGCAGACTTATAACTCCAGCTCATTTTATGTACTCAAAATATTATTTCTCATTGCTCAACACCATTCCATTCCCGTATCCAGAATATACCAGAAATATAAGCAAAAAGTGGCGAGAGAGTGGCAGTTATCTAACTATCTGTATTTTCAACACAGTGTGCTTTGTTTTGAGATGTGTGATAAACTCATCACCGGAAGGTAAATTCCATAAGGGCAAGCACTTGTGTCTGTTTGGATCACTCTATCCCTACTACCTAGAACATGCCTGGCGCACAGAAGGCACTCAGTTAAGTATTATTGAGTTAATGCATCAAAATGGAAACTCTGCTAAAGAGGGATGTATAAACTATGGAAAAAATATCTTAAAGACATGGATATGCCATACAGAGTTCTATTCGGGTGAATAAATGCAAATCCTATTAAATTACGCTGTGTATGATGGAAAGAAGGAAAATCATCTTTATAGTGACTACTCTGAGGTTATATGGATGGATGGTCATTCATAATGTTTAATAGAGCAATATATGTGGAATCAGTTGACTTGAACTTTGCTCTGTTTCATGAATATTCGCTACTATAGGTTCACAGCACAGAGCAGCACAGCTAAGAGATAATTTCTGTTTGTTTTATTCTTAAATACTGTGGCAAATGTCACAAAAAATACAAGGGGTCATCTGTGTTTTTAAGTGCATGGACATGTATGATCTTATGTAAAGAAAATCATAAAGGCCGTACTTTGATGCAGTAAGAGAAATTAAACATAAGGAAGAAATACCTCTGATAATCAATGCTAATTTAATACAAATTCAGTAAAGTTTCAAAACATGGAAGTTTTTGAACTTGATTTATACTTAGGCACTAGCTATTTGTTTATAGCTCAGTTGCTGGTCAGCTGACTCTATAAACTGGTCCCCAGATGAATCAAAAAATGTAGTGTAGAGCATCTCACTCTTAACAAATGCCCTAGAAATTTGTTTTTCAAATCTTCTGTTTCAGGTAGAAACTGTTGAGCATGAGATGGTCCACATGTGAAGGCAGTTATGAATTACTCATAAGAGAGTACCATCTACTCAAGAGATTCTGAAACGTCACATAAAGCCACGTATAAAATAAGCCTTCACAATTTACCTGAAACAAAGGAAGCTTGCGGAAAGGAATGATCTGAATCGTTCTACTTTTAAATACAATCCAAATTTGTAAATCTGAAAAGACTTCAGCCAGAGGAAGCGTGTTAACAATACACATTTTCCTTAGAGTCTACACAGTTCTCTCCTTGTTGCTGATCAAAAGAAAAATGTAAAGCTCCACCAAAGGGAAAAAAAGGGAGTGATAAAAATATATGCAGTTTCTAGAACTGATTTGGCATTCCAGAGAGCCGTCTAACCCGTGCTTCTGTTGTAAGGTCATAAGCCTTACGATACTGATACAAGCGGAAGCATCCCGTTTAAAATCGAACGCCAGCTCTATATTTTTCTGCTATTTCTCAGTCCAAGGGGTGGGAACTCTTTCTGCATTGCTGCAAATTTTTATTACTTTAAAACTATGAATTTGAAAGTCATAAGACAAAAATATCTTATGATTTGACCTCCCATTCAGAACTTCCTGTCATAAATCGTACCATGTATTGCTAGAGGCAGATTTGTTTAAGAATGACTTCTTTTCTCTCTATCTCTGAAATTATGTGGAGTGAAAAGATGTAGCCTTAATGCAAAGATGAACTGTAATCTCAAGAACAGTTAGATTTCAATTTTTCATTGACTATTGGAGCTGGAACAGCCCTCACCCAGGAATTTTATCTTATACAAGAAGGAAAAAAACAACAACAAAAACCAGTCTCCGAAGATAAAAATAATCTGCCTGGAGCACCAAAATTAATTTCAAAGTCAAGACTGGAATTCAGGGCTATTGCTTCTCCTCTTTCAACTCATTTCTACAAAGGGAAGCTCTTTAGTTATGTACTAACCATGTAGATATCCTTGAGTTACTGCCAGACAGTGGATGGTTTAGATTTTCTATCATTACCGCCACGGGTTATCTCTATAGAAACATCTCACTTTGACCTTTTACTGCAACTGTTTCTACTTGGAACTTTAATCTATATAATGCTCCCATGACCACTTTTGGTCACAACTCTAACTGAATATTCAGACCCTTTTTCTGGAGGTTATTAAGAAACGAATATTCATATTTAGACTCATTCAACAGCATTTCATCATTAAGGGGACACACAGAATGTGGGCTCTAATTGCTTACATGAGAAGGTCCAGAATAAAGAACCTAGAGATTATCATACTAAGTGAAGTAAGTCAGACAGAGAAAGACAAACATACGACATCACTTATACGTGGAATCTAAAAAGATGATACAAATGAACTTATTTACAAAACAGAGATAGACTTACAGACGTGGAAAACAAACTTATGGTTACCAAAGGGGAAAGTGGGGGAGGGATAAATCAGGAGTTTGGGATTAACATACACACACTACTATATATAAAACGGATAATCAACAAGGACCTACTGTATAGCACAGGGAACTCTACTCAATATTCTGTAATAACCTACAGGGGAAAAGAATCTGAAAAAGAATGGATATATGTATATGTATAACTGAACCACTTTGCTGTACACCTGAAACTAACACAGCATTGTAAATCAACTATACTCCAACATAAAAGAAAAATTAAATTAAAAAAAAGAAGGTATAGAATAAACAAACTTTAGTGAATGGAAGGGAGCTTATCCTCAGGAAAGAAGACTGTCACTGCAAAATAGGGATCAGCCCAGTATTACTGCGATGAATGATTCAAACACATACAATATCAAATGTTGTCAATATCTGAGAATTGGTGAGCCAGGCTCACATCCTCTTTTAATCTGGAGAATTAGAAGTCTGGGACACAGGAAGGAGTGACTGTCAGGAAAAGGAAAAGGAAGGCTTCTGATGACTGAGTCATACTCTGAAATATGATGACTAGAAAATCCCAGGTCCAAATATGAAGACTTATTCCAGAGAAACCTATATTCTATTTGTTGACATAATCCATCACCTATGTATTATTTTAAATAATGTAATAAGACATATACCTCATGCATGCTGGAATATTTGGAGGCAAGATGCATTCACATATGCAACTTACCTGAAATTGCATCAAAAATAAAAAGTTGATTGATAGATAAATGGATACATATTTGATAAAGCAAATATGGCGACTGTTCACACTGTAAAATCTAGAGATTGGGCATACATCATTTACAAGTCATTCAACTTTTCTGTGTGTTTCAAAATTTCATAATGAAATGCTAGAAAAAGTTTAAAAAGACTTTTTCATGGCCGTTTCTGACTACCATATATGTAGTATGTTTTATTATAAAAACTCCTAAGCCGATGCCATACCAAACCAAATAATCTACCAATTCCACATTTCGGTAACCTGCACTCAATTATTCTCCCTCCTCCACTGCACGACGCCTCCCCACCCACCTTCCCCCACCACACTTACTTTAAGATGAATTCCAAAATTATATCAAGACTATAAGATTCACCATAATTTGAATCATTGTCTAATGACAATGGAGTATCTTTATAGGACAAACCATTAGCTGCTGCAGAAAATCTAAGAGCTTTTCCTGACCCCACCTCCCAGACCATTCATTTATTGAGAAGGGATTTTTTTTTTTTTAATGTGATACTTCACTCACTAGGGATTGGAACATCTATGAATAACATGAATGGGGAAACTGTACAGTTCATTCTACTGACAAAATCAGAAAGGTTGGACAGTAAGCTTCAGTTGGTTGAGAAAAAAAAAAAAAAGAATCCTTTTATTGTTAATGACACTCCCATCCTGAACACATCTTTTTCAAAGATCAACTGGTCAGTGGACACTATAAGGCCAAAGGCTCTGATGTGGAAGCTGAGTTTCTCCACTGCTGTATTTCCCACCCAGTTATGCATACACATATTTTATAAAACTATTAAATATTTATGACACAGTACAAAGCCCCTCTAAAAGCATCTGTATTTAACTAAATCATGTCACTGACAGCAAGAGGCATGCACAGCAATTTAACCTAGCAGGAAAAGTACTTCTTTCATATCTCACTGCAATGCAGAGAGTTTCAACCATACGCTTATTTCTGTCCCCACATACCGTCCGTAAGAAGGGAAAGCTTAACTTAAGTGGTTCAAAGGGCTTTTAGACAGGCTTCTCAAATGAAACATAAATCTTTTGAAGTGTTTCTCAAAAATTCTTTCCTGAGGCTTTGCCAGGACTCTGTCACTAGAGGTCAGACAAATAACCCATCCTCAGGTTGTCTCCTTAACCCCAGGTTAAATACCTGGATTTAGCCCCATCTTTTCTTATATCACCACGTCCTTCCAAATGTTTGCCGTAGTCTATTACTGACTGATGTCAAAGGCATCCAAAGAGTACCCATGTCCAAGTGCATCCCTCTCAGTCTTCCCTTTACCCACAAAAAGACTCCAAGTTTCAAATGAGCATATCAAAAGTTAAATTGTTAACCACTCATATACCTTAATATCAAAGAATCTGTTGAGACAAGTACTAATACTTAAGCGTTTTTTAAGGTACCTAAGCATTTGGTGATGCAAAAGAACAGCAGAGAGAGCTCTGACATGAACAAAAAAAAAGTGCAAGAGAAGGCAAAACATCTTTGGCATCTTAGGCTGAGCTAACTGTACTCGTGGAGACAGAAGGGTTCAAAATATCCTCTGGCTGGTAAAAAAAATGTGTTGAATGGGTACAAAAATAATTATTTTAGAGATATGTATGCTGTCAAAAAATCAGGGCTAAATGCTTGAGTTGTCCAACTCAAAATGAAATATTACTGTTATTCAGCCAACATACAGCAAGTGATTAGGAAATTTGCTGCTCAGCATTTAAACTAACTTCTTTTCACACTCTGGCAGGTAAAAAATGGAAAACTTCAGGATGACCTGCTTCTCAAAAGCAGATTGCAGATTTTAAAGTCGTGGTATTTTATGTAACGAAAGTAACTTACATTTCTAAAGCCCCACAATATATGTTAATTTATCTACATATCCATCCACCCATCCATCCAAAATAATGTTTACTAAGTGGCCGCTTATATAAGTCCCTGGCGTTGTGCTGAGGCTTATAGATTTGGTAGCAAGAAGGTAAAAGAAGTTCCACCCCATAATCTCTCTTTTCTCTGAAGTAGCAAGTGAGGTTATCTGCATGATTCAAATTTTGAGCGCGGTAAGGTCTTAGTCACCTTGGAAAACAGATGAGAAGGTTGACTGTAAAAAACAGAAGCAGGTCAGACATCACGGCAGGTATTAGATACACATCAGTCCTTCTTTATAATTCTCACTATCAGGATCCTTACTTCTCCTCTTGAGAATTATATTTTGAAAGTGCAACCCATGGAAGAAGACTTTAAAAAAGTCATTGGAGGGTATTATGCTAAGTGAAATAAGTCAGACAGATAAAGACAGATACTGTATGATATGACTTATACGTGGAATCTAAAAAATACAACAAACTAGTGACTATAACAAAAAAGAAGCAGATTCACAGATATAGAGAACAAACTAGTGGTTACCAGTGGGGAGAGGGAAGCGGGGAGGGGCAATATAGGGGTAGGGGAGTAAGAGGTACAAACTATTAGATATAAAATAAGCTACAAGGGGAATTCCCTGGTGGTCCAGTGGTTAAGATGCCACACTTTTACTGCCGGGGCTTCAATCCCTGGTCAGGGAACTAAGAGCCCACAAGCCTCGTGGTGCAGCCAAAAAAAAACAAAACAAAAAGCTACAAGGATATATTGTACAACACAGGGGATATAGCCAATATTTTATAATAACGATAAATGGAGTATAACCTTTAAAAATTGTGAATCACTATAGTGTACACCTATAACATAATATTATACTTCAACTATACTTCAATAAAAAATGAATTTTAAAAAGTGTCACAGATGGGCTTCCCTGGTGGCGCAGTGGTTGGGGGTCTGCCTGCCGATGCGGGGGGCGCGGGTTCGTGCCCCGGTGTGGGGGGGTCCCGCGTGCCGCGCAGCGGCTGGGCCCGTGGGCCGTGGCCGCTGGGCCTGTGCGTCCGGAGTCTGTGCTCCGCGACGGAAGAGGCCACGGCGGTGGGAGGCCTGCGTACCGGAGGGGGGAAAAAAAAAGTGTCACTGATAACATAAGAAATGATTTTTCTGTTGAGCTCTACAGGACCTGGACCCAAACAAGACTGAAGTGGGGCGAGAGAAGGAAGAGAAAAGAACACGAATAAATACGATAATGAGAAGGTTAAGTTCACACACATATCACAATCTCCACTTTGGACATATTTACTTCTCAAATCAGTGTACCTTTTTCTTTTTTTTTTTAAATTTATTTATTTACTTTTTCATCTTTATTGGAGTATAATTGCTTTACAATGGTGTGTTAGTTTCTGCTTTATAACAAAGTGAATCAGTTATACATATACATATGTTCCCATATCTCTTCCCTCTTGCGTCTCCCTCCCTCCCACCCTCCCTATCCCACCCCTCTAGGTGGTCACAAAGCACTGAGCTGATCTCCCTGTGCTATGAGGCTGCTTCCCACTAGCTATCTACCTTACATTTGAGTGTACCTTTTCCTGATGCCAGAGTTTAATTTGCAACATCAGGCGATCCACTTATTTATGCTGTGTGGCTTAACTCTGGCCACGATGAAACCAACCTATTCAAATGATGTTGCTGGTAAGTCCATGAATCAAAGAACTTTAACCTACTACACACCATAATGCCCCTCTATTGTATACTGCTTCTAATATGAACAAGATGAGGGAAGAAGACATGCCATAAACCCAGAGATCAGCAGGAAAGTTTACTTTCTCTCTTTCAAGTATTACTTGGAAGAAATTAAATCAGTATTGGGAAACACTGTGTGTTTACAGCAAGTTCAAAATTATCCATATTAAAATGAAAAGGGAAAGTTTGGTCTTTAATGACTCTTCTGCCATAGATTTCCCACATATTTTTTAAAATGTGCCTTTTCTCAGTTTTTCCAGATCCGTGCTAGGTTGATCTTATCCCTGCTGGCTTTGAGAACTTCATTCTTTCATTCACTAATTGTTTCCTAAGTGCCTAATATGCGCCAGGCCCTGCACAAGACTGAGAAAGAAAGAGGGAAGGAGGCTGCAGTGGTTCCTGCTTCCAAGGTGTTACATAAAGGACTTCATTTTCCTAATCCCACTCTGGCACGAATGCAAATACTGCAGAAGTGAGAGTCCATTGTCTTAGAATAGATTCTATTTGTGTGGTAGACAGACTGTGGAGTGATTAAAAAAAAAAAAAGAGACAGAGCCCAGCAAGAAATGCTGTTTGTTGTATATGCATGTCTAGGTTTCTCAGATTTTCCTTCGCTTAGGATCCAGTTACGAAAACATTTACTTCTGAGAGCGTTCTGTTTTGACGAGTGATGGAAGAAGAATGCAGAAATTCATTTCCAGAAGGGACCATGTCCTGGCAAGAGGCCTTTAGAAGTACCGGACAATAGGAGGCAGAAAAACCTAATCCATCTATTTCCATTCTCAGAAACTATCAAAACAAAACACCCATCAAAACAGACTGGGCTATAGTAGAAATCTGATGGTGGGTTGATTTTTTTTTTACAGTTCTTTAAAAAGTTTTTTCCTTGACTGTTTTTGGCGGGTGGACTAAAATAAAAAAATATATATATTAATACATTTTATTATCTTTTTGATGAAGACTTCTTATTTACTGGTGACGCCAATGCACAGTTTTAAATTTAGTTACCCAAATTTCCTGAATTATTAAGGAAACATTTTAAATGCACAGAAATTCTGACATTTCAAAATATAAACATCAAAAAGAAAAAAGTATATTACACATATACAGATTCAGATCTGAAGATTTGATTCAATAATTGGTTGCTTGTAGAGGCTAGTTTAATCAATAAAGAAGGTCAACGTGATTGAAAGAAAGAAGTATTAAACATTTTGACTAACATTAGTTCTGGTAACTACCTAGGCTCTGCAAAATCACTGACGTGGCAAGACTAAAGATGACCATATAAGCTTTACTATTAAAGTTATCATCCTCATAAATATATGAGCTGTTCAAATATGAATTGATGGTAATTAAAGAAACCAACAATAAAATGATCAGAATTAATATCTTTTATCAAATTAGAAACATTTTTCCTTTTTTCAATTAATTCTGATGAAAATATACAGAGCAATCCACTTATTCAACATCTAAATCAATTTGAATTTTTTTATCCTTACAACATAATTTTAATGCTAAACACTGTCATTCTGTGAATTTCCAATAATGGTATTGCATATCCAATGAAGAAAAGGATATATATTGGGGTGGAACTTTCTTATTTTATATTAACGCTGAAGGTGCATTTGAAAGAACATTGCTGAAACAGTTTTTACTTTTTAAAAATGGTGCCCCTTGTTTAAGTGCTAATATCCCTTACGCTCAAAAATAAAACATTAATTTTTAATTCTATAAGTAACACGTGAAAGTTAAAAGTATGATGTATATTTCTTACTTTGCTCTTAACATATTAACATAGCATTTCCCCTTCTTCATTTCCAATCCAACAAAGTGTTATACCGTCAAGATACCTAGAGCATCGGGTATTATCTTTAACCAACATCTCATCTCCTTATTGCTCTTAAGGACAAGTGTACACACACCCAAAAAGTCAGTGAATTCTGTGCAAACTAAAAGAGGTTCTTAAAATGAGGAGCAAATTAGATCTAATTACGGGTGATGGGAGTTTCAAAGGGTCCTAGATTAACATTACAAGCACTTTCCGTGGTAAATTAAGCATGCAGTTTAGTCAGCAAAGATATTTTTATATATCTTGTTTATGTCTACTATAAACATCATAAGCATTCCTTTAGCATTTAACCCAGTGATTAATGCATCTATGATGGAGTCAGGTTCTAATTAGTGAGTAACTGCCTGCAAATATTTCCACAACTGTTCATCTCCCAACTCTTTTACCTGACTAACAGAGACATGCTTACCAAAGTCTAAGGGTTCATGTAGTTACAGGAAACCAAATGCATTATTTATAAGGATGCACAGCCTAGAAAGTTCGGCTATGCCGCTTACCCTAGCAGTAGTAGGCTCTAAGCTATTGGCAACAGGAAGCTTGCCAATGCATTAGAAAATGGGATTGAAGGGATCCCTGCCAAATAAAATAGCTAAGTAATAACAAACGTTAAAGAAGAGCCTTGGGGGTTGGTGGGAGTCCTGAGCTCACCGCTGAAGCACAGTTCAGATCACCAAGCTTTTGCAGTCAATGCAGAAAGAATAATACTAATTAATTCTTTGTGTCTTATCTTTCTTGAGTGCTTGCTTTTCAATTAGTTATACATTGTTTTTTATGAATGTTACTATAGTATCTGTATACAAATGAGAAAATTACAATGGCTATAAAACAGGTATGGCGCACAGTATCAGATTTCAAGTGCAGGTAGAATTAATTCTGTATTTGTACTGTCCACCCTGTTTATCAATCCATAATCACTGTTTCAGTGATTCTGGACAAATCAGTATTTTTTTCCCTTTTGATTTCAAAGAAAAAGAAACCTGCCACAAAAAAAGCCATAATTTCTTATTCTTCCTGTGTTCAAAACTGATATATTGCTTCAGAGATACTGGTCATGACTTTAAGTAGATTTTGAGATAGTGCCACTCAAGTTTCATTTTCTGTTTAATCGTGGTCAGCAAC
The DNA here is from genome assembly GCF_003031525.2 of Neophocaena asiaeorientalis asiaeorientalis. Taxonomy (NCBI): domain Eukaryota; kingdom Metazoa; phylum Chordata; class Mammalia; order Artiodactyla; family Phocoenidae; genus Neophocaena; species Neophocaena asiaeorientalis. The sequence goes on from NW_020175192.1 coordinate 9,577,040, forward strand.
TTGGAATTTACACCACAGTGCAACAAAAGGCTGCCTGCTTCAAATGTTAACAGCAGCAGGGGATGAGAATGCCATTTGCCTGGGGGGGAAAACACTAAAAACGGACAAAATTAGTCAATCTAAACACACACACACACACACACACACACACAACTTACTGTAGGAACTGTTAAAAGCAAATAACCTTCCATATCAATCTGACATTGAAACAAAAAGCTACGGTTTTTATTCTGCATCTCAAAATTGATCTGAAAATTACCATCAAAATCAAGGATGAAGTAGTGGAGGCTACGTATCACATATTAATGATTATTCTTTTCTCTCTTGAATTTAATATTTAATGCATATACCTGTTTATGTGGAGGAGGGGAGGCTTATGGTATTCCTTCTAAATGATCCAAGTACCTAACAAATATAATTTGTTACCAAAAACTCTAGTTTTAACGCCTTTTATCATGGTAAATGGGCATACATACTTCTGTACCTTGCTCAGGAACCTTGATTCATAAAACTGATTTGGTCCAAGTGATAAAAGTAGCCAAGTGGTAAAAGTAGTTGCAATGATCACATGGCCTTAGAGATGTATGATAGAGGTCACAAGGGGAACTCTCTGAAGGTTTTTCTTTCACCCTCTCCCTCTACTATCAGTGCGTATAAAGAACACAGGACATGGGGTCAGAGAAGCTGGCATGGAACTTGTTATATAGCCTTGACAAATACTGAATTGTCTGAGCCTCTCAGCTACCTCATCTATATAATGGGACAAATAACATCTATTCTCAGATGAAAGTACCTGACACATGGTAGGTGCCCAGTAAAAGACATTGTTACACTTCATTATTACTTTTTTAATGATAATAAAAGAAAAATCAACCTTATTAGTGCCACGGCATTCCCTTACTCCCAAACAGGTGACTCTTCAGCACCACAGGGAGAACAGCGACCAACCAATTAATATGTAGATTTTCATATAATTTGCAATAATCCCATCTAAGGTGAAACACAGTCTTATACATCACCATGTAAACAAGTATTTATCAGAAAATGAAGAAACCTTCAAGATATAAAATCCAGAAATAAATTTAAAGTAGAGGTGTATGGAGTGTGAAATGCTCCTCAAAATGTTAAAAGCTCTAATAAATATGATTTAAGCCAATGTGAATTTTTTCAACTTTGATTTTTAAATATTTAAATACATTTTTCATGATTGAAGGTTACAATAGTTTTCCTATAATTACACATATGTACAACTTTTAGAAATCACGATAATCTAACTAAAAAAATCATCTCACTATTAATGTTCATATCCGTTTAATAAATACTTCCTGGGAACCAGCATATTGGTGTGTTATGGGAATGGAAACACAAACCAAAATTCCTTCCTTCAAGACCTTATATTCTGGTTTGGGAAGTGATGTACATACCTGTGACAATTGTTAAGTGGCAAGTTTGTTACCTGAAGAGCTAGGAAATCAGCAAGAGAGTACGGCTGGGCCTTGGAAGATAATCTAACATCTGGGTATAACAAATCATAAAGTTTGCTTTTATTCTTTGATTAGACAAAGACTTTTTTTTTTTTTTTACAATTTCAGAGCAACATTTTACTAGAATATACCCAAGTCTTCACTTCTTCTAAAAAGGTGGGAGAGTATGACATTCTTAAAATTATTGAGACTATAGCTGACCCTATTCTTCGTGAAGACTCTCTCCACCAGAAGCCTCTATTAGACTTACTTCTGAATGCACTTTTTACCCAAAAGGTCACAGCCAACATTCTAGAAACTTGAAGAAAAAAAAAAAAAAAAAAAGCAGAAAATTTTACCATAATACTAGTTTCTGTGTGTATATATGTAGTGGATGTGATGTTTCATTTCTATTTTTGCACTAAGCTTAACAGTTTTAAATCTCAGTTCCCTTTACCTGCAATGTAAAAACATTTTGAAAGGTTCGAATAAACCGCCTATGTGTGCTTGAGTCACCTATTTGCTTCCTAAAGCTTATCTTGCTTTCACACAGCTTCATTTGCACATACAAGGTAATTCTCCTGCCCCCGTGATCTGTTCATTCTAAAACACACCCAGAACTCTTTGTATGGTTTATTTTTTCACAGATAACTTGAGGAAAGTCTAAACAAAGATGTATTTCTGCTCTGGAGCATTAGAGACATGAAATTAAGAAGCTTCTACAAGGAAGGAAGAGGAAAAAATCCATCTGGGTCAACTAAAGGGAAATGTACAAACTTTGTAAAATATCTGTTATGGCCACTTAATTTTTTCTCAGACATATTCCCTTCATATCACATTTTATCATAAAGATACCCTGGTCTGGGGCCTCCCTGGTGGCGCAGTGGTTGAGAGTCCGCCTGCCGATGCTGGGGACACGGGTTCGTGCCCCGGTCCGGGAAGATCCCACATGCTGCGGAGCGGCTGGGCCCGTGAGCGGTGGCCGCTGAGCCTGCGCGTCTGGAGCCTGTGAGACAAGGTGGGCTGCTCCTAGCACATTTTATTACAGGGGGGACATGTTAGATATTACAGCATTTAAAAAAAAATTTGCATCAGCTTCCTTCTTATAGTTCTGTAGACTGAGAATTATAAATAATCATGATCTGTTCTCATAGTTATCTTATTATGAATGGCATGTATTTCTATAGGTTGATGAAACAGATCTCTGAGTTAAAATGCAGGATAACAATTGTATAGAACATTATAAAATAACATTTAATATCTTATCTCCTGCAGATTTTTCTCTTAACATATCTTCATTCCTATATGGGGAATTTGTAGTTAAAAACTTGATCAAATGACGCAGAAGCTTCTTGTCAATTAGTCACTGTTCTCAAGCAATGAATTTTAAGAAAATTGAGAGAGGAATCATTTTAAAGGATAATTTTGCTTTCCAAAATTTCATAATTTTAATTGATTAATTTACTTTACTATTTTAATTTACTGTATTTATCACTCAATTATAATATAACTAGACATACATTTTCAAGTTTACCACTTCCCCCACCTTTGGGCCAATTAAATGGCCTTTAGAAAATAAAAATTAAAAAACAGATTTTACCTAACAAAAATAAAATTCTTCAAGAAGTTGCAACCTTTCCATATAAATTTCCAGGTCACCTAATAAAAAATATCTCCTCGGATATATAAACATATCTTGTAAGTCCATCTATGTATCATGGAAAAGTTTCTGATAATCAACAGTAATTCAATTTATCACACTGTGGTAACACGCCTCTAAAATATCCAGTTAAGTTTCTAAATTCTTTAAAAATTCCCCAAACTACTTTCAAAACCCTACATAGTATCATCTAATTTCTGATGTCTCTTAATCTTAGTCTTCTACTTTTAATGGTAAATTATAGATTCTCATCATTTTTTAAAATGGGATAAATGTCACGATTCTGATTTCTTGGTAAAACGACCAAGCTTTAACTATAAGGCAGAAACAACAATTGGCTACTTTAAAGAAAAGACAACAGTAAAACCAATCATTACCCAAATAATGTTTTATTTTAAATCACATACCACAGAATGGATAAACATACTCTACCTTAAGCAATATTATTTTAAAAATAACTTGATTTAAAAGTCTGACCCCCAAATTCTACTTTATGTTATGATTATGTGTCGTCACACACAAAGAGCATAATGAACCACAATTAACCTTTTCAACTTTACTGCAAACTCCTTCAGCCCAAGGACTATCCTCTTTTCACCTCCCCCAACCATCTCCCCCTCCAAGAAATACACATCACAATTCCTAGCATTATGCTGGAACACAGTAGGACCTGGGTTATTAACTATTTGTTTGTTTTAATTAAAGAGAGGTAAGTCCTCAGTGATCTAAGAATCAAATAGCAGAAACAGGGCCACCAAATTTTCATCCTAAATTTACCACTCAGTTGCTGTTTGACGTTAGTTGACACTTGGCCTATCCCTATGTGTATTTGACTATTCTTACAATTGAAATGGAGAGATTAATAGCCCAAAATTCCACTTAAAAATTAAAAGACTGATAAAATATTCTATCGTTGCACATAAAAGTTCCTGCAAAAAAAAAAAAAAAAAGTTCCTGCAATAACAAAGCCAGTCTGTCTCTCCCTCTTTCTTTCTTTCTTTCTCTCTCTCTTTCTCCCTCTTTTCTTGCTTGATATTCACTGAAGAAGAGGCTCTGGAATACCTGAGCAAAAAACACCATGATAGCTCATATGTGATGAACTAACCCAACGTAAACACCCAGTCTCCTAAATAAGAGATAGTCAGGACCTTGAATGAAGATGAGCACAGCTTTAGGCTACAAAATCATTGGTTTTTAAGATTTTGTTGACCTCTGATAGATGGAGAGACAAAATGGAAAGTGCCATTCCAGCATTTCTTTGATGATTAGTTGACCTATGTCTAGAGGAGTTAATAATAAGAACAGGACAGAGAATAGTGAGAGATGCTCACAGATGAACTATTGGAGACATTATTTCCTCTAGGTTTTAGTGGTGACATCTATGAGGTTGATACAGCCTCAATCAGTGTAAGTTCACACTTTTCACAAGACCTGCTGAGTTTTCTATGCAATATTAAATGGAATGGACTAAGCATGCTTCTTTCCCTTTTCTTACTAGAAGAAAAAAAAAAACACCAAAAACCCTAATCAACATTCAACTGCTTTGATGAAAGAAACTAGTAATTTCTCAAAATCTACTTAATCATGGATTAAAAAAAAAAGTCTGGATCAAGTACTTTTTAAAAAAATTAATTTACTTTATTTATTTATTTTTGGCTGCATTAGGTCTTTGTTGCTGTGCACGGGCTTTCTCTAGTTGCGGTGAGCGGGGGCTAGTCTTCATTGCGGTGCACAGGGTTCTCACTGTGGTGGCTTCTCTTGTTGCGGAGCACAGGCTCTAGGCACGTGGGCTTCAGTAGTTGTGGCACACGGGCTCAGTAGTTGTGTCTCGCGGGCTCTAGAGCACAGGCTCAGTAGTTGTGGTGCATGGGCTTAGTTGCTCCAAGGCATGTGGGATCTTCCCAGACCGGGGCTCGAACCCGTGTCCCGTGCATTGGCAGCCAGATTCTTAACCACTGTGCCACCAGGGAAGCCCTGAATCAAGTACTTTTTGACTTTTAACTCCAAAGTCAGAACATTTTACCAATTTGAAAATGCTTCCCATGCATTCTAATTGGAAAACTGTAACCCATTTTTCTACTCTTTTCTACTTTCTTCAGAAGAGCCTAAAAAGTTCCTGGATTAAAAGAGGGCATTCCTAAGAATGACGATAGTGAGCTCAGGTACTAACAAAGAGTCTTTTAAAAATGATATTTTGATTGTCTTCAGTTTTCTAACTCATTATTTTCTTTACAATGGTAAATTTGCTTGAATTTTGTCTGCCCAGTTAAATACTTTTCAATAACATCTATTTTTAACTTTCCTTTAAAATTCTCTGTGAGCCCTGTTTCCTGATTCTTTTTTTTTTTTTTTTTTCTTTGCGGTACACGGGCCTCTCACTGTAGTGGCCTCTCCCGTTGCGGGGCACAGGTTCCGGATGCGCAGGCTCAGCAGCCATGGTTCACGGGCGCAGCTGCTCCGCGGCAGGTGGGATCCTCCCATACCGGGGCACGAACCCGTGTCCCCTGCATTGGCAGGCGGACTCTCAACCACTGCGCCACCAGGGAAGCCTTGTTTCCTGATTCTTTTAAAGCTGTCTGCGCATCAGCTCTAGAGGGCTGTGTTGGTTTTGCCTGTCTGGCCCTTTCCCCGTTTAGGTGCAGAACCTTCCTCTCTGTAATGAACCCACACCATGCAGTTCCCATGGGGCTGAGCCTAGCTGCCTCACTGACCCAAACACACATAGCGGTGGAGATCTGTCCCAGTCCCTGCCCAGCTGGAGTCATTACTCTCCCTGGATACAAAATTATTTTAGGGGTAAGCATATGATGCAAGCAGAGCCAATCAGATTGTTTCTAAAAATTTGCTGTTTGGATAAGAAGTGGACTTTCTCTTCTTTTTAGATTATGAGCCCCAAGGGGATAGAGGCTAAGATACCAGCAGCTATCCCCCTATCAGACAGAGGGAACCCACTAAGAACAAAGCTAGCATTTGTAGAGAAGCAAAGCATACAGACTAAGAAATCATCGTATTATATCATGTGAGCTTCTGGATCAAACTGGGCCAGTTTTATAAGCCTATATACTCCCTTTATATTTAATCTCTTTGGAGTTGAATTTCTATCACCTGCAGTTGAGAAACTCCTAATTGAATCACCATCCATATTTCTTATTTTACTGATTTACCATGTTGTTCCTCTACCTTATTCCTTCCTTTTGAGGGGCAAGGGGGGCCTGTTTCCTATAGCATCCAGGGTCTTTTAATAATAGATGGGCCTCTATTCCCATCTCCCTATTCCTCAGATCCCTAGATAACTTGAAAAAAAATGAAGAATGAAGAAATCCACCAAGTTCATCATTTATTTTGGTAAGTAAATTTATCAAAATCCTGCTGGCTCTGTTTTCCTAGATGCTTTCTTTGTATATGTCTCTCTGTCTCTAATCTCTTCAACATTTAAAACATTTTTACATTTTGTATATATAATCCACCTCACTGCTCTATTCCTAATGATTAAAAACACTTACTGTAGTTTTAATACTTCTCTAAAAACAAGAAAAATAAAGACTTCCCTCTTGCAGCTGATATACAAAAAGATGGAAGATGTTTTTTAATGTTAAATGGAATATTCCAGTAAAAAGCCCCCAAAAGAATAAAATACAGAGAAATAATTGCTCTAGGGCTGATAATTTTCTACTACTAAGTTTAGCTATCATACAAATAATATCTAGGATTTACAGTATTATGTGATAGGTTAAATAGTAATCAGCCTGGAATAAGGTCATGCCTCTACCCCAAACTACCTCTATCAACTACCACTGAGGAAGATTTCCCTGTTTGTTGAAGATCTGATGCCTATTAGCACAATGGCTCTAAGATGATTCCCACCTCTGTAAATAGCATGTTTTGAAATAGATAAATCTCAAACTAACAAAGCCAAAGAGCAAGTCACTGAAATGATTCTAGACCGTTTTCTCCTCCTTTTATAGTATTAAACCTTTGAATTTTTTTTTTTTTTTTTTTTTTTTTTTGCGGTACGCAGGCCTCTCACTGCTGTGGCCTCTCCCGCTGCGGAGCACAGGCTCCAGACGCGCAGGCTCAGCGGCCATGGCTCACGGGCCCAGCTGCTCCGCGGCATGTGGGATCCTCCCAGACCGGGGCGCGAAGCCGCGCCCCCCGCATCGGCAGGAGGACTCTCAACCACTGCACCACCAGGGAAGCCCAAACCTTTGCATTTTGTTGCTATTCACTAAGGGTTCTCCTGTCCATTTCATTACACCTTGTAGACTGTGGAGAGTATTTCACTTAAAAGCTGACTGCCTTTTTTTTTTTTCTTTTTTTAAGAAGCCCTCTTTTCTTTCTTTCTTTCTTTCTTTCTTTTTTTTAAGAAGCTCAAGCTGCATGGATGGACCTAGAGATTGTCATACTGAGTGAAGTAAGTCAGGAAGAGAAAGACAAACATCATATGATATTGCTTATATGTGGAATCTAAAAAAACGGTACAAATGAACTCATCTACAAAACGGAAATAGAGTTACAGATGTAGAAAATAGAGTTACAGATGTAGAAAATAAACTTATGGTTACCAAGGGGTAAGCGGGGGGAGGGATAAATTGGAAGATTGGGATTGACATATACACACTACTATATATAAAATAGATAACAAATAAGGACCTACTGTATAGCACTCAATACTCTGTAATGGCCTGTATGGGAAAAAAATCTAAAAAAGAGTGGATATATGTATAACAGATTCACTTTGCTGTACACTTGAAACTAACATGACATTGTAAATCAACTATACCCCAATAAAAACTTTAAACCACTAAAAAAAAAAAAAAAGGAAGCTCAAGGTAGTTGCATGGATCCTGTAAGACTTTGTAATTAAAAAAAATACGATTGAAATCAGATTCAGGCTTAAACTTCTGTTCTACCACCTATGTATGTTGTTTTTGAATTTGGACATGTCAGAAATTTCTGAGTCTCACATCCCTCACCTGACAAATGGGATGAAATCTAGGTCACAGAATTACTTTGTGAATAAATGACTCAATATATGAAAATACACCCTGTAAAATACACAGTAGGCTACAAATATCAGTTACTTATATATACATAGCACACACACATATTTGTCTGGGTCAAGAGAATAATTTTGGAAAAGGTTAATTTCAACTGGATACAAAAGGTTAAGGATGATTTAGTTATAAGCTTGATCAAAGGTTTTCTCTTATCAAGTAGTGGACTGCAATGATAGACACTGAATGCCTTTAGAAAGGCAGAACTGAAGAATTACATTACAGTTGCAGGGAGTACTGTGAAGGAAAATGTAAGACGCATTCACATACAAAATGAATGAACTAAGCATGAAGGTGATATGAATGACTGTGACATACAAGCCCCTACTCTTGCTTCAAGTCAGTGTATTGTCCTAAAAATCTGTAACTAACTCTCTAGGCAATCAGAAAACAGAAGTAAGACCAGTTGGGCAATCTCCACTTAAAATTTTTCTTTTATTGCTATAGGATGCATGGCAATTTGTTTGTCATTCTCCACAAGAGACAGAGCCACCACACCCTTGAAAAGACCGTGTTTATAGAAACCTGGAAACACAATTTGCATTCAATTAGAAGTAGCTGTCTAACGGTGACAGGACAGAGTTCATATTTTGCCACCAATAAAGATCTGAAATAGGAATGCCATTTTTCCAGCTGAAAGTCATTTAGGAAAGGTCTGGGCAGTACTGTCTACATTTAGAGTAGGTCAGTCAGTTACAGCTGAGGATGGAAGTAAGAACAGTAACTCTGAACTTCACCAGTGGATCAGCAGACCTGGTCCAATCTAATCAATACATAGCACAGCACTATTCCCAAGGGAACATGCTGTATCTGATTATAACAAATGTCTCTGCAGACAAAAGACATTTTTTTCCTTCAGCTAGCTCTTTTAGTGGCCAAATTAAAGATTCAATTGTTCATTTCAATCAGAAATTTCAAAGAGGACTTCTTGGATAAGTTCCTTTCAAATGCAGTCTTAGCTGAGACTATATAATATTTTGGAAAAGAGTGATTTCTTGGCATACAACTTTCAGCACCACCATTTAGACTGAAAATCATCAACTCCTTTCCTCCTCCAACAATACGGATATTTTCTTATGTTGTTCAAATAAAATGGTAGGACTCCCTTGATTTCCATTTTTTTCAAAGACGCACACATTTTTCAGTTACTGGCTCTCTTCTGTCTATAGAGGAGACCATCTAAAGCAAGGCTGTGCTAAATGATTCACATTCATTTTCTCATATTAGGCTTCTCAATATAGTTTGAGATAAACAAGGTTATACAGACAGAAACTGAGTCTTAAGGACATTAAATAAATTGCCTAAGAACACACAGTAATTAACAGCACTAGTATTTAGACTTAAGGACATGAGTCCATCTGACGTCTGTGTTCTTTTCATTCCCCCTCACCACCTGTCACGCTTTGATGGGTAACATAAAGATTATATGGGCTCAGCTGGTTCAAAGCAATGCATTGACCTTAATCTGCCACACATACACCCAATCCACTTTGTATCAGAGACTACTTTTCCACCCATTCACAGAATCTCATTCCTTTTCATATTAAAGGCTTTTTTTGTTTTGAGGCAACAAAACCTCATGCTTTACGGCAGGCTAGCGTACTGCCTGGGTTTGAATCCTGCTTGTGGGACTTTAGACAAAATACATCAGTTTCATCATTTGAAAAATGGAAGACGGTTTTATGGGAACCATGATTCAGCATCCATGGAAATCACCTTGTGCAGTGCCTGGCACAAAGTGAGCCTTCAATAAAGATTTGCTATTACTACTGTTATTATTTGAAACATATATTTCAATTATTTAAGACTGTTTTCCAGAAACTTCTCTTTATTTTCTTTCCTATTACTATTCATTAGACTTCCCATTTTTGTTTCTCTCATTTTTATATTAAATTGGAATGGATGGGGCTTAATTCAGTAAAGTGGTTGGTAAAACAATTGTATTTTTTACAGCATTTGACAAAATTGTCTGCAAAATGGGGTCACCGGCAGCTGGCAATTCAGACAGAAATCATTATGGCTTGTTTGTTCTAAACAATCCGTTTACTTTTTTGCTGATGCTGTGTAAAGGAGGGACAAGACAGTCCTACTAACTGTTTTATAAATTTCAAGTTCTTTTCTACAACCTGTCACGTGTAATAGGACACTCATTGAGCAAATTATTTATATGTTTTAAGTCACAGACGCCTCATTTACAAAAGAGTAAAATAAAATAAAGGAAAATAATGCTAATCTTTACCAGGAGATTATTATAAGAAACTTTTAAAAAATTTATAAATTAATAACCCTAAAGAGTGAAAGTATAATGCAAATTCCCAAATTCAAAAAGGAAGTAGTTAAAATTTGCCTTACAAAAGGAAGGATTAGTAACTTTGCTATTTCACCCATATTTATAAAATGCTAGGAAAAATAAATAGAAAGAGGGCAAAAATGATACAGCGTTTGCAGAGGAAACATAAATCTCTTAAAATCTCCAGTCAAGAATGATTTCTGAATCGTTACAGTGACTTTAAAAATATTATTTAAAAAATTTTAGATTAGAAAAATATTTTTCAAAATTTCTGACTAGCATTTCATGACATGGGAAAAACACTTATGGTTCATTAAATAGATAGAAGGCGGAGAAGTAAAAAGCCAGAAGGAAGAATACCGATTCGAAGAAAATATACTAAAATACTAGCAATAGTATTTTGGATAGGTAGGTAGGCAGTTTTAATTTTCTTCTTTTCGTTTTTTTTTCTACTCCAATATGAGTTACAGAGGAGAAAAGGAGAACTTGAAGGGCTGCAGTGATCAGGGAAGGATACCACAGAAGACACCTGGCATACCAGACAGGGTTCTGAGCAGGGCCACGAACATGAACTACCACTGATAAACCCTCCCAAGATTTACCCAGAGGTGAGATGTTCTCAGAACCAGCACTGACAGTTAAGGGGACGTTTCCCTACAAAGGTGTGCACACTTGTACCGAAAGAACCGAAAAGTAATAAGGCTCCCTCACCCTTTTTTAACACCGACGCCCAAAGCACACCAAATCTTTCGAATACACAACAGGTTTGCTGAATCCGTACTACTTCAGAAAGGGTTTTCAAAATTCACTTCACAAAAAACACCAATGTCAACAGTTCAAAGAATGGAGGCCACACACACGATTACATTGTAATAGCACAGGTTGCTTTTCACATACGGGGATTTACACGTCTCCTTCCTGGCTGAAACACAGTGAAAAGAAACCTATTCAGGGCTGATTATTTCTGACCCATGTGAACTTATCCAAGGCCTTTGACTCTTTTATATATTTTGAATTTTTAAGTCCAGTTTATTGCGATTGCTGGTTCCTCAAGTTTCAGCTCCAGCCTTCACTAAGCTGTGTTTCCATCACAGCTCTACTCCAGTGCAGAATTCCCCTGAATGCAGCCTTTGGAGGAGCCGAGTACCTCATGCTGCTCTCTCTGTTCTCACCAAGACTAGACTTAGGATCCTGCCACGATTGGTTTATATTTCCAAAGTACAGAGTATATTTTCACGAGATTAAAAAATGTATTCATACTAACACAACATTGCAGAGCAACTATACTCCAATAAAATTAATTTTAAAAAACTGGCCAAATCATAGAGTCTATTTAAATATCCTATTTCCATGGAAAACAGGGTAAATAAATAAACCAAAGCTTTATAAATGGAAGCAAATATTGTATTGTACCCTATACTATGAGTTGGTGGAGAAAAACATTTTTCAAGTCTCTTGTAGTAATAATATGTGAGTGAACTTATCAAAATGGATGACACGCACACTCCATGCATGAAGTATATCACTCTTTCAGGGACGTGATTAAATTTCATCTCCTGGATCACTGGGAAGGTGAGGGCATGAATCTTTCAGTGGTGTACAAGGGGATGATCACTTATTTCCTGAATTTTTCTTCCTCTTCCAGTTACGATTTGGCACAGGAATTATAGAAGTTGTGTCTCTTTTATTACATGTTTACTTACTTCTGGGACAAAACAAAGCTGTGCTCTTAAGTTATCACAAATAGAATTCAACCGTAGAGAAAAAATAAAAAGTATTCATTAATCAGTTCAGCAGTATTTACTGAGAGCCCACCATGAGTGGGGAGTGATGTATGGTACACTGAAATATTTTAACATAAAGGTACACAAAGCCTTCGTTCTTACTTTTAAATCTTTACCAAATACAAGGAACGAATTCTGCTGAGAGTTAGAGATCAGAGTCAGATTTCAAAATTATTTCTCTCTCAACAGTAGTATTGCAGTGAATAGAAATGTAAACTGAGAGATTCATTTCAGTTCCCTAAGTATTTCTTCCATTCCCAAACTACTCGGATATGTTTAAGGATCGCCTCCATTGCCCCATTAATGATAGCATGAAGGGTTCCAATTACAAGAGTTTCAATAACTTTCTTCAATGAATCATGCAGGGGAGAAATTATTCCCAGACAAAAGGCCAGAAAGAAAACCCTAGTATTTGCTTTTATATAATAAACACTCAAAAATAGAAAACAAAGATCATGATTCCTCAATGCTGGTTAGCTAAAATCTACATAATTATACTAATCTTTTTGTAAGTAGAATTAAATAGCAAATATTCAAACTCCCCAGAAGGGATTATCATTTTGGAGTATGTAATGAGTGTCCTTAGGGGAAGCCGATCTACTCCTAGCATTTCATTTCCTGTTGATCTTACTAGATTGTTGCCATCAGTGCAGTTAAACGATGCTTCATCTAGCTAAAGTATAGCCAAAACATCATCCTTCATGCAATAAAAAATATGTGTACCTTGTTTCGTTACAGCCTGGGTACCACCAACCCAAAGAGAATGGTTTTAGAACCAAACTGGATATTTAAACAGACTGGGAAAACTACTGAAGTTGCCAAAAGTAAATACTTTCTTTTCAAGTATTTTCTACCATGCTGATAACCAAAGGAAATTGTTCATTAAACACGCTCTCCAGGAGAAAGACTGGAGTTATAAGTTTTATTTTCAAGGCCTGATAAATGCCCCTGTTGCATATCAAAATTTAATTCTACGCTATTCACAATTTATCAGTATCAAAACTATTTTTACTAGTCCTTGCTAACTTCTTAAGTTCCCCTGACACGGCACAAAGCACCAATCAATCTAAACAGTTGTAGACCTCCATAAACACAAAGCACATTTCACATTAAACACAGGAAAACGAATCTGAGATCTTGCCTAGGGACTTGCTTTCAAACATTTTCATAATTAGTCACTTGCTATAGAATTTGAATTGAGGGCATCTATGTATAGTTTCCTTACTCCATCACAGCAGACTTTATATGAGAACTGAGGTGCTTTGGAATAGAGGCCCCAAACAGCTGAGTATCATGCCTTAGGCAGTTGCTGAAGGCATCAAGACACACTTAAAAAAGAAAAGCAAAGAAACAACCCACAATGTTCTCGATTGCTCACCCAGAACTAGGCCTCAGAGGCTACGTGGCTATTTTCCAATATTTGAAGACATTACATTATCCTAAAACGACTACATATGTGGTATCTTTTAATATCCACATGTATCTCAGGGGGAGGGGATATCTGGTCGACCCCAACCATAGCAGGAGGTCATTTCTATTCCAAACAGCAAATACCATCCTGTTCCCAAACTTGATACCCCATCCCTCAATAAGGGCAGGGGCGAGACATGAACATAATCTTGGGACGCAGATAATTGTCTTGGGTTAAAAACTAGTGAACAGAATATATAAATATACTTACATGAAGAAGTATTTGCTCCTTCTGTTGACACTGATATTCTAATGGGAGACTCTATAAAACATAAAAGTGGAATGAAGCTTTACTGAGTCATGCCACTTGGATTCTTAAATTAGAAATTCTGCCAGCCTTGGGTATCATCTAGAAAAAGAGGCCTAGAAGATGGTGCAACAGAAAAGGTGAAAGCATCTCAAAGTCAAAGGGAGATATATGCAATATTCAAAGACCACAAAGGAATGTTTCTGTAGGCCAGACCCAAAGGCTTTAGAAAGAGATGCAAAAGGGGCTGGTCCATCTGCAAAGATACCCGCAACACACCAAGTGCTGCTCCAATTTCCTAAAACCACTACTCTGAACGGATCCACACTCCAGGTGAGACAGATAATTCCTTCTCTTAGGTCGGTCTTGATTTTAAGAAACATGAAACCAAAGAGGACAATCCTCATTTTCAGAGAGAGAATGAAAGGCAACTTTCATGCTTAGAGGGGGAAAAAAAAGAAGAAGAAGAAGAAGAATGACAATATTTTCAGGCGAACCACTCTGCATAGACATCTTGGCCAAATGTGGTGCTGACTAAAGTCCATGCAAGTCCACTAGAGCCATTACTTCGGGATTGAATAAAACGTGCTAAATAAATACATAATACGATCATGGGGGAGGTACAGTAGCATGACTCTCTTAGGTAGCAAGGATAAAGGAAGGAAAGCCAGTACTTAAGTAAAGCAGAGCATAAAACATACCTCATGCAGAAAAAAAGCATGGGACCTAAGGGTTTTTATGAGTAAGAAATAAGAACAACTCAGTATCAAACAAGGATTCTTCGCAACCAGAAATTCAGCAACCAGAAAGTTATAAAGATTCAAGTCATATCAGAAAGTACTAGTTACAGTCACTCCAAATTCCCAAGGCAAGCACCCCATGAATTTAAAAGCTCAGGTCTGTAACAGCATCTACTGGGGTTGGATAATGAAGTCCTTACATTAAAGAAATGCCAGAGTGAAAGGTGAGGAAATTCAGGAACTCTACAAATTATTTCTTTTTCTCTCTCTTTTTTTTCTCTTTCTATTACTCAGAAAAGTAAGATTCTCTTACACTCCAGGATCATTCCACCTTACAACACATATACTTACATCTCAGTAATGACAAATTAATATGCCCTCAATACAGCCAAAGAGGTCTAGGACATAGAGAAAGTTAGCTTTTATGATTTTGTACAATGGCTTTGAAGGGAAGAGGCCAAACTGGGGAAGGTAAGCTAGAAAATGGCTGTGTTAGATCACATGGCCTCCAAGAGCTTCAACAAGGTAGAGGCCATAATGGAAAAAAAAAAAAAAATCAATGAAGCCAAAGCATTAACTATGGGGTAATGAAAAGAATACTGAGCTTGAAGTATCTGCTCTCCCACTTGCTGAGATACATGACTCAACATTTCTACTGCTTCAGTTTTCTGATCTGTAAAATGAAGAAAAATACTGCCTTGTTTCACAAATCTGTGTGATTATCAAATGAGATGTAAAAATCTTTGTAAACTGTGAAGTATCACGCGAAAAACAAGTTATCATCAAACCTCTGAAGTGAGTTCTGAATCTAGGTCTCCAAAAACTTGGTCCCAACTAAATGTTTATTTTTAAATATTCTAAGGTTCTCTTAACTATGGAACTGCAGAGGTTAAGAAAAAGTAAGTAAAAAACTTAAATTCACAGTAGCTGAATTACATTCACAGCTAGTGGAGAAATCACCGAATTAGGGTTATTACATGTGTTTAGCAGAGTTGGGTTTTAAGTAGCGAATATATGCTCAGACCACAACTGCTATCAGCAAATATTATAGGCAAGTGACAAACAAACAAAAACAAACCAAAAAAAGACCCCAAAACAAACAAAAAAGGCAACAGCATTTTAAAAAGTCAGGCCTATAACTGTGTTTTTGTTCAAGTTTAGTGACCCACAACCACTCATTAAGAGCCCAAAGGTCA
The DNA here is from genome assembly GCF_003031525.2 of Neophocaena asiaeorientalis asiaeorientalis. Classification (NCBI taxonomy): domain Eukaryota; kingdom Metazoa; phylum Chordata; class Mammalia; order Artiodactyla; family Phocoenidae; genus Neophocaena; species Neophocaena asiaeorientalis. Next base: position 9,592,944 of record NW_020175192.1, read on the forward strand.
GAGGTCAGACACTGATACATTATCCAGGAATAAACTCTGATGGATGAATGAGGGCAGAGACAGCTAAGAGAAGCACCTAGAAAGATATAAAAACTGAAGTTACAACCCAGACGTCTCCTTTCCTGGTCTAATGTCCCTAAGTTGTATCTAGGTTTCTTTTTCTCATGCCTGCCTCTTGGGTCCAAGTTCAGACACACAGCAAAAACCGGACTCTTTTAAGTAAAATCCGAAAAAGCAGACTGAGCTGGAGAAAAATACTGGAGCAGAAAACAAGAGCAGCTGAAATGTGGATGCAGAAGGGGTTCTGATTAGTAGGAGGAACAGCCAGCTATGATGCCTGTCGCTCTGGTTAGTAAAACTTGACGAGCTTATTTTCCTTACCTGAAGACACATACGCTGTCTCAGTTGAGGCTGGCATGCCAGTGATGATCTCTGCAAAAAAGAAAAGGTGACAGGACATTATGATGTACAGTCAGGAGGCTGGGAGCCAGTTCCACAGCCTTCCTTCAAATAAAAAAAATGTGTGTAAAGGAAGAAAGTACTGCAAGGGGACGATGAAAGCCCAGGCCTCATACATACAGAGAGCGAGAAAGGCAAAAAAAAAAAAGACTATTGGGATAAGTAGTTCTTCTTTCTTGGGCAAAGAGCATGAGATGGGCTGTGACAGAATAATTAGGAAGAATTCCCTGCCCCCACTGGGGTCAGTGAAGAAGAATACATAGCAAAGGGCTCCTCTTCAGAAAGGAAGATGGAAACAGCAGAACCAAGAAAAATCAAAGCTGGAAGGTCAAAACTGTGGTCAAAATTTTAAAATATTAGATCTTTGGAGAATTATATTTCTGTCCAAACCAAAAGCAAGTCATGTTTCCAGTCGGGATTGACGAAAAACATCAAGTTCTGGTATCAAATGCTACATAAAATTGCCAGTGGTAATCAAGATGGGTGTCTCATCATTTCAGCTACTCGGAGCAGGGCACAGAGCACGTAGGCAGCTCCCAACTCAAGGAAATGCAGAATGAACCTGTACACTTCCGGATGCACTAGCATCATGGGAATTCTGACGGTACTGTTCAAACTCTGACTTGTTTTCTTACTGCCTTTATGAGGGAATAAAGGATGAATACACTAATTCTGTATTCACCCAGTCCTTCCGAAAGGGCTTCAGTTCGTTAGAATCTAACGTTCTCAGTGAGGCATAGGTTTACTGGACGTAGAGATGCAATGGTGGATATTATTCAGCTTCCACTGTGTGTATAATTATTGTCAAATGATTTACTATTTATTAACTATTTATTATTACTATTTACTATTTACTATTTATTAACCATAGGTTTATTGGACGTAGAGATGCAATGGTAGATATTATTCAGCTTCCACAGTGTGTATAATTATTGTCAAATGATTTACTATTTATTAACTATTTATTATTACTATTTACTATTTACTATTTATTAACCATAGGTTTATTGGACGTAGAGATGCAATGGTGGATATTATTCAGCTTTCACTGTGTGTATAATTATTGTCAAATGATTTACTATTTATTAACTATTTATTATTACTATTTACTATTTATTAACCATAGGTTTACTGGACGTAGAGATGCAATGGTGGATATTATTCAGCTTTCACTGTGTGTATAATTATTGTCAAATGATTTACTATTTATTAACTATTTATTATTACTATTTACTATTTATTAACCATAGGTTTATTGGACGTAGAGATGCAATGGTGGATATTATTCAACTTCCACTGTGTGTATAATTATTGTCAAATGATTTACTATTTATTCACCAGGACAAAAAGAGAAGTTGAATCTGTTGTGATATATATATATTACGAAAGTTACTAGATCCTACTAAAATCCTAAGTATGTCATATGTTATCATTTTATGTTGGAATTAATAGTCTGTCAATCATGGAGTTGGAAATGTTCGCGATCAGTATAATCATCTTTAAATATAGTTATGACCACTTAGGGCTTCCATGATAGGACTAGTCTAGTAGGTAAGATGAAATCATTTAAGTGGCAATGTTTCTTCAAGCTGAGAGGCTCTAGGGGTAAATGGTTTAGTGGAATTGGGAAAAAAAATGCCATGTGAGATTCAGCAGGATGTTTAAGAATAAGCATCAAGTTAAATATGAGTGTATATAAACATCAGAAATGTATCTTTAGTAGGACCAGTTTGTGTTTTTTCTCACGCAATTTAAATATGGATGGCCCTCTCTAATGAAGCATTCATTAGGAAGACAAACCATTCAAGGTGCAAGATTATTATCAAGCCACCAGTCACCTACATCGGCTCTTACACCCACTAAAAATGGGATACAGTGAAAAGAATCAGCATGTGAGGGTGTACAATGTCCTTGGGACTTTCACAAGCAGCAGGCATTAAAGAAGGTATTCTGAGTAGGTGCTATGACGTATCTGTTTCTGAAGTGGCTACAACTAGCTTTCTTCTTATGGGCTGTAGAAAATAACAGGTTTTCTTCGGGGAAAAGTTAAACAGATAGCAACATTTCTATCAAAGATTCACAGCATTTGTCTTTCTCTGTGAGTAGCCAGAAGAAGATCCAAGTTTCCAAGCAACTACCCACATTGGGAGAGATGCTTTCTCATTCTGTTCACGGGACTCATCAATGACACAACAGCCAGACTGAAGTAAGAAGCTCAGGGTCGTAAGAACTGGGCAAAAATCCCCATCCTGGTATGAGTATCAAGATTCTTTCCACATTTATTTATTTTCTTTTTTATCCGGTATGCGGGCCTCTCACTGTTGCGACCTCTCCCGCTGTGCAGCACAGGCTCCGGACGCACAGGCTCAGCGGCCATGGCTCACGGGCCCAGCCGCTCCGCCGCATGTGGGATCTTCCCGGACCGGGACACGAACCCGTGTCCCCTGCATTGGCAGGCGGACTCCCAACCACTGCGCCACCAGGGAAGCCCTCACATTTATTTTTGACAAACCAAGTAGTCCCCTGTGACCTTCCAAAAAATAAACAAAACAAAACAAAAACCCCAGAATCAGAGCTATTCTATCTTCAGCATAAAAGATCTCAATGGGAAGAAAGGTTAACCATAACATTTCCTTGTTTCATTGAATGATACATACATAAAAATACCAGAACAGGAGGTTAGTACAAAAATGTATCTACATGTAGACAACTTAAAATAACCTCCCTTTCTAAAATTAGAGTTTATCCTGGAGACCTTATAAATATCTTTAATGGTTATGGTTCAAATAAAAAACTTTTGAATCATCTTGGGGGTAATACAAGCTCAGAGCTTGTATACTTCTATACTAAAAGAATTTTGCTGGGCTTCCCTGGTGGCGCAGTGGTTGAGAGTCCGCCTGCCGATGCAGGGGACACAGGTTCGTGCCCCGGTCTGGGAAGATCCCACATGCCAAACCACTCAGCAAACATTTTTATGTGTTTTGGGTAGAATTCATAGATTGAGAAAACAACCTTTTGTTATAAGGGTGACTGAAAATAATTTTGTTACAATTACAGATTTAAAAAAAATTATCGAGTCCTGAAATCTCCTTGGTTTTTATTTAAGCAACACATCTTTCCCCTTAGTAATTTGGTATATTAAATTTGTTAATTTATAAAGGACACCCCCTTCATTACTGCAAATTAATAGGGATTTAGAATCATCAAGAATTGAATACAGCTGAGCAATTTATGCTGAGTAGGCAAGGAAACATATGGAACATTAGTATATTTGTAATGTTTGAGTGCTTTTTTAATAAACTGGATCTGTTCTCAAGAAAAAGTGGCAGTGTCTGAAAAATAACACCTTCTGGAAAGGAATTTTCCTAATTATTATGTATGCATGGCTTGTTTGAGATTTCATCATGAGCACGATATACTAAACAACTATTTAGCAAAATACACATAAACAAATACAAGCATACATATATCTGTGTGAATTCAAATATCCAATTGTGTGACTCTTTATTATTCTAAAATCACAGGTCATTATTGTGCCTTCAAAAATTGTGATCAAGTCATTTTTTTTAAAGATTTAAGATGGGCATACTTATTAGCACTGGTAAAAATGATTTTGAGCATCTGAATCCTTGCTCATAATCAGAGCTTAGTCTTAAGCAACTGAGAAATTGTGAAATTAACAAATGGTGTAGAGGCAGGATGGATACCATGCATTGAAAAGACAGCTCTTTTCCACTCATATCACTCTTCCTTATTACACTTCATGGGAATCCTACATAATGCAACATACATGGAGACTACTATACAAACTATAAAACATATTTGATGTGCTTCTTAGTATAACTATAGGTTGTTCACCAATATCATGGCATTTCTAACAACACTGTCAATGTGGGTTACCCACATGAGCTAATTTTTGAAAGGGCCAATTGATCTATTAATCAAATTTTGTGGAAATATTTTTTTCTGCTCATCTAAAATGAAACAGCTCTTTTATTGCTAGGAGCCCAATTGCTCCTACGGGATCTTGGATCTCACTCAAATGATTTTTCTCCTGATTAAAACAAGAAAACCTAGTAGAAGATATGATTGATTAGTTGTATATTCTCCTGTATTAATCTTTTAAAAGACAGCAGTACTTAATTAATTTGAAAACCAATTACGTCTATTATTCTCTTCCTTAATCTGCTGCCCCGGAGTTTTTATAGAGCTTCTTAGCTAAGAATTAATGACTAAATTAAGGTTTCCTCTATAAAGACCAAGCCAAATAAGATACAATAAAATCAACATACAGTGTATGATCCGTGTGAACATGGTGTATGTGGCCTTTTAAACTACTATATTTGAATTCATGAAAGGAATCCACCTGTAATCCATCACGTAATGAGGATTGCCTAGGAGCTCCTGTTTTGTACGAAAACTCAATTGGACTTTGGTAGACTTACATAATCCCAGAAGTCATTAGCAGACTGCATAGGTTTATATCTGTCTACTGTATGACAAGTTCTTTTTTCCAAATAAGGTAGGGATTAAAAGGCATTGGAAATGACCAAAAACACATATAAATTTCTAAAATACTTAACAAAACAATTAGCTATATGTACATTCTTTTCTAAATGCTTGAAGATATTGGAAATATGGTCACTGTTTCACTCAAGCATATAATGATTCGAGGGGAAATTCACAGTTTTTTCGTATTATTTCATTTATATCTAGATGTTAATCTCAGCAGATCTAAACAATGGATTTCATTGCAGGAAGTTTATAAGATTAGATGGAAGATTTTTATGATCTGTGCTAATTTTATTCTAATAGTTCTCCGGCTGTCATAAAAATAGTGTCAAACAGCAAGCTCATCTCGCTAAATTTTTCTTTTTTTCCTAAGGAGAAAAGAAAACACAGTTTTCCATGCATGTTTCCTTCTAACTCCTGCCATCCCTCCTAGAATCTTGTCCTAAAGTATGAACATCTAAGTGCCAGGAAGGCACCCGTGTGAGAATTTAAGTAAATCACAAGAAATCCTTTGCATAGAATGAAATTAGGATAATTAGCTCACAGCCACATACCAGGATCTTTCATCAAGGCAACCTATACAGAAATTATCAAACTGTAGTTACGTACTTATCGGAGAAATGAGTTAGACCACACAAAATAAACAAAATGACTAATATTTCATAGATAATATAATTAAAATCTCAAGGGGAGTTCTACATAATATAATACTTTGGCAACATGTTCTTATTTTTAAGACTTTTTTTTTTCTAGGACACCCCTCCCCCATACTGGGGGTGGGGGGATTCTTGAGAATTCTACTCTCTCAGCCCAAGTCAATGGTAAATACACATTTAAGAAGAGATGGTTTATCACCCTGATACCAAAACCAGACAAAGATGTCACAAAAAAAGAAAACTACAGGCCAATATCATTAATGCACATAGATGCAAAAATCGTCAACAAAATACTAGCAAACAGAATCCAACAGCACATTACAAGGATCATACAGCATGATCAAGTGGGGTTTATTCCAGGAATGCAATGATTCTTCAATATACGCAAATCAATCAATGTGATACACCACATTAACAAACTGAAGGAGAAAAACCATATGATCATCTCAATAAAGGCAGAAAAAGCTTTTGGCAAAATTCAACACCAATTTATGATAAAAACCCTCCAGAGGGAACTTACCTCAACATAATAAAAGCCATATATGACAAACCCACAGCCAACATCGTCCTCAATGGTGAAAAACTGAAACCATTTCCACTAAGATCAGGAACAAGACAAGGTTGTGCACTCTCACCACTCTTTTTCAACATAGTTTTGGAAGTTTTAGCCACAGCAATCAGAGAAGAAAAAGAAATAGAAGGAATGCATATTGGAAAAGAAGAAGTAAAACTGTCACTGTTTGCAGATGACATGATAATATACATACAGAATCCTAAAGATGCTACCAGAAAACTGCTAGAGCTAATCAATGGATTTGGTAAAGTAGCAGGATACTAAATTAATGCACAGAAATCTCTTGCATTCCTATACACTAATGATGAAAAATCTGAAAGTGAAATCAAGAAAACACTCCCATTTACCATTGCAACAAAAAGAATAAAATACCTAGGGATAAACCTACCTAAGGAGACAAAAAACCTGTATGCAGAAAACTAAAAGATACTGATGAAAAAAATTAAAGATGATACAAACATATGGAGAGATATATCATGTTCTTGGACTAGAAGAATTGATATTGTGAAAATGACTCTACTACCCAAAGCAAGCTACAGATTCAGTGCAATCCCTATCAAACTACCAATGGCATTTTTCACAGAACTAGAACAAAAAATTTCACAATTTGTCGGGAAACACAAAAGACCCCAAATAGCCAAAGCAATCTTGAGAAAGAAAAACAGAGAGCTGGAGGAATCAGGATCCCTGACTTCAAACTATAATACAAAGCTACAGTAATCAAGACAGTCAGCTATATACATATAGCTGACTCACTTTGTTATACAGCAGAAATATAGATCAATGGAACAGGATAGAAAGCCCAGAGATAAACCCATGTACATATGGTCACCTTATCTTTGATAAAGGAGACAAGAATATACAATGGAGAAAAGACAGCCTCTTCAACAGGGGTGCTGGGAAAACTGGACAGCTACATGTATGGGATATGGGATATATGTATACGTATAGCTGACTCACTTTGTTATATAGCAGAAACTGACACCACATTGTAAAGCAAGTATACCTCAATAAAGATGTTTGGAAACAAAGAAAAGAAAAGAAAAGAAAAGAAAAGAAAAGAAGATATAGTTTGGCCGTGTGGCAGTTTATAACCAGAGTACCTCTTCCCAGAATCTTGAGGGACAGGGATGTGACAACATGAAGGTAGTGAATTTGCGTCCCCTAGAGCTCAGGACCTGAGCTGAGACTTCTTGGATAACCAGTCTTGATCTGAATATAGCAAATTCATAGATGACAGTAGAAGAAGGTGAACATCAGAATGGTTCCACATTTTCCTCTGGTGGCACCACAACTAAGCCCTTGAGGTGTGGGAAGAAAAGAGAGTCTCCCAAAGTACAGAATGCACTGGCCTTGTCTATCCTGGTGCCTGATGAGTACAGGCTCTGATGAGCTTCATCTGACCCACTTCCTCTGAAAAGAGAGGGCGTTTCTAGGTAGCCACATTTCTGGCTTCACTACCCTGGGTGAGCCCATGGTGGGGACCTGATTAGAATACATTGATGATTTGTAAGCTCTCTGGATCTTTTGATGTCGTCTGTCATAGTCAGCTCTGCCAGTCGGATTCTTGCTATGGGGAATTTGATTTAGGAACTGAGGAAACGATCACACAGTAGGAATCAAAACTGGAAGGATGCCTTCAAAGGAGCCATGAAGAAGAATATGGCCAAATGGAATCATAAGCAGGTCAAAGTTTGGAATTATAAAGAAGCATATTTGATGGGCTTCCCTGGTGGCGCAGTGGTTGAGAGTCCGCCTGCCGATGCAGGGGACGCGGGTTTGTGCCCTGGTCCGGGAAGATCCCACATGCCACAGAGCGGCTGGGCCCGTGAGCCATGGCCGCCGAGGCTGTGTGTCCAGAGCCTGTGCTCCACAACGGGAGAAAAAAAAAAAAAAAAAAAAAAAAAAGAAGCATATTTGAAAGCAGGAGAGGTTAGAAAATCTAAGAAACAGAAGACTAAGAACATATCTGAGGCACATGAAGGAGAGACTTGAGAGAAAAGCCATAAATTCCTGGTGTTTAAACTCATAGATACACCCTGGGTACAATTTTCTCCTCGAGTCCCAGTTATAATGGAGTTCTAGTTCTTCTCAATGGAATCCCCCTCTCTTGATGCCTCACACCAGTTTTTCAGTTTTTGTTCTTCACAAACCAAGGAATCTACCTTAAACGTTCACATACAGAGTCTGGTATAGAGTAAACTATACTGGACCGGGAATTAAATAATTTAAGACACATCCTAAGTCTCCATTTCTTTTTAAATACAATGAGAGGGTTGGATAAGGATGAACTAGTCCTAACATTCTAAGAAGAAAATAAAAACCACCACCTTATACTGTAATTGACATTCTTTGTTCTCCTCCTTCAGATGCTTTCAATAAGCCAACAGGAACCCAGTCCTTAAGGAATTTTAGTTGGTTGTTTAAGAATGACTTCCTTACAATACTACGTGAACTTCTTTTTTTTTCTTGTCAGGTAAAAAAGAACACCCCTACCTTCATTTCTCTACACTTTATAATTGGTCAATACTACATTCAAATTTGAGACCAATTCTTGAATGAATTAATATGGAATAGTAAGTTGGATGTCTCTCCTATGAAAGAAATGTGAAAAGCCATATTATCAAAACTTCAGCACCCCGAAATTCATTTTAAAATTCTATTAAATCTATTAATTAATGATTTAATTCTATTTTCCTGGGACTTTACAGTATGCGTAACTACACAAATCTAATCGTGTCCAAATCATAATTCAATAGCCTTTACCACGAGGACACAGACTGAACCAAACAAGCAACTGACAAACTGAGAACAAGCTATTAAACACGGTATAATAGAAAGAAAAGAATAAGCCACTGAAATTTTAAATTTGTGCTTAAAGTTGCATCCCATAAAATTCCAAGTGGGGAAAAATAACACGAGCAAAACTCTATTGCTTAACCCGTGCTGATTAAAAAGTAAAGCGATGTTATGTTTACTCTTATAAATTTTAAATGGTAAATGATAAACACGACCCCTAACAATAGTAAGGGAATCCACTTTTCACTGTTGTCCTTTATTCTCTGTGGAGGGAGGTATTTAAAGCAAAAGTAATGAAGTTTGATTACACTAAGATAGAGCAGTTCATTGGGAAGTCCACAGAGGACTTAGGAATTAACCTGGATTTTCCCAAGCCTGTTCCATATTTGTATCTCACTCCATTCTCCTTATCCTGTTAAGTCAACTGATATAAACAACATCAGTGTCCTAAGGAGTTAACCCCTAAAGTTACTTTTACTCTTCCCTTGCTAGCTTCGCAATTTTATCTTATCACTTTAAGAGATCAGGCCTTTGCAGTGGACATTCTTTCTCAGCACCTGCCTAGAAGCAGTGCAGTTAGGCTTTGTTTTATAACAGATGACAGGGCTTGTGAAGGCAGCTGTTCAGTGCCATAACTCAAAACAGCACCAAAGGTTTTGAAGCAGCGTTTTATTGTTTCAAGAGATTTAGATGCTCACTGCTAGCTCATCATCAGCTTCTACAGGTGACTCCATCAAGTTGTGCAGTGTTAGGGGATCGGGAACAGAGAGCCACCAGCTGTGGAGCTTTGCCCTTCCTCAGATAACTCAGAGAGGTGGTCGGAAGATAGGGGCACCTTCTGCCTCCAAGTCATTCATTTGTTTAACAAACATCCCCTGACACTGCCCTCAGAGAAACAGAAGCTGAAGCCTATACATAGTAAAAAAAGGCTTTGCCTCTAAGACTCTCTTAATTTCCAAATTAACAGGCCTAAAACAACCTGATAGGCCTAACTTTCTACTACCTAGAGCCAGATGTATATAAGAACATAAAAACTGCCAGGACTACGTCAGGATTGTATTCTGTTTACACACACACGCACACACACACACACACAGAACATATATTCATACATAATACACATATGTATGTAAATATATACAATATACATATATTCTGTATACACATATGTACATAAATTATATGTATACACATATTCTGGTTTGATAGAGCAAAAAACTTACCTGCTCTCCCTGACTAACTTAAAGTGGAGGTATAATCTCTTTCTTTTAGCAAACCATCCTGTCTCTGCTATTCAGGATGCTATTCAAATACCTTTTTAAAAAAATCTATGTACATTTCAGGTCTATTTCACATCATGAGTAAAGAGCCTTATGGAGGACCCATAAGATACTTGAAATGCATGGCTTTCCCTCCACGATTTTTGTTTGTTCACAATGAGATTTAACACACCGATGTATTACAAGTCTTACCACATACCTTGATGACTCCTCTCAGAGACTGACAAATAGCACATAGTAGGTGTCTCTTACCATTTGCATCCACAATGGTGATATTGGCAGAAGCACTGTCGTTTCCTAATTTGCTGATCACTTTGCACATGTATTCTCCAGAATCAGCCAGTGACGCTTTGTTAATGCGAAGTTCTGACTTCCTGTAAGACCAGGACCAAAGCGGTTGTAAGTATATTTCACAGAAATACAGTGACCATCAAAATAAAGCCCCTGTAGTTTCAGAGTTCTCATACTCCCCCTTCCCACTCTACACACACCATGTTAAAACACAACTGACTAGTACACAGATGTGCGATTTTACCAAAAGTGAGATACATCTCATTTAAATTATACCCTGGACATAGTCTTAATTTTATCACCCAGCTCAGCAATTTAAACAAATTCTTTTCTAATTTTTCTTATTATTCCTCTAGCACCACCACTAACCACATTATGCCTCAGAATTTTTTTTCACCCCAACGATAAATTTTCTTTCCTCTCTGTATCTCAATGTCACCAGCCACTAGGGTTAAGGAAGATAAAAAAGCGTAAAGCCGTTTCTTATAAATCCGGTAAGCACAGATACTTAATGAAGGCTAGACTAGATTAAAACGCTCTGCACTTCTTTTCCCAACGGAGTGACATCAGGAATTATGTTAATTTTGAATGGAGAGGATTTATCACTTCCAAAAGAAAGGGAATTGGTCATTCTTTAAAAAGATTCTCATTGCTGGGAGCACAGTACCACACAAATGGTTCTTAATATTGAAATAAATATTCATGCAACAATAGCACACACTTTTATAAAACTACATATTAAATCAATATTTGGCGCTCCTTCTAAGCATGGGCAGCACTGTGAATGCTTTACTACTGCACATAGCCTACAATTCAAGCAGTCTCTATGATTTAAAAACTCAGGCCTATTGGGATTGGCACAGCATTCATTAAAGCCTTTTGATAGCTAGTGGGAACCTGCTGTATAGCACAGGGAGCTCAGCTCTGTGCTCTGTGATGACCTAGATGTGTGGGATGAGCGGAGAGGGACGTCCAGCAGGGAAGGGATATATGTACACATAAGGTGATTCACCTCATTGTACAGCAGAAACTAACACAACATTGTAAAGCAATTGTACTCCAGTAAAACATTAAAAAAAAAAAAATACAGTGTCCTTGTATACAGGAGCCTGGTACTGACTGCCTGGGTTCTTGAGAGGAGGACATCAGGGAGAAAAGGCAGGAAGCAAAGACAGCAACTCAGAATTATACGCAAACCTCCCGTAAACTACACCTTCCTAATTTTTAAGTGAATTTTCTGGTCTTCTTGTCAGATAACATTATTAATCAAATTGGATCAATTGTCCAAAATTTAATTTCTACTCTTCTCCTCCAGTCTACTGAATTGAACCACCCCTACCTGCCTTCCATGTTGGTACTTTTGCTTATTACTTCTTTCTCCTAGAATGGGGGCCCCATATTTCTACCCATCAAGATATGAGCTGATCTTTAAGGACCACCTCTGAGCCAGTTCCTTCATCAAGCCTTTCATGATCATGTACCTGGAGCTGCTCTCTCTCTTTTTTTTTTTCCTAAATTCTGCCAGCCTTGAGTACCTCTCTCATGAGAATCTTCTTAAAGAAACATGGTAATCAGACTTATAGTTAACATTAATTTACAGTTAATCTTAGAGGGATAGTTCTTAAAATCAAAATTCTCCTAAAAGACCTGGGCAGTGTTTACTGGAATACTATTCCAAGGAATGTAAACAGATGTTACGCTTAAAAGAGAAAGAGAAAGAGAACAAGGGGAAAAAATGTAATTTTCTATGCTGAAGTAAGTGTTGCATTAAACAAACTTAGAGTTCTTTACAACCTACCTCTTAGTCATTTTATGCAAGTAGTCACAGTGAATTTCTAAGGCAGGCATGACAAGTGACTAAGGAATCCTTTCTGTAGAGACACGCTTGGGAATTCTATGACTGAGCATCAATGGGCCAAGACCAAGGATCAATTTAATCAAGCCAAGCATAACAAATACACTCAGGTTCAAAAATCAGTAGCAGAAATACAGGCTGGGAGGGATGAGCCTTGACAACAATATATACGGAAAAAAGGGATTTCAACTAGCTACACGTTTAACATTACTCCATTTTAAACAACTATTTAAAAAAGAAGAAAAAAGATACGTATGCACTGTTTGGCCAAATTAATATTAAAAGAGCACAAGTCAAATTAGATAAAAGTCTCAATACACCGCTCACAAGCTGAATCACATCTAGAGTACTGCATTATGTTTCAAAGCGGCATTTGATAAAAAAAAAAAATATCAATAGCTAGAGGAGTTTAGAAGAGGGTGATCAGAATTGAACAGGGCCTAGAAATCTTATCACTAGAGAAGATGCTATTAAAGAACCAGAGGTTCCACTGGCAGGTAGCTATGAACAAGATATATTTAAATACATTTCATCGTTGTTATCTGGAAAAGGAAATTATTTGGTGAAGCTCTTAAAGGTAGAATTGTGTCTTACAGGAAAAAGAAGGTATATTTTGGATGATATATAAGGAAGAACCTTTTGAGCGCCCAAAAATGGACAGGGTGTCGTGTGAAAGAGTTAGGTTTTCTCTTTGGAAAGATTCAAGTCTGGAGAGCCACCTGTCAAGCAATTCCTAACAAGAATATCTCTAGGCAGAGAAAGATTAAATTAGATCAGTGGTTTCAATCAGCTTTGAAAAACCAAACCCTGTTTTAAAATGAAAGCTTAAATGAGACATGCATATTTAAAAATATTATGAAGGGAGAAAGTGTTTATGTCAAAAAGGTTGGCAACCCTTTCTGCAGTTCAATGGAAACTCAAAATTCTCCAGGGACATGAAGGGCCCCTTTGAACTCTAATGACACATTTAAAAATGAGATTCTTCAATCCTTGGGTTTTAGAGCAGGAATGGGAAATAGTGAGAGAGTAGAAATAGACAAACCTTCTTAAAAATTATACACTGCAACAACTTGGGGCTTTAATAAGTATGGTTATAATAGTCTTATTTTACTGTCTTCAGTAGGCTACCATTTCTTGCCTAAAAGAAGAAAGTTAACTTGGAAGAATTAATGAACTCCCTTCCAATCACAAAATTAACTTTTTGCTCTTTAATTGATGAGTTACCTGGGGATCTGTGAGGGGTGAATATTTTGGCGGATTTTCATTTCTAAAAGTTTTAAAACAGTTAATTCATGTAACATGTTTAAAAAGATGCTTGAAATAGAGTAAGCTCCAAATAAGTGTTGGCTATTAATTACATTCTACATGCCTGCAATTTTTAGATTTTTATAATAAGCATGCATTGGTTTGGAGTAAGAAAAAAATAAAACAATGTAACAATAAATTAATACAAACAGTTATAAATATTAATTTCTTTTTTCTTTTTTTATATCAAAATGCAAACTGTGTTCTTCTAATGAGTGCTCACTGACAAGATAGATTCAAGGCTCCCATAGCTACTATCTCGTTTTTCTTACTTAACTTGATTCTTCCACCATGTTTTACAGGCTAAGGCAACTTAAATGCATATAGAACTGATCACCTCAGTTTATAAAATTCCATTCCTCTGATCTCTAAGGAATCATATGAACTTGCGTGTGTGTGTGTTCAACACAGCTTTCAGATACTGTTGAATTGCCTATGATGAGAAGGGTAAAGAAGAGAGAGAGGGATTTCACAGTGCAAACTAGAGAATGTCACTTGCCATCTGGTTCTACCAGAATGAAGTCACTTACCACTGCAGCAACTGTGAAACTCTACAGAACCAGGCACTGCGTAAAATGCCTCACATAAACGCTATGAAACAGGCACTGCGTATTCCCGTTTTATACCCAAAGAATTTGAGATTTTCCTACATATAAAGTTAAAATGTCTTGTCAGAGCGGCTCAACTCATAAAAGAAGGGGATGTGTAGAAACCTTTTCTATTATAGAGTCAAAAAAACCTGAACCAATTGATAACAGGAGAAATAATTCCTTAAAAAATTTTGTTAACTTGACCAAATCAATTAGAATCGATTTTAAACAAAATTAAGATGTGTAAGAACAGGGAATTCTCTGGTGGTCCAGTGGTTAGGACTTCGTGCTTTCACTGCCGAGGGCCTGGGTTCGACCCCTGGTCAGGGAAGTAAGATCCCATAAGACATGTGGCGCAGCCAAAAAAAAAAAAAAAAAAAGTGAGAACAGAAACGAAGAGCTGATACAAAATTAAGGGCATCCAAAAGTGTGCGCCAGACACAAACAACAGGAAGTCAGACTTTAATGAGGCTGATGTAGGGCAGGTATGCAAATGAGGCCAACTGGACAACCCCCCAAATACGATCTGTCACACACCAAGCTCTTTAACCAGTTTTCTTGATCAAAATGGTCCACCAGGCAAAGGAAAGGAGAACAAGGGTATAAGCAGACACTTAAGACCAGGGCAGTTTCCATTTCTTTTCATTGGTCCCACATATCGCTTAGCCAAATAAAATAAACAAAGGCTCGCACGTGAATGCAAAATCATAGGAAGAACATGTAGGAATGTCCTTTATTAGTAGGAGCAGGGGCCGAAGGTGGATAAGACTTTACAAAATAATAGCAATTCCCTATCAGTATAAAATCTTTTCATAACACTAAGGGATTAAAAGGAAATTCTGGCTGCTACGAACAATCTAGATGGTAAAATGTGAAAAAGAAACGGAGGTGAAGGACTGGAAGAGGGTCAATGTTTTATTTTAAACAAAGAGAATGCCAGGGAAATCCTAAACCTCACACTAAAATTCACCTCTGCTTGTGATCACAGTCTAAGATAAAGTTCATCCCTTCTTGGCCTGCTGGCTAAGGGCAAATGTAGTAAGATAAAGTTAAGTAAGCAAGAAACCACTGCAAACCACTGACATTTTGCACATCTTCGTAATGAAGAATTATGAGTAATGTAGATGAAGCTGACAAACAAGAATGTCTTTTATTGAAGACTTTACCCTAAGCCTGAACACGCCCCTTGCCTGAAGTCGTGATTTTACTGGATACTACAGCAAAATCACAAGTAGTTGTGAAAAGACAAAAGACATAGATTCAGATCAATTTCAAGTCCAAGTGTTACCATTCATTAACGTTATATCTACAGGAAGAAACCTAATGGCCTTCATTCTTGGGATATTAACTTTTTAATGGGTATAATAACAATAGTATTCATTCTCTTATATTTCTCAGTTGAAATAATTGAGGATCTTGCAAATGTTAATTAAATTTAGATTCAGTTTGGTCCTTTAAAAGAAGGTGACAGCACTAATTTTTTTTTTAAAGATACAACTTCAGAAATGACCGAATACCCAATTCTGAAACCCAATAAGCTGGTCCCTTATCAGTAGCTGCCCACTTTCCACAAAGTATCTTATTTTTCAGAGGATCAAATATGCTCAATGCTTTGCCAAGAGTAATTTACAGTCACATTACTTGAATAAAAGTCTTTCTTGTTCCCACTTAATTCTTTCCAGCAAGGCTATTGTTTAAAAGAAGTAATTTCTGAATATCGGCCTTTCCGGGATAATGGGATTTTATTAATATGTAGACAGTGCTCTTAGCTGTCTGGGCCTATGAAGCCAATATGAAAATGCTTTTCTGAATAGCAATGACACTTTTATATGTCATCCAAGCCATGCAACCAATTAGCTCTTTACTTATACATGTTCTCTTTCAAAACCGTATTCATTCCAGGGAACTCACTTGTTCCTTTTTGTCCTCTTATTTACCCAACCTCATTAGCTTCTCTCCAGGCATCCTCACCTAGAATACCTGCAGTCTGCAGCTGCTTTGTTCTGTTCCTTCAGTCTAGATAATCCTCTCCTCCCTCTCTTCTTCCTCCCCTCTTTCTAGGAAGCCTCCACAGTCCTGGACTGGGTCCTCTCCCCGGCCCGTGTGAGCTTCTTTCTACAGCATTCCGTGATCATCACTATCGCTGAATTTACAACTGAGTATTACAACTGCTTACATTTCCCTCCCCTCTTGAGACCAAGCCTCTGAGAGCAGAGAGCACTTCTTCTTCATCTCTGTAGACCCAGCATCTAGCCCGGGGCCGACACGCAGCATCTGTCCAATAAAGGGCAAAATTCCCCATCCACTCCCCCACTGGCCCAACCCAACTGGCCTCTTTATTGCCCTATGAACAGAACCTGCTACTGACTGTGGTTTCTGCTCTTCTCTCTAACCACCCCACCCTACCGCACCCACCCAGCTAGAGGGATTCTCTGTCTTCCGCAGAGTCAAATCTACCACCTCACGGTGACTCCTGAATCTCTTCGGGTCTCCCGCACTTCCCAACTCCCATGGCACTTAGCATCAGTAACCTACAATTCAGTGTTT
The DNA here is from genome assembly GCF_003031525.2 of Neophocaena asiaeorientalis asiaeorientalis. Taxonomy (NCBI): domain Eukaryota; kingdom Metazoa; phylum Chordata; class Mammalia; order Artiodactyla; family Phocoenidae; genus Neophocaena; species Neophocaena asiaeorientalis. The sequence goes on from NW_020175192.1 coordinate 9,609,812, forward strand.
AGTTTTATTGTCTGATACGAAGTGCCAGATATTTCATCTCCCTAATTTAATCTGGACGTACCATAAAGCAGAATTTACCTCAATATAACTAATCCAGTTTTTAGATCACTATTTGTAAACAGATGGGCTGCTTAAAAATCTTGACGCTCCCCAGCCCTAGCAGGGTTTCAGCACTTGATCACTGGAACTCCTATGTTTTATATAAGGCTGAACTGGATAATCTCTCTACAATCTTACGACCCCCTGAGTGTAAAGATAACACCTAGGATTCTTCCATGTCTGCACATTCCTAGCATTCGTGGGCACTTACTTATTTTTGCTATTATATGACAGCCACATAGAAATGAATGAGACATGACCCTGCATGTGCAGATAACTGAGTTTCTTACTAACTTGGCTATTTGATGAAAAACAAAACAGACACTAAAAGCTATCTAAAAGTATTTTTTGCTGCTGTGAAACGTCTCTAGAAGAATCACGCTTATTTTTTCAATTTGTTCACTCTATCTCCTCCCCTCCCCACATGGACACGTTATTAAACGTGTCTGCTTTCCATTTTTAAAGAAGGAATGAGGCATTAAGGAATCCAAGAAATAGATTTGTGTTCCAGCTTAGTCACAGCTAGTTGGGTGACTCAAGGCAAGACAACACTTTTTTGACCCTTGATTGCTCAATCTGCAAAATTAGAGAGTCACATGTGCAGTAAACTGTCCTTACTACCTAGGGGAATGTTGTAAAAAACAAACAACTAAGGTTATGTATAAAAATACCCTGTCACTCTACAGCATTCTTTTTTGCATCTTTGAAGTGCCACCTGCTACAGAAAGTGATATTGCCTTCACGCTGTATTCTTCTTCCAAATTGAGAGATGGTACTGACACAATCAATAACAAAAATAAGCAGTGGGGCTTCCCTGGTGGCGCAGTGGTTGAAATAATTAAATTTCCATGATAATCACTTCATTTACTCTTGCACTTGCAAGAGTGTGTGGCTTTTTGGTAGATGTCCTATAAAATCAAAGTCCAGGCAGAGATCCTTTCATTGCTGCTTCTGTTATCATAGCTGGGATTTCACTGGAATCCTCTGAAGTAGAGAAAATGTAATCTTGGAGCTTGGAGTCACTATGATACATGTCACATTGATTAAAGGACCGTTCACAAGCAAAAATCCAAGATTTTTAGCTCTTCCATCATTTCAAAATGTAGTTTGATATTAGAAGAAAAATTTCTTAAGGAGAAAAATAAAGAGTGTAGGAATAATAAAAGAGCATCATTTTAGAGTAGGTATAGAACATACCTACCAAGACGCTATAGGGAATCACATGAAGCCTTTCCAAATATGGATCTCCTCAAGGAGGGCAGGAAAATTTAAGATTCTTGCTACCCAGGATTACTGGACGTTTTAATCTGCTCTAATGGTGATATAGTTTAATAGAATTGTCAGTTAAACATTCTTATTAGGTATTTTATGTACTAAACTTTTACCTGAAAATAGTTCAAAAGCGACTGATTACATTCTAAGTCTTTCCATAAATCTCGGTATTTATTGATCTTTATAACAAAGTCAGGATTTTGATTGTGCAAGGCACTGGTACTCTAAATGGGATTTTAGGATCCCACCTATTACTTAGTATTACAACAGCTGCTATTAATACTACCTTCCCTCATCCCTTCTATTTCCACCCACACCCCCACACCCTACAGTTCTTTCTACATCCATCCTTTCCTTTCTTCGTCCAGAAGTTGTAAGAATCAGAAACTTTAAATTCTTTCCTATATAATGACACAATTTCTGGCCACCATATAATGAAAAATCTTTTCACTTATTATATATCGTGTTTTCTGATGGTGTACTTATTTGCTAGGCTGTTTGTAACTTGTGTATTTTATATCATTGTATTGCTAGGCATTGCCCCTGCTGTGATATGCATGATACTTACCCTGGCCTTTTTTGTATCTTGATGTTTTGTGGTTTGTTCTTTCGGTTTAATTCATTCCCATTCTTGAACCATCTGAATTTGAGAGAGGAGTATTCAGAACTGGTCTCGCACCGAAGCACGAGTTTTGAACCTGCTGCAGACTCCTGACTTTTCATCTCTTTCAATCGGGGAGGCAAGGCTAAAAAAGAAAAGAGAAGGAAAAAAAGTTCCGATCACCTGGTAATCTTTCCAAGAGAAACATACTAATTTTGGTAAGCTTGATCAAGAAACCATTCCCAAAGCCTTTACTACCTGAGAGAGAAAAGAAAAAGGGGAGGGGGGGTGTCAACCAAAATGTATCTCAACTTAGAGAAGAATAAAATGCTCACATGAAATATATTCAGGGGGAAAAAGAAAAGAGAACTTAGGTAATGAAATTACTCTTTAAAACACACTCACAGATATAGAGGACAAACTAGTGGTTACCAGTGGGGAGAGGGAAGCAGAGAGGGGCAATATATGCATAGGGGATTAAAAGGTACAAACTACTATGTAGAAGATAAGCTACAAGAATATATTGTACAACACAGGGAATATAGCCAATATTTTATATTAACTATAAATGGAGTATAACCTTCAAAACTGTGAGTCACTATATTGTACACCTGTAACATATAATATTGTACATCAACTCTACTCCAATAAAAAATCATTCTTTAAAAAATTCCCAAAATTTATACATACATATATTTTATATATATATATTTTTTCAAGATAGTAATTTCCTCAATCTTTACATTCTCTGATACCATTAAAAATCCTGAACATTGGTCATTTCAAAGAATCAAAATCCTATGCTAAAAAAGAATATGTAACTGGGCCATTATTTCTAAAGCACATTCATATCCCAGATGACAATTTATCTTCATCACAGTTCTGTGAATAGGTACAGCAGGTGTCATACCCATTTTTTAAATGGGAAGTTTATTTTCAAAGACACGTTAAGTATCTCTTGTCCATGGTTATAACATTCTGGAGAGTCAGACTATCCTATCACCAGAAGTAGCCCAAAGAACAAAGAGGACTCATAAATCTTAACAACGCTCATTTCTTCAAGACAGAAATTCTTTGGTGACATCACTCTTCTACTGGACCTACAGTTACTGTTCCACAAACGAAGACTGACCATTCAAGAAGGCCACCACAAAAAAAAAAAAAAAAAAAAAAAAAAACCAACAAAAAAAAAAAAAAAAAAAAAAAAAGAAGGCCACCACACTCCCGTCAAATTATCACTTTGATTGGATTTCACCCTTCTAAACCATCTCAACAGAGCCTGGGAGCACTTCAATTGTACATTAATTTGTAGGACACTTTACATTAAACACATATACCACTCCTACTTTAAGCAAGACTGCTTCAAAGAATATCTATTCTCTACTGAAATATTTATGGATAAAATGTTATAATATCTGAGATTTACTTCAACATGAAATGGTAGCGGGGAATGGGTAGGCATAAAAATGAAAAAACTTTCCCAAGAAGCTGATCATTGTAGAAGTTAGGCAATAGGTAGAAACAGGGACTTGTACATTTCTATACAGTATGTCTGATTTTTTCGTAATAAAACAGTTTAAAAAATAAAAGCATAACAAATGGATTCTCCTCTGCACACCAAATTTCACTTACTAATCAACACAGCAGAACCTGAGATCTCAACATCTCTGTTTCCACTGAGTCTTAGAAAAGCCAACTACAAAGTCTACTTCTGCCCCAGTTCAAGCCTTAGTGGGAAGTTAATTCCTCAAACCCTCCAAAGGAGACTGCACCTCCTGGATCCAGTGAGCAATTATTCACTGCGTATAGCCTCAAGACTCCAAGGACAGCAGTCAGAGCCACGTTAGACACCAACAGGAAGTGGAGTACCTTTCCTACCCCGGGGTAGCTTTGTTTTTCTACAAGTCTGCCCTTACCAAGAAAATCCTCCCCAAATGTCAGGAATGAGCATATAAATTTTCCAGTAAAGTACAGCAAAAACTATTTGAACGTGTGGCTTCTCTGCAGTATTCCTACAATTATGTGTCCCTCTTTTTCCTTATTTGGAGAGGAGGCGGAGCAGGCACCAAATATGGAGACGCAGCAGCGAGTCAGGAAACGTATTTCAGCTGTTCTTAGCCTCTGATGCCTGATGATTTTCTTTTTTTTTTTTTCCTGACAGCTTGAAAATAAGATTTACTTCCTGAAGAGCTTTTCTAGGAGTCTTCCTTTTAAGATACGGTCTGTGAATCTCTGTTTCGGAGGTTTTAAAAAACACTAAATTCTCATGTATCTGGAATAGTATTTGTATATTCCTATTAACGCCTTAAGATCATTTTCAATTTTGTAAACCTGGTGAAGGGTTTTAAAGAAACAAATCTCCTGGCGTTAAATGGCACCAAAAACTGGTTTACGTATATATTTACGTATATTAAGAAAAATAAAACACCTCATTTTTTCAATGTACAGATTAAAAGAACTAGTCTGAATTTTTTTTGTTGTTTTCACTTCATTTTGTGTTTAACTTGGCACACAACCCAAACTCTCAAGGTTTCTTCCCTTGTCTCTATGCAAAATATTCTAAACACAATATTTCAGATATCCTTAACTCTCAATAAGTACCATGTTCCCTCACTCACCACTCCATTCATTTGCTTATCAATACAGCCTGAACACAAATCTACTGGATATGGTTTTCTTGTTTGAAATCTTCATGCAATTTGTTTGCATCTCTTTTTACTTTCTTTTCTCTTATTCTGTTCCCCCCTCCCTTTCTCTCACCTCTCCTTCCCTTTACCCTCCTGTCTTCATTTATTTATTTATTAAGAGTCTTGATTTCAAATGTGAGGAAACAATCAGACAAATTCAAATTGAGGGATATTCTACAAAAACAACTGGTCTAGGCTTCAGGTATGCCAATGTCATGAATGATAAAAGACTGTGAAACTGATCTAGATTAAAGGAAACTTTGACAAATAAATGCAATGTGTAGCGATTGACTGGACCTTGGTTTAGGGGAAAAACAGTTATAAAGAACATTATTGGGACTATCGGGGAAATCTGAATAAAGGTATTGTAACAAAATTAAATTTCTCAAGTGTGATAATTACACTGTGGTCATGCAGAAGAAATGTCCTTGTTCTCAGGCAGTATCTGCTGAAGTATTTAGGGGTGAAATGTCATCATGTCTACAACTAAATTTCACGATTCAGCAAACAAGGAAATGCATGCATAAAGAAAGAAAGGAAGGAAGGAAGGAAGGAAGGAAGGAAGGAAGGAAGGAAAAAAGGAGTCATGGTTTCTCTTAGTTTTTCTGCCTTTTTCATCTGGTCTTTCTGCCACTGAAAAAAGTCTCAGGATTTCATAAAGTACTTTTAAAGTCTTGGCTAAGTTTGCAGTCATGGAGATTCTTGGGAATATTTGTGTTATAATTTACAAATGTAGCTCTTAAGACTACATCCTCCATTTAAATTCTGTGAGTGGTATGGCACTGAAATCCTTATATGTTCAACCTGATAACCATGACTTTGGGGCTCCAACCCCACTAGGTCCTTTGGGGCAAGGAAAATAATCACTCATCTGGCAGATCAACACATCCATCCTTTCCTTTGGGGGTTCATGTGCAAAGACCAGTACATCTTTTGCCCTTAAGAGATGATCTATGACTTAACGAGGCACAGACCTTCAGATACAAGGTCTTTCTTAGCTAAAATATCCACTCCTTAAGCTGACCCTATTGTATAAACATTTCTTGATGTTTGGGATTCGGATATACCTCTATTGACTAGCCTGAGTTTCCCTCGTGCATGCAGTCTCAAGACTGGCACAAGCGCAGAAGCTTCCGGCTACTCTGACTTTGCCTCCTTAGAGGTCCACTTGTCATAATGTCCCTGCAAGTCTTCAGGGGAAATCACCTATGACACGAGGATACCCAGCTTTTCAGAGAACAGCTGTTTTAAGGTGTTAACTCAAATTTCTCCGTAAATGGAGAAACAAATCTGTGACCCACCAACCCAGCCACGCGACTGCACTGTTGGCTCATGGGTGTTCTGCAGTCAGTAGTACCTTCTAGAAAAGTACCATAAAAATTCCTCACTCACGCCAGGTGAAGCCCAAATGCAAGCATCCTATAGACTGGGCAACAACATAAATTCTTCTTTGTCCTCTCATATAACCATCCTAACAGAATAGCCCTGGATATTTCACAGACTTGATAAAAGTACAAACTAATATTGAGCACATATGGTCTGTGTGTTTTTTCTCTATTCATAGTGAGACAATTTTCAATAGAGTAAATTTTCTTCCATTAGATTACAGAATAATAACTATATGTTACTAGAATACATTTTAGAAGTATGTATGTTTCTCACATATACAGTTTACTCGCATGAAATAATCTCATTTATTTCGCTGAAAAAGTATGCCACAGGGCTTCCCTGGTGGCGCAGTGGTTGGGAGTCCGCCTGCCGATGCAGGGGACGCGGGTTCGTACCCCAGTCCGGGAAGATCCCACATGCTGCGGAGCGGCTGGGCCCGTGAGCCATGGCCGCTGAGTCTGCATGTCCGGAGCCTGTGCTCCGCAACGGGAGAGGCCACAACAGTGAGAGGCCCGCGTAACACAAAAAAAAAAAGTACGCCACGAAGTACTTTCTAACACTCAGGTATAACTTTATAAGACCAGGGGTAGTTTCTAAGCCTTGGGGCAATTTTTTGAAGTGAGTACTCGGAGTTTAAAACTGCCAAAATTTTTCACTTGGATTTTAAAACTGTAAAAAAAATGTACGTGCCTTTCAATTCTTGTTTAAGAGTAAATAGTCTGTTAATTAAAAATTGGTTGAAGGCAAACACAATGCTAAGTTAATGCTTCCAGTGCAGTAAGTGGTCTGAGCATCTTTGGAATGATTTAATTGTACTTGGTCCACCACAGTTCATAATTCTGCTTTCATTGTGATTCTGGAGAGGCAGCATTTCCACATCCTGAAACAATTTAATGACAGAGCAAGTTTTAAGCAGTCTTTGCCTAAATCTATTTCAAACCTGCCTGACAATAATATGAATATATCCACACCCTTAGAAATGTATCAACAAAGACAGACAGTAAAGTGCAAAAAGGAGCAGCCTATAAAAATAGAAACTCAAAAACGCTCAGAGCAATGCCACATGTTTTACCGGCACTCCTTTTCACAGGTTTTAAGTGTTTCAAAGGGCTTTAAAAAAAATTGTGGCAGTAATCCAAAAAAATTATTTTACATGCTCAGCACACAAAAATTGAAGGCACTAGGCTCATTTATTCCAATACTTTCATGTGTGAATAAATATTTGTAATAAAGGTGAAATAGATTTGTAAGAAGAACCATTCATCTAAGCAATCCCCTTGTTTTACTTGTCTCCTGGGCACTTATTTTTTTTTAAAATATGTTCAGCACTGCCGTATCAAATATTGTACTGTATTGTTAAGAACAGGAAACAAATTTTAGCATGTGTATGCTGCTGAGACATGCCGATAGCATGGGACACTAGATAAATTATTTCTGTTCTTTGAAGGTGCTGACAATGCAAAGCTAGCTCACGTTATAACTCTCCGTGTCTGTGCAGTTAATCTGAAGAGCCTCAACACCCTGAACAAACTAAACAGGAAACCTGCAAAATATTATCAAATGACCGTGAGCTTTCAGCTACGACCCCAGTGAAGTCTTCCCTGCATAAAACCATTTAAAAGCCTGATACCGCACACGTGCAGATCTCACGGTGAAAACTGGTGACCGGCAACTGCGTTAGTTGATAAAAGTCACACAAATATCATGAATCAGTCCTCAACGCAGAAGGATGTCCTTTCTTTTTTATAGTCATGTTAAAGGTCAATAAGTGACGAAACTCTCTAAAACTCCTTTCTCAAGAGGATTTTGGTCACAATGAAGAGAGTAGATAAAGTTTAGGCTTTGCCATCTGGTCGTCTCTTCCGGGCTGCACTCATAAATTTGACCATAAAAGGGAAAACTTATCTTATCAGGTTTCAGTTTTGTAAATATAGCCATGTAAAAGGCAGCGAGTTCTAGTGGCAATGGGACTTCCCAATACACCTAGGATTAAAACTACTGCTACTGGGGCAGTGTGTGCTCTTAAGCTATGTTAAGGACCGTCCCACAGGTCACTGTTTGTGGCCACATGTGGTGACCTGCTGCTCACGCTGGCCTATGTCCAGCCGAATCATCCTTCAGATAGACTGTTCCTAACTCCGGTTAACTAGAGTTCCCCGTGAAGCTTAAATGGGAAACTACCACGTGTCCCTGTGTATTCAGCAAGGATATTTGGAGAATGAGATAAAAGCATGTAGGTGCCTCCACTTGTGAGAAAGTCACTATAAAGTTCAGGGATTTATTATAAAGTATTCTCAAGCTGACTCCCTAATATTGGCAGCAAACTAAGCCAGTCAACACATTGAGAATAGGCTTCAAAGTATAGTGAAGATCGTTGGACCCAGAAATACCATTTTAGCAGTTCCATGTCCAGCTCCTTATACAAGAATGTGTGAACTACTGAATAACACCTTTACGAGCATTTTGAACAACCCTCTTAACACCTGCATGGAAGGTGTCATTACACAACAGAAAACAATAAAACCAGGGCTGATATTCAGCATTTTACTTCTATTATTCACAACGGTAGTACCTCTACAGCCAAAGTTGGCATCTTACTAGCGTTAACCTCGATTTCCCAAACATTTCAGTCCCCACTGGTGGGGATTTTCACACATGGACAAGCTCAAAGTTTCCCTTCCCACAGTTCACTGCTACAAGCTGACTGAACAGTAGGATTCTTTTAAACGCTCATTTCTAGGGTATGAGCCACAACCAGGCTAGTCAAAAACTATGCTTATTCTAAGGTCATAGGAAAATGACTTATCACATTCTACAGCTAAACACCGTACCCAACGGGCTGCACTGAAGAGGCACATGTACAAAAGAGAACCATTTAAGGAATTTATCCCTACCCAATCAAAGGGGGTCAGGTAAGAGCAGTCATTAGTAGGCGGTCACAGTCCCTATTTGGAAGCTGAGGCTTTTGATGGTGGTGGTAGTGGTGTGTCCATTTTGATTGGCACCATATCCAAACACGCAAATGTCTAAAGGTATCAGATGGAAGATATATAGGATCTCAGGGACCTAGCACAAAGTAAGACGTTAAGTGTTTGCTGAAAAAATAAGTAGAAGGAAGGATCTAGAAGATACTGATAAAGAAGAGACCCAGTCCAAACATTATTCCAAAGTCCACACTCACCTTCTCAAAAGACTTTTTAAATTTGAGATCAAAGGGCCCCAGTGATGTTATTTTTTGTTTTTATGCATTCCACTGAATTAGGACTCTTAACGCTCTCTGCCACGTGATGCGAATAGGTAGGAAATGTAAACTTAACTGGAAAATTGCCCGATAAGCAGTACTGCCTTTACTTTGCAATTTTTGTATCCTCCTATCGTTCTCTTATCTGGTCATCACTGTTAGAGCGTTCTCTACTCGATTCCTGCCTCAGTTAAGATGCTGGTCCTCGAACTGTGTTCCTCTCCATCTCCTTTAATGTACCTGATCGCAGAGTCTCCCACAGAAGCCATGTTCTTCCATTTCAGCAGGAGAAGCAGACATATTTTAATATTATCTCTTTTGCCTTCAAATCAAAGTTGATCGATTGTCTTCATCGATTGATCCCAGTCTATGAGGTCTAAATTTGTTCCCTTAACTCTTAAGTTATTTACGATCAACGCATATCCCAGATTTACCATCTATGTCAAATTCCCTCTTCCCTTGTCCTTGTATGTATTTCTCGTAGGATGGATAATTATTCTTTCTGTTTTACAGGCGAGCGTATGGGGGGTTATCCAGGCACTTGTTCAAGGTCACAAGGCTGTCAAGGTGCAGACCAGGATTTAAACCCAGGACTTTTCCCTCCAGAAGGATGCTTCTGCACAGTTTAGGTGGAGATAAGCAAAAGGGAAGGAGGATAGCAGACTAAAGATCCAGAATGATTATTCCATTTCATAGTCACTATGGTAATATTATGTGTCCTATAATAAGCTACGTCAACTAGATCACCTCTCCACATGTGTCTGCGAGAGATTTACAACACTGTACAATTCCACAAGGGAAATGAGTGCAGATTTACTAGGTAAGAGAATTTTTCAGCCTGAGAAATTGATATTATGTTTGTTGAAATTAGCAATCTTCTTCTTCTATATAGTCCTGTAGTGCCTGACCCAGTTATTTCATAGGTTGAGGGTCAAAGATAAAATTATAAAACTACTATAATAGTGGTCCCAAGACCTACGAGATGAAGTTAAAATAAGGTTCTCTTAGTACTTTCAGCAATAAACTCCCAATAATAGCTAACAATGGTTGAGTACTTACTATGAACCAGACACTGCTCTAAGAATGTCATGTTCATTAACTCTTTTAAGTTCTGTAACAATTCCAGGAGATATGTATTATTACCATTATTCCCAATTTACAGATAGCAAGACAGAGACAGAGAAGTAAAGCAACCTCCCACAATCACACAGTTTGCATATTGTGGCACCAGTACCTGGACCCTGGAAGTCTGACTCCAGAGCTCCTGCTCTTAACTCCTAGGCAATCAACTGAATAATTTGCTCGGTTGGATACGTTTATATGACAAACGTAAGATTTAATTGATTGATATGTTAATAGTGTCCATATTTCCCTGATAACACCTGGCATACACCATAGGACAGATCATTTCTGCATATTCCAAGTGCAAAAAATAGTCTGGGAGAGAAAGTTGATATGAAAATGGCTGACTCTTCTAAGCTACTTTGATGATTTACGGGGAAATACATGTATATGTACAGCTGATTCACTCTGTTACAGAGCAGAAGCTAGCACACCATTGTGAAGCAATTATACTCCAATAAAGATGTTAAAAAAAACAATACAGAATACTTGAAATTGGTATTACACAAAAAAACTGTTTTTTGAACTGTGTGATTGCTTGTCATCCACCAAATGCCACAGGGGTGGACTGTATATCACTCCAGCGTTCACTGAAATGCAATAGCTCCCACGTGGGGACACGGCAACAAGAGGGCCTTAAGAGATTATTGATGTTCTTTCCAGGTGTAAAGGCAGATCGCGGAGAAGCTGGAGTCAATCACGGCACCGCTGCTGGCAGCTTTAAGGTAAGTGTTCAACAGGCCTGCCTAATTAATGCTGTCAGCACAGCTGTCCCCAATTATAAGGACATCTCACTTACGGACACAGAGAAGCTGTTCTGCAAGCTTCACTTAAGGCCATCAATACACAGGGTTAAAATGGATCCATTACAGTTTGACCTAATTGACGTGTAGCAAATTTCATTTGACATAAGTTTATAAATTTGATCTTTTCTGTTGTCAGAAAGCAGGGTTTATCTTTCCCCTTCATTTGCTATCCACACCTTCCATATTCACTTCCAATATGTCACTTAAAGAGAGACCTGGATAAATACCCAGTTACTGAAAGTTTGATATTCTATTTATTTATTTTCCTATGGTAACGGGGCTCTTCTCTTCTGATGTGTTCATGACTTAAGTAAATTTAGGACATTAGCATGACCTTGATGTGTTAATAATGTGTGTCTGTGACCATTATTTCTTTGTTCAAATGGAATTACAATCATTTAATTAACTGATGTTACTAAAATTCTCTTTCTTCCTTTGAGAGAAGGACCTTATTTCCATGTTCTGTACTGGAATGAAATTCCCAGATGAGTTAGTTAACACTTGATTATAACTAGTTTTAAACAATAACAGCTGTGGGAAAACTTCTAAGCATTGCATAAAACGTACAGCACTGCTTTTGAACAAAGCCCTAATTTATACCAGTATTAGTACCCCATCATCATCTACTTTTCACATAGCCACTTAAAACCTACATCTCCTGTGAAGAAGAAAACACTCTAGCAGAGCTAATCATGAAATAAACGTGTTTCCTTTCGGGACCTCAAAAGTGTCTTTCTTTGTTATTTAGGCAGGTCAACTTTTCTGGTAACCATGTTCCTTATTTTTCTACTTTATTCACAGATAACTTATTAAACTGAATGACACTTCAAAAGTACATGCCAGGATTGAAGGGAGGCTTCTCAATTCACTGAGGCCAACCAGATCAAAGTTAAATCTTTGTTTTGCCTACTAGAGTTAAATAACCAGCTCTGCAATCCCTCCTTAAGTAGGGCCCAAGTTTGACTTTTGGGGGATCTTTAAAGCTTGTGTAGCTCTTTGCATTTTTAAGCTGGTCCACCGACAACCTAACAACTAACAATCCTTATCATTTTACTGCTACCCCACAGGAAAGACTAAGAAAGGCAAGTTTCTTATCTTAGCGTTCCCAGCGTCACCAATTTGTCGAAGAGGCAGAAAATGACCAGAGTCAAATAAACAGATTGTTTACAGTAAGAAAATCTGTGCTACATCATTGATCATCTAAAGCAATATAATCCTGGGACCTATCTAACAGAGCTACAAGGCTGTGACGCTTTCCTGCACAGTCCTTGGAAGCCAAACTATAAGATCAGAGCCAAAGGAGTCTGGTTTCAGACAACACACACACACACAATCACAATAAGGAAGACTTCGAATTCACAGTTTCCCTTATTTGACATAAAAAATTAGTTCACTAAAGCATCTCTTGAAAGTACAAGTGAGCTGCTTCCTGTACACTCTGAGATAATCCATTGGTTCTCAAATTGCAATCAAATTTTCTCAGCACAAAGATTCACAAACATGGCACAAAAGAAACCTAAATGAAGCTTACTTAGCATGTCAACATTTGCCTTTCATTTCCTCCACAGGGACACTGGCACGCCACTAGAAATATCTCATTTTGTTTGTTTTTATGTAGAAAGAAGTTTAATTGGCTTCTTTGCTAATGGTTTCTAGTCCATGGATTTAACTGACTAAACTCCACACATAACATTCTGTGCTTCCACCTATAGCTTTTCATAGTCTCTATGAACAGTAAGAATCAGGAGTTTGCAGACCCAGGATCTAACGCTTGTTTGGTCTGTGGGACCAAAGAGGCACTGTGAACCTCAATAATCTTATCCATAAAAAGGGGTGAGGGGACTAGATCTGCCTTACCTATTTCACAAAGCTGGAAAAGTCTAATTAAAAATGGTGGTGCTGGGCTTCCCTGGTGGCGCAGTGGTTGAGAGTCCGCCTGCCGATGCAAGGGACACGGGTTCGTGCCCCGGTCCGGGAGGGTCCCACGTGCTGCGGAGCGGCTGGGCCCGTGAGCCATGGCCGCTGAGCCTGCGCATCCGGAGCCTGTGCTCCGCAGCGGGAGGGGCCACAGCGGTGAGAGGCCCGCGTGCCGCAAAA
>NW_020175192.1:9623149-9636723 GCF_003031525.2 Neophocaena asiaeorientalis asiaeorientalis
AAAAAAAAAAAAAATGGTGGTGCAAGCATTTTGCATCTTTAAAAAAATTGTGTTTTCATTTTTAGGGCCGACTGGACTGTCATTATCTATAGATCATCTGAAAAGTCAAAAAATGTTAGCTCATATATATCCAAATGACACCAAATCACGTAATTAACAGCTGAAAAACTGCATATAGCTGTGGTCACTCCTCAAGACTTTAAAAAAAAAAAAGCAGCTGGAAACTATCAAGAAGGGTCACTAAAATGTTCAAAGGGAAGTGCTGCCAGTGTAAAGGAACAGACTAAACATTCTACAAGCCTCAAGACTGATACAAGGAAGGCCAAGAAAGGAAAACAATGGGTCTCTAAAGTCATAAAAATTTTAGATTCATAGAAGAGTACTACAATGCATGGAAAGCCCTGCAAGCATGAAGCAGGTAGCATTAGAATAAAAAAGGAAAAGAAGCACCTTCATACGCGATTTTATTTCAGCATGAAAGGTTATACTCAAGATGGCAAAATCTGAATAAGGTCTATAGTTTAGCTAGTAGCATTATACCAATGTTAATTTTCAGTTTTGATCAATGTATCAAGGGAACGGGGAGCTGGAGGAAGGGTATATGGGAACTCTGTCCTATCTTTGCAATTCCCCAGTGAATCTAAATTATCCCTTCCCCAAAACATACTCAAGATGACTAGCCCAATTTACGTATTTTTTGTATAGTAAGTCAAGTGTCCCTCTTCTGTGTTCCCATAAAGCCATTATTATTCCATTTAGTACAATGCATTTTATCTTTAGAGGCATTTGTTTCACCCAGGAGACAGAAGGCTCCTTTAAGTCAGGGGCTTTTTTCTTTTAATTCAGCTTTTATCCTAGTAACTAGCACAGTGCCCAATAATACTTGCTGAATAGAATGAATAAAGTAATAAAGTCAGGCTGGGAGTCAAATACTCCACATCAAACGAGCCACTTGTTTCTCTCTAATGCACAAGATTTATGCAAAAACACACTGGCTTTATCAGGGTTATCATGTACCTTTCCTACTCATATGATATGAATGTATTACATGGTCTTTTCTTAGCCAAACATATTAGAATATTCCATATTGAAAAGATCTTCTGAAATCCAACTAGTATCGAGATACTGGCTCATTCATAGAGATAACCAGCTTTATTCTCTTAGATATTTCTCGATTTCCATTCTTTCAACAAATATTATTGAATGGATACTACTGTTTTAAGTACTCAAGATACAGACTTGAACAAGAAAAACAAGATCCCTGCTCTCCTTGGAGCTTACATCTTGGGGTAGGGACAGGCGTAGAGGGAGAGCCTATTAATCATTTAGACTGTTATATGACTTGTAAAATAAATTCTTCATCTTTAACTCTAAGAGCACTAAAAAATTGTTGAGGTAGCTGTATAGTTTCCACTTAGTCATGCAATATAGCTTTCTTTTCTATTTAAGTTGAGACTGGGAATTGATCCCTAAATCTTATTTATAACCAACTAATATTAATCAGTTAAACACTGCTCAATTGGTAAAATGACATTTTGAAAGCTTTTATTCATGGTAGCAAGTTATTTTTCATATTAAAAACAACTCTATTAAGGAGGCTTTCTCTGCATAAATTATATTCTCAATATTTCATTATACTGCATTACACTTTTACCATTATACAACTCAGTATAAGTTGTGAAGTATCCTGGTTAAAAGGCTGAGTCAGACAGACCTAAATTCAAATCCCACTCTGCCATATACTAGTTGTGCAACCTTGGGAAAATTCTGTAAATTCTCTAGACCCCAGTTTCCTAAAATTTAAAATGAGATTACAGTAGAATCTACCTCATAGGGCTGTTAAAAGGATTAAAAAAGATCATGCAATTTAAGCACTGAGCAGTATGTGTCCCAGTGCAAGCACTCAATAAATGTTGCTAGCAATTCTTATTATATCTTTACTTAAGCCTTCAATACATTTCAGCAGTTTATAAAGCTTTCTAAATTAACATAAAGTTTTTAAAGTGACTGCTCACTTAGAGCTAAGACCAGGGAAAGCACATTCATTCCTCTGGCAGATGGAATAATGACTCCCAAAGATGTCTCAATCCTAATTCCTAGAACCTGTGAATATGTTGCCTTGTATGGCAAGAGGGACTCTGCAGATGGGATCAGGGTGAGGACCTTGATGTGGGGAGATGATGCTGTATCAGCTGGTTCACCCAATCTAGTCACATGAATCCTTAAGAGCAAATAATCTCTCCCTGGTGTAGTCGGTAGAAGAATGGTCAGAGACGTAATGCTGCTGGCTCTCGAGTCAGGGGAAGGGGCCCTGAGCCAAGGAATGCAGGCAGCCTCTAGAAGCTGGAAATGCCAAGAAAACGGATTTCCTCCTAGAGCTTCCAGAAGGGAGTGCAGCCCTGCCAACACTGTGATTTTTAGCCCAGTGAGACCTGTCTCGGAATTCTAACCTATAGGACTTCAAGATAATAAATGTGTTGTTTTAAGCCTCTAAGTTCACGGTAATTAGTTACAGCAGCCATAGGAAACTAATACAATTCCCAGAGAGAAATCGATTCTGTTGATTTTCCAATATTAAGAACGGTGCAACTCTATCTCATGAAATGGTATATAGGATGTTCATGTATAAAAATTGATATATCAGGGTTAGTAGAACTACTAGCTATGCATCACTTCACCTTTCATAGCCTCCTCTTAGGGGCCGAGAGAGGATCCACACTGAAGGAATCACAGACCCCAGGGAACAGAGGTTGGAAACCATTTAGGAGTTCAGGAACCAAGTTCAGCCCCAGAGACTGACCCCAACCAATCGTGGCCAAGACCATCGTTCTCTCTCTCGGGACTCAGCTTCCTGTTCATAAAAACAAGAGGCTGGATAATCTTTCAATGCTATTAAGCTCCAAAATGAGTCAGGGAGATCGTTTTTTTCTCCTTCTTGTACACTATGTTTCAGGAATTTATGAGCAGAGAGTCACCAACCTAATTTTTATATTTAAACATGATTTATGAACACTACCATCCCAATGACAACAGTATTGTCACACCACTAAAAAAGAGAAGAAAGGACTTCTATGAAATTTTCCAAGGTTCTCAAGAACCCAAACATACATATTGGTAGAAATGTGCTTAAATTTGACAGTTAAGGTAACAAAATAAAATAAATCATTTTTTGAGTAACTTTACTATTTAAGTAGTAGTAATTTTTTTCTTGATTTCTGGAAAACATCATTTAGGGATCTTAATAAACAAAAATGTAAAACAAATCTTCAGACAAAGACTTTACAGATTAAACATTACATTCACTTCTGGGTTGATACCTGAAGAAGCCCACCACTTGGGAATCATATATCTTAGCTTTAGGCCATAATTTCTGTGTCTAAAGAAAGTTATTTCTTGCATGACTTTGGTATACCTCAAATATCTTACATAACATGAGGGAAAATTGTGTAATGGGACCAAAAGTGTGCAGTGAATCTGTTGAACAATGATCTTTCTGTAAAAGGGGTAAAATCATCCTGACATAAGTTAACAGCTATAGAAATTTGACAGATAAGAACATAGCCTAAATCAAGCTTTTAGACAGGTCATGAAAGCCATTCCTAAATCATCTTTAGTCTCAACACTTTCTGACAAAAATCCACCAGCAATGCAGTTGACTTCTTTGATTTAACCATTAGAAAGTAACTGTGAGAAATCAAACTTTAAGAATTTTACCATAACAATGGTGACAAAAAATAGAGAGGAAGCAAAATTTCTATAGTGGTTCTGCTATAGCATGTTTTAATGTATTAATAAGTAGGTCCTAAGTAGGGGCATGATACCAGCACATTATTGATTTAAAGCACTAAGGGACAAACTTTCTTCTGATTAAAGAGATAGCCATGGTAAGACATGAAGATCTTATGAAAAAAAAAGCTAATATCCTCCAGATGTGCATTGCAAGTTGTAGCTAGTTCAGTGGCTTCAAGGATCACTACATTTTCCACTATGTAAAGCTAAATGAAAGAGCTGACGGTACAGATGAAAAAGGTACAAAGATATTTCCCCCTTTTTGTAAGAAGTGCTATAACGATGGCATGAACCAGTCTTTTAAAAAAATTGATAAAGAAGTTAATACTGATCTTTGCAAGAAGAGAATGCCCTCAAGAACCAACGCCTGCAAAATAGGTACCAGTCTCAAGGTTTAAGGATATAAAGATTCGACTAAGTTGTTAAGAACAAGTATCACTGGAGTTGTAACTGTACGTTCTTGTTAGTGCTCCAATTACAGTTCCATACGTTTTCACTTCTCTTCACCCAGACCTACTTTTCCCAGAAGCCCCGATATTTTTAGCTTACGATTTTGTAAAATGAGGACTTTTTTCAGGAATGCAAACATGGAGTTTCAGCAGAAATATCTGTAAGTAGGACAGGGATCTGTCAATGGTCTGGCAGACCGTCTTCCACCCAGCCAGAGGTTCTCAAACCTTGTGTACATACAAGTCATCTGGGCAAGTTTATCAAAACAAATAGGAAATATTCATAGACCCCCATCAGAAGGCTCTGATACACTAGAGCCAGAGAAAAGCCCAAGAATGTGTTCTTTCGAAAAGCACCTCAGATGATTCTGATATGGGTGATCTGGGCATAATATTTTCAGAAATATGACAATGCTCTGAGGAAGCAGTTCTCTCCAAAAGTTGCTCAGCATTTACAGTGTTAATGCCCACTCCACTAAGTCTTTCCAGTAAGGACATCTTTTTTTGGAATGCTTAACGTTTATTTTCCTAGGTAAATTCAAAAGAAATAAGGCTTAATTTCCCTTCTGGAGAAATTCAGAATCTTACAGAAAGAGACAAAAGTGAATTATGGGAAGTTTTACATTCTTATAGGAAGTGCTATAATGGGTGGCATCTGCTTAGTTACCTACACGGCTCAAGTTCTAACCCTTCATATCCAAAATAATAGTAGGCTAGGTGCTGGATGTAAAAAAAAAAAAAAATGTTTTTTTGAAAACAATGAAAAAGGAGAGAAAACGAGAAAGGGAGAATCAGATATTCCAAAAAATTTCTCCTGAACTAGACACCTGCATGCAGATACCTTTATGTGTTAGGAAAGGTAGACTATTCTCTATGTAAGGGCAGAGTCATTTCATAATATTTAAACAATTTATTTAAAATATATTGTACTAATCAGGCACACATTTATTTTGGAGAGTTCATATGGACGTTGCTTAAAAATATTTTTCCCTAGTCTTTAAAGCTGTGTAAGAGAAAGAAACAAACAACTTTAAACTTGTGCTTTCTTTAAGATGAGTATATATGCCTGTCCTCAGATTGGAATGGCTAGATCTAGAAAAGATAGTTAAAAACTATAAAATATGTTATAAGAACTTTGCATTCCCAGACCTAGTTTAAACTTCATTCGAAAATTCAAGCCCTACCTTAGTGTCACCATTCAATCTTTACAAGATACTACCTCCAAATCTTCTTACTCATCCGTCTCTCCTAGGCGACCATGAGCATTAATACCTGTGTGGATATTAGTATCTCTAGCCTAGATCTCTTGGTTGAGATCTATCTTTGTTAGTGTTGCTTATCTCAAAAAAAAAAAAAAAGCAAAAAATGTCACAAACATTCACTCAGTTGAGCAAATATAAAATTTCATTTTCTCATCAATTCACACCCTATATCCAGTCCACTAAAAAATTCAGTCAACTTTACTACCACCTCTCCTCCTCGTCCCATG
The DNA here is from genome assembly GCF_003031525.2 of Neophocaena asiaeorientalis asiaeorientalis. NCBI lineage: Eukaryota > Metazoa > Chordata > Mammalia > Artiodactyla > Phocoenidae > Neophocaena > Neophocaena asiaeorientalis. Next base: position 9,628,877 of record NW_020175192.1, read on the forward strand.
CCTATCCCAGGTCCTTCCTGAAGGGAAATTCTGAACTAGAAATTAGGCAATACGCAGAGCCAATGAACTAGAAATGAGTCAACTATAAAGCAATCACCAAAGAAGAAAAGAGGGGAAAGAAGAAGTAGGCCAACCACAAAGGCAATTAAATACCAACTGAACTAAACTGCATCCTAGGAAAGGGGGAAGTCACCAGAAAAGAACTGTCTTCATGAAGGATAGCAACGTCTGTTATGGATTCCACATTAGAGAGGCAGACCCAACCGGTATGGACACTGAGACAAAGGTCAGCTGTGAAACCTGGGGAAAGATTAGAAGGTGTAGTTGGAAGGAGTATTCCTAGGTGGGGAGCAAAGAGAAGGATTTATAATCTGCTAGTTAGCTTTATTCTACATCCGGCCTTAGATTTGTGGGTTCACTTCTGTTTCTGAGCCACCTGGTTTTCCCTAATAGCATAGAACTCCATGCCTTTAAGGGTGAAGCATAACTGGTTCTCTCACAACAGCTTGGCATCCTGAACAGAATTCAAGGTTCAGTAATTATGAGAACAAATGCAGGAGAGGTGGATGGTGGACTTGTCGCATAAACTGTCTAAAATAAAGGATACTCAGATCAACTGCTGAATTTGAGACTTTTTTTTAGGACTATATTGGAATAAATTGATCAACAGCCTTTTGAAGGCCTGATGAGAACGCAGGTTCCTAGTAAAAAGACAGAACAGGCTGGAGAACATAAGCAATGTCAGTTACAAAAAAAAAGTCAGAATAAGGACTTCCAGAACAAATAGCAAGGATATATATATCTTTATGGCAGAATATTGAGACGACAACAACTTTCCAAGGGATATTATAGAGCAGAGGTAGGCAAAATACGGCCCTCAGGCCAAATCCTGCCCACCACCTGTTTTTGTAAATAAAGTTTTACTGGGACACAGACACTCATTTGTTAGTAAATCATCTATGTCTGCTTTCACGTTAAACTGCAAAGTTGGCTCTTTACAGAAATGTTTGCAGACTCCTGTTACAGAGCATCAGTAAGTCATCATAGGGTATCTATAGAATTTCATTTAGCAATTGGAATTGGCTGGTTTCATAAAGACAGATTACAGAATGGGAATAATTCATGTGGGATCTACATTTTGAGGTCCAAGAATGAACTCAGTATACAGAGTGGAATTTCCAAAATACTATCTGTGAATACAAAAGAAACAAGCTCCCCATCCAGACAAGCTGAGGAGGCTATGATATGCTTATAGTAAGTGCTGGCATTACCTAGTTCAGGAAAAAAAATGCTTGCAATTTATGGATGGGATAAATAGATTAGAAAAGGATGGTGGAGAAATCAACTTCAAAGTAAGAAAAAAAAATGTTATAAATTTGTGAATTAATGCTTTATTTGGTATATAGTTATTTAGTGTATATGATTCTTTTTGATGATGATTTCCTACCTAGAAAAAGAAGAAGACAGATTCACCCAAACCCTGAGTCACAGAAGCGCCCCCTGGATGAGGATAGTTATCAGAGACAGGAAATGAGGTCTGTAGAATAGAAAACTAGAGACATAATCATGAAATATCTCACCCATTTAGAATCTGAAAAACTGCATCTACCCAAAAGAGGAAAATTCTGATATTACTTTGCTAGTAATTTATAAAATCTTCTATTCTGTTTAAATTTGAGAGGTTATGCCATTATGTCCCTAATGGCTGTCAATGATTTTCAATTATAATCAAGATGGCTGGGAAAGATGTAAATGTAAGTTGGAATAATACATTGTAGTTAAGCAGGAACTATTCCAGGATTGTGACAATGGATTATTATTTTAGAAAGAATGGACTTTTGGCTTAATGAATCAAATTTGGACAGTAACAGTATTAGGAGGCTCTCTAAACTTTATCTCAGAGACTTGACTCTGTACCTCGCTTATGCTGTCTGGATGACATTCCGTCCAGTTTCTTCCTGGGAGAGCTCTGAGATCATTTACATTGTTTACAAAATTATGCTAAGTTTTTATAACGAGGATTAGCAGGAAAAAGGTAAGTGACTTTAAAACCAAAGATTGAGAAATTGAGGAAAACAGATTTTAGAAAGACTCGGGAAGTGTGTCACACGTTGTAATTATTTCTAAAATGTGTTGCAATTGTCTCTTTGAAAGGAGGAAATGAGAATTATAGAAGTGGATTGGGATGAAATACTTTGGGTAAGAAGTCAGACGAAAGACATATTTTAAAAATGCAGGCAACCATTTGAATGTCTTGCTATGCTTCTAAAGTTGAGTTTATAAAAGCGTAAGTGACAAGAAAAAAAATGCAGGCAACATAAGAATATAAGACAGGGAACTCTAATGCGCTGTGGTGACCTAAATGGTAAGGAAATCCAAAAAAGAGGGAATATACGTATATGTATAGCTGATTCATTTTGTTGTACTGTAAAAACTACACAACATTGTAAAGCAACTATACTCCAATAAAAATTAATTAAAGGGCTTCCCTGGTGGCGCAGTGGTTTAGAGTCCGCCTGCCGATGCAGGGGACACGGGTTCGTGCCCCGATCCGGGAAGAGTGGCTGGGCCTGTGAGCCATGGCCGCTGAGCCTGCGCGTCCGGAGGCTGTGCTCCGCAGCGGGAGTGGCCACAACAGTGAGAGGCCCGCGTACCACACACACACAAAAAAATTAATTTAAAAAATACATAGGAAAGATAGAAGATAAAGATGAACATAAAAGAAAAAGGGTTGGTAATGAACTACATTTAAAAATTACATGGGTTTTGGAATCAGACATAGTTCAGAGACTGAATTTTCTCAGTATTTATTTTTATGGGCATTTATATATTTGTAATTTAAAATATAGACATATTATCATGCATATGCGATTATTTACTAACTGTGAGTTGTATTACCATGGAATTTATTCCTACCTATTCCTTTTGAATAACTCTGTTGGCTTGTTGAAGGCAAAGGAATCCAAGGCTTGTATATGAAGGCTGAACTGAGAAGGTGGGGAAACACTGAGGCAGAACCCAAGCAGGAAGAAGACGCAAGTCCAAACCTTGAAGACAGAATCTCGAAATCAAAACCTCCTCACCTGTGCTGTAAAATCACGATGGCACTGATTACTTGGATACAGGGCCAGACCCTCAGTGAGGGGTGGTGCGAAACATCTCCTGAGTGCACGTCATTCACAACAGAGCAAAATGAATTTATATACATCTCAAACTGCAAAGGAACCAACATCCTAAATAGTGAGTAAAGGATGCTAAATAGAAATTAATAATAGAGTCCAGCAACCATTATTCCTAGTTTCAGATGTACATGTCACTGTTGTGTCTTTAATGAGGACCACTATTTTTATTGTTTTGTTTTATTTTATTGCCTGTAAAAATATTCATAAAGGCTACTGCAAGTTCATCCTACCTTCAATCCAGTTGACCCAACTTTCCCACCATAGATTTTTCCAGCACTTAACCAGGCATAGCTCACATGTACATCTATATATGCACTGCCCATATGTTCACTGATAAACTATACCCTTCTCTCATATGTAATAAGGATGTGCACTTCTTAGGGATTTGGTTCAAAGATTAACGCAAGCTCAATGGACATTGCTATCAATCACCTACACTCCTCTCCTTTACCGATAACCTTATAATCATAATTCATATTAGCATAATCACCTTCTCACTGATTACTGAAAGACCCAAAATCATCAATAATTCAGTTATGTATGTGATACTTTATCTTAAAGAAAGGTTTCTTTCAAACCAAGGGTTGATATCCAGGGATTTCTGATTAATTCTTAAATTAACTGGAAAATTTAATTAGCAATGATATTATATTTGAAAATATTCTGGTTGAGATTTATTCATCTTAAAAACCTTAATAATAGAGTGGAGCAAAATACTTATTTAGAAATTCCCATTTCAGTTTTTGTTTTGTTTTGTTTTGTTTTGTTGTGGAGCTCATGAAGTTCAAGTAGTGGGTAACACAAAAATTTTTAAAGCAAGACTTACTCTTCTTGGAATTTATGTGTATAAGAGTTTTGTTTAAAAGTTCTCTATAGTATCATTAGAATATAAAGTACTTACTCCTTTGGGGTAAGGATCATTTCTATTCTATTCATTGTTTATTCCCAGCACCTAGCACAATGCAAGGAACTATTAGGTATATATAATTAATACTTATTTGTTGAATAAATGAATGCAAAAACTTCCTGTAATAAATCAGTAATTCGACACCAGCTTGTCTTCCTGATGAACTATGAGATTCTTAAGAAAATGTACCTGAGAACTATAATATCGAAGTATAGAAAAGAGTACATGAGAAAAGGAAGGACAAGTGCTTCACTTGCAGTAATAACTGTTTTCATATAATTTTTCTGGCAGATATCAAATATGATGGGTCTTCCAAAAACGGTTTTCTTTTTTAAAGGGGAAAACAGAAAATAAAACAATAAGATTATAGTTTTCTACTGAAGCAATATTGACCTAGATATACTCACTCTTTCTTTAACCACAGTATTGCTAAAGTGAGCCATGAAAAACACACGCACGCACACACACACACACACATATGCACACACACACACACTTAAAGCACATATTTACACACAAGGTCTTTACACATAATTTTATTACTTCCGTAAGGTACTGTGAAAGGCTTGGCTCCTTTTTCTACGTCAAAGACTTTCATCTCTGCTTCTGTGTCAAGTGGCTCTTGGATGGATTACCCAGGTGCATGTTTATCATCTTTTGGGTTTTTAAAAAAACTCCCTGTACTAACTAGACATCACCTGCACATGACAGTTTGCTTGAAACTATATAATCACAGTAGTGTCTCAGATATGGATATTCTTTTAAGACAACTCTTCTGACCTATTCAGATATGCAAACTTTTATAGTGCACAGGGTCCCCCATAAGCACGATTCTCAAACATTGGTAGGCATCAGAATCAAATCTCCTGAAGGGCTTGTTAACACACAGACTGCCAGGCCTCATCCCAGAGTTTCTGACTCAGGAGGTCTGGGTTGAGGCCAGACAATTTGCTGATGCTGCCAGCAAATTGGTCCAGAGACCATGCTGGGTTGGATACATCTTGAGGAATAAGAATGAAGCAGATGACACAGAACTGACAGCAACCCATGAGAAAGACCTGATATTAAAAATATATAAGGTTACTAAGAAAATAATGGCAGCTAATCTAAATTTCCTAAAACTACAGAGCAGAGGATGGTGGATGACGCCTAAGAGATTTGAAGGCTTTTCCTTTGACCGAAACTTGGACACAAACAGCCAAACCAAAAATTCTATTTGACATAGATTTCCTTACCAGGAGAACACTTGCATTGCGCAGAATGAGAGGGGCTTTTCAGCTGACCTTTATGTGAGTCTTAACTTGAGAATATTACTGGAATATGAACAACAGGTTATAAATGGTAATAGAGTGGATGGCACAAATAACGGTCAAGGTTAACTTTCTAGGGCAAAAGCCATGGGTTCCACAAAGTAACCATTACTTAGATACTTCCATTCTTTCAACATGTATGGGGTACCTTCTGCACGCTGATACTGTGCTAGGATATCAAAAGATCTCCTTATCGGGAGAGAAATGGGGGAATAGATTTTTTTAAACTTATAATAAGCAAAGAGCATCCCAACAGAGGTAAAGGAGATGGTACCATGGAAGCATGGGTGAGGATGTAGCCAGTTGTGTGAAAGAGTCTGGAGAGGCTCTGGAGAGGAGGGATTTATGATGAATTTTAAGGAAAAGGAAGAACTAGACAGGTGGAGAATGGGAGAAAGACATGCCAGGGAGAGACAACCACGTGATCACAGGCACAGTGCTATGAGCCCACAATGCTGTCAGGGGAACAGAGAGCTCCATGTGGCTGAAGCACAGGTGGGTGTGGCTGGAGAGAAAGAATGGCAGAAAAGAAGTCTGAAAATGCCTGGGGGCAGATCATGATGTGAGGGGCCTTGCAGGCAGTGACAACCTTAGGAACAGAAAACTCAATCTGTAGATAACGGAAGTTAAGAAGGCCTTAAAGCAAAGGGCTGTCATGGTCCAATTCAACTCCTAGTAAGTCTCTCAGCAGCACAGAGAATGAAGGAGAAGTGGGGATGAGGCGGAAGAAACACAGGAGGAAATTAGACTCACAAGCCAAGCAAGGGCTAAGGTAGAGAGCAGAGGTCTTCCTTGAGAGGTATTTCGGAGGTATCACGGGTAGGACTTGGCCAACAGGCAAGCATAGGGAACGCCACAGAAAGAAGAGTTGGAGCTCACTTTTAACAACTCTAACGGATTCATTTGGCCTGTTCAACTTGCTGATCCATGGTTATGTGTGATATTTACTGAGCTCTAATTATATATAAGGCACAGCTGTAAATAACTATAGCTGCATAAGACAAGCTCTCTGCCATCAAGATGCTTACTGCCCAATTTCACTTTAACTTGGAGCCACAGTCTTGAGAGAGAGAAACTTATCTCAGGAAAAATTCTCTGCAAGACTGCAGGCTGCCACAACAGGGAATTCTCCAGAGAGGATCATAAAGCTTAACAAAGTATGTACTCCCTTAATTTTGTATTTGGGACAAGGAGAAACTGAAGGAGGACAAGGAAAGGAAAGACATAGATGACACAGTCATGAGACATCTGCAGCCACTCCCCGCCATGCCAATATTACGTGTCCGAGAAAGATACAACTTATCCTTCAGGAATAAGGTGAAGAATGTCTCTTAACCACTATATGGATTAAGAATGGCTTTCTCGGGGCTCCCCTGGTGGCGCAGTGGTTGAGAGTCCGCCTGCCGATGCAGGGGACACGGGTTCGTGCCCCGGTCCGGGAAGATCCCACATGCCGCGGAGCGGCTGGGCCCGTGAACCATGGCCGCTGAGCCTGCGCGTCCGGACCCTGTGCTCCGCAACGGGAGAAGCCACAACAGTGAGAGGCCCGCATACCGCAAAAAAAAAAAAAAGAAAAGAAAAAAGAATGGCTTTCTCTTAACCCATATAAAGTTCATACCTAGATTGAGCTTCGACGAACTTTACCAGGCATTAGAGGTTAAAAACAGAAGGTAAGTAACCCTAGAAAATTCTACAGCACTAGGCTAAGATAAAACAAGCAGAAGTTGTAAAGAAAAACCTGTCTTAAACGGCACTACCGGTTACCCCTCATCTTTTTTGACCCTGACTTAGGAAGTTCCAAAACCAACATTTCAACCGTCAGAAGCATCTCTTAGAAAATGTCTCATGGTGCTCTAATATCTATCATTTAGTACTCGGACATCTTTCTAAAGCATATTTCTATCACCCAACATTTGGTAATACCTGAGATTTTTGAAAAAAACATAATGATTTAAAATTTCTTCATCCCGGATTTAACCTGGGAACTTGTGGCTATGCCCACACAGAGTCCAAATCCTGCAGGACAAAGCATAAAACTCTCAAAGAGATTCACTGAGATAGCATCCTCTTGAAGACAAAAGTGATAACAGCTCACTTGGAGAAAATTTTACTATTGAAACCAGCACTTGAGCTTTATGGTATATTTTAAACATGCAGGAGCAATTGTCAAGAGAGAACAGGCTCTATTACAAATCAGTGATTCCCAAGCAGTTAGTGCCCAATTCCCCCCTCTTCGTATCCTAGAACACATTATTTTTTTGCTTTAATAATACTTAGGCAGTAAGAATAACGGAAACACCTGGAGTTGATTTTAACAGGACTTTGCTAGCCCAGGGTAGAGTCCAAATCTCGTCAGGCTAAATCTCACCCTTGACCTGCCAAATATGATTACCAGAATCCAGCCACTTCCCCACATCCTGCAGCTGTTCTCCCCCGCCCCCCTCCCCA
>NW_020175192.1:9636755-9661985 GCF_003031525.2 Neophocaena asiaeorientalis asiaeorientalis
ATAAACATCACTTCTACCTCTCCTCCTGGAACTCCAACGGCAGCAAGAACACATGTCGCCAATTCAAGTGGAATAACAATTTCTGCAATGGACACTCCAAAGCAGAGATGCCTGGGTTTACCTCTGCACACACGCCTCTAGAACATTACAGGGCACTCTCCCTGATGATGGCCTGAAGCAGTCACTGCTGGAGTGAAATAGCAGCAACCTCAGAGCCCTAAAGTAACAGAACACAGCAGTTTATTTAAAAAGAAGTGAGGGGCACGTGAAGGTTTTAATCCCAGGCAAGGCAAAACGTGAAGCGTCAGGCCCACCTATGTAGACAGACATCCAGGGGCACCATATGATGGGCTGTGAGACCTTGGTCAAGTCAGCTAACTGTTCATTGTTTTTCTCTTGAAGACGATTGGACGATGTTTTTTAATCTGGGTTCGTGATGCATTGGCAAAGCCTTGCCCCTTCTCTTGTAAACTCGGTAGTAACCACAGCAATTATGTTCAGTGAGATTTATACCTTGTTTGATTGTATCTTGAGCCACATTTTCTCCTTATTTCATTGAGGTTTTCACAACTGACCTTTTGGTTCATAAAGGTCATCCTTACCTCCACTTGAGGCATTTCCTAGAGATCACCTTAACTGGAAATTGACCAGCTATAACCTTTCTTAGATCCTAAAGGTCAACAAAACCAGACAATTCATCCTCTAAATGTTACCTTCTGAAAATCCCTAACTTGAGGGCTCTTCAGGCCAACAAATCTCTTGTGAGGCATTCATATTGCCTTAAAATTTTTCACTTCTTACTAATTAATGACTTCTCACTGATTAATGACTTAGTAATAGAGGGTAAGTTTCCCACAGTAACCCTCTGCCGCAAACAACTAAAAATGCTGAGTTAAATACAATAAACATCCCTTAAAAGGATGTGACAAAAGAGGGAAATTTTAGGACCAAGTGTGAGGAAAATCTTGAGCCCAGAAATACAAACGAAATACCTAGGCAATACAACCACATCTCCTTTAAGGGCATTCGCCTACCTTAAGGAAGGGACCAAATGTCAAGGCACAGGGCCTGCCCAAAGTCAGGAATCTCATAGTAGACCCTCTCCATATTAAGCCAGACTCCAAGGGGCTATTCCTATATAGAAGCCCCCAGAGGGACTCTCACCTGAAGTGCCCAGTGCAGCACGTCCACACGTGGTACCTTACGAGCAAGTGAAACTGAACTGAGCACAGACAACGAAAACAGTCTGGTTTCTGGTTTGGATGACTCAGATGACGGGGGTCTCCCAGCTAGCTGACAACCCACAGGAGCCGTGTGGCTGACAGGGTCCTGGTGCCCCGGCCGGGTGTCAGGCCTGAGCCTCCAAGATGGCACAGCCAAGTTCAGGATACTGGACCACCAGAGACCTCCTGGCCCCATGGAATATCAACGGGCGAGAGCTCTCCCAGAGATCTCCGTCTCAACACTAAGACCCAGCTCCATCCAACGGCCAGCAAGCTCCAGTGCTGGATGCCCCATGCCAAACAACTAGCAAGACAGGAACACAACCCCACCCATTAGCAGGGAGGCTGCCTAAAATCATACTAAGTTCACAGACACCCCAAAACACACCACCGGACACACTCCTGCCCACCAGAAAGACAAGATCCAGCCTCATCCACCAGAACACAGGCACCAGTCCCCTCCACCAAGAAGCCTACACAACCCACTGAACCAACCTTACCCACTGGGGGCAGACACCAAAAACAACAGGAACTACGAATCTGCAGCCTGCAAAAAGGAGACCCCAAACACAGTAAGATAAGCAAAATGAGAAGACAGAGAAATACACAGCAGATGAAGGAGCAAAGTAAAAACCTACCAGACCAAACAAATGAAGAGGAAATAGGCAGTCTACCTGAAAAAGAATTCAGAGTAATGATGATAAAGATGATCCAAAATCTTGGAAATAGAATGGAGAAAATACAAGAAACGTTTAACAAGGACCTAGAAGAACTAAAGAGCAAACAAACAGTGATGAACAACACAATAAATGAAATTAAAAATTCTCTAGAAGGAATCAATAGGAGAATAACTGAGGCAGAAGAGCAGATAAGTGACCTGGAAGATAAAATAGTGGAAATAACTACCACAGAGTAGAATAAAGAAAAAAGAATGAAAAGAATTGAGGACAGTCTCAGAGACCTCTGGGACAACATTAAATGCACCAGTATTCGAATTATAGGGGTCCCAGAAGAAGAAGAGAAAAAGAAAGGGACTGAGAAAATATTTAAAGTAATATGCGAAAGGAAATAGTCAATCAAGTCGACTGAGAAAATATTTAAAGAGATTATAGTTGAAAACTTCCCTAATATGCGAAAGGAAATAGTCAATCAAGTCCAGGAAGTGCAAAGAGTCCCATACAAACAAGCAAAAGCTAAGAGAATTCAGCATCACCAAACCACCTTTACAACAAATGCTAAGGGAACTTCTCTAGGCAGGAAACCCAAGAGAAGGAAAAGACCTACAATAACAAACCCAAAACAATTAAGAAAATGGGAATAGGAACATGCATATCGATAACTACCTTAAATGTAAATGGATTAAATGCTCCAACCAAAAGACATAGACTGGCTGAATGGATACAAAAACAAGACCCGTATATGTGCTGTCTACAAGAGACCCACTTCCAATCTAGGGACACATACAGGCTGAAAGTGAGGGGATGGAAAAAGATATTCCATGCAAATGGAAATCAGAAGAAAGCTGGAGTAGCAATTCTAAAAACAGACAAAACAGACTTTAAAATAAAGACAATTACAAGAGACAAAGAAGGACACTACATAATGATCAAGGGATCAACCCAAGAAGAAGATATAACAATTGTAAATATTTATGCACCCAACATAGGAGCACCTCAATACATAAGGCAAATGCTAACAGCCATAAAAGGGGAAATCGACAGTAACCCAATAATAGTAGGGGACTTTAACACCTCACTTTCACCAATGTACAGATCAACCAAAATGAAAATAAATAAGGAAACACAAGCTTTAAACAAGATGGACTTAACTGATATTTATAAGACATTCCAACCAAAAACACGTTCTTCTCAAGTGCACATGGAACATTCTCCAGGATAGATCATATCTTGGGTCATAAATCAAGCCTTGGTAAATTTAGGAAAATTGAAGTTGCATCAGGTATCTTTTCCAACCACAATACTATGAGACTAGATATCAATTACAGGAAAAAAACTGTAAAAAAATACAAACACACGGAGGCTAAACAATATGCCACTAAATAACCAAGAGATCACTGAAGAAATCACAAAATACCTAGAAACAAATGACAATGAAAACACGACGGCCCAAAACCTATGGGAGGCAGCAAAAGCAGTTCTAAGAGGGAAGTTTATAGCAATACAATCCTACCTCAAGAAACAAGAAAAATCTCAAATAAACCACCTATCCTTACAACTAAAGCAATTAGAGAAAGAAGAACAAAAAAACCCCAACGTTAGCAGAAGGAAAGAAATCATAGAGGGAACTTATCTCCACATAATAAAGGCCATATATGACAAACCCACAGACAACATTGTTCTCAATGGTGAAAAACTGAAACCATTTCCACTAAGATCAGGAACAAGACAAGGTTGCCCACTCTCACCACTATTATTTAACATAGTTTGGAAGTTTTAGCCACAGCAATCAGAGAAGAAAAAGAAATAAAAGGAATCCAAATTGGACAAGAAGAAGTAAAACTGTCACTGTTTGCAGATGACATGATACTACACATAGAGAAACCTAAAGATGCTACCAGAAAACTACTAGAGCTAATCAATGAATTTGGCAAAGTAGCAGGATACTAAATTAATGCACAGAAATCTCTTGCATTCCTATACACTAATGATGAAAAATCTGAAAGAGAAATTGAGGAAGCACTCCCATTTACCATTGCAACAAAAAGAATAAAATACCTAGGAATAAACCTACCTAAGGAGACAAAAGACCTGTATGCAGAAAACTATAAGATACTGATGAACGAAATTACAGATGATACAAACAGATGGAGAGATATACCATGTTCTAGGTTTGGAAGAATCAACATTGTGAAAATGACTATACTACCCAAAGCAATCTACAGATTCAATGCAATCCCTGTCAAACTACCAATGGCATTTTTCACAGAACTAGAACAAAAAATTTCACAATTTGTATGGAAATACAAAAGACCCCGAATAGCCAAAGCAAACTTGAGAAAGAAAAGCAGAGCTGGAGGAATCAGGTTCCCTGACTTCACACTATATTGCAAAGCTACAGTCATCAAGACAGTATGGTACTGGCACAAAAACAGAAATATAGATCAATGGAACAGGATAGAAAACCCAGAGATAAACCCACGTGCGTCTGGTCACCTTATCTTTGATAAAGGAGGCAAGAATATACAATGGAGAAAACACAGTCTCTTCAATAAGCGGTGCTAGGAAAACTGGACAGCTACATGCAAAAGAATGAAATTAGAACACACCCTAACACCATACACAAAAATAAACTCAAAACGGATTAAAGACCTATGTCTCTATGACATAAATCACAGCAAGATCCTTTCTGACCCACCTCCTAGAGAAATGGAAATAAAAACAAAAATAAACAAATGGGACCTAAAGAAACTTAAAAGCTTTTACACAGCAAAGGAAACCATAAACAAGACCAAAAGACAACCCTCAGAATGGGAGAAAATATTTGCAAACAAAGTAACTGACAAAGGATTAATCTCCAAAATATACAGGCAGCTCATGCAGTTCAATATCAAAAAAACAAACAACCCAATCCAAAAATGGGCAGAAGACCTAAATAGACATTTCTCCGAAGAAGACATACAGTTTTCCAAGAAGCACACAAAAAGCTGCTCAACATCACTAATTATTAGAGAAATGCAAATCAAAACTACAATGAGGTATCACCTCACACCAGTCAGAATGGCCATCATCAAAAATTCTACAAACAATAAATGCTGGAGAGGGTGTGGAGAAAAGGGAACACTCTTGCACTGTTGGTGGGAATGTAAATTGATACAGCCACTATGCAGAACAGTATGCAGGTTCCTTAAAAAACTAAAAATAGAACTACCATATGACCCAGCAATCCCACTATTGGGTATATACCCTGAGAAAACCACAATTCAAAAAGAGTCATGTACCACAATGTTCACTGCAGCACTATTTACAACAGCCAGGACATGGAAGCAACCTAAGTGTCCATCGACAGATGAACGGATCAAGACGATGTGGCACATATATACAATGGAATATTACTCAACCATAAAACGAAACGAAATTGAGTTATTTGTAGTGAGGTGGATGGACCTAGACTCTGTCATACCGAGTGCAGTAAGTCAGAAAGAGACAAACAAACACCATATGCTAACACACATATATGGAATCTAAAGAAAAAAATGGTTGTGATGAACCTAGGGGCAGGACAGGAATAAAGACTCAGACGTACAGCACGGACTTGAGGACACAGGGAGGGGGAAGGATAATCTGAGACGAAGTGAGCGAATGGCATGGACATATATACACTACCAAATGTAAAATAGCTAGTGGGAAGCAGCTGCATAGCACAGTGAGATCAGCTCAGTGCTTTGTGACCACCTAGAGGGGAGGGATAGGGAGGGTGGGAGGGAGACACTAGAGGAAGCGTATATGGGGATATACATACATATACGTACAGCTGATTCACTTTGTTATATAGCAGCAACTAACACACCATTGTAAAGCAATTTTACTACAATAAAGATAAAACAAGAACCCCCGAAAAGCTACCCCCACAGGTAACCAAAATGAAACCTACTTCTCCTCCAACCCCAGAGAACTAAGAGACATTGTCTTGACTCTGAGGGAACCAGGAAGGGAAAGCCAAGGTTAAAGTCTGGCTCTTGAAGCCCAGATACACAGAATGAGAGGCCTTGGAACCTCAGGCCATGAACTTGGTAGGGTCCCAGGTATCCAGCAGGAACAAACACAGACCTAGGCAGGCATGCATGCACTTTCATCTTACATCTTGAGGAATGCCACAGATCATTTTCATGAGCAAGAATTAGCACAGAATCAGAGACAACCAAGCACAGAAAGAAACAGGCCTTGAGTGAGAACTACCATATACTGGAATCATCATACACAAATGATGAAACAAGTGTGCTAACTCTGCTAAAATAAATCACAAACTTGAAAATATCTCCAGGGACCAGCAGAATATAAAATGCTACACAGAAGATGTGAAAAGGGGTCAGCCAAATAAAGCTGCTAGGAAAAAAAAAGAATTGAAATGAAAAACTTAATGAATGATCTTAGCAGCCGACTGTACAGAGCAGAAGAAACCGTGAGTGAATCGGAAGACAGATCAGAAGAAATACAGCAATGGAGTTAGACAAATGATGGGAACTCTGAAAGAGATGTAAAGAGAACTGATTAGGGTGAGACGGTCCAACATACTTTTTTTTTTTTGGCGTATGCGGGCCTCTCACTGTTGTGGCCTCTCCCGTTGCGGAGCACAGGCTCCGGACGCGCAGGCTCAGCGGCCATGGCCCACGGGCCCAGCCGCTCCGCGGCATGTGGGATCTTCCCGGACCAGGGCACGAACCCGTGTCCCCTGCATCGGCAGGCGGACTCTCAACCACTGCGCCACCAGGGAAGCCCCAACATACTTTTAATTAAAGTTTCAGAAGGAGAGAAGAGAATGGGAGAGAGGAGACCTTTGAAGAGATACAGGTGTGAATTTCCCAGAATAAACTAAATGTACAGAAGCCCAGTGAATCTTGAGCAGGATAAATAAAAAAGAATCCACACCTAAATACATCACAGTGAAACCAGAAAAGAAAAAAAAAAAAGACAAGATCTTAAAAGCATCCAGAGAAGAAAGGCAGATTACTTTCAAAGGAGTGGCAGTTAGAATGACAACTAACTTCTCCATAGTTCTTGATTGATTGAAGTACATTGACAGCTCACTGCATCTTAGTTTTAGACCAAACTGTATATTTTATCTATTACCATAATTGCCTGCTGACTAAGCCCCTTCTCTTAGCTCTTTCTCAAGGTAATGGGAATAAGGAGGAGGTAAATTTCTGAAAATAATCCTGAAACATTTGGCAGCTTTTAGCTTTATTACCCAATAATGTGGTAAAGTCACTGTACTAGAAATAATGGTGCTTGGCTTGTAAGTTTTGCCTGTGTTAAAACCTTCCCACCAATCAATTAAAATTTCTTCCTGGAGCTGTACCGCAGAGAAAGAGAAGAATAAGTGGAATTGATTCTCTCCTGGTAATAAATGGACCTCGGGATGATACACTTAAATATATCTCTAGGCCACAGATGAACTACATGGTGCTTACCCACTTCTTTTTTCTCTTAGATTAAGTTTTTGAGAAATAAGTTTTCTTTCATATACTTCTCCTCAGACCTTTGATTTGCACTTTATATCTTATCAGTAAATCTTTAATTATGATTGTGAAATGCGTAAAATGAAAAAAAACTTTTTTTTTGTTTCTATATGTGGGACCCAGTGGTTTTCATGTTCAAAAGGCAATCAAAATGACTCGGACACATTCTCAGTGACAATCACAGCAGCTTGATCCACTTCACTTAAAAAGCAGTCTCCGGCTTTTCCAATAAAATATTTGCTTGATCAAGAGGAGAATAAATTTGGGAATCTTCGTAATGGAAAGTTTACAAGTATCCTCGATGACAATGCAGAGTTACTACAGAGAAAAAAATATGGTATATTGAATTAACTTAATATTATGATCCTTCTGTTAAGATGATGGACAAAGTTAAAACAACTTCTTGAGGAATTTCGTGCAGGAGATCATTTCTGGAAAATCAACAGAGCCTATATTAAAAAATAAAGTGAAATGTCTTCCATAGAAAGTTGAGGATGGAGAAGAACAAAAATTAAATCTAAAGAACATACAACACTGAGAAAAATTAAACAATTTTATCATTTTTAAAGCAGATATATTAAGAATTTCTCAAAAGACTCTATCTAGTCTGTATTCTTTGCTGCTTCACACGTGCTGGTCCTCGGTAGAGGTTAAATCCCATAACTCCTATATCATATGCTTTTTAGGAACAGCTACATTAAGGGTATCAGAGATCATAATTCACAGCCAGCACCCAGTTTCTATTGGGAATTTCACATAAAAGGCTTCTGTACTAGTAATTTATAAATACATTTATTACCATGTTCTATATTTTCAGTAAATGATTCACATACCGAAACAGATCTTCTAGGTGTTTCCCAAGATAAATTAACCACATTACTAGCTCACCCATCAAAAACTATTCTATAGAAGACAGACTATTTCCTACATACAATCAATTTGTTATTCGCCTAGACCTGACGCAACTATTATTTCTCGAATACCCTAAGATTTCTGGAAAGGTATTCACTACTAAAGCCTCTGAGTGAAACGTACCAGGAAAGCGTGACACAAAATTCTGTAGGATTGTCTTGCAGAGACCACTGACGAATACCATGCAGATTCTGAATCATAGTTTTCTTTTACATCTAAAATGTTTAGACTTCATCTAAATAAATCTCCTTAATCGTTAGATAAGAATATAAAGCCCAGATATTTTAAATGACGGCCAAAACCATAAGAACGTCATGTGCTTTCTATCTCTCTCTCTGTGTCTTTCTGTTCTGCCCGCCTGAGCCATGCCCTTTCCACCCCACCACATCGGGGCTCCTTCACTGCAGCTCCTGCTTCCCTCTTTATCCCAAGAGATGACTGCTTATTATACAGTTTTATAGGTTCAAACACACATACACAACACATTGTAAATCAACTATACTCCAATAAAAATTTTTTTAAAAACCACAATAACAACCACATACACACACACACACACACACACTCTGAAGCCAGCCTTTCACTCTCCAGCCCTCCCAGCCTGTAGTGCTTCCTTAGTTATGACCTGGAAGAGCCTTTCTGTCTGTGACTGGCTGGGAATCAGCATTGTCTGCCCTCCCAGCTCCTTGGATGGGCTCCAAATGAACTCTTCAGTCTTTCTAGCCACTAATTAAGGCCCTCATTAATGGGGCCAGTTGAATATGAATCAGCCAACTTTACAAGTTCCTACCACCCTCAAAGGATCTGCGTTGTCCTCAAGGCAAAGCCCCTCCCTGCTCCAACCTGGGGAGGGCCATTCTTCTGTGAAGGCCCAGTGTTTTTAAAACTTTTTATTTTATATTGGAATAGAGTTGATTAACAATGTTGTGTTAGTTTCAGGTGTACAGCAAAGTGATTCAGTTATACATATACATGTATCTATTCTTTTTCAAATTATTTTCCCATCTAGATTGTTACATAGCATTGAGCAGAGTTCCCCATGCTCTACAGTAGGTCCTTGCTGGTTATCCATCTTGAATATAGCAGTGTGTACATGTCAATCCCAAACTCTCTAACTATCCCTCCCCTCACCCTTCCTTCATCCCCACCCCTGTAACCATAAGTTCATTCTCTAAATCAGTAAGTCTGTTTCTGTTTTGTAAATAAGTTCATGTGTATCGTTTCCTTTTAGATTCCACATATAAACAATATCATATGATATTTCTCGTTCTCTGTCTGACTTATTTCACTCAGTATGACAGTCTGTGAAGCCCCAGTCTGACATGGTGCCCAGTAAGCTTTAGGACACCGTGTGAGGCCCAGACGAAAACCACAATGTGTTGAGTCTTGGGACCCTCCTTTCTTTTAGGATGCTAGCAAAATCCTCCAGATAAAGGTCTGGATTAAATAATAATCCTTTAGGGGAGGAAAAAATAACAACTGCATCGGTCATTCCTCCTATTTCCCTCCTCCTCCCTCACCCAAAGCTAAATAAATAAATATAAATAAATCTCCTAATGCAAATTGAACTACCACTCTGGAAATTTAATAATGGAGTAGGAGGCCTTTGACCCCCTAGGTCTCTGGGTCAAAGATAGTTCAGGTTGTTAGAGATAAAATGTCACTGTGATCAGTGACTGCTCAGTGGCTCACAGATGCAAGGGGGAACGACTTGGTGGCCTCAGAGCAGCTGTCAAGGCACAAGTGTTCACAGCTCTTTTTTGCTTATACATCATTTCTACAGAGGATCCAGAGAGCCTACAGACATCTTTCTTGTTGTTAGAGCCTCTTGCATTAAGGTATCGGTGCTTACAAAGTTTTAGAGCACTGAGACAGCTCACACCCGCACCATACATGAATTCACACACACACACCCCACAACACACAAACACACTACCCCCGTCTTCCAGGTTATGATATTAGGACTACTTACTTTACTGGTCATCTTGTCAGTTAATATTTACTGAATCCACTTGGGCACACGATATTATAACAAGGAACAATTAGATGCAAAAGTTTAGCTGATTTAAATCTACTGCAACCCTCAAAATAATTAAAGTCATATCAATGATGGACCCCAAAGTGCTATTTGATGACACACAAATACCCCTCTCTTATTTGGAAGCATAATAACACCTAAAGTACTATAAATGTTGAATTCACATACAGTGTCCATCTTAGATCTGTAAGTGTAGCATCATGGTAATTCAAATCCCTACCCTGAAACCTGGATGCCTGGGTTCTAGTACTCGGACAGATATTCTGGCTGGATCTTCTGTTTTCCTCATTTGAAAAGATATGATTCAAGGACATGGCCTCTAAGTTAACCTTTTCAGTTCTAACATTCTATGATTTTCCCCCAGGGCTACTGTAGTTGTATTTAAGAGCTTACTTTTTAGGCAGTATTAATATCGTTTAAGATTATTTTCATTACTTACCAGGAACGGTTGTTTTTTATTTATATAACGAACTCTTAACATAGCAAACACGATGTTCCAGGCAACGGTCTAAGTATTTACAAATATAAACTCCTTAAACTGCATCAGATTAGTTTCTTAACTGCCGCGATGTTAAGAAGAAATGTAACACAAACAATTTAGGGTTAGCAAGAATTGTAGATTCAACAAACCTCGAATTCCTATTCATTTGTCTGAATAATTAAGCACTGATTATTACTGCGAGCTTTAAGAAAAAGTGTGCAAATTTCAAGCAGGAAAACCACATATGATCAGTTTAGGAACAAATCCATGAATTGCGAGTACTGGTGATTTGCACTCATACTTGCTTATTAACTGATAGAAACATAATAATTAAATTGCTCCCCATAAGCTCCCACAATGTGTTGTTTTAAGCAAATTAGCTATATTCCCTCATTTATTCAATCACTGAACAAATTCTTAAGAGCAACAACTATGTTCCCGTCACTGTGCTAGCCCCTGGTGATATGAAAATGCATAAGACAGACATGACCTTGAGAGGTTCACAGTCTGGAGATATTAACTGCTAAAATGTGCTCATATGATCAGTCAATTAAAAATTCCTCTGGGTGAGGACAACGGTTTATTCTCTAAGAGTTAAAATTATGTAAGTGACAAAATAAAATGCTCGAAATAAATCTGAGATTGCTTTGATCTCTACCCTGCAAACCAAAAACGAAGAGGATAAACAAATTTAAAATAAATAAATTTTAAAAAGTTAATAAAATAGTCAGATAAAAATAGTCCAAGTATACTTTCTGTTTTATAGAAAATAAGGTGATAGAACATAGAAAGTTACCTATTTTTTTACATACATTTATAGACGTCCTTACAGTTTAATGACTTCACATTTATACCAAGTCCTGAAATATTTATAAGGATTAGTAAACCTATCTAACCATTTAAAAGGTAGCTGTAGTCTATTTTAAGTATAATTATTTTTTAATACTTTTTGAAAGTAACTGAAAAGAAACTCTGTTCCCATAGAAAGCATACGACCACATATTAAGGCAATGTGCAAATTTAGTACTTAGGCCCTTGTGTATGTATATCAATATAATCAGTTCCCCTTTCTTATTTTATCGTGTGACCAGAAATAGAGTGACTCTGTCCATGGAACCATCAGTTCTTCCTTACATAAGAGGCTTATTAGTAATGTACCGTGAAACATGACAATTCAAAGGATGGCTATTACTTCCTTAATTTGTCAAGGGAGTTTTCAACAAAGAACCACCATATTCATAATAAAAAAAATATTCTTTTAAGTTCTAAGTAGGGAATTTTTTTAATATATATTTTATAAGGAGTTGACATGCTAATACTAGCAAAACACTGAATCTTCCAAAGGGTGACTTCTCTCTTTGAGTGAATGTGAGAATGGTAAGACCACTGGGGGATGAATACATTGTTCTCTTGGTACAGTTGTAACTTATCTTTGCTCAAGAGCAACAGCCTTCTTCAAAAGCTGTGCCATCCAGCTGCCCATGAGTTTCACAGAAACAAATCACAAAAGGGTATCTGCATTAAGGTCAGCAGTAACTTTACAAAGTCCCATGTCTAAAATGACAAAAAGAGCATTCAGCCCTATGGCTGCCTCTCTTAGTATCCCTGTTGTCCGAAGGTGTAGGCGCCGTGAAGTTTCCCCAAACATGCCTGTCTAGATGCAAATTCCTGTAAGACAGTTGCTACTACCCTTCCGGCTACAGGGAGTTTTATTCCCAGATTGCTGGGCTCAAGGCAAGATGGCTGCATCCTGCCTTTTCATCATGATTTCAAGAGGTGGAATGAAGTAAGCCTACCTTCAGTGGAAGGTGCAAGGAAGCACTGAAACTTGTCTTTACCTTACAGAGTGTGACTTTAGTCACCAAATTCAGATACAGGGCTTTCACTGAGCTTTTTATGTTTTGTGAATATTTATTCTGTCATCAGTAGCATATTATAAGTGGTGGCATTTCTTCCCCCTGCACAGTCCAACTTAGATGCTCCCTTGGTGAAGGGGGTCTCTTTTACATTCAATGTGAGAGGGCAGTGAATCTGTAGGTCTCAGGGACTATATGCTCTACACTGTCCCTTACCTTCTGCTAAATCCCAGGGAAAGATAATGGCCTTTGTCTTACCTGCCTCCCTGA
Source organism: Neophocaena asiaeorientalis asiaeorientalis (assembly GCF_003031525.2). Classification (NCBI taxonomy): domain Eukaryota; kingdom Metazoa; phylum Chordata; class Mammalia; order Artiodactyla; family Phocoenidae; genus Neophocaena; species Neophocaena asiaeorientalis. Next base: position 9,649,732 of record NW_020175192.1, read on the forward strand.
AGTGGATCCCAGTTCTTTTTGATGGGGCATAAATAATGAACACAACATTTAAAACTCTAATGTTGCTTTCCAAATAGCAAAATATTTAAAATAACTATTTCTATCGACATTTCTCCTTCCTGTCAGGTTAAGGGCAAAGGAGAACATACAATATAATCAACATGTTAAAACAAAACCCAAAAAACAACCCTTAAGACCTAAGTCTCCCATTTCTATTCAATTTAATACATGGAAAATTATGTATTTCATTTTCTATTCAACTCAGTATTCCAATAACTGGTTTTCTTTTGACAAACCCACCAGCTCATTTCCATAATTCCTGTATATGTATAACTCTTTCCCAAAATGGATAATGCATGAGCCGTTTCCTCTCCCTACCCCGCCAGGGAAGATTCCAAGTATACAGCAAGGTGACCTCACTAAAGCAAATTATAATCGTTATCTATTTTCTGTGTTCAAACTAATCTTTCTGGGGGTAATGTACCAGTCTTCAATATATCTCTCAGAAATAGATGACAATAATTTTCAGTATTACTGCGATCACAACTGTTTATAAAAATCTACCATTTCATGAGCTTCAAGACAGGCTCCCCTTTTTTATTTATTTAAAAACCATTTAAAGTGGAAAATGTAGAAAAGACCATAATTTCAAACAATGAAATATTGTGCTTAAAACAGATACTGTCACTCTGTTGGCAGAGAAAAGAGAAAATACCAAAAGAATATAAAAGCAGGCTTGTATATATATACACAAAATAATGTCAACTTAATATACAAATGGAAAATTTTGTCAGACAATAAAGTTACACACACACAACACAATATGCTCCAGTTAAACCAATTCATCATTACAATTACCTATCCTTGTAGCTCAGGGAATAGTCAAAAAATATAAATACAAAAATGATTCTCATTTACTCTATAAATATTTGTACGTAAAGTACTCCACTAGACCCTATGTGTAAGACAAAATTATCCTTGACCATCAAGACATGGGAGATTAGGAATAGGAAAGTTACATCTAAAGAACTAACTGGCATATATTTTATTTTATTTTATTTTTTATTTATTTTGCAGTACGTGGGCCTCTCACTGTTGTGGCCTCTCCCGTTGCGGAGCACAGGCTCCGGACGCGCAGGCTCAGCGGCCATGGCTCACGGGCCCAGCCGCTCCGCGGCATGTGGGATCTTCCCGGACCGGGGCACGAACCCATGTCCGCTGCATCAGCAGGCGGACTCTCAACCACTGAGCCACCAGGGAAGCCCTACTGACATATATTTTCAAAGAGGTGTGTGCGTGTGTATTATTTAAAAATATAAGTGCACATAACCTATTTTTGCACCAATCTCTTAAAACATCACTGCCAGTGTTCCTCCGTTCTCCAAAAATGAGTTTATCTATAGACCAAAGTTCAACGTCAAGAATATCTGGTTGATCTCTTTATGAATGTGTTATATATATGACATCCAACTCTCACCAAGAGTCCAAAGCCATAGAATGTATACCTAATATTTGATATGTATTATCAACACCATGATAATTATTTACAAAGAATCTCTGTGTATAAGACCCTGTGAAAAAACGTACAGTATTTATAGTTATTTGTGGAGGGCTTAAAGTTCAGACAACACTGATACACAGCAAGAAGACAGCATTAGATGAACACACATTGGAAATGTGCTTAGATTTTGTTGATATTTAAACTCAGTAAAACTGATCATTTAGTCCTTACTCTGTACCCAGCACCATACTCAACACTACTGCTTAGAACCACCACATGAATTACATAATATTATTTCCCACAGTGTACACACGTAGAAACTGAGGCTTACATAGTTGTCATCACTGTCAGAGTTCACACCACGCAGTCAGAGGACAGAACCAGAGCCTTGCCTTTCAACCACTGCTCTGGTCTTACTAAAACCAGCACCTCTCAACCCTGGAGGTACACAGCCGTCATTAAGCCAGGGCCGCCATGCAAGTGGCCCAGAAACCTCTACTCAGTGTTGCTCAAGGTCAAATTTTCATGCTGATGTGTTCTGAATCACACTATATGCAAATACAAGAATTCTCATTCGGCCTGCTGGTTAGGAAAGAACACAGCTAATTTTTCTTTCTAGTGGTCACATTCAGAAAACAGGTTTTTATTTTTAAGGCGAACAGGGCAGATAATTTGGGGAAAAGGCAAAATACTGCTCAGTTCTCGAGCGCTGCCGAAAGTCAGGATACTGCTGGTTTGAAGACGGCTGGATCAAAGGTGTCAGAGGTGGGACCACACCCAGGGGGGCTTGAATCCAGGTTTGTGCTTTTTAGGGAGATTATGTTTCATCCCATCTCCTGCGGAATAGATAGATTTGGATTCAAAATGTCATCCAGGGACTTCCCTGGTGGTCCAGTGGTTAAGAATCCGCCTTCCAATGCAGGGGACCAGTTTCCTTGTCGGGGAACTAAGATCCCACATGCCCCAGGGCAACTAAGCCCACGCACTGCAACTAAGACCCAACGCAGCCAAACAAATTAAAAAAAAAAAAAAAAATGTCGTCCATACTTCATACTTCCTTCACTCCAGTGGGTTTGGAGAGAAGATAAGAGAATGATCAAAATGAGGATTTAGAACGTTCATTTGGGTTTTGCTGAACTGCATAGGTGCACGTTTTAGTCTCAGCTCAACCCCAACTGAGGTTACAAACGGATATGACATGGGACCCCATCCAAAGAAGTCTTCCTACTGTATACTCATACGTTACATGAATATGTAAAACCAACACAAAACAACCCTTTCATTTAAATATTTGTAACCATTAATATAGTATAAGCTCATAACTAAAAGTCAACTTTCCAAGTTTGGAAGGGAAGAGAGGCAAAAGGAAGTTCCCCCAAATTTTTTTTTCATATACTAAATCATGCTAAACATAATACAAATGTTCACACTGTAGACACAAAACCATAGTGTGCTATGTCCCAAACGAATCCTGCAGCCCACTTCACATCGACTACTACTAGAGCAAGTTACCAATCCTCTTCTGCTCCCCTTCTTATCTCCCAGTACAACAGAAAGTCCATGGCATAGGATGAGGAAAGGGGAGAAAAGACACATTTAGGGAAAACCAGAATCTTCTCTAAGTCCTGATAAACTTAAGAATAGAGAGAACACTTGATTCACAAAATACATATCTCTAAACACTAAATAGCAACATATGTATTGTTATTTATAAAAGAAAACTCTCTTATCATGAGCATTCGTTTTCTTTTAAATACCTGTTGACTACCTCCTTCATTTTTTTTCTTTGACTTTCGGATACAGTTCTTATCGGTTCACTCATAAATACGATTTCCTATTATGATATATACAAATGAAAAATGTTCAAAAAATGATGTACTAAACAAGATCAAAAACTCTCTTTAGGGCTTTAATAGAGAAATTTTTCTATGCATAATTAATATCCAAACTTTGCTTTACCTAGGGTTGAAATATATTTTTTGAAAAAGTTATAAAATCTGTAGGAATTTTAACTTTCAATTCTGGAGTCCTTAAATATAAGACATTCAGTATTCAGAACATTTCAGTATATGCATAAAATTTATTTGTTCTGAAAAATATTCCAAATTAGAATTTAGACATTTCCTTTTAAATATTGGTTTTATATTTACTATGGAATAGCTAAGAAGACTGTCAAATCCTTTAAAAATGCAGTTTGCCTTTACAACTGTGAGATCATATGTAACAAACAGATGAGTTACAATTACAAACAGAAACATATGCACTTTGAAAAGCTGGCTTTACCTAAGTTCTAACCTTATTTATAAAGTAATATAGGCCATTGATAATGAGCACATTTTCACATGGCAGTAAAATTCACACTTATTAAAACTACTGGAAAAATTGAATTGTAGTACTGTAAAACTGAGTAAAGTAAAAAAAATATTACTCCATAAAACAAAGCCAAGTTTGTTCACTAGTCACTAATATTTCTCACTCACATCTTTGTAATCTCTGTAGAAATATGGTGGGTAAGATAAAGCATAATAACAGTTTGCTAACAGGTTCAATAAAAATCCAAGTTACATGTTGTGATAGAAATGTACTACTTTTCTCTCCAAGGGAAAATGCCCATTGCCCTGGCACTCTACCTTTATGCTGAATTCATTTTATATGGCTATCATATGACCTATTTATTGGAGAAAATGTCACTGGTTTAATGACTTCCTAGCCCAGCTTCCTTTTATACATTACTTTAATCTCACTTAATTAACTTCTACGACTTTTTTCAAAGTTGTCACTACTATATTTTTTAAAATACCATGTAGGGCTTCCCTGGTGGCGCAGTGGTTGAGAGTCCGCCTGCCAATATAGGGGACACGGGTTCGTGCCCCGGTCCGGGAAGATCCCACATGCTGCGGAGCGGCTGGGCCCGTGAGCCATGGCCGCTGAGCCTGCGCGTCCGGAGCCTGTGCTCCGCAACCGGAGAGGCCACAGCAGTGAGAGGCAAGCGTACCGCCAAAAAAATAATACCATGTAAAGCATAAAGTCAAACTACTAAACAGAGTCCAAATATTAAACTATATGACATTGACAATATTCAGTCGTGTATCATCTACAGAATTGACAATTTCTGATGGTTCAACCTAATAAAACATTCCCTGACTCTCACATCACTGAAACTAAAATTCAACAGCTGCCCAGAGGAGCCAGCTGCCTGCCAACTAAAGCTATGAAACAGAAGGTTTGGGGCACTTTTGCAGACCAAACGCTACTGCCCATCAATAATACCTTTCTTGGACCAAAACAATGTGAACAATATTGCCTTTTAAAAAGAGAAGGAGAGTAACAAACTGGGAGTAACTCACAATGAACATGACCAATGCAGAGTGGAATAAATCGTGAGCAAATAACAGTTAACTCTGCGACAGTGTTATAACGTTAGCCCGTGATCCAAAAGAATTAGTCATTCCAACCCATCTTCAAAAACATGTAGCTCAATCAAAGCAGAGGTCTTAAACATTTTAGCTAGGGGTTGAGGATAAGGTGTGAAGACGTGAAAACATGTGCTCCTAAAGGTCCTCTGTGTAATTTTGATGTGCTCATGTCTAATTTTCCAATGCCACAGTGGAACTTTTAAATATGACTAAATGTCTTTGCAGGTACTGCCCGAACTTATGCAAGAGGAACTGCTCTAAGGGGCGACTGAAAGATGCTTATAAGATGCTAAGTTCTCTGGGGAAAAGTTGTTGGCTGACACATACACATTACTGTATATAAAACAGATAACTAATAAAGACCTACTCTATAGCACAGGGAACTCTACTCAGTACTCCGTAATGGCCTATATGGGAAAAGAATCTACAAAAGAGTGGATATATGCATATGTGTAGCTGATTCACTTTGCTGTACACCTGAAACTAACACAACATTGTAAATCAAGTATACTCCAATAAAAAATTAAAAAAAAAAAAAAAAAGTAAATCTCACAGATGTGCCCTTGCAGGTTTACAACTGCATCGTCATCATCAGAATGATGTTTTGAAATGTTCTTAGCGAATTTGGTCTATTTTGGTCTACCTGGGAAACAAACTCCAGTTGAGGTAGTAACTGATGAAATCAGGATCCTATTCTTCCCCATAGATTGCCCAGAATATCTAAGTCACTTAGAAAAGAAAAAAGGAGTCGTTCTTTGGGGAATAGCAGTGTGATGCTCCTGGAGCACCCTCTGGAGGCCAGAAAAAGGTGACACTAGTGAAACGGAGAAAGAAGAGAATTCTGACCTTCCAAAGGCAGAACTCCACAGATCGTACTTAAGTTGGACTCAGAAATGCACTTATGCAATTGTAATCAAGGCGACCTAAGAAACATGCGTACTTAATTTATAGTTTACAAATGCAAATAAATCCAAGGTGTACGTAACAACATTCTCAAATAATTGCTCCTTCATTAAAAAAAAAAAAAGGAATGCACTGATTACTGTATTTCAGCCTGCATTCTGAATTCCTTGGGGAATTAATTGTAGAGGCATTTTTTTCATAGTTAGAAGAGAGGCCGCGATGTGAAAATGTGACATTTTCATTCACAAAATGTAAGTAAGGGCTTCCCTGGTGGCGCGGTGGTTGAGGGTCCGCCTGCCGATGCAGGGGACGCGAGTAAGCAAGGTTATATAGGGTATTACTAATTGTCAAACTTTTCAAAGTAGTCAGCTTTATGCTTATCAAAACTGAGAATAAATTAAGCTTTTTTTTTTGCTTCTAACACCTCACTTTTTCTAAAGCAACAAACACTGACATCTATTGGCATTTTGGTAGCTCGCTTTTAAAAAATCTGTTAAAACCCACGAAAGGACACACATGCAAACATGCGTAGGATTAGGATAAACCCAAAACACCACTTGGTCCTTTGAAGAAATTTCATTTTCTATACCTGACAGCATATTGAATAGATGTTATTTTCCTCTGATAAAGATAAATCAGTTTTTAAGCTAATATTCTATCATTTCAGTTTCTGTATTTTCTGTGTGTCAAGAGGAGAACTCGAGGGTTAATCAAAATATTAGAAGTCCACTTTCTTTTTCTCTGAGCAAATGAAATCACTCACCCAAAATACTGACACTTGGTTTGTTTTCGTCTATCTTAACAGAACAGGATAAGATCAATACCGTTAGTGTCAAATGTAACTTGTCACTTTGAGAGCGCTAATAAGACACTGATTTGCTAAGAATCACACTTCCAGAACTTTAATAGCCATCCTAGTGTGTGTGGAGGGGGGGATAATGAAAGATGCAGATTTTTTTTTAACATTCATTATTTTGTTTATATTTAGAAACACCTGCACTGGATTCTATGAACCTTGTTGGCAATATACTCTTACATTTGATAAAAAGATGACAAAGAGCATGTGGATACACATTTTCTTTTTCAATTTGTACTAGTCCCAAAAGACCACGCATGCATTCTATATAAGCATCAACTCTTCAGTGTGGCCAGAAAAGGACTCATGTTTCAAAACCTTCTCAAGTTTGAGACCTCAACCTTTTGCTGCCAGAGATAAAATGATACTGCACCTCACTTTACTTTCAATATTTAGACTGAATTCAGGACTGTTTTCATAATACCTATATGCGGTTACGGTATTTGACATACTTATCCACTTCTCTCTCTATTTACAAGTAGTACATATTAATATTTATACTCACTCTAATCTAAGGCCAGCTCTGGATTATTTTTTACCGTACAAGGTAAATTTGGAAAATTGTGTCCAATATCTTAGCAAAGGCACAGAAGATCTGTGTCTTAAATCATTTTCTGAAGAGAGCTAACATTGATGGGGCACTTACTACTGCTGTTATCTCATTTAAGCCTCAGCATAACTTTATGATAATAATTTTATTATCCCAATTTTACAAATAAGGAAACAGGCATGGAGAGATGAAGTAACTTTCCCATGACTATACAGGTAAGGAGCAGTCCTGGGATATAACCTTCTTTTTTTTTTTTGCGGTACGCGGGCCTCTCACTGTTGTGGCCTCTCCCGTCGCGGAGCACAGGGTCCGGACGCACAGGCCCAGTGTCCACGGCCCACGGGCCCAGCCACTCCGCGGCACGTGGGATCCTCCCGGACTGGGGCACGAACCCGCGTCCCCAGCATCGGCAGGCGGACCCTCAACCACTGCGCCACCAGGGAAGCCCCAGAACTAGGATTTAAATGCGGGCAATCAGGCTGTAGCACTAAGTACCAGGTACCCTGTAATAGTGAGGCATTTTCGTACTAAAGGACAGGCGATGAAACACACAAAGCATCTGTTACACTGCCTGGAACATGGTAGGATATTTAGTAAATAGTAACTCCCTTATTAAAAGTATAAAATACTAGTGCCTGGCATGTAATGTGTTCATTGCTCTCATACTGGTTCAATATTTTCTGATTACTTACATTCTTTACGGTCTTTTCTTCCCATTTTTCCATCATATCATTTTCTCATTTTGCAGATATGAGAACGGTATCCCAAGTTTCTCCCACTCTTTCAAAATCATTCTCCAAAATAAACCCGCTTCATTCTAAAATTAGTATTTAATGTCTTTAATAATTACATCATCTAAGTGGTCACAAGTCACCAGCTTGAAACAGATCACTGGACATTCCTCCTGTTCTGTAAACACACGCTGCCCTGGTAGTTGACGGGGCACTTCATACCCAAGAACGTTTGACAAGCACTTCAGCCTGGGAAGCCACTGAGTTAACAAAACAGGTGGGTGATGTCACCCGGGAAGCACATGGCCGGCTTCTAGCCATTTGGGATACTAAGTGTTTTGATGTTTCCACCACTTGTACTGACAAACACCGGGGGTGAAGGGAGACCCAGTAGTTCTAGAACTTAGCTAGGCTTGATAATGAATGGGTTCCAGGTCATTTAAAAGGAAAAATAAAAAGAATCCTTTGCAGTGTTTTAATGAAAGAAAAACATCAACAGAGATTCATAGAAGAAGCTTAGAGCCAAATACCAAATGGGCGGGGGGAGGAGGGGAAGCTCTGGTTTTGTAATTCAGGCTTCAATAGATAAAGTTTGCTGAGCTGAATCAATACGAAAAGTCTGGATATGGGAGATCCAGCATCTAGGAGGTGCAGGAAGTTACAGCACCCTTGGTACATGGATCCTCGTTACAAAGCCCAGGATTACGCTGAGGTTGCTTTTTTCCTTTCTTTCTTTTTGAGCAAAGAAGAAAACTCAATGACCCCAAGGGCCTGGGAACTATTAGAGTCATTACTGCGACACAGATAATTCTGTTGAACGTCTGCAGCCACAACAGCGTGCACGAAACACAGCTACGTATGTATCACGTACAGGCACACGTATCGCGTGAAAGTTAAAGGAATCTTTTCCCCTAAAGCTATCCCTCCAACAGATGCGTTTATGCCTCCGCATACAATACAGCACACAGCGGGGCTGACGGGCTGAGTTCTCTCAGCCTTCTCTCCCCCTTGACTGTCCTGAAGTAATGTTCTAACCTCCGAAAAGAGGCTTGGCTGTTGCATGGGCATCGTGTAGGACAGAAAGTTTCAGCGGCTGTTTTAAGAAAGGGGTGAGACCTGGGATTGAAGGGCACTGATGGAGGAGCTATTTAAGAGATGGGTGTCCTGTAAGCCCTAATTTGAGCCGGTATGCCAAGTGGTGATGCTATAGTTATGGCATCTAGAGGTCATTCCTTTGAGGATGCCTGAGGACTACAGAGTGCAAAAAAGCTTGAAAAAGAGGTGTGGGTTTCCCTCGCAAACCATTATGGCTCTCAGTTATTTACTCTCCTAAGATAAGGAAAAGTACACTGACAGCATTACAAGGGAAATGACAAGAAGGAAAGAAACAGTGATTTCAAAGCAATACTATTTAAAGCCAGGTGCTTTTACCTAAAGCAGGTTTCAAATTGATCCTTGCTTTTGAATCAAATGAAGAACAAATATTCTTATCTGCTTTATAGGGTTTAACAAGCACAAGGTGCCCTGGAGGGGGGTAAAAAGTTCCTCCCCAAGGAAGACAACTACCTGATGGAAAAGAGAGATACACTTTAAAACCAACCTAGAGCCAAGTTCACTCCAGATTCTCTGGGAAGAGAGTCAAGAGACTGTCACTTAAAGATGCCAGTCTATCTGGTTCAGAGGGAATCAGAGCGGTGGGACTGGAAAGCATAATGAGAGTCACCAAGGAGACTCTGGGACGCTGTGTCAGGAGAGAATATTAGGTAGTCCCAACACAGCTGCCTACCTAATAGATGAGATCTGTAGGGCACAGAAATGCCTGTTGGTTCTTAAAATCTCTCCCACCCACCACGGGTGCTTATCTGAAATGTCTATGTTAAGTAAGGCATTGCTGCCCTGAAGCCTTGACAAAGTGCAGACCTGTTACCTGAAAGGGATGCTCCTTCAAGCCACTGTCCCCTCCTTAGTTCATCAGACCTCCTCCAGAGGACCACAGAAACGTCTGAAGGCAGAGTACTCCCAGGCAGGACAGGACAACACTTAAAGAGCCCCGCAAATAACTCTTTACAACTTTACCACTGTGGTCAGGTCTAAGAGCTCTTTCATTTACTAAGATAACCTGCAAGAGGACAGTAGAGAATGTCACTTAGGGACACTGCTAATCCAGCTCCCCACTTCAGCCCTTGTTGAATAAAATGCGATAGGGTATCTCCAAAACAGGGAGAAAGTAAGGAACATTTCAATACGCCCTCAGGAGAGCTAATGAAGGGTAATGAAGGTGAAACCGCGCAGCAGCGTCCTATCATAGAAGCACGCACAGGAATGGTCAGTGGCCAAACAATCACTCTCTGTTCAATTTGCTTTGCTCAAAACCTGTTTAAGGTCTCTGCCAATAAGCCAGGCTCTGAAATGCTCTCAGCGATGCCAGTAAGAGGACTAGGCAAATCTTGTTTACTTCCTGCAAAGAACGGGCAAATACTTCTGTAAGATAACAGAATACCATTGAATTTATTCTTCAAAAATGCTTTACGAAGTGTGCTGGGGGATGTTCTAAGTGCCTTGAGGTCTCTGGATCAATTAATAATTGGGAAGTGCAGAGGCAGAAAAAAGCCCTTATATTCTTCCCCCTCCCCTCCATTTTTTTTAAAGCATCCTCTTCACTTAGTCACTCATAAACAAGTATTTATTTGGGGCGCCTCCTCTTTCCAAGACAGTGTCGAAAGCATCAGCCCTTCTTAGGGAAACAGAAGGTGAAACTGTCATTCACGTCCGTGAACCCATGATCACGCACTAGACTTGTCTCTAGAAAGCCTCAGCTGCCATTTCATTCTATTATATAACCAGTGAGCAACTGGGTTCAAAAGTTCAAATGAACTTTTGCTTTGGGGCATCTCTTGGGAACATAAATTAACCACATTTATCAAAGAGGTCCTGAAAAATAGAACTGCAAAACCGAAAGTTTGAGAACCTTTTTGGGGACCTGATTCCTGGCACTGGGCTGGATTTTATCTGCTTCGCTGACCTCTAGGAATCCCTCTCAGCTGATCTGAGCTCCGATACCGCAGGGCTGAATCCGAGTGAGCGTCCGCGCACACCGCGACCCTACACTCCCTCCCCGGGGCCCAAAACACCGACGCGCGACCGCTCGTGTTCTCTCTAGAGCACCCCGTTCTTCCGAGCCAGGCGCTGCGAGGGGTGACCCGTTCCCGCTTTTCTCGCTAGAGGGCAGGCGGGGCCCGTGCAAAGCGCTGCTGGCGCTGGACACGCGTGCACCCGGCCTCCGCTCCTGCACGCCGGGTCCCGCTCCCGGGCTGGGCTCGGCTCTGGGGCGCTGGGCAAAGGCCATGCCAGGGAGCGCGGCGCGTCCGGGTCCTCCGGAGGCGCGGTCCCGGCTTCCGTCCTCACCCTGAGCGCGGGTTGCTGGCGCCCGGGTGGGGCTAGACGCCCAGGTGAGGGGCGGCCCCACGGAGGGCGAGCACCGCCCGGCCCCGCGGACGGCCGGGAGCAGGGCCAGGCGCCCGGAGCGCAGGGCGCAGGCAGGCGAGGGCGAGGCGGCGGCATCTGAGGAGGAGAAAAAGAAGGAGGAGAAAGATCGCGGAGCCCCGGCCGCGCGGCGCACTCACCTGGGCTCGGGCCGCCCGCCGCGGGCGCGGGCTTCTTCCCGGAGCCTCGGTCCTTCTTGCCCTTCCCCTTGCCTCTGCCTTCTTTGCGCTCCGACATCTCGCCCGAGAAGTGCACGCTCTGCGCGGACGGCGCCCGGCGGAGGCGACGCGCGACAAGTTTGGTCCAAGGGCTGGGATCGGCTTTGGGAAAAGTTTGTCCCTCGAGGGCGGGGGGCGGAGGCGGGTAGAACCACCGGCCGGGCTGCGGCGCGCGCGCTGCGCGGGGGGCGTCTCCTGTCGCCGGCGGGGAGCGCGGGGACGCGGCGTGCGGTCCGGGTCACCTGGGACTGGCGGTCGCTGCGTCCGGCGGTCGCGCTCGCTCTCGGGGCGGCTCCTGTCGCGCAGGGAAGTGCTCGGTTCCCGCCGCTGTCGGCTCCTGTCGCGGCCTCTGTCCGGCGCGCTCGCAGCCCGAGGAGGGAGAGGCGATAACCGTCCGGCCAGCGCTTGCGTCGCCCGGCAGCCGCAGTCACCCCGCTCCTGCCCTCCGCGCGAGCCCGGAGTTTCGACAAGTTGGGGGGAACTCCTCGCCGGCTCTTTTTCAATTGCCCCACCGCCAACCACCTCCCGCCCGCAGGTTGGACGCTAGCGCCTCCTTCTCGCCCTCCCCTGGCCTCGCCCCCTCCCTCGTCCCCGCC
>NW_020175192.1:9662042-9696284 GCF_003031525.2 Neophocaena asiaeorientalis asiaeorientalis
GGTCGCTGGAGGCCGCCTGCAGCCGCCGCCGCCGCGCCCGCGGGAGCCGGACCGCGCGTCCCGGGGAGATTCCGAGACCCAGGAAGGGATCCGGACCCGGGGCCCTCGCTCCTCGCTCCTCGCTCCGCTTCCCCGCCAGGCAGCGCCCGGGAGGGCTGGTCCCTTCCCTCCAGCGCGGAGAAAATGGTGGAGACAAATTTTGCAGCTCCGACACCTGCCCGGCCAAATTAAGGCCCTGGAACCCGTGGGAAGGAGAGGAACGGCTGCTGTTTTCTCATTAGAGTTTGGGGTTCCGTTCTTTCTTTCTTTAGTGAAAAACCCCACACGCACGTAGGGCAAAGATAAAACTCTGGGTGGAAGAGTAAGGCGGCTGTGGATACACAGGAAGGGCTCGGGGGACCGTAAAGATGGTTAGATAAATCTATCTTCGTCGATCTGCTCCTGGGATGTGTCTGTGTCCTGCCTTCGTGTGTTTAACAACGTGCCTGACAGGCTTCTCATCTTCAGCTTTTCCTAAAAGAAATAATAATAACCTGGCCTCTGCTAAGGGGGAGGGGGGTCTCCTAAACTGTATCTCTCACTACAACTTAATTATTCAAGTTGTAACTTAACTGATAAAACCTGGGTTGGAAAGCGATCGACAATAAAATTACTGCACTAGCTAGAGTCACTCAGTTCTGCCGAGAGAGCAAGTACGGGGAGGTAAAGTGGAGAGACAGAACCAGAGGTCCTGAATTCGTCTGTGCTAGCTTTCTCCGGTTCAAACTTACCTCAGAACTGCGGGTGAAACCTACTTCGCCTTCCCTTGTCCTCCCTCTGGTGGAGAATTCTAAAGAGCAGTGAAATCCAGAAAACGTTAGCACCCTGCTGCGAAGGACAACAGTGAAAGGCCAGGGTAATCAGCACCGCGTAATGATCCAGAATCATGTAAAGCAAACGTTCTCATAGATGTATGGCAGCTGTGGCTAAGTCAGAATGTTCATTTACAGTGACAGGCCCACGTGTTGTTTTCTGGAAGAGGTGAGTACCGTCCACCCACATGTGAAATTTACTTAGCCCTCTTTAAAAGTAATTTGCTCCTGATTTTCCGTCCTCCGGGATTAATGCTAACTGAACCATTACCTACAGACAGCCTTCTTGGTATATTTTCCAAATGCCACCATTTAGATAAAGGTGAAATCTGGGGTGCCTTCTTGCTATGTATGTGGAGAGGGAGGGGGGACAAAAACAGTTATTTAAAAACTGTCCTAAATTAAGAATGATTTTATTCTCCTTTAATTTGTACTGTAATAAGAAGCTAACTCTATTGGGTGGGTTAAGTCGTTAAAAGATATCTTAGCAGTAGTGCCATCATTTATTTTGAAAAATTTGATGTCCAAAATCTTCTGCTAACCTTCCAACGAACACCACACATCAATTATACTGGGCCATAAAAACAGCAAAATCAGGGAGATTATGAATACTGAATAGCACCACAATATTCCACAGAGTCTAATATAAACTGGAACTGAATGATGGTTGAAACAACTCTGCTTTCCCAGGTGGGGCCACTATTTAACAAACAGGAAAACAGCAAAACTCAGAAAAGGGGAGCCCTTTCAAAAAGGGTACTTTTTCTCCAGGATATGAGACCCTGTAAGGGCTTAGTATACAACTACTACATGTTACCAGATACATCATTATTTTAGAACTGAAGGATAGAAAGCAGAAATGTCTTTTGGAATTAAAAAATAAAGTTTCAGCTCTTTCCAAATAAAACAGAAAGCCAGCTGGAAAACCCAGTTTGAAATTGCCTTAAATTATTCATCTCTATGGTCAGGAAGTAGCAGATGAATTTGTTGTTGTTTTGCATTTTTATAAATCCTCGGAAATGATCAGAACAGGGATGGAGAAAGGAGGAAACCTTTCTTTGCTTTCTTGAAAATCAAAATATTGACCTCAATTTAGAAACAATGACATGTTTTCATGGTATCGTTTTATTAATTTGTTATGTATTGTTCAGCTCTTAGAGTCTGTATCATACAGGGTATATCAGCTCTCAGGTAATATATGTCAACCTGTCAACATATGTCAACTCCTGAAAACTAGAGTGGGTATTTATAAATAAGCAACTTGAGAAATAAAGAAAGACAAAATGGAGCTCTTATATTAAATGACAGCTTATAATAAAGGCAGTCCTGTGCCCTAACACTTGTCTTTGGCTAGGCTTAACTTTTAGAAGCACTCTTAAGAATCCACAAAGCTGGCCAAATATACCCTTTCTCTCATGAATTCCCGTTTGGAAAATACTCCAAGAAAATCTTAAAAAGAAAAAAAAAAAAGAAAAGTGAAAGAACATTAACATGTGAACATTTTTAAACTTTTGCAAAATATTGTGCATACTGACAGTAATGGGAATTTCATTTTGAATTCTGCAAATAGATATCTTTAACTTTTAAAAAATGAAGTAACAAGATAATTTCTATAGATTATTTTTTTAAACTTTGCAACAAATTCATTGTTAATAAAGATGCATGGATACAAAAGAAAATCTCCCTCACCAGAGCCAGCTCCAGCACGATCACTAAAGACGCATGACTTATTCACTAATCCACAAAACATTTACTGAACTAAATGCTCAACAGTAGAGAAACAGAAAAAAAGAAAAAGAATTGCCCCATTCTCATGAAGCCAAAATAATATGAGAAAGGCATGAAAACAAATTAATTATTACAATACAAATGAAAAGCAGAGCCAGATAAGTTTTCCAGGGCCTGAAGCTCATGAGATTTGGGAGATCTTTTTAAAGGGAAAGAACACAAACTTAAAAATACAAATTTAGATCCAAGACTGTTAAAGGGAGCCTTGGAAGTGAGAGGCCCTGAAGCTTCCTTAGTTTCAGGGCAAATTCACTTCTAGTGATTCCAAGCATATTCCACTATCTGCACAATTATATACTAATTCAGAAATTAGATACTACTTTCACATACTATCACTATAAAGAGAAGACATTAACGGGCAGTCAAAAGGAATACACACATTTTTTTTTTAGATTCCATATATATGTGTTAGCATACGGTATTTATTTTTCTCTTTCTGACTTACTTCACTCTGTATGACAGACTCTAGGTCCATCCACCTCACTACAAATAACTCAATTTCGTTTCTTTTTTATGGCTGAGTAATATTCCATTGTATATATGTGCCACATCATCTTTATCCATTCATCTGTCAATGGGCACTTAGGTTGCTTCCATGTCTTGGCTGTTCTAAATAGAGCTGCAATGAACTGAAACAAGCAAAGACTATAGTGTAAGGAAAATAAGATGAAAGCAGCTTTAAGAATTCACTAATCAGCAATTGTCCTGTATGTTTAGTTAGACTCTTAGAATAAACACGCAAACTGAGTTCATTAAACAAAAGGCTTCTGACAGACAAGATACCCACGCAAAACTGGAAATCGTGTGCTCCGGTACATTTGGAAAATATTAAACAAAATTCTTAACTAATCATATTCTGTCTGCTGTGAAGAGTCAGTTTGATAACAAATTGTGAGTTTAGAATCCTAAGAAAAATACTAAAAACGGTAACATTCAAACAACACTAAAATGAGGCCTGTGTTTATACTCTTCTGCTTTGTGTGATTTTTAAACATTATCCCACACCAATGATTGTTGTTATTATTATTTATCATTATTATTAATGATAAGATTACTCTCATGATTGTAGGGATACATCATAGATTAAAAATGGATTATACAGCTGAATACTAGTGCCAACTTTCTTTTTGTGGACACTATCTGAAAAACAGGCCTAGTGTCATAAACCTCTTCTCTAATAGGGTGGAGATGTAAGCCTTAATAGTCTTTGAAACGTTTTATTTTCTTTCAAGAAGAATACAGTCTCATGCAGCTTTTTGATTTCTCTTTCTGACCTCCACACTAATTATTTATCTTTAGCTTTCTCATCCCCTTGCAACACCTACTTAAGATGTGTATGTGATGCAAATACCTCAAATGTATATATACACGCATATATGCATACACATATACATATGTAGATATACGTGTGTGTATACATCTGTATTTGTGAGTGTATGAAAGCATATGTGTGTGGGTGTATAGTTATTGCTTCTCTTTCCTCTACTGGAAATGAGAAACACTGTCTGAATTTGAATGCGAACCTATAAAAGATGGAGATTATATATCCTTTTTATCCACTTTTTTCATATCGCTATCCATGAGAATTCTCAGCACCGTACTTTGCACGTAGTAAGCACTAAATGGCTTTGCGTATAATGAATTTAAAGAGAACACGATGAATATAAAAAGACTGGTTCAGATATTACCATTTCTGTCAATCAATTACCAATCACCTACCCTGACAATCATCTTTGCCACCTCCTTTCTGCAGCCAACCCTTCCCCAAATCCTGTCATTCTGACATGTCTCCTTTTATTTCTCATCACTAAGTACCACCCAAATTTAAGCCTTCGTCTTATCTTTTCTTTGATCATAGTAAAGCTTTCCACCTGGACTCTTGCTCCCTCCAATTATTTTGCTACATGCAGCAGTCAGAGGAGTCTTTTTGAAATGCAGACTTAACCCAGCCATCCTTTGCTTCCCAGAACCATACCCAGTGTCCTTGTAGGGCTAGCCTGTGCCTAACTCCAGCCTGATCTCACTACGCTTCATCCCTCCCTCTCTATGCCTCATGCATGAAGGCTTCTTTGCAACATGCCTCTAATACTTGTCATTCTTTCCAGCCTCAGTGCCTTTGCACTTACTGTTTCCTCTGCGTGAATTTACCACACTTGGCCTAATTCCACTTACTGCTCAGGCTCCAACTGAATTTCATTTGCTTAGAAGCGCTTTCCATTACCTTTGAAAATGATTTTAATCTCCCATCCCATTTTTACACCTCCTTCAGAACATTTCTTCCAGTTTGTAATTATTTTTTGTGTGTGATTTTTATTTTTACAAGGATTTTTTAAATGATTTTTTACAGTGTTTTTCTTATACAATGATCTGTTCCCACTGGACATTAAATTTTTTGAGGGCAAAGACTGACTATTTCATGTCCTATGTTGTATCTCTAGCACTGTGCCTGTTTCATCATAGCCAATTACATACATTTTGTTAATTGGTGAATAAAGGAGGATAACTAGAATTGCTTTCATATGTATATAAGACTATACATACATATATGTATGTATGCTTATGTTTATTTGGTCAAATTTTAAAATGATAATGATGCTTATGGTACCAGGCATGACATTTGGGGATAATTTCTGTTGAATAAGCCTTTCTAAGAATGGACATACAGAATAAGAATCTTGACTTATAGGTATAATTTCTCAAAACTTTAAGAGGTGAGGTGATAACTTCTATGAAATGGTAAAGTCCCAAGAAAATACTTACCTTTTTTTTTTTTAATTGCCTCTGCAAATTTCACCTGTAGATTACATTTATTGGCTCCATTTCCTTCCTTGCATTTGTATGAGGTGTCAGAGAGACCCACAAAAGAGCTGGGTTTTAGCAAGGCTGTTCTAACAAAGTGATAATGGATGAAAACCTTTAAACACAGCATTGTTAACAGAGAGTTAAAAAAACCCTTTCTAGGGCTTCCCTGGTGGCGCAGTGATTGAGAGTCTGCCTGCTAATGCAGGGGACATGGGTTCGTGCCCCGGTCCGGGAAGATCCCACATGCCGCGGAGCGGCTGGGCCCGTGAGCCATGGCTGCTGAGCCTGTGCGTCTGGAGAGACCACAGCAGTAAGAGACCCGCGTACCGCAAAAAAAAAAAAAAAAAAAACCCTTTCTAGCCTTGGCATCATACAAGGTTCCTATTCCCATAGGATTATTTTTCACTTAACACACTAGTGGTAAGTCCATATATAGTCATTTTAGCAAGTTGCACCCAGTAACCACCTTACAGTTATCTTTGAGTTTAGATTTAACTCCCTTAGTATTTTCCTCACTTCCCATCATGCATATCCATATAACAAAGGGATCTGTCCATACATGCATCGGGTTCAGATTCTGTGAACATCTAATATACAGCCCAGAGAGAGATTCAGATGCTTCGGTGTCTTTTAAGAGTCATCCCACAGGATCCTCCAAGGTTAACATCTTTCCTTTCAAGAGTCACTTTATTCATTATTGTGAAAAGATTCACCCCTGCTAAATGTATAATGATGTTAAAATACAAATGTAAGGTCGTGAGTGATGAATTAGTACTTCAAATATTTGAACAGTGCGAATAATTTAACAGATCAACTCTGCTTTGGTATGTCCCAGAAGAGACACCTGGTAGAAAGCATTTCCAAAACAGATTATAGTATATCGGAAATTACTTCACAATGTCATCAGGATAACTGGTCTGTATGGAATGAAACCCTGACCCACAACGTTATGTACCTGGCCTAGGCATGTAATAACACCACAATTATTCTTTTTCCTTCTTTCTCACATAATTCCTTCTAACCTCCTTACTAAATCTTTATGAATACTACCCACCCCGCCTTGTTTTTTTTTTTTTTTTTCAGCTCCTGTTCAAGTTAGAGCCCAATACTTCATATATCTGACCTGACTAGGGATTTTTAGTTCTGAGCTCAGAGCCAAAAGTGAAGTTCTCAGTGGAATGTTACAGTCATCTCCACCCCTGGACCCCAGCCTAGAATTCTAGTTCCTTTGCAACGGACCAACTTTCAACATACTAGATATTTGGGAAATTTTGTGTATGTGTGTGTTAAAAATTTTATATCTTTCACTTCTCATTCATTTGGGAAAAGAATTTCACAAGTATTAACAACTCAAGAAAGCAATTCATCTTGTAAAGATGATTTAGCAGAATAATTAGATAACTTGACAGAAACTAAATGACCATCCAAAAAATAACTGGTGACCAACCATGCAGAAGATTACATTCTTATGGAAAATGCTGTCTTTTCTGCTTAATCATAAAGACTGTGTTTGTTCCAGCTCTTTCCCATAAATACAAGATGGAGACCACCTCATTCAAATGGTCCAGGAAACTCTGGTCTTGCCTAGGGTCTTACTCAGCATGTAGGGTTCTTTAGAGTCCCAAGAAATTCTGGGGGTGATCCCAGAAACTAGATATTCAACTGAATGTCTAAGAAATATGTTTGGATTAGTATTTGTGAGTGATCTTTGTTCAGTCCTAGAGCAGACTGAACTCTTTAAGATCCTATACAGCAGATACATTCAGGCACAAAAAATTCTGTCAGTCCATCTGGGACTTCAGTCTTCAAGACTGACCAAAACCAGCCCTGGTATTGTAGGTAGGAAGAGAAAGTCACTTTTACTTAAGTGACAATTATCTTGCTTCGGAATTACATCAACTTTTTTTTTTTTTTTTTCCTGTTGTAGTTGTTGTGGTTTCCAAAAGATCATCTAACAGAATGAGGTGGAAATCCACTATCACTTTTATTTCCATAATAATAAGTAGACCCCTGAGAGCCCGCAATGTGCTAGGATTTACATCAGTGTGTGTTTATTATGGGTACTAAAACTATACAGTATTTCTAGCTCAGAAGTGCAAGGTAAAGAACTTAATACATATTTTCTCAACTCATTGTTTTCTTGATAATCCTAGGAAAATATCATTCACTACCACTGTATCAAATTTTGACAATTCACAAATGTGCGTGTGTATACTTTTTTTTCTAAACTCCAAGCCTCAATTTCCACTACCTCAAACTGACCAGTTTGTTAATTCCCATCCCTCTCCCCCGCCCGCCCCCCCACCCCGAACCAGACATGGTTCAAGATCAGAAACTAGGTGTCATCCTTCGTTTTTCTCCTCACATCCTCCTTTCCTCCCCGATTCCAGCCATTTGATGCCCCAGTCCCAGCGCTCTAATCTGAAGCAGCTTTAATCCTCATCACCTGTCTCCTTTGCTTCTCCCCTGAGCTGGGTCCTCAGTCATTCTTTGACTGACCATTTTTCAAATACTCCTCTTACTTCTTCAGCTTCCATTCTCACACCCAGCCATCCTCCTTCCAGCTACCGGAGTTAATCTTCTAAAATACAGCTATTATCTTGTCATCCTTTATGTAACATTTCTGTGGATTCCTGTTGCTATAAAGTTGCAACTTCTCCTTAGAGGTTAGTCAGGTCCTTCCCAATTCAAGTGCTGCATAAATATTCAGCCTCTCTTCTCTCTTCCCCCGGGTAGTGGGTATACTCTGGTCACACTGAACTGTATCTTTTCTTACTTCTACGCCTTTAACTCTGTTTTTCCTTCTTCCTAGAATTTCTTTCCCTTTCCTGCCTAGCAGGCAGACCCAACTCAAAACTCACCTTTTCTATTTTTCCCTGATGCTCCCCTCACAATCGCTGCTGCACATGTGTCTTCCTTATATGTCTCTTGAGCTCAGCACCTTTATTACTATCATTATTTGTTTTCAAGCCTGTCTCCCTGCTCTGCAGGAAAGATGCCTCAGGAATCATCTCTCTAGTTCCATAAAGTACACATCTGACATATGTATATTAAAATGCATAGACTATAAATGTGTTCAAAGAATCCCCAATTTACATTTAATTCAGCTTCAGAGTGATTGAGTAGCAGTTGAAGGGCTTTGAAATCTTTCCAAATTTAACGTTTTACTCCAACGCAAATGGGACTTTCGCTAAGTAATTACAACTTTTCCAAGCTCTGCAGCTGTAAGAGCCCAATCTTAACTGACTTGTTCAACTGGAGTTACAGTTAGCAGGATTCAAGAACAAGGTTTGCTGGTTTCTACCACTATATTTTTGTGTACTGAAATCCGTTTAAGCCCCCTTGCTGACCTACTCTATGTCTTATTTGCCCATATTAAAAAAAAAACAAACTTGTATAATAATATCAATACTTGTTACACATTAACCATCATAATGAGGTATTATGAAGTTCAACTCATCCCTTATCTGTAAATTCCTCTATAAAGAAAAATAAGTTTATGATGTAGAACCTTCATCTTGATTTCTGAAAACTCTAATGATAACTCTGGAAGGGAGAAGGAGTGTCCCTTTATATAGTTGATAGTTTTTGATTGCTTAAAATAGCCTCCATCTCAAAGACTGCTGGTAACTCTTCAGCCCCATCTACCATTCCCCACTCTCTGCTTAAGTGTCTGAGAGCCTCTGAGGGTCACAGTCTCCACCTTGGACCTTAGATGAAAGCCTGTCTTCAAGAAAGCACCAATGAACCAGACAGAGCTTTGAATTCTGACTCTGCTGCTTCACAGCTGGCTACTCATCCGTAAAGGAGGGGACTATACTACCAATTGTAATAGATCACTGTGGTGAGAACTAAGTGAGCTCACGGGAGTCGTGTCCAGCCTACAGGAGGCGCTAGAGAAACGGCACCTCAATTGGTCGTCAACTGTCCGCTGACTTCTAGCTGCTGCTGCTCCTATCAAACATCTCTGAGTCCAGGCCAACTTTACTAAAAGAAGCATTTTGCCAAAAGGATAGGTGATTTTTTTTTTTTTTTTTTTTTTTTTTTTACCATTCAGTAATGACTGAATAGGTAATTCTGAATTACCCCAGGCCATTGGCACTTAAGGCTACAAAGAATAAGTAAAACTAATGAAAATCAGATATTTTTATGGATTTGAAGCTTTCACCACACTGCTCCTAATTCACCTCCTCTCGTCATCCCTTTCTGGGTTTTCTGTAGGACAGATGACTCTTCACTGGCTCAATGGAAGGCAGCAGAGGGAAAAAGGAGCTAAAAAAGGAAAACTAGTGTTTGAATGAGTAGAATATTTAGTAGAAGATTTTATAAGTAGAATTCTAATTCTAATCACAAGATTCCTGTCCCCTCGTTCACACATCCTGTATGATCCCCTCTTCTTGAGTGTGTGTGGGGGGAAACCTATGGATATTATGGGTTATGGCTCCTGTGCTTAGGTTATCAATCAGTTGACTATGAGTTAATCCACAAGGTGGGTCTGACCTAATCAGGCGAGTCCTTAAAAGGAGGGCTGAGCCTTTCCTGAAGAGAAAGATCATCCTACTGACTTTGAAGAAGTAGCTGCCACGTAATGAGAGGGTCACATGCCTAAGAGTGGAGGGTGACCTCTAGGAGCTTAAAGCAACTTTGGCTGACAGCCAGCAGGAGAACAGGGACCTCAGTCCTCCAACCACAAGGAACCGAATCCTGCCAACAGTGTTGATGAGCCAAGAAAAGGACCTGAGCTCCAGCTCAGAACACAGCCCAGTTGATGGCTTGATTTCAGCCTTGTAAGACCCTAAGCAGAGGACCTAGTTACGCCCTGCCCAGACTTCCGGCCAACAGAACTGGGAGCTGATAAATGAGTGTTGCTTTTGGGTGCTAAGATTGGGGTGATCTGTTACAAAGCAATAGTAAGCTAATGCAGTTATAAAAACATCTTAATTTATACAGTGCTTTAGAAAGCAGATATCGAAGGAGCTGGAAAATGACATATGGGAAGAAAGTCTGGAATCTGCAGTGACTCTCCCCGCTCTGCCACTTCCTAGCTCCATGGATTTGGGGAGTCACTTAACTTCCCCAGCCTTAATTTTCCTTGTCTGTAAAATGAAGGGCTGAATGATGGACAAGATGCCTCCAAGGTGCTTTTATATTTTACATCCTTAGATGATAAAACTTTCATTTTTTGAGAGGATAAAACAAGGCACATGGGGAAGTAATGTAGAAACTTTCACAGATGGCAGCTCAAACCCAACTCAGAAATCCTAGCTCCTCTATTTGTAGACCATCCTGTCTCCAGCCCATTCTCTGAGCTTCAGCCAGACTCACAGGCATTGAATGGACTCCAAGAAGGTTTATAAGCTTCACCCACAGGTCCAAAGGGGATCTGAAGAATTGTGGCTTTTTTCTAATTTTGGAGGGTAGGGTTTTGTTTTTATTTCTCACAGGGAGATTTTTGGTATATGTTTTCTGCCAAAATAATCAGTAAGATAAAGCACCTGCCATGGAGATGAATGCTATATAAACTTTGATGTGCATCCATGGTGGACATAAAAAACTTTTCTATAAATAATAACAATTTAACTCAAAAATATATCACAGCCTAAGGATTCTTTAGGGAAATGTGTATATGTTCCTCAGGAAGGTCCATGGTCCTGAAGAAGCAAACTTTTTGGCATGGACAAGAGAGACGTTTAACAGAGCTGTTTCTGCTCTAGTACATAAGCTTTTATCTGTTGGTCTGTACAAATAACCCAAATGGAAACTTCTTTATGAGACAAAAAAGTAGAGTGAAATGTTTCAAGTCCACAATATCAGCTGGAATGAAATTATAGCTGTGTCGTTTAGAAAGTGGTTCCTTTCAACATGATTTACTATGTTACTATGACTAGATGAATTTATCTCCTTTTCCCAAACTTATTAAAGCATAAAACACTTCCCTAACGCCACTTTGGCTCAAATGTGTTTTTCAAGGAAAGCTGTGGTATGCATTAACTAACTCCAAGAAACCAAAGTAATCTAAAATTTTCAAATCCTGGAACAATCTCAAAACGCTCAATAATGGAACATGCTTTAACTCAGCTCACAGATTATCTATATAGGCAACATAGAATGGATTCTGAAAGACCATAGTGAGCCCGATTTTGACAGACTGAACCCCAATGCTGAAGGAAATGTTGGAAGTGAGATCTAGGCTATCCAGTTTGGTCTATAGACATTGATGAAATTGTCTACGCAATCAAACATCAGTGTTTTTGTAGGCAGAGTATCAAATCATCAATAAAGGCCATTCATGAAATATCCTTAGGTGTTTTAATGGGATGATGGAGCTGATATTTAACTGGACCTATATGCCTCTAATCACACTTCCCCGTGTCTTGAAAATATCTGCAAACTAAGGTGGAAAATGTGAAACCAGTAAAACTTAAGCTTCATGGCTCCACCCTTGCAGGAATCCCTTCCAAGCACTGTAACTAATGTTGTGTTAATAATTTTCTTTCTTTTTTTTTTTTTAGGCTGTGCCATGTGGCATGAGGGATCTTAATTCCCTGACCAGAGATCCAGCCCCCTGTACTGGGAGCACAGAGTCTTAACCACTGGACCGCTAGGGACGTCCCAATTTTTTAAAAAGGACCTCCCAAACTAACTCCTCTTTAAAGGAGACTATAAATACAGTTTGAGGAATACAGTAAAAAGGCAGACAGGTTTAACAGTTAGGGTTTACCATATTGACATTGGACTAAATAGTTGGGTTTTTTTCCTTTTAACTTTTCAAGCCATGGTTTTTGCATGATCAACCCTGAATGATTGAGATCATCCTCCTAGTCTCACTTCAGAGAGCATCTCTGTTTGCCACGCTTTGAGCACATGGGTTTGTAAAGCTCATTCAAGAGTTTCAGGGTAAGGGGCACATGGCCGACAAAGGGAATAGAGTGATCTGTACCTGTTATGTTGAAAATATTTGATGGGTGATGAATGAGCCTATTTTCTAAAGTGTTCGGTTAATTAACTGTTCAATTTTGATAGATCCTAACCCTAGTATTCTTCTCTTTAAAATTGCTAAATGTATTATTTTTAAGACAATTATTCTGGGATAGAGTTAAGTGAGGAATGCCAATGGTAATAAAACAGTATTAATTCAAAAGAGATCGTGCCAGCTCTACGTGATTCCCTGGTTCTTTCAAAGGAGGAAGATAACACAAGTTAATCATTCAAGTTAAATTGACTAAATTAATCTAGTCAAAACATTTAACTTGTCCAATGCAGACCTAGCCTAAAATTAGGATAC
Source organism: Neophocaena asiaeorientalis asiaeorientalis (assembly GCF_003031525.2). Taxonomy (NCBI): domain Eukaryota; kingdom Metazoa; phylum Chordata; class Mammalia; order Artiodactyla; family Phocoenidae; genus Neophocaena; species Neophocaena asiaeorientalis. The sequence goes on from NW_020175192.1 coordinate 9,674,769, forward strand.
AGAGGTATTTTATAGCTACATGATGAATCCAAATCACGTATATCTTACTTTAATTTCTAGAGTTTCATATCCTGATTTCATGCTATTTCCAAACAGAGTCTAATATTATACTTTCAACAGCAGTAATGTTTTTCTGTTGTCATTGTGGGTAATGACGTCTTCAAGCGTTATTATCATAGGAAATTGCGTATTTCTTCTGTTGTTTGTAAACATGTATTTATATATACACAAGACAACATTTGTTATTTCTCCCAACGCTGTGGATCTAAACTACGAAAGATCGAGAAAAAGTGTTACTATGTAGAAATAGAAACAGGTTTGTTTTTTTTTCAGGTTTTAGAAAATCATCAGCAAGCCATGCCAACATGTAGTAAATTAAGACATAGGTTGTATCTACAAAACACCAAAACATACAAATGAAAATGAAAATAAGATTAGCAACTTAGAGAAATGTTTTTCCTAGACTATGGAAATTATCTGCAATTTTTGCTTTTGGGGGAAATTTTTTTTTAACTTATGCAGAAGTGATTTATTTCTTAAGGCATTATAAAAATTAAAATTTTAACATAATCATGAAAAATCATATCTAGTCATGAAATGAAAATTTTGTTGGGAGACCTTCCACATACAAGCCTTTAAAGACAAGTCTTCATAAAATTTCTATTAATATATGATCAAGTGAGCCCGCCATGAGTTACAAAAATAAAGATTCTCTTGGTAACCGAAGAGAAATTGGAATGAAAATAGCATTATCTACAATGTCGATGATCATTTTTAAAAATGATATATCTTAAAGCACATGTTTCTAAAAGAGAAATTCTAATACCATTATGAGCAGCTTGATAAATACAGCTGTTTTCATCTTACTTAGAAAAAACCCTTTTTCTCCAAGTTGGTTTAATTGCATTTCAAGTGAAAACGTGTTTTGTTCTCATTAAGCATCACTTTAATTTCTGATAGGAAATCACAGGCACTTTTAAATAACAGCACCTTAACTGCAAGGACAGTTAAAGAAAAAAAGCAAACATTTTGAAAACATTTGAAACACGTATTAGCTTCAATCAGGCAGATAATAGAACCTTGGGAAAATTTCTGGTTTATAAGAAAAGTGGATCTAAGCCAAGTTAGCTTGTGGACATATTTGAAGAATCTTTGATGATCTTTGGTAAACACAAGCTCTGATTAAACCATATTCCTAATAAATATTATTTCTTGAAATTTTAGCTGAGTTGCTGATACACAATTGAATCAAGGCTCTGCTTGTCTCGTGTATATATATATATATATGATCTCTGAAAAAGAAAACGTTTATTGCTTGCTATGATAATTTTTTTTTTTTTTTTTTTGCTATGATAATTGATTACTGATAGAGCAACCACACATTCTAGTAGGCCGGGACCATCTTGATTTATACCTGTGGTTCAGGTATAATTACTAATAGCACCTTTGTTCACTCTCAAACAATCCTTGTATTGGTCCATAAATTACTCTAGTTATAAAGTATTTTTGTTTAAGGAATTTTCTTTATTTTTGGTCATCACTAATGTAGCATTGACTTGTATCGCAGGTATTGTGCTAAGTGTTTCATATGTCACTATGTCATTTAACATTCAGAATAATTCTATGAGGTAGGTCTTATTTTTCACTTTATCACTTTTAGATGCATAAATTAAAGTTGAGAATTTCAAAATTCTATACTTTAAAGAGTTACCTAAGACTGTGTCTATGCAATACCCTTAGTAATACTAAAACCATCTCAAAAGTTTTAAAAAGTTTTAGGTATTTGAGCATGCAATATCCTTTTACACTGCCCCAATAACATTTGAAAATGGATTTTTTTATTCAACTTGCATAATTTCCCTTTTTAGATTCTTCTTTTATAAAGTTGGCTGAAAATCTTTGGCAAAGAAACAGTAAGAAACTTCGCTTTTCTTAACTATATTATCAGAGCAATCTCTCCTCTGAATGTAATTAATGTTTAATTGCTTTTTAGGGAAAACAAAAAGAAAAAAGAAAGTAGAAAGAAACATAAAAATGGACGGAATACAGTGATTTTCTTGGAAGTACTTATAAGTGACTGGGGTTTTACTCTCCTTAATTAGGAAAACTTCCAGCAGATGAAAGGGTATTCTCAGTTTCCTTCTTTCTCTCATTCTCTCCTTTTTTCTAGATTTGTTTTTCAGAATTTTCACTGAAATGTCATGGTTAGTACTTTCCTGGTTTTCTCATTTCCACTAAATCACAGATAGCATTTCCCAAATACAACTTTTAAGCCCCAAATACCCAATTGCTATTAATACGTAATTTGGTTTGGGGATATAAAAATAATTACTCACTAGAAGTAAATGCCTAACTTTTACTAAGACAACTTTGCACAATCTCATTTGTGAATCTGGTTACCAAAAAACTCTGTATGTTGAATGGGGATGGACCTGAGGGGAAGGGGATACGAATGGAGATATACATCAATTCTAATTGAGAGACTGGAAGACTACATGATGAACAAAGTCATTTTCAGCCTAGAAATTAAACATCTTAACTTATTGTTGAAAATGGTGTTTGGAAGTATCGGCTCTGGACTATTCTATAAAGCTATAGTTGTCACACTTAAGCGTCAGTCAATTATCTAGTGGACTAGTCTGTCTCCCATGTTTCTATTCAAATTGCAAACTGAGGCCGGGATTGGAGTAAGCCATACAATTCTCCACCAGAAAGATTTCAGTGAAAGTTATACAGGGACCAGTCATGTGGTGAATTAAAGCCATGATGTATTCCAGCTCTCTATTGTCTATTCAATTGGTGGGGGAGCGAGAACTACTCTAAAAAAGAGCAAAGATAAAAAGAACCACATGACAACCTACGAGTAGCATTGCTATCACTAATTCAGGTTTAAAAAAATCAACTTCTATTATATATATAATATATATATATAACATATATTTAACATGTATATATGTTGTCATATATAATGTAAATATACATATATACACACACACATATACATATATAGTTATACTATATGATTAACTGGATGCAAATGACTGGATACAAATAACTGGATACTTCAAGGTTGCTTGCTTGAGAAAGCAGTCTCCCAGGTGCAATCCTATCTAACAATTTGTTCACATAGTCAACACTTAACTGCATACCTACTATGTACCATGCTTTGTTCTGGATTACAGGGACACAGGGGTGAGTGAAACGAACCACTATACTCATAAAGCAATAAACATTATACTCGGGCAATAAACAACTAAACTAAATGTATAACCACAGGCAATACTTTCAAGTGGTCACAAGTGAAAATCACAACAGTGAAAGGGGGTAGAGAAGAGCAGAGGGTTGGCGATTTGGTGGGGAGGGGAGACCAAAAAAAAAAATCAAGAATTCTTCATTAAGTTGTTAAATTTCGGATGTCTGCAAGTCCAAGTACAGGTCCCAGTTGGGTACTGTCTGGAGCTCACAGGAAAGGTTGGAGCTAAATATATAAATTTGAGAGTTATCAATACATAGATGGAATTTAAAGTCATGAGACAGGGACTTCCCTGGTGGTCCAGTGGTTAAGACTCTGTGCTCCCAATGCAGGGGGCCAGGGTTCGATCCCTGGTCGGGGAACTAAGATTCCACGTGCTGCAACTAAGTTCGTGCGCGCCACAACTAGACAAGCCCACACGCTGCAACAAAGACCCAGAGCAGCCTAAATAGATAAATAAAAATTAAAAAACAAAAATAAAGTCACAAGACAGAAGTTCTTAGGTAGAGTGTGTAATTACAGGAGTAGAGGATTGCCAATGAAGTCCTGTAGCTTTCCGACATTTATAGATCAGGAAGAAAAGAGAAAGCAAGAAGAGGAATCTGAGATATAAAGACAAGGAATCGAGGGGAAAAACCAGAGAGGTGAGGTGTCCCCAAATTCAAGGGAATAAACTGCTTTAAGAAGAGACTAGATCAATTGCTACTGGTTATTTGGGGATGATGGAGTCTCAGGATAGTTCATTGGATTTTGCAAGGTGGAGGTCACGGTTGACCTTGACAGGAACAGTTTTGTTGGACTTCCAGTTAGTAATGGGGACTTGGACCCACGTGTTCATCACCTATGCATGCCATGCCAGGCAAACCCTAAGACAGCCCTCAATCTACCTCCTGGTATTTACACCCTGGTAATACACTTACCTTGAGTGAGTGCTTCTATCCAACAGAATGTGGCAAAAAAGATAAGATGTCACTTCTGTGATTAGGTTACATAAAATAGTGATTTCCATCTTGCTAGCCGACTCTCTCCACTTCTGGCCAACAGTCACTAAGGAGTGGAGGCTCTCAGTTCAACAGCTCATAAGAAACTGAAACTTCCAATCATTAGCCAAGCATAGAAGAGGATGCCCTTGAGCCTTTCCATGAGACCCCAGCCCTGGCAAGCACCTTGATTGTAGCCTTGACCCTGAAGTAGACCCAGCGAAGCCATGCCAGAGCAATCCTGACCTACAGAAATTCTGAGATAATTAATGTGTGTTATTTTAATCTGCTAAATATGTAGTAATTTGTTACAAAGCAATAGATAACTAATACACTTTTTGAAATGCCACTAAGGTGAGGGTAAGGAAAAGAATAAAATGGGTATTAACCCACAAGGAAAGGAAAGAAAAGCTAGAAGAGATAAAAGTAAGTAGATAAGATATAACCGAATTTTGTAAGATGGGAAGCTGATGGATTTGTAATAACTAACTTAGTAAAGCCACAAAAGCTGTTTCTATAAAGGAGAAAACCAATGAAAGGAAAATGGGTCCATGCTAAAGAACTATAGAAAGGCTCTGGAACAGGAAGCATCAGGAAGTTAGGGCGAAAGGGGGGCAGTGTGGTGCTGAAAACAGAAGGACTGAATGAATGAAGTATGAGTAAGAAGCATTTAGATACACAGGTCTACTCCAATACCTTGAGTAGCAGATAACTCCATAGCCTAGAAGAAACTTCAAACAGTTCTTCACTCAAGTTTTCCGTGATAAATCCACCTGTACAGCCCAACTATACCTAAATATTAGGATTAAATTTTTTGGTGGAAAAAATGTTTCCTGGTTAAAAATAGAAGTTGAAAACCCATGATTTTGATGGTAATTCTGATGGAACGTGCAAGTGAAATTCTATGTGGGTAGAAGCGGAAGACAGTTACTAGCCCGGGTTTGTAATCATAAGCTTCCAAAATGCATTGTCTGGGAATCGATGGGAGAAACTCAGAATAAATGGAACACATGCGTGCGACATGATGGGAGAAGGAGTAAAAAATTACTCTGGAGTTTAAAGATTGGGTAACTAAGAGAACTGAGCTTCCATAATAGAAGCTGCTGAATTTGGTTTTAGACCCTTGGACATTGAGATACAGGACTTCAGCTGGCAACTGGAATGCTTTTTGTTTCATACCATGAGAAAGACTTCAGATCTAGAAAAACGATAGGAAAAATATCTTTAAGGACAAGCATGTAGAGACAACTTAGACGAAAAAAATCCCAGGGAATAGGACCCAAGAGAGAGAAAGAGGGGTAATCAGGAAGGTAAGGAGACAATCAGAGGAGTTTGCTGTCATAGAAGAAAGAATTTTAAGAAAAGGGAGGTAAGCAATGTTAATCATTGCTGAGAAGCAAGGAAGAATAAAAAACTGGGGGAAAATTCTTTAATACAGAAAAAACTTTGAAAAGTCTGATGTAGGGTACCATGGGACCGAGATAAAAGAAAGAGGGGAGAATGATGAAGAAAAGGAAACATGAATATAGATCTCCTGTTCTCAAGCCTTTTTTATCTCAAAACTCCTTTTCACTCATAAAAGTATTCAGGACCCCCAGAGAGCTTTTGATTTTGTGGGTCATATCTACCAGTAGCTATGACCAGCCTACTAGGAAGACAGATAGTATCAGCCCACTAGATAGATAGTACCAGGCTACTAGAAATTTAAAACGAAGGAAGACATTTTCAAATTTATTAATTCATTTAGAAGTAACAGTGCTGGCTCCATTATATGTCAACATAAATAACATCATTTTATGAAAATATAACCACATTTTCCCAAATAAAAATAATTTTAGTGAGAAGAGAGCTTTCGTTTACAGTTTTGTAAATCCATTTAATGTATGGCTTAATAGAAGACAGCTGGATTCTCCTATCTGCTTCTGCGTTCAGTCTGTTGCAATATTTTGTTTTGGTTGAAGTATAGGTAGAAAATCTAGCATCAAATGGATAGGTTACAGAGGGGACTTCTTGAAGAGTGTCAGGACCCCTAGAGGTCCTCAAGCCATGTGTTGAGAATTGTGATGTAGGGAACTTCTTTGAGAAATTTAACAATGAAAATAGACAAATTGGGTGGCAACTCGAGGGAGTATCAGGTTAGAAGGAAGGATTCTGAGTTCATTTGTTTTTAAGAATAAGGAAAACCTAAGGATGTTTGTAAGTCCAATGGAAGGGAAGGAGACAAGAAAGGGAAAAATAGAAGATGCAGAAGAGAAATGGTAAATCTCAATGGATCTCAAGGTCCCAACGGAGGACAGAAGTGAAGGGATGGGGCGCAGGGTGGCAACTTTAGCCTTATAAAGAGGAGGTGCTCACTTTTCCTCCTGACACAAAAGCATGAACAAGGATAAGTTGTTCCATAGAGAAAATCCATGGCAGTGTGAACATGGTAACTACTGAAGATGAGGAAAGATGAGGCACCTTCAGTCTTTTCAGCCAAGAATGAGATAGCCATTTGTGAAAAGTGAATAATGTAGGAGCAATACTGGAGACTTGAGTAAACATGGATGGGGTGGGAGTGGGGTTAAAAAGAGAGAAATTAGGGCTTCCCTGGTGGCGCAGTGGTTGAGAGTCCGCCTGCCGACGCAGGGGACACGGGTTCGTGCCCCGGTCCGGGAGGATCCCACATGCCGCGGAGCGGCTGGGCCCGGGAGCCATGGCCGCTGAGCCTGCGCGTCCGGAGCCTGTGCTCCGCAACGGGAGAGGCCACAGCAGTGAGAGGCCCGCGTACCCCAAAAAAAAAAAAAAAAAAAAAAAAAAGAGAGAAATTAAAATCGTGGTTAGATGAGCAGCATATGTGGAGATACACAGCAAGTGCTCAGTCCATAAGGAGTGCCCATGAAATGTTCTCTTTAAATAAATGAAAGGGCATTGAAGAGGGGTTCTCAGTAGAGGACACCAGGCAAGGTAGCACGACTCTCTGGTGATCTCGTTAGTGGCTGAAGTCCAGCACAGCTGGACACACTTCTGCTTCCTTGGTGACTTCACAGACTCTCGCTGACGTGGAGCAAGCCCAAGTAAAATGGGAAATATTCACAAGAGAAAGGGACCTCTGGGTTTGTCGATAAAACATGATCCTGTAGTGTGTTCTCGTCTTCTTCTTCTGAACATAATTCGAGCAAGCACTATACTCAGCTGTCACTTATCTCAGGAAACCTCTTTCCAACTGTCTGTCATGTATTTATCTATTTTTTAAACTTTTATTTTATATTGAAGCATAGTTGATTAACAATATTGTGTTAGTTTCAGGTGTACAGCAAAGTGATTCAGTTATACATGTACATGTATCTATTCTTTTTCAAATTCTTTTCCCATTTAGGTTGTTACGTAGTATTGAGCAGAGCTCCCTGTGCTACACAGTAGGTCCTTGCCGGTTATCCATTTACAAAATAGCAGTGGGTACATATCAGTGTCATATATTTATTAATATGTCTTATATTTACCTAGAGAAGGAGGAAGCTGGAGGTAAACTAAAGGAGTTTTCCTAAGTAAAACGAATTGGGCACACCCAGCATCACTTTCAACTGAGAGGGTTAAAGGAGCCATTTCATTCCACATCTTCTTTAGAAAGCTATACTTGAATCCACTTCCTTTGCTTTAGGAATAGCCAAAGCTCTCATCCTCCTAAAACATTTTCACTCAATTTAAATCTTTGAAGCTATCATCTTTCTCTTCGATACCTGACTTTGTTTGAGATCATTGATTCATAATGTTAAACAAGTTCTAAACTTACTCTTTGATTATTTCTCTCACGAAAATGAATATTAATATGTCTCCTCTGTCTTTGATTTTTATTTTCCCAATTGATTTTGTTAGGTAAACACATTAAAGTTCCCTCTGTATTGATTGCTTTCCATGGGGGCAATGGAGAAATAGTCAACTTCGTTTGATTTGCACTGTCATTGTTCTATCATGGGCCTGTTCCCATAATGAGGAATAAGGATTTCCAACCTCAGTGCCTTAACTTCTGCATTTACAAAGTTAAATATTGGGAAACTAAGCACGGAAAAAGCAGAATATAATAAATCTATCTGATGCCAAAATCAACCAATCATTTAGATTTTCCTAATTTTTTTAATTTTAGGGTTATAAAGACAAATTAACAACAAACCCAAAGGGTATTCTATGTCCATTTGCCTTTACTGCCATACAGCTATAGCCTATAATTACATTTTCAATAAATATCCATAGGACTTAATATTACATAAAAGAGTAAAAAGAATAAATACCATTTATTGGTCCTCACCGTATTGCTGGCACTGTGGTGAGAGGTTTATATACATTATCCCATTTTAATTTCACAACAACCCTATAATATAACTACCGTTATCTCCAGTTTACGAGTGAAGATCTTGACCTAAGTAAGTTAGCCAAGTTCACACCTATGCTGAGTGGCTGAGTTCTAGCCCCTTCTATTATACACTCTATTACATTGCTTCCATTTTTATTCTTTAGACTCTAACTCCTGAAGATTGAAGAATTGTGTGTACCTGTGGGCTATACGCATGTGCATGGCAAACACTGAATAAGAAGAACACTTGTGAAAATGCAAGAAATGTAGGTAAAAGTCTACCCCATTTGTACTTTGCTTCTGTGTCTCCAACACACAAGAGATCCCGGTTCCACAAACAAGGAAATATAGGTTTGGGGGAACTGACAAAGTCACTTTGATGAAACAAGGTCACAAAAAAATTCAAGCTTATCTATCACAGATTTCAAATCTCTGAGTAAAACTGTTTTGCTTGGCTTGGTTTTGATTTGATCTTGGAAGTCTCCTGTGTTATCTGAAAGAATGCTCTAGGTGTCCTTTACATCATCAGATAATTTAGAATGTAGTAAATGCAGTAACACAGTATGTGAGCCACAGTATTTTTAGTTTTTCTTAGGCTTCCTCAGTGGAAATCTGGTTTGTGGAAATCTCTATCCAAATCTGAAAATGTTTCAAATCCCACATGAAGTTCCATTATTATGATATTTTCATAAATATTATCTGAAACCATTTGCTTCTACAAGGTAATGCTTCCCTCCCCCACAAAAATTTATAAACGATACATTTCGCTTAATGAAATCTCAACCTTTAATTGGTGGCAAGAGTCATCCAGCAGATATACAGTCATCCCTCCCTATCCAACAGGGTTCTGCATCTGAGGATTCAACCAACCATGAATTGAGAATATTCGGGGGAAAAAAAATTCCAGAAAGTTCCGAAAAGCAAAACTTAAATTTGCCATGTGCTGCAACTATTTACATAGCATTTACATTGCTTTAGGTATTATAAGTAATCTAGAGATGATTTAAAGTACACAGGGGCATGTGCATAGGTCCTATGCAAATACTTCACCATTTTATATAAGAGACTTGAGCATCCGTGAATTGGGGTAGAGGGTGATGGAGTGGGTCCTGGAATAGATCCCCTCAGATACCAAGGGATGATGGTATACATTTTATGAGTTAGTGAGTTTTAATGTTTAAGGTAAAAGTATCCATCACACAAACTGGTTCTAATTACAAAGCTACACTAAGTTTTAAAAACAGACAGCCCCTGCTTTCCTTTACAAGAGTTTGAAACAATCCAGTTATCTCCAGGAGCTAAGTAATTCTCAAAACTAAATTAACTTTAACTTTGAAATAATAGGCAGATTATATGGCAGTATTCAAGGGTCTTTTAGTGTAGGTCTATCTCATATCTGGAAAAAATTTTCCAAGTCTCAAAAAATCTCATCAAGGGAGAAAACAACACATTGCTATTGTAATTATAGCTTAATTTTATAATATTATTCATTAGTTAAAATGCCAAATTTTAAAATGGCTCATACAAAACTTATTTATGACTTAATAATGTACATTGTATTCAGTAGCAGTAGTTAACACTCCTGAAAATAACTAAACTCTCAGGGGCTTCCCTGGTGGTGCAGTGGCTGGGAGTCCACCTGCAGATGCAGGGGACACGGGTTCGTGCCCCGGTCCGGGAAGATCCCAGATGCCGCGGAGCGGCTGGGCCCGTGAGCCAGGGCCGCTGAGCTTTCGCATCCGGAGCCTGTGCTCTGCAATGGGAGAGGCCACAACAGTGAGAGGCCCGCGTACTGCAAAGAAAAAAAAAAGAAAAACTAAACTCTCAGTGACGTCAACCAGATTTTTAATTATGTGCAAAGTTACTATGGCCATCGAATCCTATTCATGTCTTTAGAGCTGACTTTTCTTCTTTTTAAAAAATTTCCTTATGCTAAATCAGACAGTCTTCTTTTAACAGATAGAATCACTTTTTCACAGCTTCTTGCCTTCCTATGAAACTTCTGCCTGTGAATTTTTTTCTCTCTGAATCTTCATGGTAACAGACTCTTCCTTCTATTCCCTTTTCATCTTTTCCTTATATTTTGACACCCAGGCCTTTTTTTACTACACAGTGTTCCCTTGTCCTGAGTCCCATTTCCAGAATGGAAATTTTTTGTTTTCTTCCCCCGTTTCCCTGTCTTGGATTTGTTCTTTGCTAGAGAACATGTAAAACAATTTGTGTTTACAAGGTAATATTTTCATACATTTCTAGTTTAGCTATCTTATAGACAATTTAGTAAGTATACTGCATCAACCCAACTGAATATTGTGGGAAAGTACTACAAGTTAAAGAAATCTTGTCTCAGCTCTCCAATGACCCCATATAAGCCAGCCCTATACATGTCACATGGCCTAGCGCATCATTATATTATAGCCAATGTGAGTCTATATAGAACATCTCTCTGTAGTTATCTCCCCAAATAACTCTCAAGCTTTAAAAAAGCTATATCCTTAATCTCCTATATTTCACAGAGCTTGATATGTTAATATCCACACATTAGGAACGCAATGCTCGTTAACACAATTTTGCAATTTTTGCCATAAATAAATAAATAAATGCGTTTGAGAAATCTGTCTAAACACATTCTTTGCTTTCTTCTGCTGAAGCTTCTTACACTTAGTCCCCTCCCTCTCAAATGTGACATTGAATACCAAATCTCCCTCTTCTAGCTTTACCCCACATGTACAACTTGGAAGTTATATTCTGGATGAGGTAAGAGTGTTTAACAGGAGGGGTAAACTTAGTCTTTATTACAAGGAAGTGGGCTTAAATGGAGACCTTCCTAAGTGAAGAGTAGGGGGAAAAGGACTCCAGACAGAAAACAGCAAGCGGGGTTGGTGCATTCAAGGAAAAGATGAGACGGCAAAATGGCGGAAGAACAATGAAGTCATCACAGACTCCAGCTGCTAAGGGTAACCACACAGGCAGACCACGGCTCACCTCAAATAGTGGGGAGCAGGCACGTGGGGGAACAGCACAGGTTTCAGCCAGGTTTCCAGATCTTAGTCTGACCAAACATTACCCATTTTTACTTACAGAATTGTTCAAATATATTCCTATTGCCACAGAGCATCAACGGAGTCTCCTTCCAATCCAGTAGACAATTTGTCACGTATCACCGGGGTATAGTAGTTGCTCACCAAACAAAACCACGAATTGCTGTTCTCGATCAATTCTCTGGTCACAACTAATGATAACTGATAACTCTCTCCTGAACAATAATAAAAACTGAACAACAAAAAATACACTTTTATTTAAAGCAATGGGCTTATTAGTCACTTACATGTTAACAATAAAATTTTCAGTGTATCAAATTTTTAAGCCTAGTCAAATCTTCAGCAGTCATCCACCACCTGACCCCAAATACTTAGCTTTTTCCTACGTATTGGGGTAAGCAACCATTAAATGATGCTTTTACATTAAAAAAAATACCCACATGCATTTATTTGGTAGTATTTGAAAATCCAGCTCATGTGGCAATAAAAACAGACAATGGCTTACTTTGCCAAATTTGTGTAAACCATATTTTAGGATATAATAAAATTTTCCATACAACAATGATGAAAACATTTGTTGTATGATATATGCACCATATAAATTTAAGTATCCAATGGTTTTGAACATGAAGTCTATTAGAAACATTGGATCTCAGAAAAGATCAAATGCTATTCACATATGCAAGTGCTTTGAAAATGGTAAAGCACTATAAAATATATCAAGCAGGGTATGAAAGTAATATATGCACACAATAGCAGAAACCAAATGTAACTGCGTGCAGTCGATGATGTAATGATTCTTATTTCTCTAATTTGCATTTTCAGAAAAGACTGTTCATATGTTACAACAGCAGCTAAGTGTACAACAATTTTTCTTTGTTCCTGGCAAACAAAAAAAGGTTAAGAATTTGCAGACAAGTCTTGGCAAAGAGATATTCTGATTCAGCTTTGCCAATCCCTGGGATCTACAGTACGCAGCTGGAAAATGTATGTAGGTTACGGACTTGTTTGAAAATTTTTCAATTAGTATTGCTAATCAGTACAACAACATCTTTGGGTCATCAACGGGTCCTGAGGAATATGAAAATACTTCTAGAGCGTTTGACACCCTAGCCGGTTCTTCCCATTCCCATTGCTATGCAGAACTGTTATTTGAGTTGAAATAGGAAAATAGCATAACCAGGAGTTCCCTAGTCCATCTAAATATATCATCTGATTTGGAATACCACAACTTTGTACTGTCAGAGATTAACTGGACTATTTCCCCAATCACAAAGTTTTGTTTTCTGACCCCAATTTTCATTGACATGCATAAAACAGCTGCTAATTTTATCCTCAGAAAAGATACAAACTTTTTTGTACCCGATGTTACTTCTGGCTGGACATGCGTATCCACAGACCAAGCCTTAGAGATTCAAAGGTGGTGTAACCAGAAGGGAATTTATCAGTCATGTAATTGATCAATCATGTAATTGATTCCATTGACCTACTACCCCATTAGACACATAAAGACTGAGCCCCAGGGAGGTATTTTCTAGTCTAGCTATGTTTCTAGAACTTTTATTTAAAGTGACAAATCAACTGCTGTGGAGAAATGATGGCTGCATTTTTGTTTTCTTCTGAAGAGCTAAATGTTTCAAGAATTTTTCACTCTCCTTTCTCTTTTTCTTGCTTGCTCAGACAGGATATATTTCCTCTTTGTCAGCCTGCCTCACAGCCTCCAATCCTTTTGCCCCTTATATGGAAAGATACCACTTGCTTAAACATGTCGAGAAGCACAAATAAAAAGAAACCACTAAAAAGATTTAAATGTATATCTTATATGTAAATACATAAAGCAGGTTCAGTAAACCAGCCAATACAAAGAATTAGTTAAAATAAACTATTATACAAAATAGTTGACCATGACCTGACATTATCCTCATGTCATTAAAATGGCCTTATACATACCTCTCTGTTTTTTACAGAAAGGTCGCAATTTTACCGTCCCAAGTTTTCACATATATCTATCTTCATTTGAATTATTTTAAAACTAAAAGAAATAAAAGGAAAAGAATCTAGACCAAAATAGATACCCCAACACTATCTTTTTAAACCAGTTTTTCTATTTCTTTTTGTTCTTTTCAAGTTACAAAATAAATGCATGCTTATTATAAACAAATGCAAACAGCATATGACTATAAAAAAAAAGAAAAATGGAAAATCCTCCCTCTAAAGCATCCTAGTAATCTCTCTTCCAAAAGCATCCATGGTACACGGGAGGTAATACAGTATTGTGTTGAAGACTGTAAGTGCTGAAATCAACCTGCCTGGCTTCAAATCTCATTCTGCCACTTACTAGCTGTGTGGTCTTGAACAAGTTAACTAGCTTCTCTGTGCTTCATTCACATCATCAATAAAAGGCACAAACAAAAGCACTTCCCACATAAGGTTGCTGTAGGGGATACATAAGATAAATGTACTCAGAAGAATATCTGGCATAAAGTGGATGCTCGATAAATGTCAGCTATTATTACCAGGTCCTTTTGAAATGCAAACAAAAGTATAAGGTAAGAAGTAATCGAAAACTATAAAACACAAGAAAAAGTTTATCTGTCAATTCTATCTCAATAAAACTGGGGGCAAAAACCTACTACCACCACCAGCAGCAACAAAAAGCTATAAAAAAAAAACAGCTATTGAAGGAAATTGATGGAATCATAAAGCTATGATACAAGTCAACATTTCATCATTCTGTTACCTCAATGTCAAGTTTAGTTTATTAAGTGATTACGAGTATGGCAAACTGGCTAAATTTAAGTCCTACATCAAAACCTTTTGATAAGTAGATATAATTTCTGAAGTCGTTCAAATAAAACTTATTCAATGAATTTTGAAGGTAATTCAAAATATATTGACTAAATATGTATTTGTATTAGTATCAAATAGAAATATCTTTCCATCTAAATTCCAATTCCTCTAGAAGTATCTCCACTTTCCATCATAACGCAGTGCCTTCTCTCCCACTTCTTACTTCTCCTTATTCCAGAACTATGAGGAGGGCCACCTGAGGGGCTAAGAACCTGTGGCGTGGAATGACTGCTGCTCAGGTTGCTGCCACCCACTTGGTGTGTGCTGGGCAGTGAAAAAAGCATCACAACGTCCACCCTACTCCCACTCTACTGGTTCTGGCTTCAGCCGTTAAATCTGGCTTCCCAGAGGCCATAACATCACGGCATCCTCAGGATGTGCTTTCCATCCAAGGTCACAGCTGCCTGCTCCTAACCTAATGCTCCCCAGTTACTTCTCATGTGCTCTGAAATTCCTTTAAAGCACACCTTTGCCTGTACAGAGCCTGTTTCATGTTAGTAGAACCTTGCCTCGTTTAAGGGTCCTTAGTGTTCTGATTAACGAGTACTTTGGACTGACTCAGACACAAGCCATGCAACTCTACTGACAAACACTGGTTTGGACACACTTGGGAAAGGTTCTTAGAGCCAGTTAATCTAAGAGGATTAGAATAATCTAACTATGGTTGCTCCTTTCACCCTAAGTATGAAATACCTGTGCATAATCAGGGCTGTGAAACAGATCAGAAGCGTCTGGGATGATCTGAGAAAATAATAAGAAAATGTGTAATACTTCTGTAGTGTTAAAGAAAGAAGAGGCCTTCTCTGGTATTTCAGAGCTATAAGCAGCTCCTACCCCCTCATAATATACATGTTTCTCAGGAGTCTCTATGTCTCACAGAAATATGTGTGTGCGTGTGTGTGTGTATGTGTGTGTGTGTGTGTGTGTGTGTGTGTGTGTGTGTGTGTGTGTGCGCGTGTGTCTTGATGAGAAACAAGAATGCTGAGGTAGCGTCATATAAGTTCGCCTACTGATGTATTTGTCGACACAAGTCTGTCGTATGTCTTTTCATAATTGTTTGAACATGTATGTCTCATTGCTCTGTGAACTGGAACAGTTTCCACCTTATCTGGTCTAGAAGGTAGAAATCTCAGTCCATAATTCAAAAATTAAAAAAATATATACTCTCATTTTCTCAAAGTTGATTTTCAATCCATCATCTCTGGGACTGGTGAGAAAACTAACCTCAGTCTTCTCAGTCCCCTCAGGATCCTCTACCCAGAGATATTTTCTTCCAGTGTACTGGGTGGATGAAACAGGAGCAGAGCAGAGGAGAGCCCTTGGTCCTAGGGTCATCCATCCTCCTTGAGTGCCGAGAAGAGACCATGTCTCCGCTTGCGTGGCCCTTAGGGTATGGTGGCCCTTGATGCTTTTGGGGTAAAAACTTGAAGCTTTGTTGTGGCTACAGATGAAGGCATCAGCCTCAAGAGAAACACAGCCACTTTTTTCTGGGGTCGTTCTTCCTGCACTTGTGTGCTTCCACATCCCCTCCCCCCACTTCCTGCCAAGGTGAAGGTCCCTATTAATTAGGACCTTAGAAACTTGGGTGCCTTGCTGTCTACTTAGCAGCATCGCCCAAGAAGTGGAGGACAGATTTTTCATTTCCTCTCCCCAGGTACCTGTAAACATTTCTCTTTGCCTTCATTTTATTAGAATCTCTTTTTATAAAGATCTATGATAGTCATGTTCTTTCACCTGTTTTGGCCAGGACAGTTTTTCCCAGCAATTAGGAATCTTCTCTCTCTTCTGGGACCAAGCTTGAGTGGGAAGTTAAACCAAAAATAGAATCTCGCAGACCATGCTGCATTCCTTCCCTCCAGCAATAATTTCAGGGTCTGAATGAAAGGAAAGTAAAAGGATCAACGCAGATAAAAATGTTAATCCCGAAAGATATTAACTCCTGCCACCCATAGACACATATCAACCTGCCAAGACTTCCTAAATAGTAATGGCTTTCTAAGAAGATGGGCAGTAGAATGGTTCAAGGCAAGTGTATAGATGCATTTCCAGGACCCTCAAACATATCCAAAATGAGACTCAAAAGCTCATCTTCTCAATGAAACTTTCCTGTCTTCTCTTTTCTCTATTTCTATTAATAGAACCATCACACAATCAATCTACCAAGCTAGAAATGCTGGGGTCACCTTCAACTCTCTCTCCTCTCCCTTAATCTCTTATATCCCTCAAACACCAAATCATCTCCAATTTAATTTGGTGGCGGCTTCCACAGTCCTCTCACTCTATTCGGCTGCTACTGCCTTAATCCAGGCATCTCTGTTTTAAAGTCTTTAGTATTTTTTAGATTAAAAAGTAATGTATGAATAATAGAAAGAATTCAAACTACTAACAAGCATAAAAAATAGATGGTGAAAGTCTCTCAATAATTCTACGTATCAGAATGACAACCGCTCCTATTCTGGTATATAAATTTTCCATATTTACATAGCCAAATAGAAAAGTTTGTTTTCACAAATATAAGTTCATATTATATACATTGGCTTTTAACTTTAACAAAACCCCTTATACTGTGGACATTTTTTCAGAGTAGGTTATATATCTCTAAAATTATTTTTAAAGGTTGAAAAGTGTTATTTTGTTCAGCTATATCATAGTTTAATCCATCTCTGGATGGACATATTTGTTGCTGCCGCACTGAACGTGATTCTACGTATATCTTTGAAGCCTTGGGCAAAGATTTCCAAAGGATTAGTAAATATTAGCAAATTACCTTCCGAAAGTGTTGTGCGTTCCCACTGCAAGTGTATTACTCTTTGACTGGACCATTGCAACATAACCTTAACTGTTTTCTTTGCCAACAAATGCTCCCCTGTCACTCTGGTCTGTCATTTTCACAGCCACCGAGAACAAAGTAGATCAGAACATTTCCCAACTTAAATGCCTCTGTCAGATCTCTGTAGTCAACTAGATGCAACTAACATTCCAATGGTGTTCGCAGACTGGCCTCAATCTACCATTTTAGTGTCTTTTTTAGATATTGACTCCCGCCAACGTTACGCCTCCATCACCCGGGACACTGGGAGTTTCTTTGTGCTTCGAAGATTTGACACATATTCTATCACTAAGCTGCTCCGCGTTCCAGCCCTTGAGCCACCTACCCTCGATGTGAATTCTTACTCTGCGGCAGAATTCAGTTCTGACTTTAACAGGCTGCGTGCTCCTTTCTTTACGTGTCCACAGTACTGACTTAGGACTTTGCCACGCACATATTTTCTCTCTCTCCTACTATAGGGTAAGAATTTTGAGTATGAAAACTGTGCCAGGTTTATTTTTGGGTTTGCGTGGCCCCAAAGCAGAGTCTTTGTAACGAAGCATATATTTAATATAATGTTTGCTGAACAAATGAATGGCTGAATGAGTTGGAGGGTAAATAATCAGAGAATAGATAGAGTGACGTAGAATATACATCCTCAAAAAACTGCTCAAAGAATTGGGCAGCCCAAGCTCTTTTGTGCCTATGACTGACCCTTTTCCCTACCTCCTCCATCAAAGGCATGATCTAAGTCTGGAAGTGCACCCTACCTTTCTTGATGCTTCTGGTTTGGCAATAAGAAAATAAGGAAGCAGAGGGACCGTGCTGATCTTCATGCAAGAAGAGAACCTATCGGTCTAGTGTAATTGAGACGAGTTGCCCTAAAGGAGCCAAGTTCACCCTGAAGGGGATCAGAAAAGAGATACCTTGTTTTATTGTGCTTTGCTTTGTTGCACTTCGCAGATACTGAATTTTTTTATTTTTTATTTTTTTACAAATTGAAGGTTTGTGGCAGCTGGTGCACGAAGCAAGTCTATTGGTGCCATTTTCCCAACAGCATTTGCTCACTTTGTGTCTCTCTGTCACATTTGGGTAATTCTCAGTGCTTCCAACTTTCACCGTTAATTGTATTTGCTATGGTGATCTGTGACCAGTGATCTTTGACGTTACTGTTGTGATTGTTTCGGCATTTTTTTAGCAATAACATATTTTTAAATGAAGGTAGGTATTGGGGGGGGGCATAATGCTACCGCACACGTAATAGACAGCAGTATAGTGTAAACTTAACTTTTACGTGCACTTGGAAACCAAAAACTTTGTGTGACTAGCTTTACGGTGATAGGTCTGGAACTGAACCCACAATATCTCCAAGGTGTGTCCATATGCCACCCCTAAATATGCCGATTTGACGTAAGGATTCTTTTGAGCTGACCATAATCGGGAATCAACAGATGTGGGAGGAATCCTCTGCCCTCCCCCTTATCTACCTGAAAGTACGGTGTAAGTTTCCCTTTGAGGAAGGTGCTTCCTATCACCAAACCCCACTGCCTCCATACCAGGAAGAAAAAGTGACTCTTATCATCAAAGATGGAGAGCCAATACCAAGACGAGCTTGCATAAATGGATATTACCCAAAATAGCCCTTATCTTCTGTTAGTTTCCCCCATATGTTACCTAGCCACTTCCCCATGATTTATTATCCCTTGCGGTCCAAATGCTCTCTCTTTTGTTAAGAAGGGTCTATAAGCCCCAAGTCTAACCACTTTTTTGAGTTTTTCTTGTCTGTGAACTCCTATGCACATAAATATTAATAAAAACTGTGTGCTTTTTCTCCTGTTAATCTCTTTGGTTATTTTAATATGCAGGCCCCCATAAACTGAACCTAAGAGGGTAGAGGAAAATTTTTTTCCTCTCCAACCGCTCTTTTGCATAATCCTCCATCCCCAGATTAATAACGTACATCTATTAGTTCGCCGGTCAGCTGTGTGTATAGCTTGTGATGTGAACCAGAGCTTGATGTGAATCAAGGTCAACTGTTTGTTACTAGAAGCTGCCTGGACTTGGATCTCCATGGTCTCCAAACCTTCAAACCACTAGTAGCAACATGGTAACCTAGGGTTAAGAAACCATAATTACATTCAATTTTAATTCTCTAGTATTTTAATATTATTTTAGATATTTTTGTTAAATTCCTTATGATAAGACTCACAAATCAATTAGAAATATTAAAAATCATATCTGGGTTTCTGGTTGTGAAAACATGGCATTTGAAGCACAAGACATGGAACCAAGATTCCATTCTTAATTCTGATTCGATAGCTGTGTGATTCTGGGAAACTTCCTAAGAGTCTCTGAACTTATTTCTTTTGCATAAACGGGGAATAAGAATTTGTATCTGCTTTACCTATGTTACAAAATTACAGTAAGGATCAAATGAGATGTCAGCATGTATTACTAGTCAAGTACTACATAGTACTTAGTTTTCAGCATGGAGAGGAAAGATTCTAGGCTTGCTGATTCTTTTCCAAGCTTATTGAATTTAACTTGAGAATTAAAATAATAATAATAATGCAAGTGGGTCCTAATATGCATGATCAAACATAAAAATAGACTGAGAAGAATTCAAATGAGGGGCAAACCCTAGCTGAGCCCATGTACTTTGGTCAACCATCTCGCCACATACACATCCTTTCTAATCTTAGATGAAAATCTCCTCAGCAATTTCTAAAGTGTTCAAGGTGGGCTATCTATGGTGGGCTAATCATATAAAATTCAGCTCAGACAGAATAACAAAGCAATTGCTTTGCTAACATCTTGTACTTCGCTAAGGGAAGAGCTGGAACAATAGGAACCTGTCAAGAAATTTGACATTGTGTCTGGGGAGTTTTGCTAAAATCTTCAGGGCTTTTGTGACAAAGCTAAACAACTGTAGTGGAGGATTTCATTCCCCTATTACCTAGGACTATTTGTCCAGCTTAATATCATATATTTCACTAAAACTCCTGGAGGAATCTCTTTCAATTGTTACAAAGCTACTGCATTCAGCCAGACTACTGCAGAGAGGTGATTCTGTTCAGAAATAACTGGCCAGATGCCGATCACCAAAAAGCCTATTTGACAGGTCAAAGAAAGTAATCTGAGAAAAGGACAGATTGGCCCGTGAAGATGCCTTTTGCCTGTGCTGCTGTGAAAATACAGAACCCCTTGTCACTATCAGCTATAATTATCAGTATCACCCATTGACTCGGTTTCAGTGTTGAAGCAAAGAACCAAAGGGAAACAAATCAGAACCACAGAAGCAATGGGAAATTTTGCATTTTCTTCTGTAGTTTCTTACCTTGACTTTGTCTAGGTTTACAACTCCTAAGGAGTATTTTACATACCGGCAAACCATCCCCCTGGCTAAGAACTATGTATATGCAGGACCGGAAGTGCATACTTTGTAATTTTACACATATTATATTTGAAGGTTTGGAAACAGAAAGTATACAAAATTTACCACTAAGGACAATGAGACTTGAGGTACAGGCACATAGAAGAGCTAAAGAATTATACAAAAATTGCCCAGGGTAAAAAAACAGTCTGAGTAAACCGGGATACTGGTTTTTCTAAGCTCTTACTTTCAATAAAATCTGTATTTTTCTAGTTTTATTTTATTTTATTTTTTGTTGTTTGTCTCCATCTTAGCTTTGATACATGGCCACTATAACAAATTCTTTTTGTCAATTTAGTGATTTGGGCTTTATATCATGGCTGATTGCTATATAATCGATCAAGTGAACCGAGTAACTCCTGATCTCCTCCCGCACAGAGATGTGCTTCTTTTTGTCCAGTTCATCTAGACAGGATTTTTAAAATATTAACAAATGTATCACTTTGGCTCTGTTTTGAGACACAATTCTGTTTTGAGGTACAATTATATTATGAAGTTTAAAGAGCAGGTTAAAACAGAATGCATAATATGAAAAATTATTGTGAATGTGAATACATATGGAAGAAATACACCAAAATAGTAAAAATATTAAGAATGATCTTCTGGGCTTCCCTGGTGGCGCAGTGGTTGGGAGTCCGCCTGCCGATGCAGGGGGCGCGGGTTCGTGCCCTGGTCCGGGAGGATCCCGCATGCCGCGGAGCGGCTGGGCCCGTGACCCATGGCCGCTGGGCCTGCGCGTCCGGAGCCTGTGCTCCGTGGCGGGGGGGGCCGCAGCAGTGAGAGGCCCGCGGACCACACACACACACACACACACACACACACA